>NC_081219.1:3321250-4035000 GCF_902713425.1 Acipenser ruthenus
GTTTAAAGGGTCGTGGAGGTCCAGGCTCACTTTCCCGAGTGTGTCATAAGCTGCAAGCTCCACACGCCTCATTACCACTCACTCGCACACACAAGGGATGCAGAGCTCATTACAGCCTGATAAGCATGTGGAATATTCCCCAATCACGCTAGTGCCAGCCGTTATGAAAAGGGACTGCATTCTTTCTCTTATCTCTGGGGCTGAGATCCAGGGGGGGGGGGGGGGTGTACTGGTCTGCAGCCCCCCAGCTTGATGAAGATCTCTGCTGATGAGCTGAGGATGAGATCCTGGAGGGGGGGGGAGGGGTGTACCGGTCTGCAGCCCCCCAGCTTGATGGAGATCTCTGCTGATGAGGATATAGTAGATGCACCCGTGCATTAGTAAAAAATTACTTAAATAGAAATATAAGACTGTGCATTTTGGCCTCCCTTGTATTGTTACTGTAAAGCATATTTATTGATTGAAGTTACGTTGCACAGACTATATACTGTAAGCATTGTTTGGCAGAAGTGTTTAAGAGTTTATGAAACTAACCCATCAGAGCCTCTCTCTGGAATTTTATGAAATTTTGCAAAGCCATTTGTTTCTAGTTATTCCACAAATCCACACCAGATGTGTTGAACTATGTTGGGGAATGCAGTTCCATGAAATTGATTTCCCATTAATGTGTGGTTATTGTTGTTCTTGTTCCTGGATAGAATTTCATGACTTTGAATGAGAACTTTTTTTTATTATAATTTTTGCTACCTAGGGACATGCACAGTGAGGGTTAGAAAGTGGAGATTCTGGGAACTGGGTCACAGTTTTGAAAGAGAACTGGGACGGTTTGGGGTACTTTTACCTGTGTGCCTCCACCAGAGGAGAAGGCCTGAGCCCCCACGGCCCCAGAAACCCTTTTAAGTGGTGCCGCGACGGGGTGACTGTGAGGTGACACAAGTCCTTCTGTGCAGTCCTGATAAGAGCTTGTTTACCTTCCTCTGGATGGAGAGCACTGCCTCTCGCTGAGGAAACGGCAGGACAATAGGTGTCTGGAGTAGAGGCAAGCCTGCTAGAGCCAGCCCTGACCTTGGATCCAAACAGCCTATTCAATACACTGACCCTGACCAGCAAACAGGCTTGGAGAAACCGAAGGGACATCGCTCAGTGCTGTCACACTGTCTGCGTTACACCCAGCTCCTGGGCCTTGGACTCTTGTGTTCATTGGAGTGAATTTAGATGGTTTATGTACAGTAGGATAATATTTACATTACATTATGTTACAATGCCAGGCCTGTCAATTGAAGAGCGACAAAGATGAGATGCTGATCTTTAAAATCCCACCAGTAATCATTGAAAAGGAAGGACAGTGCTGTCCGTCGTGTCTGGCTCTCAATAGACTTTTTCAAGATAGAGATTCCAGCAGAATCCAAGATGCACAAAGCTCTGAATTGCTGTTGTTTAAAGAAACGTGCAAAAGCAAAACCAGTTGACAGCCTTCAAATATACAGAGCCCAGTATCCACTGCCAACACGTTTCTGAATCTGCTCGGAACAGAACTGACTTTTTATAGGAGTTATCCAACGAGTCCACTCGAGTCTAGAGAGTACTAAGTGATATTTTAGATTGTCTGCTGGAAGAGCTACAAGTAACCATGAAGGGAAGACAGTTCATCCTAATCAGGTTGGTTTAGTGTACTGATTCCAGATTTTCGCATGAGCCTGAGTTTCGTAACACAGTTCTGCAAGGTCTGGTTGTGGCAGCATGCAGTGGCAAGGGGCCCCATTCAGCAGTAATCCCCACAGTAACTGAGCGCCCCGCTCGAGCAGTCTCTGTCAGGGGGTTGATTGCAGGGTGAGTGGCCCCTGTTTAGAGACGCAATGAAGGAAGTCAGCGCTTCCAGGAAATGGCCAGTTGCCAGTAATTAGGCCAGATTTCTTTCTGACTTGTTGTTGCTGTTTGGAATGTTTCTTTACAGTACTTGTTGAAATAGAGAGAATAAGGTATGGCTCTCCATTGCTGTCAGTGTCTTTACATAGACTTAGACTAAGACAGACCAATGTGGAGCTCCAATCTCATGGTAGACCTAACAGCGCTTATGTTCTTATGTTCTTAAGAAAGTTTACAAACGAGAGGAGGCCATTCGGCCCATCTTGCTCGTTTGGTTGTTAGTAGCTTATTGATCCCAGAATCTCATCAAGCAGCTTCTTGAAGGATCCCAGGGTGTCAGCTTCAACAACATTACTGGGGAGTTGGGTCCAGACCCTCACAATTCTCTGTGTAAAAAAGTGCCTCCTATTTTCTGTTCTGAATGCCCCACTATGTAATCTCCATTTGTGACTCCTGGTGACCAGAACTGAACACAATATTCTAGGTGAGGTCTTACTAATGCATTGTAAAGTTTTAAAATTACTTCCCGTTATTTTCACGATATATTCGAGCATCTTGTTGGCCTTTTTTTATAGCTTCCCCACATTGTCTAGATGAGGACATTTCTGAGTCAACATAAACTCCTAGGTCTTTTTCATAGATTCCTTCTTCAATTTCAGTATCTCCCATATGATATTTTATAATTCACATTTTTATTGCCTGCGTGCAGTACCTTACACTTTTCTCTCTTAAATGTCATTGGCCATGTGTCTGCCCAGTTCTGAATGCTGTCTAGATCATTTTGAATGACCTTTGCTGCTGCAACAGTGTTTGCCACTCCTCCTATTTTTGTGTCATCTGCAAATTTAACAAGTTTGCTTACTATACCAGAATTTAAATCATTAATGTAGATTAGGAATAGCAGAGGACCTAATACTGACCCCTGTGGTACATCACTGGTTACCTCACTCCATTTCGAGGTTTCTCCTCTAATCAGTACTTCCTGTTTTCTACATGTTAACCACTTCCTGATCCATGTGCTTGCACTTTTATTATTATTATTTATTTCTTAGCAGACGCCCTTATCCAGGGCGACTTACAATTGTTACAAGATATCACATTATACAGATATCACATTATTTTTACATACAATTACCCATTTATACAGTTGGGTTTTTACTGGAGCAATCTAGGTAAAGTACCTTGCTCAAGGGTACAGCAGCAGTGTCCCCCACCTGGGATGGAACCCACGACCCTCCGGTCAAGAGTCCAGAGCCCTAACCACTACTCCACACTGCTGCCCACTTCCTTGAATCCCTACTGCATTCAGTTTGAGAATTGGGTTGCCACCTCATGACCTCAAAAATAAGGAACAGACCCTAACACTAACCCTAATGCCACACAACACCCGTGCTGCCCCCGCCCCCCCCCCACCACCACCCTCACAGATCCAGTTGACCTCTTAAAACATAATTATTAGTTAATCTATTTTAAGATATTTTGACAAATTACATTTATTATATATAACGTTAGTTCCAGGGCACTTTTGTAGATTCTTGGCAATTCAAACAAATGTCAGGATTTCACACACATTCAATACAAACAAATATCAATGAAAAACCTAGAACTATGTGGAATTACAAGTTCCCTTTAAAATAAATACCACAAAGCTATTGCACATTTCAAATGAAGCAGTGGAGATGCAGCCTGCCCTGGTTCCCGATGAAATTTCTGCTGACAGGAAGTCACATGACAGAGTGAATATGCTGCATAAAGCTAAAGATAAATACAATAAAAGATCTATTGATCTTCTAAACTCTCTGCATGTACAAATTCTGAGCCTGAGCTTGTAAGTCTTTACAGAATCAGAATTGGTTGTCAAAATGACTAAGATATGTGAATTTAGAAATTGTTAGTAAAGTAGAAATTATTACTGATTTACAAATTGCTTATGATGAGCTAATAACAATGCTGTTGTGTCCAAACATGGAAACATATATTGAATCTTTATTGGCAGCCATTAAGTTCATTATTTCCTTTTCCATGCATTTTTTTGGTTGCTTCTTGCAGCAGCAAGGAGAGGTTTGCCCTCCATGATCAAGGAGTGGAAGTCTGCACACCCCACATCAAAATAGAGGCTCACAAGGAGCTCACTTTTGATAAGCTCTACTGAACACCTGTTTCGAATGTCGCTCCATTTGTTTTGCACGCTCCATAGTTGACATGTGTTGTTCGCCACTAAAAGCTGAAACTGAGTTCAGAGATAATCCAAACCTCTCCAGTGAGCTGGTGATGCATGCATCTGCAGATTCATCTAGATTTTAAATAACATATGTGTATATATATACATATATATATATATATATATATATATATATATATATATATATATATATATATATATATATATATATATATATATCAATAATAATGAATAAGGAATAAAACTTCACTCTAGCTACATTAAGTAATACTAGCAAGTTATTTCAATATTTAAATACAAATTGTGTAATGCAAATAATAATAGCAACACGTTCAATACATACTATTAAAATGTGAATATATAAATAGGCTACATCTTAGATTAGAAGAACCCAGAAAATGATCGATATATTAAAACGCTATTTACATATCACACATCAAGAAAATACACTTAGAAGGATGAACGGATTATGAGTGTGCGCACGTAAAGTATAAAGTCCATTTAAAACTTTAAGAGTAACGTTAGCTACTAATTGGGGGTGCGCTTTGAATTTATATTATTATATTATATTATTTATTTCTTCGCAGACGCCCTTATTCAGAGCGACTTACAATTGTTACAAGATATCACATTATTTTTACATACAATTACCCATTTATACAGTTGGGTTTTTACTGGAGCAATCTAGGTAAAGTACCTTGCTCAAGGGTACAGCAGCAGTGTCCCCCCACCTGGGATTGAACCCACGACCCTCCGGGCCAGAGTCCAGCACCCTAACCACTACTCCACACTGCTGCCCTATTGTGAGAGCGGCCCAGAAAATGTATTTCGTAAACAATCAAAACTACACAAGAACAACACTGTCCAATCCATAATTAATTAAAATAATTACACTTAAAGCCCACAAGAAAGCAAAAAAAGAGACCGGAGACCGCATTACAGAAGAAAATCATAACTTCATGCTCGGGTCTGTGAATGGCTAGAAATTGTGTTGGGTAACATTAGCTATCTAACGTTAGCTAATAAAATTGTAATCGCTCTAGCTAGAGGAATAAATTGTGCAAGGAGAAGTACAGTAGCCTGCCTCCCTTATCAGCTTCAGGTGATCTCTCTGGAACAAAGAACGATTGAATAGCCTGATTGGTTCTCCTTGTTCGTTATGAGCATGGCCTTCTCCCGCTTCATGCTGTCTAAGGTCACAAACTCCGCCCTGAGAGATCGAAAATTCTTTCCTGCACACAGTGCACCGGGCTTTGAAAATATTGTCATGAACTTTGTTCACCCATGTAAAATTCGTCTCTATATTTTTGCATCCGTTTTTTATTTTTTTTATTTTAACAGAATTTGTCATCGTGTCCGAAATCGGTCAGCTAGGTTATATGTTTCATAGCTACATAGCTGACAGAGGCACACACCACCCAATAGGATTTAGAACTGCCTGGCGCTAATCGATCCTTTTCGCACAGTATGTATAAAGTGAATAATTGTTAATCAAATAAAGTACAGCTCCCATAATTACCTGCTAACTCTGAGATGGACCCGGTTCCGGTAGGAAGTTGGTGCTTCACCAGAGACGGAGATCTCTGACTTCTCATGCTTGAAAAATACATTTGGCTCAGTGGTGCAAAATACAGAACAAATTGCATTCCGTATCGATTTGAAACGGAACGCAACATTTTATTAACCAATACGGGACGATTCCGTATTCTACAGAACGGGTGGCAACCTTAACAGCACCTTTCACAATGTGGGGAAGACCCCTTAGATTCCAATGTTGAGGGGATTGAGATATTTTGAAGGTAAATGTATATATGTATCTATTTATTAAAATCCCTAAATAATTAATTTCCAGTAAAGTTTTTATTTTAAAATCATTGTAAAATTCAGTTTGAATGAATTCCTGTTTTCCCCCGGCTATTTGTAGCTTTTCTGTATTCAAGTCTAGTTTGTATGTGAAACCGTACTGCTGTTTTTCAATGCTGAGGCTTATTAGCTGGTAAAGGGAAGTGACCACTTAGTTCATGTGACTTAGTTCAATATAACTCTTTTTTTGTTTTGCTGCCATTTGCATTTGTATCTGCAGTAAATCTCAGGAGATCTGTGTATGAGCAGTTTCGGCAGTATATCTCAGGAGATCTGTGTATGAGCAGTTTCGGCAGTATATCTCAGGAGATCTGTGTATGAGCAGTTTCTGCAGTATATCTCAGGAGATCTGTGTATGAGCTGTTTCGGCAGTATATCTCAGGAGATCTGTGTATGAGCAGTTTCGGCAGTATATCTCAGGAGATCTGTGTATGAGCAGTTTCGGCAGTATATCTCAGGAGATCTGTGTATGAGCAGTTTCGGCAGTATATCTCAGGAGATCTGTGTATGAGCAGTTTCGGCAGTATATCTCAGGAGATCTGTGTATGAGCAGTTTCGGCAGTATATCTCAGGAGATCTGTGTATGAGCAGTTTCTGCAGTATATCTCAGGAGATCTGTGTATGAGCTGTTTCGGCAGTATATCTCAGGAGATCTGTGTATGAGCAGTTTCGGCAGTATATCTCAGGAGATCTGTGTATGAGCAGTTTCGGCAGTATATCTCAGGAGATCTGTGGATGAGCAGTTTCGGCAGTATATCTCAGGAGATCTGTGGATGAGCAGTTTCGGCAGTATATCTCAGGAGATCTGTGGATGAGCAGTTTCGGCAGTATATCTCAGGAGATCTGTGGATGAGCAGTTTCGGCAGTATATCTCAGGAGATCTGTGTATGAGCAGTTTCGGCAGTATATCTCAGGAGATCTGTGTATGAGCAGTTTCGGCAGTATATCTCAGGAGATCTGTGGATGAGCAGTTTCGGCAGTATATCTCAGGAGATCTGTGTATGAGCAGTTTCGGCAGTATATCTCAGGAGATCTGTGTATGAGCTGTTTCGGCAGTATATCTCAGGAGATCTGTGTATGAGCTGTTTCGGCAGTATATCTCAGGAGATCTGTGTATGAGCAGTTTCGGCAGTATATCTCAGGAGATCTGTGTATGAGCAGTTTCGGCAGTATATCTCAGGAGATCTGTGTATGAGCAGTTTCGGCAGTATATCTCAGGAGATCTGTGTATGAGCAGTTTCGGCAGTATATCTCAGGAGATCTGTGTATGAGCAGTTTCGGCAGTATATCTCAGGAGATCTGTGTATGAGCAGTTTCGGCAGTATATCTCAGGAGATCTGTGTATGAGCTGTTTCGGCAGTATATCTCAGGAGATCTGTGTATGAGCAGTTTCGGCAGTATATCTCAGGAGATCTGTGTATGAGCAGTTTCGGCAGTATATCTCAGGAGATCTGTGTATGAGCAGTTTCGGCAGTATATCTCAGGAGATCTGTGTATGAGCAGTTTCGGCAGTATATCTCAGGAGATCTGTGTATGAGCAGTTTCGGCAGTATATCTCAGGAGATCTGTGTATGAGCAGTTTCGGCAGTATATCTCAGGAGATCTGTGTATGAGCAGTTTCGGCAGTATATCTCAGGAGATCTGTGTATGAGCAGTTTCGGCAGTATATCTCAGGAGATCTGTGTATGAGCAGTTTCGGCAGTATATCTCAGGAGATCTGTGTATGAGCAGTTTCGGCAGTATATCTCAGGAGATCTGTGTGAGCAGTTTCGGCAGTATATCTCAGGAGATCTGTGTATGAGCAGTTTCGGCAGTATATCTCAGGAGATCTGTGGATGAGCAGTTTCGGCAGTATATCTCAGGAGATCTGTGTATGAGCAGTTTCGGCAGTATATCTCAGGAGATCTGTGGATGAGCAGTTTCGGCAGTATATCTCAGGAGATCTGTGTATGAGCAGTTTCGGCAGTATATCTCAGGAGATCTGTGTATGAGCAGTTTCGGCAGTATATCTCAGGAGATCTGTGTATGAGCAGTTTTTTAAACAATGCTGTTAGTATGAGGATGAAAAGGAAACAAAACATAACTGAAAAATAAATTCTCAGACTATAATGATGGGCTGCAAAGTTATAAATAACATTTTTTTTAAAGAAATAAGAGACAGCCTAAAGTAAACCGGCTTGTGTTTGTTTCTTTTAGAGTGTTGAGTATACATCGACAGGCTGCCAAGAGAGCCCTTGGGTTAAGCAGGGGGAAGCTTTGAATAGAATTTGAAATCAAAGGGAAAGGTTCAATTTTCTTTGGACATTAAAATACAAAGGGAGAACTGTTTATGGATACCAAGCTATTTAATAAAAAGCTAGCAGCCTGAATGGGGTCAAATGGATAATACATTGTAACAGAAGGGCAGCTACAATGATATGAGCCGTTGGTAGAATTCTGACATGATAGCCAATGGTCTGACCCAATAAACACTAGTCAGTACCATTTCTGATGAGGAGTTGTTCTGCTAATGGTTTTGCTATGTTTCCTTCAGGGTTAGTACACAGATATTATGCTGTGTTTATGTATTATGGTTCTGTAAATGCGTCTGAGACATGCCCAACAGTGACTACATAACTTCCTGGCTTGGTACACAAAGAATAATCATTTTGCATTGTATAAAATGAGCACATTGCATGACCAATACATTGTACAGTATGATTCAGTAATATTCAGTAATTTGTGGGTTTTGTAAATGGAAATTACCTTCAGATTTTTCCATTTTGATTAGAAACACACCATGAAACATCACAGATTAAAAACAACTGCCTCTTCTGCTAAAGTGCATGAAAAAACTGAAAAAACAATGTAAAAGTACAGTAAATCTAAAGTAAACGAATGTAGGAGAACCAGTAACCAGCATTTCACCAAAACTAAGCCTGTCTCTCTCTCCTTGTATTTGATGTGCTTCTGGTGTTGTGCCTGTTTCCCTGATTCACAGCCGTGTGGCCCCAGATACCATCAGCACAGCTCGCTGCACACCATTGCACCGTCTCGCTGCTCTGACTGGGAGCTGGGAGCGGAGCGCCAGCTTCACTTCCCCAGGAGAGAGACCAGACTGCCAAGAGAGAGAGCGCCATCATTTACTGTGAAGCCGGTGTAATATTAGACTGTCCCATACACACAGGCGGGTCTTCTACAGGTTGCCTTCTAATAAAGTGTTGACAGTATTTAGACTTGGGAATAGCTAGGTTAGTTATTTGATTATGTTTCTGAGATTTGGACATTGATAACTATTGGACTACTAAAAGGAAAATTGCGGTGGTGTCTCTTCTAATATGACTTATGGACGGTCGGACAGACAGACAAACAGCTTCAGTCTCCACTGCTGTCATCATTCGCAATTTAAAGATACACATTTTTTTGAGATGACAGGCTTTTTTAAAGTCTTGTAATCAGAAAACAGAAACAGGAAGTATGTTTTTAAAAGCCACAGGTGAAGAGCTGTGAGCAGGGTATGAGAAGGCTTCCAGGAAGGCATTAAGTGACAGTTAATTAGAGCCTGCTAACGAGCTGTGACACTCCGCTTGGGAGCAGCGATTCCCGGGCTGTGTCAGGTCTGCAGCCTCCACTTGTTTACGTCCCATGTCACGCCAGGGCCTGCCAGAGCCCGGCGTCATCGGCATGCTGTCTAAACAGGACATTTCCTGTCAGGAAGCTGCAGTGGAGGCATGGCAGTGGCCAGGCAGACAAACCTGAGCTCAAGAGCTGCCTGCCGGAGAGCTGTTCGGCGTCTTTCCCAGCTTTACTGGAGCGCTGGCAGCAGCCACTGGGGTCCCAGCTCAGACAGCAGAAGCACATCTCAGGTCCTTACATTGATGGCCTCTATGAATAGAAGCCTAAGAGAGAAACATTCAGGATGAAAAGAATTCAGGTACATCTTATCATAAACACTTTCAACCTTTCTTCATATTCAAAAATGCACCATCTGAAGCAATGCAACCATTTCAGTTTTTTTATTTATTGTGATGTCCCTAACCGAGAATATTGAAAATCACGCGGTAGACACAGGACACCTAACCGCATACCCAGTACTGCATCAAGTCAGCGCATGTAGTGAATTCTGAAAATGAAACCAAATTGTCAGCTTTGACAGGCAGAGTTTAAGATATGTCCACAATAGCCAGTAGATGACAGTGAAGTTGAATTATTAGCATGCACCTGCAACAATTATAATCTTTTTTTGTGTTTATCATAGTGGTACAATCTAATCCTTGGGTTGTAAAAAGGTGAAATACCAAACGATTTTTTTATTTTTTAAGGAAAATAAATGCTGTTATACAAGAGCTGGAAAAGGAATTGAAGTTGTGATAGGTAGTGATTAGGGATGTCACGGTATACCAGTTTTACGGTAAACCGCGGTATAAACTGCCACGGTTTTGAAACTGCAACCATTTTTTTATACCATGATTATAATAATAATAATTATTTATTTCTTAGCAGACGCCCTTATCCAGGGCGACTTACAAGATATCACATTATTTTTTTTTACATACAATTACCCATTTATACAGTTGGGTTTTTACTGGAGCAATCTAGGTAAAGTACCTTGCTCAAGGGTACAACAGCAGTGTCCCCACTGGGGATTGAACCCATGACCCTCTGGTCAAGAGCCCAAGAGTCCAGAGCCCTAACCACTACTCCACACTGATTACCAAGTTCACACAGTTTAAGGTGATATAGGCACGTTTTTGTATTCACCGTTTGCCCATTAGTTAGTTCATTAGAACTAACTAATGAACACTGACATCTCAAGTCCTGAAAACTGCCATGCATGAGATTATCCGAGTAAGCTATTAAATAAGTGATGTCATATTTAATATAAAACGCCCTACTAAACAATGATCGCTAGCAAACGTGATTGTCAGTAAATGAAACACAAATACTCAAATGTCAGCAAGAACAAGGCACTGTAACTTTTCATCACTGCCTTCCTATTAATTTACCAAACCAAAGAAGTAACAGCAGCTATTATCTATCGAATGGGTCAAGAGAAACGCAGTAAGCACACACCAAGGCAGAGAATCAAAAAGTCTATTTCCTACTATATAGCTAAGTCTAAGATGCTACAGGCATTTGTATTATTTTTATTTTAAACAGTATTGTAAAGATGTTGCCATTTCCTCAAGTTGATAGTGTTGTAGGGATTTTGATTTTATGTTAAAACATTTATACAATTTTATTCCCATTTAAAAAAAAAGTCCCTTAGATGCCGCTTAACTTTGCAAGGGTGTCATACCCACCTTAACTTTTCTTGTTTCCTTTGTGTTTGTTGCTGTTAACATGCAGTCCAAAAAAAAATAAAAAAATGTGCAGTCTCCGTCTATGTTTTGCACTCTGCTGAGAGATCAGTGGGCGGGCGCTGCATGTCTTAAAACGCACTCGATTGGCTATTGCTAGGTAACACTGTGCTTCTCTTAACTAATAGGATGCCGTCCAAACTGAAAGATGAAGAGTGTACTCGGTTGCAGTGGTCACATCCTTATCCCCTGTCATTCCAGACTGAGCCCAGAACATGTTAATATTTTGTTGTTTCTCCACAGTAATGTGAAATAAAAACGCAGCATTATTTTGCTGACCCAGTGTGAGCTGGAGTGAACACTACTTCCAGTTAGTGCCTGATAGAACTGTAGTTGTATTTGTTTTTACAACTTTAAATTAAAGTAATTTTCTTGTTAAAAAAGTACTTGACTTGAGTGTATTTCTTTAAATAGCCATTTAAAAACGGATTACGAAAAAATTACATTATACCGCGGTACGTCGATAACCATGGTATATTTTTTGATGGTTATCATACCGTCAAAATTTGCTACCGGGACATCCCTAGTAGTGATTGGTTCGAATAACTGTCTAGCTCCGTTGAGACACATGAGGGTAGCCACATACAGTACTATACAAACTGCTAAAGCCATCCTGATTACTGCCATCCAAGTCTTTTTCAGGCCACAGGCGTTGGGTAACTCGATGAAAAGCTATTAAGAAGTCTACATTTCACAACACTCAGGTCTGCAGGGAAGAGATTGCTGTGCCTCTGATCCTGCAGGAAATGACACCTGACCCAGCTTCCCTGAGGAAGGACAATGTCTTGGGGAATATTTATTGGCTGCTAACAGGAAACTCCTCGAGGAATGTCTAGCTGGAGTCTTAGCAGGGGAGTGGTTTTTAAAGATCTGGCTGCCATCTTCTGAAAAGTTATCCATTTCCCCTTGGAGAACATTGCAATAATAGAATCCCTGCTCTCCCCACATCCCCTCCACACACACAGACACGCGCGCTTGTAAATAACAGCGCCTGGCATCCTTCACAAAGCGCCTATAGAAGCACATCTCGTAAGCTGTTTGGAGTCCAGCTTGTGGTGATTGTTGAGGGAGTTTACCTTTCCAGAATGCGTGATGATAAGCAGAATGTGTCGAACATTCCATATTTCCTGCCAGTACTAGGTATAAACTATTTAATGCAGGCCTGGGCAGGATCATAATCTGACTGCATTATTTATACAGACTTCACATTTGTGTTTACTGTTTTGAACCATGTATTCCAGTATGTACAGCCATTACCTTACACAGACACATTGTCACAGCATCTGCACTGTACCATGCGAAAGACAGCAAGCATGACCATGGCTCAGTAACAGTACACCAATTTGTTTAGCTTTCTATTATATTTGTGTCAAAACATACCTTTCAGTGCTCCCAAAGCATGCAGGTTTATCATATATCTGAAGAACCACTTATCCAGTTGTCATGAAACTTACTATTAACATTATTTAGCAGAAGCTACTGAGAGTATCAGATTCCTGTATGGCGTCGTCTGTCTGTCCTTACAGCTGTCCATCTGCATGGCACAGAGGAGTATCTGGAGAAGCGCTTATCAAATTGTCACGGTCATCAACGGTTTCATCATACAGTACAGCTTGAATGTAGAATCTCCAGCTGTGGTGGGGATGCATGCTGTTTGAACCCCTGTGCATGTCTTTTGGTTTAGCTGTGTGACAATAACCCCCATGACGTTTTGAGATTCAGAATGTAAAGGACAGACGGAAAGCATTCTTTTGGTGTAATTTGTAAAAGGATAATTCGTGCTTATTGTAAGTAGGGGAACTCAGAGAAGTCTTATTCCATAGGATACAAGCTGTTTCCATGTTAAAGGATGAACAGACTATACATGCACATGTTTTGTTAACAATTCTGTATTATTTGAAGTGTCTGTGGTAGAATTGTTGTCAGGTCCTGGAATCCCAGTAAAGTAGACTCACCCTGTTTGCTTTCTGCAGGTGCAGTACCGCCCTGTGAGCTTAAGGAGGTGAAGGATGAGAACCCCATAAAAGTGACTCCTTCTTGGGTCTCCCAGGGCTGCTGGAGTGCGGACACCAGTGAAGGAAGAGAAATCCACTTGATTAACCTGAATTTGGACATGATCAGCTCGGTACGTTTCTGAAAGATTGACACGCTGGTTTTGACAGAATTGTAGAGCATGATGAAAATGCAGATCCTCTTAATGTTAATATATTCAACACATTGTGTCTAAATTTATAAGGCCCTGTTTATAAAAGTGTGAAGACTTAAGGTATTTTATGTGTTAGCACTCATTCAGGGTACTTAAAAAAACTATTTAAACAATAGAATGTTCATGCAATGAAAAGGACAAAGTTGCTACAATTACAGGAGAATATCCAGGCCAGTATTCTCTTCTTTTTCACACATGTGTGTTAAATCGCTTATACCCCATATCTGCAGGACACAGCGTGCCCTATTCACAAAGCTTGAGCTCATGCCTTAGTTAAATAGTTCTTTGAACTCTTTTTAAAGGTTAATAAAGTTTGTATTTGTGTACATTTTCTCATCTGGTGTTAAATAGACCAACAACCGTCTCGAACTGTTTCATCAACAATATAACATTTTATATAATCCATGAAAACAACTTTCAGTGAGCTTTGTGAGGAAAGGAAGCCAGTGAAATGCAGTGGTGTGGGTTTCTGAACAGACACTTGCATGTATAGCTATACATAGCAGTACTGGCACAGCTAGTATGTAAAGAACATGTCATGTACTGTACTGTACTGCATGAAACAAGGCCAGGGTATTTAATAATGGATCCGAATTCCACAGAAAACTAAGCAGAGAAGTTTACCTGTGTAATGGTGGCACAGAGACCTGTTTTTAATGTAACATTTGTTTTTTAATGGTTATTCTCACTACTACCATCTGGCTAATATTTGGTCGAATCTATCAGTTGCAGTGCTTCAGGGTCAGTTAGTCTGCTCTGACAAATAGGGAAATGGAAATGTTAAGATAGAGTGGAATCTCAGAAACTGTTTTCACTTCTCTTTCTGATACGTGATTCCAGCTGACAAGTACCACATGTCTGATAACGCATGGGATCAGTCCCTCAGAGCCGCTAACACTTTTCTGCACTGAGAACAACATGTGGGGAAATGGCAGGTCCAGCTCAGCACAAATATTTTCTTTGGAATTGCTCTTGTGAAAGTCAGCAGTAAAGCATACAACATTTCTAATACAGAAACTTAACTTGTGACCTACAAAAGTCTCTTAACTTTGCAAAGGATGATGCCTTATGTTATTTCACTTTTATACACTGACTGGAAAAAAAAATGCTGTTTGACACCTTTGCAGGCTCCATCATTCATTCATTACCTGCTTACAGCTGATGGTGGTTTTTGTAAACCTTTTCCATTCCACCTGGGAGACTTATTGATTGATAAATTGTCAATGTAGCCACTGTGTCAAGGTAAGAGGTGGTTGCACAGACACCAGCTGCCATGCCCTTGTCAAGTCACTGAGATCTCTCTGTGCACAGTATGCTGCGCACTTGGGGATTTTCTCATTTTAATTGCATTCTCCAATTTTTAAGCCAGTCTCTATACATCATTTAATGAACCTGCCAGTTATAGTGCTGTGTTGCAGTGGGTCATATAACCATACTGTACACTACAATTGTTTAAAAAATGTTTTAATTAACATTCAATAACTTAAACAATGCAACAGATGGGAGCATGTTACGGGGTGTTTGTTGTAGGTAGAGGAATAAACTTGTTAAGGTAATCTTAAGGAATTGCTCTATGTGTAGTTCATTCCAAGTTGGTTGCGATCAGCATTGTTAATCGTGTTCTTGAAAAATGCTTCTGTATACAGCTGAAATCAATTTTGTAGTTTCTTCTCCAATTTTTCCTACATTTATTTGACCGTAATATGCTTTCTTGGATATCTCATAAGGTCCTTGACTAAATGATCCTTAATGACAATGCAGTGACACAGGATTTAGTATCGAGCGCATGCAAGAGAACTGTGAAGCTCATGCCCTAAATGCTGATACCTTGTCTGAAGTTTGCAAAAATGCAACCCTTTTTTCTAAATGTAGGGAATGACATTACTATCATTTTATAGGTTAAAATGTTACTGTTGCATTGGATATTAATGTTAGAAGTTACTTAAATGAAAGCATTATAAAGCAAGCATGGTACAGAACAGAGAAGAAAGTTAAAGCATATTAATTGCAATAGCATGATTAAGCGAGGTGAACTCAGCTGCAAAATGACAGCGCATATCTACTGAAGTGAACTGTTATATGGGAATGATTGAGTCTAGGGAATAAGCAAGCCAAACAATACAAACTGATTCAGGAAAAATCCTTTTCCTTTCTGGCGCCTAGTTTTGTACTTCCTTTGTAATGACTGATTTTGGTATTTTCCTTTTTTTAGATTACTTCTTATTGAGTTTTAATCTTTCTTTCTTTCTTTCTTTCTTTATTTATTTATTTATTTATACATCATACAAAAATAAATGAAACCCCCAAAACAGAAAGCTAACAAGCTAATAGTAAAAAATAAGTGACTATAATTGTTCTCCTATTCTGTGTTTTATAAGCATGATATTTTGTTACTGTGTACATGGTCGCAGTATGACAGAGTTATTGTTAACATGTTGTGTAACAGAGCAAGCTGTGGGGGAAGCTACTTTATAAAAACGTGACCAGCACACAAAACAATCTCCCTGTTTTCCACAGGTAAAAATGGAGGCCAGTGTTGTGTATGTTGGTATCAGAGCAACTTTGTAGGCAATGCTGTTTTGTTGTGTACTGGCAAAACCAATACGACCATTTTTCAGGCAATGTTTGTTCCTGATTTTCACATACAGTACAATATTTGCCCCAGCTACCATACCAATATGACAGTTTTGTGTTGTTTTTTTTTTACTATGATAGGGTTAATCTAGCACTGGCTATAAACTTGGCTTGCGTTCGGCCCATATATTCCTAGCCTTGATTTGAGGTCTGGCCAAAGACTCCTGTCTTTAACTGCACGTATTTCACATGCACAGAGACCAATGATATCTGAATGGCCGGGCCACACTGACTTCTCCAGAACTGACCCCAAAAAGTGAACCTTTTCAGCAGCAGCCAGCACAGTAAACAACAGTGATGGAATGTGCATTCTGAGAGGGGGGGCGGGGGGCTAAAACCCAGATTGATGTCATAGCTTGGCACCCCGCAGACACTGCTGGCACTGCTCCTAGTCCAGAGCTTGGAGCTGTCTTGGGTTAAAGGAGAACTGAAGAATTACGGGAAGCCGGTTTGCAGAAGCAAAGCAAAAAAAAAAAAACAGCTCTCGAGAAAGAAGAAAAAAAGTAGTCGAAAGGAAAACAATTGTATCTGTGAAACACAGGAGCAAAAATAGCAAGGGTGAGTGAGCATGGCCGGCACCTTCATTGTTCAACACTGAGAGGGAGAGGGGCGGGGGGCTGCTTTTCAGCAAACACTATAGCATGTTCACTTCAAGGAACGCCTTGAAGGGTGATTCATAGATTTGTAGATTTTTTAAATTATTATTATTATTATTATTATTATTATTATTATTATTATTATTATTATTATTAATAGTAGTCGTAGTAACTGGCACAGACCACCATCCGAGACTAATACATTCCAGAGGAATATTATTATTATTATTATTATTTATTTCTATATGAAGTGGGATTCTGTGCCAGCCTATAATTGGTCCTGATTCCACTCATTTGAGATCACAGTGTATACAGTCAAGTTCATACCATTTGATTGTTTTTTCACGTTCTTTCGTCTTTAAATATCTATAAATATAAATAAGTGCCCGATGAAAGCAAAGCATTGTCTTGATATACTGTAGATAAGACCATTTTGTAATAAACATCAGCCATAACACTGTCAATAAGATCCAGAGCCACCAGATTTCACTTGACGATGCGTGGCCATTGCTCAATGATTAGAGATAAGTCTGTTCAGAATAAACAAAAGTCATTTGTGCAGCGTGGGATATGGAAGCTTCCAACCAAGCACATGCAATCAATCCTTGTGTTGTATATCAACCTATTAAGTGCCATTGTCCACATGGTGTCATTTCTTGGGAGCATTTTTAACTGGCATCTAACTGTTAATTTTTCTCTTAAACTATGTTGTTATGATAACCTACTCTAATTTTGTTAACCGAAAAAGTGAAGTCTTAATGTTATGTATCAAATTACATAAATACAACTTGTGTTCTGATTTTTTTCAAAGAAAAAAAATTAAAGATTTGGTACTTAATGGGTTAAAGAATATTTATATTTATTTGCATTACAAATAGTAATTTAAATAAAAGTGTATGCTGCATATTGCAGGTGTAACCGAGTAGCATTGGTGTGTATGGAGTCATCAACCCCCAAAGGACCCTGGGAGGGTTAAAAGGTTTTGTTTTTTCCCCCCGGTTCCTGTGAATCAGTTGTCCAGGGCCTGATGTTCAATCAGCTTCCTGTCTCTGAGACTCTGAATCAGACGGGATTGCCTGCTGTTTGTTTAAAACCGCTTCACACCCACGCAGTGGGGTCTGGCAAAATCCACCTTAAATCTTTAAACTGCGTCCGTACTGACGAGGAATTGGGACTATCAAAGGGAAGCTCTCCCCCAAACGGAACACTTTGATTCTGAACTCTTGTTCTCCTTTGCTAAACGGATTTTTGGTTCACAAGAAGTGCCTTGCAATTCTGTTTAAACATGAATTGTGTCATCTGCAAAATCCACTGCTTTGTGACAGATTTTTAGAGGTTATTGTTAAAAAGACACATTTACAGTAAATTGGTTTGAGAGTCATTACTGGATGTTCATGTGTCTGATTTCCACTGTGCTTTTTTTTTTTTTTTTTTTTTTTTTTTTTATAAATGAATCAGCATTTATCATAGTTTATCCTTTTAAGCACAGGAAATGAGTACTCTTTTAAGCTGATAAAACCCTGGGCAAGGTTGGGAAATGTATTGTCGTCACTTTTTATTTGGCAAAGACAATAGGGCTTTATTGATTTCAGAAACATTTGGGTTCATTTAACATTCCTTCCTGACTAAACATGTGTCGCGAGCGTGTAAAACCAATACAAGAAAACATACTACTCATTATTACTCCCCTGGAATATCGGGCCTTTTAGTGGTCTGCATGCAAGTTAACCTGGCAGAGAATTTAATAGTGGAGTGAAGCAAACCACAATTAATTGAAACCAGACATACAATATTTAGCTTTTAAGTGATCAGGTAATTGCTGAATGTTTTAGAACATGAAACAAAGTCAGTTTCACTTCAACAGGGAGACTAATGGAGAGTAAGCATTAATAATTGTTACAAAATAATAATGTTTATTTAAATTTGTGGCAGAGTACACAAAAGGACGTATTTGCCAAACCTTTGTAGAATTTTTTTAAAGCGCCGGGTATGCAGGAACAATTATTATTATTATTATTATTATTATTATTATTATTATTATTATTATTATTATTATTATTTATTTCTTAGCAGGCGTTAAACAAAAATACATTTCAAAATTCAACAATAACTCCCCCTCACAGCTCTGCCATTCAGTCTGAGGCCTCTCTAAGCACTGGGTACTGGGTAGGAACACGAGTCTCCCTCACAGCTCTGCCATTCAGTCTGAGGCCTCTCTAAGCACTGGGTACACAGGAACATGAGCCTCCCTCACAGCTCTGCCATTCAGTCTGAGGCCTCTCTAAGCACTGGGTACACAGGAACATGAGCCTCCCTCACAGCTCTGCCATTCAGTCTGAGGCCTCTCTAAGCACTGGGTACTGGGTAGGAACATGAGCCTCCCTCACAGCTCTGCCATTCAGTCTGAGGCCTCTCTAAGCACTGGGTACACAGGAACATGAGCCTCCCTCACAGCTCTGCCATTCGGTCTGAGGCCTCTCTAAGCACTGGGTACACAGGAACATGAGCCTCCCTCACAGCTGTGCCATTCAGTCTGAGGCCTCTCTAAGCACTGGGTACTGGGTAGGAACATGAGCCTCCCTCACAGCTCTGCCATTCAGTCTGAGGCCTCTCTAAGCACTGGGTACACAGGAACATGAGCCTCCCTCACAGCTCTGCCATTCAGTCTGAGGCCTCTCTAAGCACTGGGTACACAGGAACATGAGCCTCCCTCACAGCTGTGCCATTCAGTCTGAGGCCTCTCTAAGCACTGGGTACACAGGAACATGAGCCTCCCTCACAGCTCTGCCATTCGGTCCGAGGCCTCTCTAAGCATAGACTGCTAACTTAGCCAGCTTGTACAGGGTTTTGTGATATGGACCAATGTCCACGAGAGGCTAGTGAATTAGACCACTGCACCACCCAGCCCCTTTGACAAACTTAAGTATTTGCTCTAATGCATTTGGGTTCCCATAGTAAAATACTTGTGCAAAGCTACTGCCTACTTCTCTCTCTCTCCCTCTCCCTCTCCCTCTCCCTCTCTCTCTCTCTCTCTGTCTCTCTCTCGGCTGTTGTTTTCCAGGATAAAAACCCTGCTCTTATTACCGTATCTTGTTTCCCCTCACTCATTTCCATCATAGTTCTGAATGCTTCCACAAAGCATCTCTGCTTCAACCTGTCACTACTACCAGTACCTGCAGCTTTCTTTTGGCAGTGCATAGTTTGAAACATAACACGTCCCAGAGTCAATCCTATTTGTAAATGACCTATACAAAAGATGCATTTTTGTTTAGAGCAAGAACCAAAACACAGGCAACCTGCTTTTACATTCTATTACCATATTGTAGCACTGCTTAAAAACCATTAGAACACTTTTTTTTATCTTGTAGTCCTTTAAGCACTTTGATGGTTGCTCATTTTTTTAAGCTTTAGGTCTCTGTCTCCTGTACTGGTTTGATAATAGCACCATTATATTTGAAATGCATGGAGGATAGCTGATTGGGTGGAGATTAACTGTTTCACGTTAGTTGCCAGTCAGTGCTAGACCCTAATCATTGCAGAGGTGAAGATATTTACATGCCTGCCACCTCTCGATCTGTTCAAGATGAGGTATGCTAATCAGGCTTGACAGCGGGGCCACCACTGTTTTCAATCTCTTGCTAACACTTCAGCTAATTAGGAGCCATAGTCTCAGTGGAAGTATGACTGCCAGCTCTGCTTTTTTAATGTGGAAGATGGAAATGTGGCATAAAATACATCAAATCAGTTCAAAATGAGTTTTTTTAATACCACAACATCCACATCAAGTTGCTAAGCAGGGACATGTTGAGTTTTCAGTTCTCTCTGGGCATAACCTAGGCAGAGTCAGATGGAGAGTGCCACATGCTAAAGAGCCCCCAGGGTGCAGTGAGGATGCTGGGATTGGCACCCCTGCCTAGCTTGGGGATGAGTGATATTTCCTCGCCCTGCCCAGGTGAACGGGACAGTGGGCAGAGACTATCAGGAAGAAAGGGATTGAGTCATGGAAGAAAGTGGGAAGTGAATGTAGTCGCTTGTTGACGTACCATGTAGAGGTCAAGGGGACCATCTGTGACAGCAGCGTCCTGCACTGCAGGAGGGGGACAGGCTGTCCTTCCAAACACAATGAGAATCCCCACTGGTCGTGGGGCATGACCGCTAAACTTAGCTCCCGCTGACAAGCTGCGCACACAAGCCTCCTCTGTACAGGACCAGGTGGACTCAGCTCAAGGGTGGAAGGATTTATTTATTTTTGTTTTCAAATACCGGTATATAGCTGACCTTGATACAGAACTGAATTTCCCATTGGGGAAAATCATATGAACAGACGTGCAAGACAGGAGACAAGATGTTTCTTTGTGGGCCTGTTCAATCAATCTAAACTGTAAAACTGTCCTGACCTATTTTATACAACAAATGGCAATGTTTCTTGGTAGTTTTGCCATGAGAACAGAATATATATATATATATATATTAAGCTTGTTAAAGTTGTGGTTGAAAAAATAGTAGTTTAGTGAGTTGTAGAGGTTAGAACTCTTTAGGGCACAGGTTCAGTTCTCTGACTCCTATGTTAATCTTTCAGCTGCCACCGTAGAACGCTGTCTCTCCTGCTGTGCCGTGCCACTTTATGTTGTTTTACTAAAATCTTTAAGAATTTTACAACCATTACTATTGTAATTATTGATCAAGTCTTAGAGAAAACTTCCAGCTGCCTCAAAACCAAAATATTTCTATACTTCGCTGCGCACAGACTTCGGTCAGTCCAGAAGTAATTGAATCTTCATCTGCTCTGCATATAAATGCTGACTCACAGCACCTCTGAAAGTATTAAGTACAGTGTCATGCTGAATTTTGCATTCTTTTGAGATGTGTTTTTTAATTTTTTATTTAGTAGATGCCAATTAGTTTTTTTGTAGTTTACCCCCCAAAGTAATAGTGTCCAATTATTTTTGTTTAGCTCAGCTCACCGCTACCACCCCCGCGCTGACTTGGGAGCGGCGAAGACGAGCACACGCTGTCCTCCGAAGCGTGTGCCATCAGCTGACTGCTTTTTTCACACTGCAGACTCACCATGCAGCCACTCAGAGCTACAGCGTCGGAGGACAACGCAGCTCTGGGCAGCTTACAGGCAAGCCCGCAGGCGCTGGGCCAGACTACAAGGGTCGCTGGTGCGCGGTGAGCCGAGAACACCCTGGCCGACCTAACCCTCCCTCCCCCCGAGCGGCGCTTGGCAAATTGTAAAACGCGAGTGATTTTACTGGATGCGCCACTCGGGAGCCTTGAGATGTGTTTTGATGTGGTTTTTTTGGTTTTTTTTTAAATTTAGCAGTCGCCAGTTAGAGGGTACAGAAGTTGTGGATGTGTTGATTTATAGCTATTGAATGTCTGAAATGCATTTGTTTGTCGGATTCTTAGAAAAACAATCAATGGAATAAAATCAATGGAATAAAATGGTTAAATAATACTTTAGTGTGTGGTGTTTGCCTGCGAGACTGACAATGATTGGTATGTATAGGGTTTGTTTTTTTGTATCTTAATATAAAATAAACTGAAATGCAGATTTTTAGATTGCAAGCGTTTCTGAAATGTAGGTTTTCAAAGTGTAGCTCAATCTCTGTTGCATGATTTCAACTACCCTAAAGATCACACTGGACCCCACAGAGATGCTCTGTGTTTATTAGTGTTCCATACAAGGCATGTGAAAGTTCTGCATTTGATTAGTTTTACAGTAATAGACTTGTCTACTTGGTGCTGAAAGAGTTAAACCCTCCTAAGACTCCTTATTATAACATTTGTTTTTACTTTCAGGATTCTCGCTTGTGTCCTGTTTGACAGCTCAGGAGGTTGAATTAATTGGCCTCTAGGGTTTACATATCAAGACAGTGTCTGAGCGAGAATCCAAAACCAACTCAGTCTGGCTCCTGGTGTTTAACTCTAATCTCTTGGCCGGCCCCAATCCCTGTATCTAAGCTCCAGTTCACCCAGCCTCCAAGTCTGTGCCTTGGGAGAGAAACCAGATTTTGACTGGCTCCCATGCCTGAACTCAAACCACTAGGGCTTGCTGAGTGCTGACCTCCAGTTCACCTCAGAAAGCCATGCAGCCCATATTGCTATTTTATCTCAAAGAAATTGGTTTCCTATGGTTTTTCACACATTTCAATTGTAAGAGAAGGGGTAAGAATGAGACTTCCTTGAAGCTGAGGGGCTACGTGCCCGCTTTGGTAATAACATTAGAAAGGGCCAGCAGGGCAGGCTGGAGCTTGCTTGTGAACCTTTATACCAGAAGAGAGCGCCAGAGCTGCAGTGTGGTACTTACAACCAACCAGGAGAGCGCTAGAGCTGCAGTGTGGTGCTTACAACCAACCAGAAGAGAGCGCCGGAGGCAGTGTGCTGTAATGGTCAGGCAGTGACCATTAGAGGGATCACTGGACCACACTGGGAGGCAGTGTGGTCCAGTGATCAGAGCTGAGGGGCTGGGAGGCAGTGTGCTGTAGTGGTTAGAGCTGAGGGGCTGGGAGGCAGCGTGCTGTAGTGGTTAGAGCTGAGGGGCTGGGAGGCAGTGTGCTGTAGTGGTTAGAGCTGAGGGGCTGGGAGGCAGTGTGCTGTAGTGGTTAGAGCTAAGGGGCTGGGAGGCAGTGTGCTGTAGTGGTTAGAGCTGAGAGGCTGGGAGGCAGCGTGCTGAAGTGGTTATAGCTGAGGGGCTGGGAGGCAGTGTGCTGTAGTGGTTAGAGCTAAGGGGCTGGGAGGCAGTGTGCTGAAGTGGTTATAGCTGAGGGGCAGTGTGCTGTAGTGGTCAGTGCTGAGGGACTGGGAGGCAGTGTGGTCCAGTGATCAGAGCTGAGGGACTGGGAGGCAGTGTGGTCCAGTGATCAGAGCTGAGGGACTGGGAGGCAGCGTGCTGTAGTGGTTAGAGCTGAGGGGCTGGGAGGCAGTGTGGTCCAGTGATCAGTGCTGAGGGACAAGGAGGCAGTGTGCTGTAGTGGTCAGTGCTGAAGGACTGGGAGGCAGTGTGGTCCAGTGATCAGAGCTGAGGGACTAGGAGGCAGCGTGCTATAGTTGTTGGAGCTGGGAGGCAGTGTGGTCCAGTGATCAGAGCTGAGGGACTGGGAGGCAGTGTGGTCCAGTGATCAGAGCTGAGGGACTGGGAGGCAGTGTGCTGTAGTGGTCAGTGCTGAAGGACTGGGGGGCAGTGTGCTGTAGTGGTTAGAGCTGAGGGGCTGGGAGGCAGAGTGCTGTAGTGGTCAGTGCTGAGGGGCTGGGAGGCAGTGTGCTGAAGTGGTCAGTGCTGAGGGGCTGGGAGGCAGTGTGCTGAAGTGGTCAGAGCTGAGGGGCTGGGAGAAAAGTTTGTTGTAGATAGAAGTTGAATATAAAAAAACAAGAAAAATGAATTAGTTAAGATAACTGATATTTCCTACATCAAGGTGCGTATTAACATTTTGCTTTTGTTCTCTTTCTAGTTTACAATGGACCTGAAGAATACAGTTCCTGCAAGCATCATCCTGAACAGCAACAAAAACGTCTCCTTGACTTTATTGAACGAGAATATTTATGCAAAAGTCTACGTGAGTATGGGTGTTTAATATATGCAGTAGTGGAGGTGTCTGCTCGTCATATTCACTTTTTAGATGCACTGGTTCCCCCACAGTGTTGATATACTGTGGTTCCAGTGTGGCTCAAACAATTGTGATGATTGTGGATAGTCATGTTTTATAAATGTTATGATAGTTTTTTGTTATAATACTGACAGGTATTATTTGGTATTTATAGATATGTATCTGTATCTTGCTAGCATAGTTGTACTTTTATTTGGTACTTGTCATTTGTTCTTAGTACACATACAGAAGCTTGTCATAATCTACTAAATTAATCTAAAGGTTTGTTTTTCTAGGTTTTCTAGGCAATTAGGAGTGTATGATAAAAGTCTGGCAGTTCAAGGCAGTTGTTTTTTTTCATATTGAATGTGATGGGCAGACAGACGGACAGACACAGTCAGTGCATAAGAGTTCTTATTGCCTTAACCTGGCCCTGAGAACAGTCTTGAAGCCATACAGGACAGCTGTGTCCTCTCTGCCAGCTGTGTGCTCTCTGCTAGCCGTGTCCTCTTTGCTAGCCGTGTCCTCGCTGCTAGCTGTGTCCTCTCTGCTAGCCATGTCCTCTCTGCTAGCTGTGTCCTCTCTGCTAGCCGTGTCCTGTCTGCTAGCTGTGTCCTCTCTGCTAGCGGTGTGCTCTCTGCTAGCGGTGTCCTGTCTGCTAGCTGTGTCCTGTCTGCTAGCCGTGTCCTGTCTGCTAGCTGTGTCCTTTCTGCTAGCCGTGTTCTGTCTGCTAGCCGTGTCCTCTCTGCTACCTGTGTCCTGTCTGCTAGTGGTGTTCTGTCTGCTAGCCGTGTCCTCTCTGCTACCTGTGTCCTGTCTGCTAGTGGTGTGCTCTCTGCTAGCTGTGTCCTCTCTGCTACCTGTGTCCTGTCTGCTAGTGGTGTGCTCTCTGCTAGCTGTGTCCTGTCTGCTAGCCGTGTCCTGTCTGCTAGCCGTGTCCTCTTTGCTAACTGTGACCTCTTTGCTAGCTTTGTGCTCTCTACTCTCTCTGCTAGCTGTGTCCTCTCTGTTAGCTGTGTCCTCTCTGCTAGCTGTGTCCTCTCTGCTCTCTGTTCTTTCTGCTAGCTGTGTGCTCTCTGCTAGCTAGGTCCTCTCTGTCAGCTGTTCCCTCTGTCAGCTGTTTGGCTGATGGATGCTTAAAGACCCTCACCAGCTGCTGGTTATTTACAGGGTGAGGGAGGAGTGTGAGAAGAAAAGAACAACTCTAGGGTCAACAGGGACTAAAATCACTTGGCAACACTTCTCAATTCTCATATCATACCCAGTACACAGTAACTGTTTCAAGACTCTGCTTTTACAAACTGTATCACAATATAAGACGACTCAAATACACTGTTCATACAGGGAGCTGGCCACTTCACACACTTTTCTAACCACTGATGCTATTCAAAACAACTGCTTTCCATGCTGCAGCCCAGCACTCTAACCCCTGAGCTGCTCAAACCCACTGCCTTCCACACTGCAGCCCAGCACGATAACCACTGAGCTACTCAAACCCACTGCCTTCCACACTGCAGCCCAGCACTATACTGAGCTACTCAAATACTGCCTTCCACACTGCAGCCCAGCATGCTAACCATTGAGCAACTCAAACCCACTGCCTTCCACACTGCAGCCCAGCGCTATACTGAGCTACTCAAATACTGCCTTCCACACTGCAGCCCAGCATGCTAACCATTGAGCAACTCAAACCTACTGCCTTCCACACTGCAGCCCAGCACGATAACCACTGAGCTACTCAAACCCACTGCCTTCCACACTGCAGCCCAGCACTATACTGAGCTACTCAAATACTGCCTTCTACACAGCTGCCAGATTTTTTAACTGAGAAACTATGGACACACATGCTGGGCATCTTTCACTCAACTTCACACTACAGCAGTTCAAAAACAGCAGATCAGGAAACTCCTGTTTTTACAGTTTCCTGTTAAAATGTAGAACCCTTAACATACACTCCCTTTCCCACTCGTTATGACCTTTTTAATGGTAGATTGATCTATGACAGGGGGCCTAAAGTTTTAAAGACAGCTGACATTATTAAGAAATGATTAAAACCAGCAGGGCAGTTTTCTGCAAATACAGTCTGAAACCTGGTTATTAGTAAGAGGTGGAATTTAGTCAGGGAAGGGGGCACAATAACACTGATAAGGAACAGATGTGCTACTACAGAACGTCGAAGGAAGCGGAGTTTATAAAGAGAGGAGGACAGTATGACTGTTACTGAGCATTACATCTGAGAACTTTAACTCACAATGACAGGGGTGGTGAAACAAGCATTACATTTCATGAGGGAGAAGTAGTAAAGATATTTCACCAAGGAGCAGTGTTGGTTTATTAAAAGCAGGGTTCATTTGCAAACAGACAATCAAAACCTTTATTTGAGCAGGTAGAACCCTTTGAGAGCAGATTTATATTCATCATTTTGGTTTTGGACTTACATCCACTGGGGGCTATAAGAGCAATTATACTGGCCTGAGCCAGTTCCATTATAGGTCTCTTCCGCCCCTGGTAGACAGCAGATGCAGAGCTGGAGTGAGTCCTGACCGGTTAGTTGTTTGTAAAAGAGTGTCTGTCCTCACACACAGCCTTAATCGCCACCGGGACAAAGGGCATTGTGGGTGAGAGGTTACCTGACAGGTACCAGGGTTCAAGGTTTCTTTGTAGCTGGAGAAGAATGGTGGAATGTGCCTGGTGGAATAAACAGGATCTCTGGAAGCCATGGTCACTCAGACCACACCCCAGCCTGCTCTCTTCCTGGTACAAGTGACAGTCCCCTCATCCAGACCCACTGTTCCTGGTCTCTCTTTCAAGTCTTCTGTGACCCAGCCTTTTATCAGAAACTCTCTTTTGTTTTTGTGCTCTATAACTTCCTCTGTTCTATTTACATTTTTCTTAAGCAAACAAAAAGAGGCCTTTATTGCAAGACTTCAATAGCTGTGCTCAGTTTAGCCCTCATTAGTTTGGTCATGTTGCTGTTTTAGCAACGGTCTCATCTGGCTGTATGCACACTGTTAGGCTCTGTCCCCTGTTCTGGATTTTTATGTCACTCTTAGAAAACATATTGAACAACATATTGTCTTGCTCTATTTCCATTGTGAAATAAATTGTTTCTATAGTGAGATAGTACTGGAGCGGTCCTCATCCATTTTCCGTTTGAAGTTTTTATAGTAAATATGCAGCTCAACTTGCAAAAAAAAAAAAAAAAAATCATGCTGGTTTCAATATGTCTTTTTTATTTTAGCAGTATCACTAAGAAACTTCAGTTATGCCTTCATACATATGTTTCAATGATAACATTTTGTCAATGTTTTCATATTACTGACTGAGAGTTCTCCTAGAAATTCTGTTAGCAAAGAGAAGAGGAACTTAAAGGGAGCTGCCACAGCAAACAAAGGAAGTGGAAGAAAATTGAGTAGAGATGCTGAAAAATATAGATGGGACAAGAAGTCAAGTGATTAGCCTAGTGCTCATTATTAAAGTGCAGAGTGATAACAACGCTGAAGAGCTAAGGATGAAGGCCAGGACAGAGAACTGTGGGACAGGATTACCCCGTCACCATCCTCCAAAACCAAGCTTGCTCCGTATTGGTGGATTGGAGGAAATGCACTTTTCCTATTGGGCTCTGAGCCAAGACCTGGAGGAGACGCTTCAATAAAAAAAATTTAAAAACCTGTCAGACTGTAGACCGCACTGACGCACACAACTTAAAAAAGATATTGTTTCCTGTCCCCACTCAGGAAAGACCTTGGCTCCAGCGGGGTCACTCAGCAGGCTCTTGGCTGCTTTAGAAAAATAAACATTCCTTTTCAAACGATTGTGTCCAAGAATAAAGAAACGGTCCAGTTAGTCAGCAAGAGGCAGGGAGGGAGCTAATCGGCAGCAGTCTGGGTAATAGGACTGACAATGGAGCTCAGCTGATTTTTACACACTCATTGATGTGGAGGGCAGCAGTGCTGGGATGCTAGGAACTCATTGTGGCTCTGCTTGTTATTAGAGTGTGGCAGTGCTGAAGCGCTGAGTGGACAGACTAGTGCTCTTTGGCCATTGCTTATAGTGGGTTTTGTATAACCTGTGAATAAAATAGTAAAAATGAATGGTTTGATATACACAGAAGGGATTTTACAAGCTGTATTTCATTTAAGATATTGCCCCCTCCTCCTCTTAATTGTTAACCTGAATTAGTCAGATCAGTGAAAAGGGCTGACCAGGATGTATAGCCATTTTGGTTGGGTCAGTATTTCTTTCCTTTCGTTTGCCAAAACACTAACATTCACGCTGGATGAATGATCCCCTTAAACAAAGTGTTTTGGTCGCTCCATATTCAATTTTGAGTGCAATATTTCGTGTATAATGTATAAAGCCAGAGCATGCAGGAGTGTTATGATTATTGTCGCTTGCTAATTTTATAATAGTGCACAAAAATGTTTAAAGGGCTTACTGAACAAGGTTGAGGAAATATATAACCTAGGTTAATATTAAGAAAAGGCGATTCTTTTTTTTTTTTACAGTTGATAAGGTCAAATTCCTGGATCACAGTTACTGGACCAGATAACACGGTGGACTTGGATCTTCATGCAGTCGTTCAGTCAGATAGCAATAGTCTTTTAGGCTGGGCAAAGAGCAAGTTTGGCGCCGTGACATCCTTCACGGAGCTAATAGACCCCCAGTCCATCACCTTCAATGCAGGGCGAGGTGAGTACCAGTTTCCCCATGTAATCTGCTATGTTCCAGAGCTCTTTATTGCAGGTATAATGATACACTAATGTCACGATACGTATCACAATATGCAGGTCTCAATTCCATATGCATGGCGATGCATGTGATGGTCCTGATGGGCAACGTGTTTTATGCATAATAAGATCAAACAATCATTTAATGATGGACTATTTTGTTAAAAGACAAAAATGAGTGAGCCATTAAGGTCTTCTGCATCACACACATAGGACATGAATCTATGGGGACTGTCTGGAAAACCAAACAGAGGTGTTCAGTGTGAGGCTTTGACATGAAGAGCAGCAGCTGCAGTATGACTCACCTCCCCGTCCATGGCTGTGTTTCTCATCGCTTTATCCAACTGCAGGCCATTCTCAAGATTGTGAACTGCAGACAAACTTTACCCAAGGGAAGTACCTGGATTACCTGCCTGTAAACACGTCAGTGGAAGTGAAATTTTGCAGGATCCCGATGCCATTAAAGGCGAAAGAGGAAGTACACATTATTAGGCATCTGCCCGTGGACACCATGACACCAAGGTATGAAATGTTACTGTTTTAGAGCTGGCCGAGGTACAAAGCTGGAGAGCTGAATGGAGTGTTTAGACCAGTGTTTTCTATTAGGATGCAGGATGACAGCGCTGGAGAGCTGAATGGAGTGTTTAGACTAGTGCTTTCTATTAGGATGCAGGCTGACTGTGCTGGAGAGCTGAGAATGCTACCTGGTTCACGTGCTTTGATGTATAGTGTGTTTTGAATGTTTCAGCAATGTGTTTTCTGCTTCCATTATTTCTGGTTCTTGTAGCGGGCTGCTGAACTCTGTTAGCTCTTTATTCCCAGGATCCAGTAATTCTGGTAGGTACAGTATTATAGACTGCTGAGGATCTTTCAGCCAATCAGATTTTGTAGCCACAACAAATAAACCCAATTCATGACATCATTGAGTATATTCTCAGAGTTCACATCACCTGCTTGAAAAGGCATACCTCAAGCACCCCTCTGAATTCAAAATAGTGACATCACAGTCGGCCACTTCATTATTCTCTTCATGGAAGTTTGTTATAGTAGAAACAATTCTAGTTGGATTCTGTTAGTTATATATCACTGATAAAGCTGTATATACTAGAGATGAAGGATGAGAAGAGTAGGCCATTCCGTATCATGTAAACATATCTTCGCTTCCAGATCATTTCTATCCCCTCATACACAGTCCAATCACCACATGTTGTATCCAGGATACAGCTCCATAACTATGCCTTATTGAACAGAACTACTGAAAGCACCAACAAAAGGTGAGGCTACTGTGAAAGATGCACTGTGTTACACACAACCACTGACTGTATCCACGAGAAAGCTGAGAACAGGACACTGGATAATATGAATACAGTGCTAGGGTTCCATGCATACTGTAAGCAGAGCACCAACATCCTGACATCACCTTTTTACTTCTGTTTTATGAAGCTTTCAGAAATACTGTTTTTGTTTAGAGATATGTAAAATAAAAATCCACAGGTTTTTTATTTCTCATCTGTGTGTGAAAGTGCAGAGAGGCAAATGAAGGAGGAGGTGTGACGTTGCACAGCTGAAATGTGGAGGAGGAGGAGGGAGCAGACATACAGTGGGGATTGTGAACTTCAGCAAGCTTCTAATTTAATACAGCATGAAATCTTACTTGCTGTATACAAAGGAGATATGTTGAAAAAAATGAAATAAATTAATTTTTTTATACAAGCTTAGAGAACAAATGTAACAATGAGCTCTTTTTTCTTAGAGAATAGTAATCCTAATACAAACTTTATCTTTTACAGATTAATCGAAGTGAATTTCACCCATCATAATCCCTCAACTCTAATTCTACAAGGTCCTAACACTACAACATGGAAAATCATATGTCGCATTGATTGTAAATTCAAGGTAAAAGGAAATAGACATCTGTGTTTCAGGTTCTAATGACTAGGCCACACTGCCTCCCAGTCTCTATGCTTTAACCACTAGGCCACACTGCCTCCCAATCCCTCAGTTCTAACCACTAGGCCACACTGCCTCCCAGTCCCTCAGTTCAAACCACTAGGCCACACTACCTCTCAGTTCTTTAGTTCTAACCACTAGGCCATACTGCCTCCGAGTCTATCATCTTTAACCACTAGGCCATACAGCCTTCCATTCTCTGGACCCTAACCACTAGGCCACACTCTCTTACAGTATGTATTTGTTTCTTAATCTGCATTTTTTTCATTATTTTCTTTTATTTATTTATTTTATTTATTTCTGTGTTTTATACAGTCTAATAACCCATTCATTATAATGGGTTATCAATTGCTGCCCAACTCTCCTAATCTCCCAGCCTCATATGAAGGTCTCCTGAAATTTGCAGAGGCAGACAGCAATACAGCTCCTGCTTCCTACACTGAGATATCGACAGACTCAAAAAGGCTAAAAGTGTATATGAAGAGTATGACCAATACAGGTATGTGCACAGTACTCGTACCTACATCTACCACAGAACAAGGCTGATAGCGCGGGTGGGATGGGATACTGTATAGCAGGTAATATTGACATTGACACATACAAAATAAATCCACAGTCTGTGCTGCTTTTCTGGAAATAGATCAACAGGTATCTCTCTTTATGTTGTTTAAACTAATGATATGCTCATATGAATGTTCAATTATGAAGCAAATGATGACACCAAACTGCACAGCTGCAGTTGTCAACCAGAACCTTGAAGCAGCCTCCTTACTGCTCTGCAGTGTAGCTAGTACAGCCATGACCACACACTCAGCCCTGATGTCTGTCTGACCACAGCTATTATCAGACACATTGAATCTACCAGAACATTCCGTACTAATTGGATATCATTAATCTGTGGTTCCACTTCATATGTGCTACATATTGATTATTAAAATCCTTATTTTCATCTATTAGATTAATCTGTTCAGAGATACCAAGATATTTCATAAGAAAACAGTCACAATGATTTGTATTGCATTACTATCTGGACACACCCAGCATGTAATTCTCATTGTGATATTATCTATATGGCAAATAGAGGGCTGCTCTAATCCAGGTTTCAATCCATTTGCTCCTCTAATGTGATTTCCATTCATGGCAGGATGTAAATAGCTAAGAGGAGCATCATCAATGCTTTGAAAAGCTCACCCATAACTATAAAACACTCAATCACTGGACATGTGGAAATACAAATAGTCAATTCTCATTGAAATGAACTCGTATTAAACACATTTCCTGAAAAGCTCACCTATAACTATAAAACACTGAACATGTGGAAATACAAATACACTCAGTTGAATTACATTTTATAGAATAGGGATTGATTTGAAACACATTTCCTGTTTGTGTGAATTATATTGCAGCCTCCCAGGGAAGAATCATGTGAATAAACAGGTTGCCTTCGTTCGAACAGCTGAGATATTGTAAAATATATTCACTTGCAACCAGATTAGCGCTCTCTTTAGTGTATTTTAGTGCTGTTTTGGTACTACTGATCCTGTGATGCATTTCGAGTTGCCATAGACAGTTTTTGAGTTGCCACAGTGGTCCTGCATCAGTGCCATTTCCATGGATTGAAATGAGTACCGGTGCAAACTTTCGTGCATTATCCTTGCAGACAAAAGTGGAGGTGTTGAAAGCTGTGGATAGTGCACCACCATACAAGGAAAAGAAAGATGTTGCTGCAGATTTCAACATTCCCACAAACACAATCATTCTGAAAAAATGGAATACTGTATAATAATACAGGCCTATGATCAGCAAACTGTGGATGCAATTCTTCAGCGTTGCTCAATACCCTGATGTTGAGGACACTGCATTTGTGGTTTAAAAATGCTTGTGATCAGAATGTGCTTGTATCTGGGACCAATATGTAATAATGTTGCATTATAGATTTTCACAAAGTACAGTACTGCACGTGCAATATACTGTAACTTAAAATTGCCTTTACAACTTTTTTTTGATGAAATTGTTTTTGCAATGTGTACTTTTAAATAGTTCACTTACAAACGTGTGTTCAATAAAATGCAGTGTATTTTTAAATGTATAATACTTTTCTTCGTACTGTGATTGAAAATTGATTTCAGTGTTAGTCTAACTTCAACTTTCTTTGCGGGTCCCTTGAAATTTGTATTAACGAGAGTTGACTGTACATGTCTTTGACTGTGACTACACTGATAAAGACTTGAACAATGTTGTCAAATAACTTTACTAGTATTTCCACTTAAGCTTTTCAAGCTGCAGAGGCATTACTTTTGTTGTCATAATAAAGGCAGATTTGCTGTTCCAAGCTCTGCATGCAGCTGCGCAGATGACAGTTAGTGGGAGTTCTTGTAAATGACATTCCTAATTCATGCCAGTGTTTTCCATAGCCCCCCAGCTACCCAGCACAAGCCTGCAGACCACCACCAGTCCAAACAAGCCGAAGACGACAATGCACCTTTACCTTTCCCCGGACTACAGGAGCCCATCTGAGGGGATTGTGGAAGTGCTGAGCAACAAAACCATATACGCAGAGGTACAGCATACGAGCAGGGCTTGAGCATCAGATCACAATTTCCATTTCATTTGTTTTTGAATCGGAGAATCTGTGTGAGATTCCTATATTTTCTAATGGTCCCTGCATTTGATACTTTTGAACAAGGCTGAAATCTATATTTACTATCAATTTTAAGTGTCAGGATGAAAATGACAAAAGTAACGCCAAAGTTGAAACTCTCTCAAGGTCTCAACCAGCCTTTCAATGGAGGGTGCTGAACTGGATATCGAGAACTGCTCTCTCCGTGCCAGAGCGCTCGGGATGGAGCTAAAGAGCCTGGATATTAAGAAGGAGACCTGCAACCCCAAGACGTGCTCCAGCAGGAGGTTCAGCTTCACCTTAAAACCTGTCCAGGAGCACCACAGCCAGCGCTGGGACCTCCAGTGCTTCACTACTGTTACCTTTATGTCTCACCTGGTCAGTATTTTAACAGGCTTGGTGCATAGCTACATACAGTGAGTGAGTGAGCACCACAAATAGGGGCTTACAATTCAAATGCATGTACATTGTATATCTAAAAAATGATTTGTGTGATTTACAATTTAATAAAAAAAAGAAATGCAGTTTTTATATGCAATATAAAAATACTACACCTACACTTACACACACACACACGCACACACTCCTCCCTGTGACTTCATATTTGCAGGATTTTATACACTGCAGGCTAACTATGTTGGTGACCATGACATTGACCTCATATGACTCAATGTGACTTAAGTGTCTGCTGTATAGAGAGAGTACACTTGGAGTCATTGTCTTAATGTTTTTTTTTTATTTCATTTTTTTTAGCTCCGTTAAGGGAGTCAAAATGTATCTTTTTACTGCTGCTATGTCAAGTGCTGGTACAGGGGATATATATCCTGTATTAATCTGCTCGTCCCCTGAACTGCTACCTGCTTTACTCAAACCATCATTATCAGGATAGCATTTGAAGTAACTCTCTGCTGTCCTCATTTTTTATTGCTATTCCAAATCCTGTTATCCTGCAGTAACATAAAATGGTGCAGTTTGGATTAATAACACAGTCACAACAGGACTATGGTGTGGTCCGCTTGAAGGATCAAGTCTGTTTTTTTTCTTGGATCGGAAGTAGAACATAACTGAAAATCCACAACATTAAAAAAGGGAAGACCGAATTACTTATGATAGCCATGCCTACAGGATGCATCTAGTGTACTTAGAAACAGCCTCGCTCAGTACTGTAGGATCCTGTATTGCTTGACTGACATAGCTAGTGGTTTTCCCCTTATAATGTTTTTCCCCATGAGTATTTTTTTCCTTTTAGTTATTTGCACTCATAACATTGTATGTTGTTCTGTACATTTTCACTGTGTTGAATGGCAGAGGGTTTGGGTGAAATTTCACAATAATAAACCTTTTTCTCTGGTTCCTTTTATTAGATTTCAAGAGAAGGAGTAGAGAGAGGCCTGAAAGTCATCAAAGCAGTTTCTACCTTGCCGCCCAGTAAGTGTGAAAATTCAGTTTTTTGATTTGTAGTAGTTTGTACAAACTACTGTTCTACCTCCAGTACTGCACTACACCATGCCTTACTGTGCTGTAGCACAAGCAGAGCTGACCCTGAGGAGTTCTGTTCCCTCAATGGCCCGTCGTTGTTACAGATTCCTTTTAACCCCATGTGTGTATTTTTCATAAAACTGACACAAATACAAGCCAGCCGCGCAGAATTGCACCTGTTCCAATGGTCAGCTGCTGTTAAAAAGCATGATATTGATAGGCCCCACCCATCCCAGTGGTGTGGAATTAGTACAGTGTGCAGGATATAAAGCAGGTCTGGATGCACCACACCCCACATAGCGATGCTTCTGATTGCTCATTATTTGTGATGATTTTACATTTACATTTCAGTAAAAATAAGCAGAAATAACAGTGCTTGTATTGTCCCCCCATTATTGCTTATGGAAAAACCGTTGTATTCACGAAAAATGTAACATGTCCATCCCATGACAACACATTCAAATTCCATAAATTATACAAAAAACATAAAATAAAATAAAAACCTGTGCCGATTTTTGAGATGTCATTTTGCATATCTTAGGATGCTGCTTGAAAAGATGGCCAGTAATAACTGTAGTGAACCACCTTAAATAGCATAATGTTACACTGCTTTTTGTCAATGAGTGGTGGAGGTGCACGGACACATGAAGATGCACTCACATGCTGAGCCAGATTCCTTCAAAGGGAAATTTGGTATCATTTTTTATCCTTGAAAGAAATACAGATTTTGCACCTTTCTTGATTATTTTTCTACTGAATTGAGGTATTTTGAGATATTTGCTCAACATTTTGTTCCACAACACTGCTCGTCATATTTTTTTTCTGAAAAAAGGCCCCCTCCCTCCTTCTCCCCCACCACCACCTTTTCTGAACTCTAGATTTCCTCATCTACTCGGCCAACCGCAGTTGCCGTGCCGACAGGGTATGATGTCAGTGGCTGTTGCCATGGTGAGGGGTCAGGAGCTGACTCTGAGGAAGGAGTGTATGCTGACCTTGTTGCTGCAATCAGAGATGATGAGTCTGTGGGGATTTATTGTGTCTCTGGCTTGGACGACTGCCAGTCCAAACTGAGACCTCCGTCCTATTGTCAGAGTTACACAAAGAGGGGAAGGTGTTGTGCTTCAAAGGCGAGAGAGTTAGACAGAGCTGCATTCCTCAGGGTGTCGAGAGAGGGCCAGCGGAAGTGTCTAATAGAGGAGCTAGGTGGCGCACTAACTTTTTACAAATGAAGACCTTGGTTAGAATCTGAATAGGCTTGGCTGTGTCGAACTCCAAGGACAACATTAACTAAACCTTGCATCGCATTTCAGTTCCACATGGCTGGACACAATCTCTGCAAGGTTAACTGCCTGGACAGAACGTTGCTGCACTGTTCTTGCAAAGCCTGTCTTTAACCTGTCCTGATACAGAAGACATTTTTAGGAGGTCCTTTTAGTTATTCTGTTATTAACGAGTACACATGTTGGGTGATACCTGTAATACTGGGTTAAATATTGTATAAAATCCACTGCAGTTTCTGGGGATTCAAAGGGAAGAATATATAATGTGCTTCATTTTTTTCTGAGAAAATGTGTGCATTCTCGTGTTTGTTTCATACGAAGTAAACAGCATGAATGGTTAGATTATGAATGAAGCCTAATTAGGAATGAGTGCTGTAGCAATTGTAAAGACTGAACTTGTGTAAGAGGGAGCCCTTTGGAAACAGGCCATTCTATTAAACTATCTCCATGATCAGTGAAAAGCAAGATTCAGAGGCTTCAATAACACTTTAAAGAACCCAACTGTAGATGTTTTTACAAATAGTCATTGCTGATTAAACTAACCACAGCTCTGAACCTCTCCTGGGTGGAATTTGAAATGTTTGGACAGTCGTTCTGCTCTGGTTTCCAACTCCGCCTTCCTTCCTGTTTTGTACAATTTTCTGGGGACTATGTGAGCTTACCAGATTGAAACAGCCTTACCAGAATGCAGAGCACTGTTTGTGTACACATGCTTAAAAACTTTAATCATACACTCCCAGGGTAGAACAGTGATACATATAATCAGTATTTCACATTAGGGAGGACTTCAAACCTTTTCTTACATTTAAGAGTTAAGAAAAACAGCCATTTAAAAAATTACAAAATTAAAACCTAAAAAGCGTTTTTTCTTTTTTTTTTTCTTTTTTTTTTTTTTTAACAGATTGAGTTACTTATTCCAGTAAAAATGTTTGAAAATCACCCCCCATTAGTCCACAAAGAATTGAGATCTGGGTTGACAGACACATATTGCTGACAAAGCTTTAGAATCCTTCATCTGGAAAAAACAAGGTAGAGGTGAGGTCAGGTCAGGTCAGGTCAGGGGTGCCGTTGTGAAAGGCGTAAACACTTTAATTAGGAAGACTGTCGGATGCCCCCAGCCTGAGACAAACCATGCACTTCCTGGAGGTGTCCTCATACAAGGGATGAAAGAGCAATAAAGTGCGTCTGTGTGTCTGAGCGGAAAGTTTCCTGTCATTTTCATTTTTTGAACCTTCATGTCTGTTTGTTTTTTCCTTTCATCTTGTTGGTTTTGAATTGTAATGCTTAGGAACAGAGAAGGAAAGCAGGCCCAGACCACAGCCAGTACCCACGGCGGTGCAAGCTTCTCCGCCCACCTCAATTGTTTTATTTCATTTATTGAAAAAAAAAATATATATATATATATTAAAAGTGAGACCCCAGCTACTGTTAAGCAAAACAAATAGGTTTTTAATAAGAACCTAGACTGGAACACCAGTACATGCAAAAGCAGGAAGCATGGTAAGATTGGTTTTATGCAGTGTAGGTTTATATTTGGCTGAGTTTTTAGGGTGGTTTTCGGGAAGGGATACGCATTTATAATAACTGGTGAGCACATTTTTTTCAATGGGATCATCCAGTTGATATTTCCTGTAATAACTGGCTGGTTATTATGGGAAACACGTGCTCATTAACACCAGCAACAACAGAGTGCGACCCCAGCGTGAGCTAATAACTCACTGACACAGACCACAACAAGCAACACACTACTTTACAACTCTGGCAGAAAACAAGTGCTCACCAGAGATTATAAAAGATACTGCATGGGGTAGTGTGTGATAAATGAGACTTGAATGGACACCCCTCGGGGTGTAGGATCCCCCCCTCGGGTGGGCATTACATTCTCCTATCACACACTGCCCCATGCATTGTTCTCCATATGTAGGCAGTTAAACAGAACGTCAGTCCCATGTGAAGGTGTGTGGTAAGCCTGAGTCAGGGCCGTGGTAGAACACCGAAAATTGTATTTATGAAAATTGTATTTATTTTTTAAAGCGATTTAACCATTTTACATGGCTACATGGCAGCATAGTTATAGTTGGATAAAAAAATCAATACGGTCAAGTACATTTTTACAAGACAACTGACAGTTGGGCGCCATCTATTGTTAGTAAGGTTTGAAAGGAATGGCTCGCAGTTCTGTGCCTCTCTGTTTAAATTCTGTTCAACGAGTTCAGGCAGATCTAAAACAATGTGTCTGTATTGGAGAGGAGAAGCACAGGCGTTCCCTCCCTGCCCTGCCCTGCCTCACAGCCCCACTGTGTCTGTATTGGAGAAGCACAAGCGTTCCCTCCCTGCCCTGCCCTGCCCTGCCCTGCCCTGCCCTGCCCTGCCCTGCCTTGCCCTGCCTCGCCTCACAGCCCCACTGTGTCTGTATTGGAGAAGCACAGGCGTTCCCTCCCTGCCCTGCCCTGCCCTGCCTCACAGCCCCACTGTGTCTGTATTGGAGAAGCACAGGCGTTCCCTCCCTGCCCTGCCCTGCCTCGCCTCGCCTCGCCTCGCCTCGCCTCGCCTCACAGCCCCACTGTGTCTGTATTGGAGAAGCACAGGCGTTCCCGCCCTGCCCTGCCCTGCCCTGCCCTGCCCTGCCCTGCCCTGCCTCACAGCCCCACTGTGTCTGTATTGGAGAAGCACAGGCGTTCCCTCCCTCCCTCCCTGCCCTGCCCTGCCCTGCCCTGCCTTGCCCTGCCTTGCCCTGCCTCACAGCCCCACTGTGTCTGTATTGGAGAAGCACAGGCGTTCCCTCCCTGCCCTGCCCTGCCTCACAGCCCCACTGTGTCTGTATTGGAGAAGCACAGGCGTTCCCTCCCTGCCCTGCCCTGCCCTGCCCTGCCCTGCCCTGCCCTGCCTCACAGCCCCACTGTGTCTGTATTGGAGAAGCACAGGTGTTCCCTCCCTGCCCTGCCCTGCCCTGCCCTGCCTCGCAGCCCCACTGTGTCTGTATTGGAGAAGCACAGGCGTTCCCTCCCTGCCCTGCCCTGCCCTGCCTCACAGCCCCACTGTGTCTGTATTGGAGAAGCACAGGCGTTCCCTCCCTGCCCTGCCCTGCCCTGCCCTGCCCTGCCCTGCCTCGCCCTGCCTCACAGCCCCACTGTGTCTCTTTGTTGCAGGGGTATTCCACGGCCTGGAACTGGGAGCAGTGCTGGGAATTGCCTTTGCATCCTTCCTCATCGGAGCCTGTCTGACAGGGGCTCTGTGGTTCACCCACACACACACTGGTATGTACAACCAGGGAGACACTCCCGGAGGGGGGGGGGGGGCCAGTAAGGGGCAAAGAAAGCAATGGAATCGAAGCAGTAACTCAGTAATAAAGTGATCAAATGCATATATATATATATATATATATATATATATATATATATATATATATATATACACAGTACTGTGCAAAAGTTTTAGGCAGGTGTGAAAAAATGCTGTAAAGTAAGAATGCTTTCAAAAATAGACATGTTAATAGTTTATATTTATCAATTAACAAAATGCAAAGTGAGTGAACAGAAGAAAAATCTACATCAAATCAATATCTGGTGTGACCACCCTTTGCTTTCAAAACAGCATCAATTCTTCTAGGTATACTTGCACACAGTTTTTGAAGGAACTCGGCAGGTAGGTTGGCCCAAACATCTTGGAGAACTAACCACAGTTCTTCTGTGGATTTAGGCAGCCTCAGTTGCTTCTCTCTCTTCATGTAATCCCAGACAGACTCGATGATGTTGAGATCAGGGCTCTGTGGGGGCCATACCATCACTTCCAGGACTCCTTGTTCTTCTTTACGCTGAAGATAGTTCTTAATGACTTTCGCTGTATGTTTGGGGTCGTTGTCATGATGCAGAATACATTTGGGGCCAATCAGATGCCTCCCTGATGGTATTGCATGATGGATAAGTATCTGCCTGTACTTCTCAGCATTGAGGAGACCATTAATTCTGACCAAATCCCCAACTCCATTTGCAGAAATGCAGCCCCAAACTTGCAAGGAACCTCCACCATGCTTCACTGTTGCCTGCAGACACTCATTCGTGTACCGCTGTCCAGCCCTTCGGCCAACAAAGTGCCTTCTGCTACAGCCAAATATTTCACATTTTGACTCATCAGTCCAGAGCACCTGCTGCCATTTTTCTGCACCCCAGTTCCTGTGTTTTCATGCATAGTTGAGTCGCTTGGACCTTGTTTCCACGTCAGAGGTATGGCTTTTTGGCCGCAAGTCTTCCATGAAGGCCACTTCTGACCAGACTTCTCCGGACAGTAGATGGGTGTACCAGGGTCCCACTGTTTTCTGCCAATTCTGAGCTGATGGCACTGCTGGACATCTTCCGATTGCGAAGGGAAGTAAGCATGATCTGTCTTTCATCTGCTGCAGTAAGTTTCCTTGGCCGACCACTGCGTCTACGGTCCTCAACGTTGCCCGTTTCTTTGTGCTTCTTCAAAAGAGCTTGGACAGGACATCTGGAAACCCCTGTCTGCCTTGAAATTTCTGCCTGGGAGAGACCTTGCTGATGCAGTATAAATACCTTGTGTCTTGTTGCTGTGCTCAGTCTTGCCATGGTGTATGACTTTTGACAGTAAACTGTCTTCAGCAATCTCACCTTGTTAGCTGAGTTTGGCTGTTCCTCACCCAGTTTTAATCCTCCTACACAGCTGTTTCTGTTTCAGTTAATGATTGTGTTTCAACCTACATATTGAATTGATGACCATTAGCACCTGTTTGGTATAATTGTTTAATCATACACCTGACTATATGCCTACAAAATCCCTGACTTTGTGCAAGTGTACCTAGAAGAATTGATGCTGTTTTGATGGCAAAGGGTGGTCACACCAAATATGGATTTGATTTAGATTTTTCTTCTGTTCACTCACTTTGAATTTAGTTCATTGATAAATATAAAATATTAACATGTCTATTTTTGAAAGCATTCTTACTTTACAGCATTTTTTCACACCTGCCTAAAACTTTTGCACAGTACTGTATATATATATATATATATAAAAATTTAGTTTAGGTCATCATTTTAACTTCTGCATGAATTTCTTCACTTGTGATTGAACAGTGTTCAAAAAACTTAAAAACTCTTTATTTCACCTTGGGTAACAGCACAAACACTTTGTTAAATGGTAAAGCAGCAGATTTCATACTGACATGCTTTTTTCTTGTTGCTGTTGCCTCTTGATTGCCCAGGTTCTACAGTAAAGCGGCAGCCGGTTCCTGCCATACCCCCTGTGTCTGAGAACAGCAGTGCAAACCACAGTATCGGGAGCACCCAGAGCACCCCCTGCTCCAGCAGCAGCATGGCATAGGGAGCCCATCCTCTCCCCTGCCTGACACAGGGAGCCCATCCTCTCCCCTGCCTGGCATAGGGAGCCCATCCTCTCCCCCTGCCTCCTGGACACCCGCACACCGTCACAAACCAGGGGGCAGGGGGACCTTCCACGTGCCCTGCTGGACGCAAGACCTTGTTCGATGGAGCCAATATAGGAAACGCAAAGCCCGTCTCAGAAGCTAACAGCAAATACAACTTTAAAAGCAGCTAAAAAAGTTAAACTAATTATAAATGACCTTCCTCCTTGAGGGGAATGATAAAAACAACAGCCTTCTGAAACAGCAACAGCCTTATTGAACTGCCTAGCAGCCAACAGATGCAACCGTGTTACCCAGCAACAGACCACAGAAGAACTAGACGTGTACACATTCATATACTTTGCTCATAAAAAACAGCCTCGATCCTACGGAGTCTTTTAAAATAAAGGACGTAATCATAAATACAGGCAGGTTTAGTAGCTATACCAGGACACTTAGAAATCCCAGAGAAATGAACGTGGCTCATTTGATCAACCTTCACACAGCTTGAAGCTCCACATTGAGCTCACCAGTTTAGAAGGATCCCTTTGAATATAATGGGAGTCAGAAGCAAGGCTATGCAGTGTGATATTGCAATTCTCCCATGAAGTGTCAGCAGGTAAGGCAGGTAAGGCAGGTAAGGCGTGGCTTTTGGCTTGACCCTTACAATCTGGGGGGAAGGGGGAATGCAGCAGCAGTAACTTAAAAGAGATTTTTGACATTTAAATGTTTCTATGTTTTCATTTCTCACCAGTGTAATATCCCACTATGTGTATTCTGCATGGTATTCCTGTTGTTGCTTAGATATTTTTTTGTCATTGCTTCTGAAAAGACTCCTCAAGGTTGATTGCCGGTAGTTAAGGTGGGGAGGCATATTAGTCCTGTGCTGTGGACTGAACCCTGTGCAACACTGATATGCTTCCCCAGCTCACTTGCCTGCAATCGGAAGCATTGTTTTGCTGATAAGCCTGGTAAATAATACTCTCAGCAGAAACAACAGAGAATCGTACAGAACACACATTCTAGGATATGAAGTATTAAAGAAATGTAGATTATATGAAGTATCCCTTCAGGGCCCAGCTGAATCTATAGCTGTGTTTTCACTGCCCAGAACCCTCTCTCGTTGAGCACTGTGCCTGTGACTGGCACCCCTTTCCTTCACAAGGAGGTTCATTCAGGGCTCAGGACTGTAGCAAAAGCTGGAGCGTGAGCGGGATCCGGTCACTGAAACATAGCTTTCAAGTGTTGAGAGAGAGACAAGGGCAGCATGTATGTGCCTCTTCAAACAAACACTGTCATGTTGTGCACAGTACTGCTCACTGCTGCACTACAGTATTTCTTCAGAGGCAGACCAGTACAAAAAAAAAAAAAAAACAGTTATTCTTTATGCTAAATAATGTATCTGTGTTTTGTGATGTTTTTTTTAATTTGTTTCATGTTGTGATGGGTTAACTTTTAAAAAATGTTATGAAACTAAAGGGAAATAATGCCATTTATTGCAGTTACATGAACTCACTTTCTGGGGGCACTACTGATTATTATCCAGTAGCAGTAACTTATTTGTTATAATGTGGCTGTGTTTATTTTCGCAAAACCAGCTTTGAGTTAGTGCAATATGTAATTTCATGCTCTCAGAAGAAAGGCAGCTTAGTGTTCTCTATGCAGTGGCATTTCCAGTGACCGTTCATGTTGAATGTTATTCTGTCCCATTGTAATACATCTGCAGTGTGGCCCAGTGTTTGTGGTGTTGTGCCTAATCTCACACTGCCCAACTCAAAGTCCCCATGCATCAAACTGAGAAGAATTGCAATGTGGTATACTGTACATCAGTGCCATTGCCATCATGAAAAGGACAGCCCTTCACCCAGTGTTACAGTATACAGTGAAATGCAACACACTTCCATGTGGATAGAAGCCTCCATATATGCCCAGATTCAGATTCTTGTTAATAATGGCAGGTGCACATTTAAATTAAATTCACCCATCAGTGATTGGTTTGCTTAATTGTACCAGGGCAATTCTGAAATTATTTAAAAAAAATGTTTTTAAGAAAATGCTGCAGAACATTATTTGCACATAATATATAATTGTTGGCCCCCTGTAATTTTTTGATGTGTTAAAACAAAGTGAACTAGAAAGCTGGACCAACACCCAAGTTCACTGTCCATTACTCTCCCCTGCAAAACAGCCAGTCACAAAACATGTGCACGTTGCCTGAGCAGATCGCTCAGAAGTAGAACCTGCAAACCGTAAAACACATAGAACAACTTTCTTCTCACGCAGCTATGGACCCAGCTGCACACAGAGAAGGTAAAATGCATCTACTCATTCAAATCACTGTTGTGTCCAAACCGTGCCACCCTTACAGCTCCACACACCCACAACACTGGGCCAGGACTCCTGAGATCCCACGCCCCCAATGAGCTCTGAAGACACTCCTCCAGTTTGGATGCCAGTGTATTTCAGATAAAGGGGGTTGTGCTGTACTTCGATACTGTAACCTGTGTCACTCTTGCATGTTTCAGAAAGTGCTTTGTTTTTTTCCCCATCTTGAGTGAAGCCTCATAAGTTGGCCCAGTTAAAATGTATGTATATTGTTAAGCTGCCTTAAATATATTGTAATTTTATACTGACATTCTTAAAGAAACATAACTAATAAAAATGACTGGTGAGATTGTTTTCAGGCTCTTCTGTTTCATTTAATAGAACAAAAATTGAAACAACAAAAAAGGTTTAATCATTGGTTTCTACAAAACTACAATACTGTGTCTAGATGCATGTAGAAAAGGAGAAGCCATACTAATGAGGGATTTCAACTTCCCCCATATAAAATGGGAAAACCCGATGGGCACGACGGACGAAATTAAAATGGTGGAAATGACAAATGACTGCTTCCTAACGCAATTTGTCAAGGTACCGACTAGAGGGGAGGTATGCCTTGATTTAGTCTTTTCAAATAATGAAGACAGAATAACTAAAAGAGGTCAGACCGCCATTGGCAAACTCAGACCACAACATGAGTCTCATTTGAAGTATTTTTTAAAACCCCAAAAGTAATGACTAAAGCTAAGGTTTACAATTTTAGAAAAGCAAACTATGAAGGTATGAAACAGAGACTAACAGAAGTAGATTGGAGTAAAATAGAGAAAACATCCACAGAAAAAGAATGGCTGTTTTTTAAAAATGTAGTACTAGAGGCACAAAACAATTACATCCCAAAAGTAGACAAATCTAAATCTAAAACAAAATGGCCAAAATGGTTTAATAGATCAATTAAAAGAAATATTCAGCGAAAAAAGGCACTTTACAGAGCATTTAAAAGGGACCAAAAACAAAGTACACAGAAAGAGTACTTGGAACTGCAAACACAAGTCAAAAAGGAAGTTAGAAAGGCCAAGAGAGAGATAGAAATCAATATTGCTAAGTGGGCTAAAACCAATTCCAAAATATTTTTCCAATATTATAACAGCAAGAGAACATTCAAAGATGTGGTTAAATGTCTAAGAGACAAATGGCAAAATCATAGATGAAGAAAAAAAATAGCAAATATATTAAATGATTACTTTTCACAGGTTTTTACAAAGGAGGACACGGACAACATGCCCCACATGTCGACCTGTTCCTATCCAATTTTAAATAACTTTAGCATAACAGAGGCAGAAGTGTTAAAGGGATTAGGAGCTCTTAAAATAAACAAATCCCCTGGGCCAGATGAGATCCTCCCAATAGTACTCAAAGAAATGAAAGAAGTTATTTACAAACCGCTAACCAAGATCATGCAACAGTCTCTTGACACTACAGACCAATAAGCCTGACTTCTATTATATGTAAACTTATGGAAACTATAATAAGATCCAAAATGGAAAATTACCTATATAGTAACAATATCCTGGGAGACAGTCAGCATGGTTTTAGGAAAGGGAGATCATGTCTAACTAACCTACTTGACTTTTTTGAGGATGCAACATTGAAAATGGATAACTGCAAAGCATACGACATGGTTTATATAGATTTCCAGAAATCCCGCATCAAAGATTAATTCACAAACTGAACGCAGTAGGGATTCAAGGAAATGCATGCACATGGATTAGGGAGTGGTTAACATGTAGAAAACAGAAAGTACTGATTAGAGGAGAAACCTCAAAATGAAGTGATGTAACCAGTGGTGTACCACAGGGATCAGTATTAGGTCCTCTGCTATTCCTAATCTACATTAATGATTTAGATTCTGGTATAGTAAGCAAACTCGTTAAATTTGCAGACGACACAAAAATAGGAGGAGTGGCAAGCACTGTTGCAGCAGCAAAGGTCATTCAAAATGCTTTAGCATTCAGAATTGGGCAGACACATGGCAAATGAAATTTAATAAAGTGTAAAGAATTGCATGCAGGCAATAAAAATGTGCATTATAAATATCATATGGGAGATACTGAAATTGAAGAAGGGAACTATGAAAAAGACCTAGGAGTTTATGTTGACTCAGAAATGTCTTCATCTAGACAATGTGGGGCAGCTATAAAAAAGGCTAACAAGATGCTCGGATATATTGTGAGAAGTGTTGAATTTAAATCAAGGGAAGTAATGTTAAAACTTTACAATGCATTAGTAAGACCTCACCTAGAATATTGTGTTCAGTTCTGGTCACCTCATTACAAAAAGGATATTGCTGCTCTAGAAAGAGTGCAAAGAAGAGCAACCAGAATTATCCCGGGTTTAAAAGGCATGTTGTATGCAGACAGGCTAAAAGAATTGAATCTATTCAGTCTTGAACAAAGAAGACTACACAGTGATCTGATTCAAACATTCAAAATCCTAAAAGGTATAGACAATGTCGACTCAGGGGACTTCTTTGACCTGAAAAAAGAAACAAGGACCAGGGGTCACAAATGGAGATTAGATAAAGGGGCATTCAGAACAGAAAATAGGAGGCACTTTTTTACACAGAGAATTGTGAGGGTCTGGAACCAACTCCCCAGTAATGTTGTTGAAGCTGACACCCTGGGATCCTTCAAGAAGCTGCTTGATGAGAGTCTGGGATCAATAAGCTACTAACAACCAAACGAGCAAGATGGGCTGAATGGCCGCCTCTCGTTTGTAAACTTTCTTATGTTCTTATGTTCTTATGATGCAAAACATGTGCCAGAAAACTCACCCACAAGTGTTGCCTGAAATTGAAGTCTAACATCTGAGTATTAGCTAGGCAAGGTAGTAAAAGACTAGCACTCATCAGGGTCTCAACTGGTTTATGAGATATTTGGAAGTATATTTTATTACAGGTGGATATTTAGTGAAAGTGCATCTCCCCAACTTCATCATATTTGAACCTTTTAGTAAATTTTATTCTGTAGTTAGTTCAGTTGTTCAGAGTGGGTTTAATGCACAGTATAAACAGGACACCATAGGGAAAAGAATGAGTTCTCATTGCAGTTTTATTATTTATTTCATTTAGGTCACAAATTACAGTATTGATCAAATGAATGACTTAATGCAGTAGATTCACCTCTAGAATCCTAACATTAGTGAACACCTGAACACCCTTATCAGCTCTAGCGCTGTCCTATGGCACAGTAATGAAAGTTCAAAACAATGGGCCAGTTAAGACTCAATTCTGCCCACCCAGGGGTAAACGCAGTGTGGTCTATTCCATTCAAAATGATGGCAGGTCTAAACCCCAGTGCTATATAGATCATTGTAACAGAGCCCTTTGTGTTTCACAGGCACTGACTGTTAAAAGGTAACCTTTGTACAGCAGCAGATCCCCGTTTTAAGGCTTGTAAAAGACGGTGGTACGTTATTCAGATCCACCTCTTGAGTTCCATTGGCACAGCAAAATGGGATCGAGGAGGACTTCAAACCCATGTTATAAATATTTCAATAGTTTTAGTTATTGTCATTATCAAACCAGATACACATTTCCAAATAATTCATCTTGAATTACCCAAAATCGAGTTTCATGTTCTTTTGTATAAAAATGAGTGCACTCCAATTTCATGTTCTCAAACAGGGCATTCCTTACCTGAAACTAACCAGACAAAGGGAATAATGGCAGTCTGCACTGCCACACACAGAGCTAGGAATAGTGCAGAATCTGTGCTGAAAATAATCATTTTAAAACATGTGGTAGAAATGGTGACAGCACAGAAATTGGCATCGATCTTGGACCTGGTAGCGTGCAGGGAAAGCCGATTCCAGCCCCATTTACACAGCATTATACCTTGGGGGGGGGGGGGGGGGGCTTGACTGAACACAAGTACAGATTTTTAAAACTAGAAACAAAACAAAAAAAGTAAAGATTTTTTTTACAAAAATGCTGATCTAATCTGCAACGCAGAAAACTCCTGCCAAACCAGTCCAATCTATAGAGTTAATAGAAATAAATTAATTTAATAACTGGAAGCTGCCTTCATTTCTTTTATCACAGACTATCACAGAACAGTGTGAAAAATAAATAAATATAGTATAATAATTTGTACCTTAGATATTAGTCAGTAAGATGCCATCCTTGCTGCTGTGTTACATGAAGAAGTGAAGTGAAGGCTAAGGAGACTAAACCAGGATCTCATAGCTCCCCCTGCAACTCAGATACCTGACCTCTTTCACAAGGATCTCATAGCTCCCCTTACAACTCAGATACCTGACCTCTTTCACAAGGATCTCATAGCTCCCCCTACAACTCAGATACCTGATCTCTTTCACAAGGATCTCATAGCTCTCCTTACAACTCAGATACCTGACCTCTTTCAGAAGGATCTCCTAGCTCCCCTACAACTCAGATACCCAAAGAACTTTTCTCCATACGGTTTTAGAAATAGGTTAAATCTTCCATAGGTGCTTCTTATAAAATGCTACCAGTGCACAACAAACACCTACAACGTAAAACAGAAAAAAAGAGTGTCCTTCCCCTCTTTCACATTTTCATTTAGCTTCCCATAGGTAATACAGAGCTAACCTATGGCAGTATCAGATAAAGGGACAGCGGTATTTGGATCATGAACTCTGTTTTCTTACAGATCCCACTGCAGTAGAGCTGCTGTTCTCTGAGAAACATCACAAGAGCTCTGACATCACCTTCTGATTCCCTTTCAGCAGTACAACTATGAAGTTGGTCTTAAACATTTTAAACAATGGTCTATTAGGTGCAGACCTCTAACTTTTCATTAATACTCAGTATCCCCACCAACCCTCAGCTACACCATTAATCAAGCTGATTGAAAGTGTATTCAACTTAACAAGTAGCACTCCCGATGACATGGACCAAACAGACAGAAACATGTCTTTGGGGCAGTTTGTAATACCCATTTAACTTTCTAAATCCAGTTCTGTATTAAAGACATAACAGCTACCTGGAAATGGAGGCTATCCAGTATGAAGAGTCACAGCTCTCTGTTTCCAAGGTGTAGTGGATTCACACACAGCTAGTCTGGGAAATGCATCAAACACAAGGGTGGTTCTTCTAGAGAGACCAACAGAGAGGGTCTCAGTTCCCCTATTCAAAATCACTGCAACTGTAGCTTAAAATAAACCTAGGAATAACAAGAGGGGCCAGCGATAGCAATCGGTATAGAAATCCTAGACAGTATTGATGCACCTTGATGGCAATCAGTATTTATATCCCACACTGTGTAAGTGCATCTTGGCAAAAATACACACTTTCAGACAGTTTGACGGTTCTCAAATGTGCATTACATTAATCTCCACAGTCTCTCCCTGTGACAGCAGGGTTTCATTTGAAATGCTCTTATAAGCAAGCTGCTGCTCTAGAATTCTTCTATTTCTTAAAGAATACCTGTTTGCTATGTTTAGAAAGTGAACACAAGGAGCACTCCTGCTATACGTTTAGGCAGTGGCACAAACGATACAGTCAAATACACTTAGATGGGTTTACAGGTATTACAAGGATATTGTATGGCCCAGAGTGCCACCTGGTGGCTGCATATCAGAACTGAATTATTTCTTGTGAAATCTGGATGTTGTGCCCATGTCTTATGGGTATCAGAAGTAAAGGCAGGGTGGAAGGGAAACCTGTTTCCATAAAGATTCTGTACACTGCCCGTCATGCTGTACCTATGCACTACCCTTCAATACATACTTCAACTGCCAGTGTCCGAATGCTTGCTGAAAGTAAGATTACATTTCAAATAAAATAAGAAGAGATTAGTTAATAACTGCACAAAGAGTAATCACTGCCCACTGTATTTCATGATTCATTCACACACAGCTAGCTGGAAATGGGGGCTATCCAGTATGAAAAGTCCGAGCTCTTTACACCCAAGAGCTCAACAGCAGCTGTCAGCATTCCTGGAGAACAAAGGCCAGCCCTGCAGTTCAGCTCACGGGGCCTGGCCCGCAGCTCAGTGAGATGAAACAGTCCCTGACGATTTTTCCTCCTTATCCAGTGAGGGCCCATGCAACACTCCCTGTATTCTGAAACTATGAATTGTTACATGGAAATAAACTGGAAACCTACACACTTTTCTGATTAAAACAGGCTTCCTAGTTTTACACAAAAAAAAACAAAACAACAAACAAACAAAAAAAAACACAAATACAAGTACGGTTTGAAACGACGAAGGCACCCAGTCCAGGCAGAGCGAGCCTTTGGCAGGATCACAGAGATAGCGAATGCACTGCTGTTTAGTGGGGGACAATAAACAGAACCCACCTTCACAGTGTACCCCATACCTCACTAAATGCACAGTGGTATCTTCTATATAAACATCCAGATTAACAACTTGGGGCTCAGGTTTTGTTTCCAGTTGAACTCACAGAAAGACGTGGAATAAGTTCTGTGTGAACTCTTTGGAGCTGTAGACCAAACCCCTGCAGTCTGCACTGCTGACAGGGAGATTACTGCCAGTATCCAGGCTGCTCACTGCAGCAGCATCAGAAGGATATCTGGAAACAGTGTTGCAGCTGAGAGGGGCTGGATGAGAACAGGGGGGGGGTTAAGACAAGGAGGGGTCCAGGTGCTTCAAGACCCCCCCTACCAGGTGCAGACTGCCCGTCACCAGCACCTGCACAGCCCCCGCCTCTCTCAGAGCTCTGGCTGCAGAGCCGGCCCTGGGCTTGCTATCGCAGGGCAGCTGGGGGTCCCGTCCTTGTGTGATCCACTGCAGAGCGCTGAGGATACAGGGGAATACCAGGGGCTCGGCCCCCTGCCGTCGCATCCCCCCCTCCACCAAGGGCAGCCCCCTCGGCAGCAGCAGCTCCGCCCCCGGCCCCGCCCCCTGCTCAGTCAGACGCCACCAGCTTTTCTGGTTGTCCAGGCAACGCGTCAGTATGTTCTCCACGGTTACGTTGAAATTCTGCTGGTCTGCTGAGTAGAGAATAGGATTAAAACACCTCATGTGGGAATCTTTGTAAGCCATCAGAAATGCAAACATGATTAGACCTCCAATTTATTGTTATTTTTGACATGGTTAAACGTTTATTAACCCTTTGCGGTCCTATGGTTGGACGCAGAAAACAGGTCTCTAATCATTTTTTCTCCAGAAAAAGCAGAGAAAACCATTCAACGGCCGAGTGAGACCGATAGGAGCCGAGAGAAGCCGGGAAAAAAAAAAAAGGGCATATCTCATGAATACAGATAGCCCCGACACCACATAGATAACATGGACATAAACAAACAAAATAGCTGCTTCCGCATCCAGCGCTCAAAGAACATCACAGACATTTGCAGAGCTTTTTTTAGATGTTATAGTAATAAAATAACGACTTGGATCGCATTATTGAGGAGTTTGGTGATAAAACGAGTGATCAGGAGATGATTGATCAGTATGTACTATTATTAAGAGGTATTTGAAAAATATAGTGAACAAGGGGTGGGGCGGGGCTGGAGATGCAGTACTGAGTGTCCTGTTGATATGCAGTGCCTTTTAAACCTGTTTTACTGTGAAAAAAATACTTTTAAACAGCGCGTCTAAAATAAACTGCGCGTGTGAAAATAAATTCGACCTGACGCACCTGGACTGCTAAGGGTTAACAATTCTGAAGTTTACGGTCTAAACGTTTTAAACTATCCTTAGTATCAATACTATGAAATCACGTATCTATTTGTGTGAAGGTACAAAGGTATCCAAACCTCAAAATTGGTTCTGCAGTACTTTAAGAAAGGTGAACAGACTTATTTCTGATGTCTGTCATGTCCTACTCCCATTGTACAGAGATGTTAATAAAGGTGGTATGAAAATGGATTTAAGTGATACTGTACAATATTTTACTGGTTTGTCAAAAATTGCCCAGCACTAATACTGCATCCTTTCTTCATCGCCAGCAAACCCTCTAACCTGCTTGATGTTTTTAAACTGCAGGACAGGACCCAGCTGTAACACACTCTATAGGCTGTCAGACCAGCTGGCAAATGGCTGCAAATTCTCTTCCTGTACAATGAATGAAATCAACCATCTCCTGATATTTGTCGTTGGAGCTCACCTGCGTTGCTAGAGGAGACAGTCTCAGGGATGTTGGGGCAGAAGACAGCGAAGTCAAACTGGCAAGGCTGGTGGAGGGGGGGGGGGGGGGAGAGAGAGAGAGAGAGAGAGAGAGAGCGCGCGAAAGAGAGAGAGAGAGAGAGAGAGAGAGAGAGAGAGCATAAGAAACACGCTCCTCTTAAACGGTTCTATTATATTTCATTGACGTTACCGTTTATACTACACTACATGTCCCAAGAATCATGTTCAGTTTTACACTAAAATCGAATTTGCTGGTGTTGGTCTTCCACAGCACTCTAAAAAACACTCCCAGTTAACAGTCCAGTCCTCTGTACGGACAGCAGCATCCCTCCCAATGCAAGCTACCACTTTCTCTCCTGCCTGTCATTCCCACAGAGCCTGTAGGGGTCTCCCTCTTCCTCTCCTGCCTGTCAGTTGTGGGCTCAGTCATGAGTCTGTGTGTGGACCTCCCTGAAACCCAGTCAGGGTTCATAGAGTTTACAAAGGCATAGGGTCCGAGCTCCAGCAATGCTCTGGAGAGCAGGCCCAGAACCACCAACGTTTGCACTGAAATACAAGACTTTTACGTATCTTTTAATGGGAACGATATCTTTATACACAAAATGTTTTTAAAATACGTGAGAAACGGCGTACCTATCGAATAACATTTCTGATTAGTTTAAAAGGGAAATCAGTGTTATTATTTCTCTTGTTCAAAGTGAAAGTTGGGAGCTCGAGTCATTCACACAAGCCTTTCATGTCTCAGACCAGCAGCTCTCGCACAAGGTGATGAATCCAGAAAGGGGCAGGTTGTGTCAGGGCCACTTTATTTTGTCTTTTCCAGATTCAATATTATGTTGGTGTATTTTATTTTTGTTTATTATGTTTGTGGATTTCATTTTTGTGTTCAATATTACGTATGAGCCAAGAAAGACTGACTCACTTGGCAGGTCAAAACAATCTTACTGATGAAACAGAAATAATCTCCGATCTTAACAACTTCATTTTGAGAACTGAACAGCGCCGAGATGTTTTTGCTCTTCACTAAGCAGTAAGTCGTCTATGCCAGTGTTTCCCAAACTGTGTCGCAAGTGTCTTACCGTCCATTGAAGTGGTTTGTTTTGTTCAAACCCATCTCTAATGACACCGTACACCCTAAACTAACGCTAATTGGCTGCATTTTCACACACATTATGACATCCTGTTATCAGCGAAGTGGTTTTAGCAGAGAACAGTAATGAGTGTGAAAATGCATCCAATTAGCGTTAGTTGGCGGTGTCATTAGCAATGGGTTTCCCATTCTGTTTATATATATATATATATATATTTTTTTTTTTTTTTAACTGTTAATGTTTGCATGCATGATTGAAAACTAAGCAGTCTTGGCACATGTACTGTTACATCCGTGTAACAGCTGTACTGATTCAGCATATGTAAGTTATTAAAAGTTAAATGGACGTAACATGGTTTGAGTTCCATATGAATGTTTTAAACAGTCGGTAAGAGGTCCCGGGTCACTCACCACTAGGAGTTTAAGCAGCGCTGCAGAGTCTCGCTCCCCCGTAGCGTTAAACAGCAACACACGCACCACTGGCCCCCTGTGGAGAGAGCAGCACTCACATCTATCAAAAACACTCTCATACCAGAGGGGCTGTGTGGCTCTGTCACAGAACAGCCTTTCACCACTAAACAACTTAACACACGCACCACAGTCCCTCTGTGCAGAGAGCAGCACTCACATCTATCAAAAACACTCTCATACCAGAGGGGCTGTGTGGCTCTGTCACAGAACAGCCTTTCACCACTAAACAACTTAACACACGCACCACAGTCCCTCTGTGCAGAGAGCAGCACTCACATCTATCAAAAACACTCTCATACCAGAGGAGTTGTGTGGCTCTGTCACAGAAGAGAACAGTGTTGGCACAGAGCAGACTGAACTGAGGCCTTTAGATTCAGTGTTTAATACGAGTATCTGAACCAAGATTAGGCCTGAACAGACAAAGAGCAACCCAATAGAGTGCTGTGCGTGTTGCTTTGTGAAGCTGGAGATCAATGATGTGCTCACTCCCACTGTGCTCACTCCAGGGAGAATACTAAAGGATGCTTTACTACAGGTAAGGTAGTCCAAGATCAGTGCTCACCTGGGTCTGCGAGATGAGCTGCGAGAGCTGAAATCCATTTATTATTGTATTATTTTATTACTTTCTATTTGATATACTAATGCAGTGTGGTTCATTTGAAGGTACTCACAGATTTAATGCATTGTTTTATTTGACAGGGCAGTGGTTCAGTGGCATTGCAAGGATTTTTCCGCTACAACCAGCTTTAAAACCAAAAATATCTACATTTACACCACAATCCATGCCAATGCTGAGAAATAAAACTTTATCAAACTATTTCTACGCTCTAAAATGCCACTGGAGTTGCAAATGACAGAGAAAATTCTTTATTTTCAGGATTGCTAGATCTACAGTAAGAAGCATGTTGCTCGGATGCCCAGAAGTTGCATATCAACACAGAGCTGTGTTCAATGCTCTTACTCTGCAGTCCTCTCCTGCTCTGCCGCAGCCTCTCTGAACCAGCGCACACAGGCCAGCATGCTGCGGGTGGTGTGAGCCCCGTCCACAAAGTAGGAGATTGGGCCGTTCCTTATGGTCTGACTCCGGCCATGCCACTTGGTGTCACGTAGCCCTGGCACCAGAGAGAGAGGGAGAGGGAGGGAGGGAGAAGGGTTACCCACTCAGCCCTGTGGTAACCATTATCAGAGCACCGCTCAGAACCAAACAGATCCAGTGATTTTACAAACTTAATTCCAGAACAGCATCCAACATATGATTTCAAAAGAAAGGTAAAAACCAGCAGGGACTATTTCTCCTCATGGCGCTACAGCAGACCCTACCAGCCAGGCACCTAGTGAGCTCAGGCGGACACCAGCAGGGCTGGCTTTGTCCTCCAAAGGCCGGTAGCTCTCTGACATCTACAATAAAGCTTCAATAAAATGAGGTTTGAGAATGCAGTGTTCTTTAGAAAATAAACACCTGAAGACAGCACTACAACGAGCAGAGTTACGATGGTAACTCAAAGAGGACAGTCATGTTTAAAAACCTGGCGCACTGGACTGCACTGTGCTTACCTATCACCATGGCTGGGGCTCTGGACTGCACTGTGCTTACCTGTCACCATGGCTGGGGCTCTGGACTGCACTGTGCTTACCTGTCACCATGGCTGGGGCTCTGGACTGCACTGTGCTTACCTGTCACCATGGCTGGGGCTCTGGACTGCACTGTGCTTACCTGTCACCATGGCTGGGCTGGGCTGGAAGGCTGAAGCCAGGGCAGGCCAGTGGCTCGAGAGCAGCTCCGTCTTCGGGAGGGAGAGGAAAGCTTCTTTAAAAAGAAAAGCAACAGAAAAGCCATTAGTTCTGCACTGAACCAGGGTTTATACATTTCATAATGAGAGAATACTCAGGGATTACTGAGCCTGCCACTATACATTGCTGTGGAAAGTGTGTATTTAAATAGAAAGGGAGAGCTGTTTAAAGGATGCCCTGTCCAGTGGTGTGTGTGAAGATGCTGCATGCTGATATTCATCATAATGCTGTACACTACTGTCTGGTACATGGTGGGATTCCTAGTCTTAAACCTATATTATCCAAACTAATTGGGATCATGTGATGATCATAAAATCAGATTAGCACTGTAACATTTTTAACATGGCACTCGTAATTATAATCTTTTTAACCCCTCACCAGATAGGAGGTGTGGTTTACAAAGAAGAGCACTGCACACAGCAGGGTATGTTGCCAGCATCTTCTGACTTGTACCTCTGGTTACCAGACAGCTGGGTGGATACAGGGATGTTTGTAGAATACAGGTTTTACTGTATATCAAAACATCTACTAATAAACTCCAACCTTTGTGAAGTTCAATCTGTAATCAACTGACGTTTATATGGAACAATACAGTTTAATCTGTAATCTAATTGACGTCTGTATGGAACAGTACACAGTTTAACCCTTTAAGGACCGGGATAATGTTAACACGATCATACTGAAGCACTTACAGTGCCTTGCGAAAGTATTCGGCCCCCTTGAACTTTGCAACCTTTTGCCACATTTCAGGCTTCAAACATAAAGATATTAAACTGTAATTTTTTGTGAAGAATCAACAACAAGTGGGACACAATCATGAAGTGGAACGAAATTTATTGGATATTTCAAACTTTTTTAACAAATAAAAAACTGAAAAATTGGGCGTGCAAAATTATTCAGCCCCCTTAAGTTAATACTTTGTAGCGCCACCTTTTGCTGCGATTACAGCTGTAAGTCGCTTGGGGTATGTCTCTATCAGTTTTGCACATCGAGAGACTGAAATTTTTGCCCATTCCTCCTTGCAAAACAGCTCGAGCTCAGTGAGGTTGGATGGAGAGCATTTGTGAACAGCAGTTTTCAGTTCTTTCCACAGATTCTCGATTGGATTCAGGTCTGGACTTTGACTTGGCCATTCTAACACCTGGATATGTTTATTTGTGAACCATTCCATTGTAGATTTTGCTTTATGTTTTGGATCATTGTCTTGTTGGAAGACAAATCTCCGTCCCAGTCTCAGGTCTTTTGCAGACTCCATCAGGTTTTCTTCCAGAATGGTCCTGTATTTGGCTCCATCCATCTTCCCATCAATTTTAACCATCTTCCCTGTCCCTGCTGAAGAAAAGCAGGCCCAAACCATGATGCTGCCACCACCATGTTTGACAGTGGGGATGGTGTGTTCAGGGTGATGAGCTGTGTTGCTTTTACGCCAAGCATAACGTTTTGCATTGTTGCCAAAAAGTTCGATTTTGGTTTCATCTGACCAGAGCACCTTCTTCCACATGTTTGGTGTGTCTCCCAGGTGGCTTGTGGCAAACTGTAAACGACACTTTTTATGGATATCTTTAAGAAATGGCTTTCTTCTTGCCACTCTTCCATAAAGGCCAGATTTGTGCAGTATACGACTGATTGTTGTCCTATGGACAGAGTCTCCCACCTCAGCTGTAGATCTCTGCAGTTCATCCAGAGTGATCATGGGCCTCTTGGCTGCATCTCTGATCAGTCTTCTCCTTGTATGAGCTGAAAGTTTAGAGGGACGGCCAGGTCTTGGTAGATTTGCAGTGGTCTGATACTCCTTCCATTTCAATATTATCGCTTGCACAGTGCTCCTTGGGATGTTTAAAGCTTGGGAAATCTTTTTGTATCCAAATCCGGCTTTAAACTTCTCCACAACAGTATCTCGGACCTGCCTGGTGTGTTCCTTGTTCTTCATGATGCTCTCTGCGCTTTAAACGGACCTCTGAGACTATCACAGTGCAGGTGCATTTATACGGAGACTTGATTACACACAGGTGGATTCTATTTATCATCATTAGTCATTTAGGTCAACATTGGATCATTCAGAGATCCTCACTGAACTTCTGGAGAGAGTTTGCTGCACTGAAAGTAAAGGGGCTGAATAATTTTGCACACCCAATTTTTCAGTTTTTTATTTGTTAAAAAAGTTTGAAATATCCAATAAATTTCGTTCCACTTCATGATTGTGTCCCACTTGTTGTTGATTCTTCACAAAAAATTACAGTTTCATATCTTTATGTTTGAAGCCTGAAATGTGGCAAAAGGTCGCAAAGTTCAAGGGGGCCGAATACTTTCGCAAGGCACTGTAGTTTTGATGACTTACAGGCTTGAAACACAGATCAATGGATAGGGGAGGGACTGACGTTAACTTCCTGCTAGTTTATTTTCTTCGTGCGACGTCACTGAGAGGGGCATTTAGTGTCTAAATGTTACAGCAGCCAAAGCAGAAACAAAACATCCCAGGAACAATATCAAGAAACAAGTGGATATAAGCGTATACTATTTCATGAACTAAATGTATCAGGTACACTTTTTTTTCCTTATTACTGATGATAATGAAATAAATAACTTGTTTTATTTATAAATATTTACTATGAGAAAATAAATCGAGAGTAGTGTCCACTATTGCTTATAAAGACCCTTAGAATAAACGTGTATGGTGTCATTGCAATCACTCAGGTGAAACAATGTCTTGCAATCTGCCCAAACATCAATATTTTTCAACAAAACTTTCAGGAAGTGTTGTAAGGTCCCTCAGGTCATAGAATAACAGCTTTTTATACATGTATCTCTAAGTAGAACACATAATAAAAAATACTTAACTTTAAAAAAGTTAAAAAAATAGTGTTGAAAAAAAAAAAAGCAAAGTTGATATGGTTTCTGAAGTACTTTATAATATTCCCCAGTGTTTTGAAGAACAGACACCATTTCCATGATGCTGCTGTAAAAGAGAGTTTTACTGATTTTTTTTACAGGAAGAGAGTCAAATACAGCCAAAAAACGTCTGGTCCTGGGGGAGCACCCACTGAAAAATGCTGGTCCTGAAAGGGTTAATCTGCCTAACTGATGTCTGTATGGAATAGTACACACGTACTTAACTTTGTTTGCAAGGTCATTTGTTGAGATACAGGATTTCACTTCTCTGTATTTCTGTAAAGGATTTTTCTCTAGCTAATTTAATAATGAATATTTTATCATACAGTAGTATGCAAATGTATTATAACACCTGCATGAAATGTTTTATTTCCGGTCAGTAATTAATGACATAGAAACAATAGGCACTTGTGTGTAAAATGTTAGACCACTTTGTGCTTTACTTAAGCATCTTAAACAACTTATAAAAAGTCTCATGCATTTTACCTTTTGTGGCTCTGTGTTAATCTTCTCTTACTATTTTTAATGAATTGCATGTGTGGTTATTAAAATTAGACAATTACTAATTTGAGTATTTTGACAATTTTCTAAGATTTTCAGTTCCAGTGGATTGATTTCATATGCACAACAAATCCAGACAACAGAAGCAATGGGGTGTTCCAATACATTTGCACACGACAGTATTTGTCTGAAAAGCCCACATCCCCAAACCCTGAGATGCTGAGTAAGGCAGTTTTACCGTGGCGTCCCCAGCGCTGGAGCCAGCTGCGGCACAGCTGCAGTGCCAGCGTGGCATTGGATCTCTGGTGCCCTCCTGCCAGCCCCAGCTGCAGATGCTGCTTGTCAGACTCGTACTGCTCCAGGTCCGGGCACACCTGCAGGTGGCACTGCAGGACAAGAGCGCTGCTTGAATACACCGAGGAGCCATGTAAAACAGAGCTCCTCAAACTGTTTCTAACTGGGAGCCCTCTCAAGTGACTTAGGTCTGCAGCAACACCGCTAACACACTCCCTTATCAATGGATTATTGAAATACAGCTGTATCTAGATTGTTAACATGAGGAAACACAACTAGAACAACAGTACTGTGTGTGCTTAAAGATGTGGTTGTTTCCCTCAGTTTGAGAGCTTCTACTCTAAAACACTAACACACAGCGGTACTGACGTGTGCCTCCTTCAGTCCTCTCTAACGGTGGAATGAACTGGAAGGGACAGGTTGGAACACGATCCAGGAGTGTACAGAGTTCAATCCTCGACTGAGACTCAATAAACAAACACTTAACCCCTGAACGAAAATAAACCAACCGAAAAACAAACATGTGCAGGGCCTCAGCGCTGCCACTAGTTACAGGAGGGAGTAGGGGTGCAAACTTCGACAAAGGCTCCAAGCTGTAATCTATTACGGCTTCTCTGGAAGTGCGGCCCGGCACGTTTTCCAAACACTGTACAGTAATCCGGTGCGTATCCAGCTGCAGTGGGACCAGAGTAAGGGCGGATATGTAATCAGTCAAATGAATAAATCCTGTTTTAAATATCATTATACACAGCTGTAACAATTACTATATTCACACAATTGTTTTGAGATTCAGCTTTTATCAGGGGGCTCCCCTATATCCTTTGTTTAGAAAGATAGAGGGTATTAATGCTTGTGACAGGGTAGCAGTCTTCCATGTGGGTGCGTGCATTCGCTGCTGAGAGACAGGATGGAGATGGAGGTTGAAGTTGATAGGCCCCGCAGACGAATAGGATTTATTTACATATCAACACACTAAACCGCTCACGTGACACTACCAGCAATGTCAGCGCACGGAGCACATACAACATAGTGTACAAAAACTTTGGTAGGATCTACAATCTCTGAACTAATCTTCTCTGTTCATTAATAAACTAAAGTTGCTGAAGTTGTTGACAGTTAAGGATACGCAACGGATTACTGTATAGTTATATAGTCAGAATCTCACCCCGATCTCCTGCGCTCGCTCTGCCAGCACCTTCATGGGGTTCTCCGGCTGCTTCACTGTGAAGGCTGGCACTCCAGGCTGGAGGGAGGGAGGGAGGCACAGAGGACCAGCATCAGTCACATGGTGGAGAAATGGAACTGACACAGCTGAACATGGAAAATCCATTCAGCACAGCACAATTAAACAGCAGGTGGAGCCCCTATCATGGGTAATATTCTAGGACACAGCATCCCTCGGAGTGTAATTGTTTGAAGTGTTTTACATAAGCAATAGCGATCCTGTTCCCAATCTGCAGTCTTCGAGGTTTTTTGACACCAGGCATTGAAAAAGACAAGTGTCAAAGACAATTGACTTTTCATTTTTAAATTAAGGATGCTGTTTTAACTGCCCGCCCTGCACAATCAGCTGCTATGCACTTTTTTGCAACCACAATCTCTCCAATATAATTCTTAATTTGAGTTTACAAACACATGTGTATATCCTTTTCATCACTCACAATTAACTTTACACCTCTAATCATATACAAAGACTGTGTAGCAGACATACAACAAAAGGATGTGTTTCTTCTTGTTTGTTAAAGTCAATGCTTTACAGAGTATCCCCTGTTGGCAGGTCTGGTCTTGCCGCCCCCAGCCCCCCTCTGAGATGCGCTCAAGCAGCACACCCCATATCCACTCGGAGGAAAGCGGATCACAGGCATGCAGGCCATGGGGACATGCTGGACGCTAGAGGAGTTACAACTCATTTTACCAAACAGGCACTGGAAAGTCTGCAATAAAAATATAATCCCCGACATATATTCTGTAATATACAAAAGCTGCATCTCCCTGTTGCAAATAACATTGTCAAGTGACTTCTGACAGCAGGTGCTCACTTGGAAGGTGCTTCCCCCTCACCTTGAAGATGCCCCCCTTCTGCCAGGCGATCTTCTCGATGGTGTCCCCGAGGATGCTGGTGTGGTCGACTCCCAGGGAGCTCACTCCGCACACCCATGGCTTCCTAACAAGAGAAAAGAGAGCCATCACCACCAGGGGGCAGCGCAGTGCACCTGCATACAGTTATGCTTTAAAACAAATGGGCTTGTTTAGGCCAAGAATAATGCATTTTCTTTTATTTAAAATAACTAAGTTTGGATGAAGCTAAAACTCTGAAGCAAAACTCTAACACTTACAATGGCATGAAGTTTGTCTGCTTGCCTTTCATAGTTTTACCCCAATACTAATACCACAACAGTTCTACAGTTTTTTTGCATTGCTAACACTGATGCTGTCTCATGGTTACAGTGTTCTCAATGTGGGCCCCATCAGCTGGCATGTTTTCAATTCCTCCACATACGATAGCATTTGGGTTTTTCTTTCCCTGTACTTACTTGATGATGTTGGTGCAGTCATAAGCTCCTCCAATACCGACTTCTATCAGGGCTAAATCCACCTGCCCAGGAAAGAGCAAACACAGTCAGTGCATCTGTGCACACTGGCCAGCTCCCCGCCTCATAGTCTGTACATTGCTAATACGTCTGGGAACCTCAACTGAAGCAAGTGCAAAGGTGAGGACAAAGTTAATGAAAAAACAACAACTTGCAGGTAGGAGCAGTTCTGTTACTGTTAATTGTAGTATTATACAATGGTATGATACAATGGCAAGGACCGTCCCCCTATTCATTTCAATGCGTTATGTGCCCTCACATAGACCATAGCAATCTGTTTTTCTTTTGCATTTACCTCATAGCCACTGGCACTCCAGGCGTTGTGTCTTTGTGGGATATCAACACTTCTCAGGAGGTCGCCTCGTGTAACCCCACGCCACAGACCCGGTCATGCTATATTGCTTAATTAACTCTTTCAAGCAGACACCTTAACTGGTCCCAGGCTTGAGTAACCCTTATAAAAGTGTATCATAGTGGAATAAAAGCACAGTGAATGCATGGCAAAACATAGGTAAGCATCGTAAAGCAGAGAGAGGTATGGCAAAGCAATACAAAAATCATTGCAATCCATGATGGTAAATGCAGCGTAACCATGGGGAAAGCATGAGGAAACCGCAAACAGGTCATGCACATTTTTATAAGGGGAGCACCTATATATTTTTTATTCAATTAGTTATTGTAGAGTTGATGTTTTGCAAAGGTACTACACTATGTGTGCAAATGTATATTGACAGATCAAAATATGTTTTACTTTATGAGTTGAAAAAGCGGCAGTAGACTCTGCATTTCAATACCAGTCACTCATACATCTCAAAAAGGGGGGGTTAAAGCTGTACTTAAAGTAACTCTCTGTTAAAAACAACACCACCACAAATATTGTTTGCATGACATAGCTTCATTAATTGCGAAGATATCTCGACCACTTACTGATGGGGATTTTGTGAAAGGCTGTCCTGCTTTGAATCGTATGACTGTGCAGCAGCGAAAATGTTTTGTGTCAATTGAAAAATGTGTTTTCAGGATTGGCACCACTTTGTGGGTGGTCTGTTTAACACAGTCTCCGAGATAAGGTTGAGAGTTTGGGTTTCGAACGGGCAAAAGCGGCAGGCATTGCAGCAGATGGTGCACCTTCGATGCCTGGCGAGAGAAATGGAATGATCGCACATCTCAAGCAGTATGTGGCTGATCAGGAGGAACTGATCCTCCAGCTTCACTGTATTATTCACCAGCAAAATCTGTGCTTTGTTTCAATACATCGAAACACCGCAATCAGCTTTCTGATGAGAATCTTCAAGCCGTTATGCGGCTGGCAACATCAAAAATAAAGCCTGACATACCTAAATTGGTATCCCAGAAGCCGTGCAACATGTCCCATTAACAGAGCATCCACCTGGTAAGCAACGCCTTGGTTTGTTTTCGTGCTGGGATACTGAATTGAGCTACTTGAGTACTCGCGATTATTTTAATATATCGACAATCTTTTTGGTACTCGAGTACTCTACACATTAACACATGCATTCCAATATGACGCTGCATGTGGCAATGTATCTGCAGCGCTTGGAGAAGAATCAGCGTCTGTAAAGGCAAAATGCTTTACTTCAACACCTAAAAAAAAACACCCGACCGTGTTTCTGAACAGAGGACGAGAAGAGTCAAGCGAGGGAGAGTCTTGGGAAGTAACATTTATAAGAGAAGTCGATATAATATAATACAATGCTGTTTTGGCACATATAATTTTTCATTTTGATGGCAACAGGAATTACATGTTTATTTTAGAACATAGCGGGGAATATAGACTTCTACTTTAGAAAGACTTTCGCTCTTACAATGTTCTTGAATAAAGCACAGTAGGCTACACTCCTGTCATTTTAAACTCCTGAATAGAAAAAAAAAACCATTAGACGCTACGTTCTCCTGTAAGCGTTAACACTAAGTATTAAGCTAAACTTTTACTAGCGTGTGTTATCAAGCTTGTTTTCATTGTAAGGAGTGCACAGAACAGCGTATTTTTTTGTTTGTTTTTTATAAAACGCTGCATCAGCCATAGCATTGCTGAATTTGTAATCCTGTACTACAGCACTATTTTTAGTTTATGGATTACTAAACGCTATTTACCAATTTGTTTGTTTGTTTATTATTGGGGTTTGTAAATCCCCTCCTTGTTTCTCCAGATGCAAGGAGAAAAAAAAAAAAAAAAAGCACGATGTCATGAGGTTTGGCCACTGGAGAGTTCATAGACAAAGCATCACGTGTCCTTTGCTGATCAGAGTGACATTCCGCTCACATATTGGTGAATTCAGCTAAATTTTTTTTTTCTAAAACTCAGTTATCGACAGCAAAGCTCAGAACTAAATGACTGCAGCAAAATATTAGATGTTAAAATGTCATTTGAAGCCATTTACACTAATTAAAAATAAATTATAATAAATCAGAAGAATTACATTTAACATTTTAATTAGTCTGAGAATAACAACTAGTACTTGATTATCAGAGCAGTCCCTTATGAAAATGAAATCCAGTTGTATTTGTCAAGTATATAGTTTTTGGTTTTATTCATGTCCTGTTTAAGGTTTTATTATGTAATTTTTTATCTTAAAAAAAGATTCCATAAACAGCAGTAGTACTATACTTTTTGACAAGTATCGTTGTAGTTTAAAAAAATAAAAACAGTTAGCAGACATGATCGGGCTGGGGAGATTCTTAGCTTCTATTGCAGTGCTGGCATAATGTGTGTTTGTTCTGTTTGTTAACTAATTTGTGTTTCAACTTATGTTTGCTTATGTTGAAATGTGTTCATGTGACAACAGTGATGCCCATATCACAATTAAACTGCCTCAGTGAATAGTGAGCAGTTCTGTCAAGAAACAAGTGTTGTCAGAAAACTTATGACTTTGTTTGTCTCGCACAGAAATGGTTGAGTATTTTTGTAATGCTAAAATAGACCTATAGTACAGACTTGTGTTTATTTGAAGTGAACAGTATTTGTTTGAGTTATTTTTACAAATTGTAAGTTAATGATTTGTGAAAAGGTCAAGTATTTTTGTACTGCTCAAAACAGACCTACAGTAGCGACTTTTATGTTCACTTGAAGTGAATAGTATTTTACTGTAGTTGTGCATATTACAAGCTAACCATCTCAGAGTTATGCGAGAAAGCATTTTCTGATTAATAAAACTCAGAATGTAAATTGTGGTCATGTGGTGTTGACTGAGTGAGTTGCCACTTGCTATTTAGCTAGAGATCATCAACAGAGTAAGACAACCAAACCACTACTGGAGAGGTAAGATTAAAGGATATAATCTAGTATATAGTGGGGGTGCCTTGTGTTTTATTTATGTTTTTTTTCTGCATTAAGCAAAAAATAAATACTGTTAAAACCGGTGTATAAGTCGCACCAGTGTATAAGTGTGCCCCCCGTCCCCCCTTTTTTGAGACAACAATTTCAGGGAAAAGCCTATAGGTCACACCGGTGTATAAGTCGCTCCCCCCTTTTTAGGATCCCGTAAAAATACCTAGAAAATACTTATACAAAGGTTTTTACAGTAAATGCAATTAATCGAAATTAACAGATTACTCGATTAATCAAAATTAATAATCAAATTCATGTTCAATTATTTAAATATTCGCTCAGCACACCTCTAGTTTGTTTAGTCAAGCTATTTCTACATGCTGTCAAACACCCACAGGCTCTCTGAAACTAAACAAGCATTCCACAATGTTGTGTTATATAAAAAGACCAGGAATAATTGCATTTTGTTTTTGTAGAAAGTTTAAAATAAACTAACCCATTAACAAACATTTATTATCAAATGATCTTTGACTGATTCTGAATACAGTCGTTCTTATATAAAAAAAAAAAAAAAAAAAAAAAAAAAAAACACACCCCAACATATAGATTAAAACATATTACTGCATTAGTGGTCCTCAGAAGCGAGTTAAGTTTTCAATCTGGCCCGGCCAGCTAAAAAAGTAAATGTATTTAATTGAAACATGCAAAAGAAAGTAAATGCTTATTTTTGAAAAGATCCACCAGGAGGCGGTATTGAGAAGGCACTGAAATCATTTTTCTCTCAGTGCGATGCTGTTGTTTCAGCAGAACAGAGGGATGGGAGTAAGAAAAATCTATTCAATATCGTCTCGGACTGCTTTACTTTTTCAAGGTCTGTGATGTGCAGAAGCAACTTTTTGTGTTTTACTATAGTGTTTACAAGCCGCTACAAAAACATTATTTAAACTAAAGAAGTCAGGGCGAGTGTGTATATTGACAGATTTCCCAAGCATGTTTTTATTTAGATAGTGGTTTATTCCAGCTCGGAAAATAATGTAGCTTGAAATTGTGGGCATTTCGTACATTTCCATAGAAATCTCGTAGTATTTTATTAGGATTTTCTTAAGATGTGCATTGTCACCAGTTTCTGTTTCAATTGGTTTCTGTTTTAGCCAGTCCTGAAAGACAGCCATTTTTTGGGTAATTTCTTCCCCTTTTGCCATCATCCAGTTTATTTAATTGTTCTTCATCCAAACTGGCTTGTCTACTTACTATTTTAGGGATTTTTTCTTTTGGTGGTTCAGTATCTTCAGAGACAAACATATTTTCAGGTAGCTGGTCACTCAGTTTCATAGTTACTGTAGCTCTGTAACTGAAAACAAGATGGCTACCGGTACTGTACATTCTGTGAGGCAGCGCAGTGATTTTGAATAGTGACAAGGCTCCAACTGTCAGTATCCATCCAATATACGGACAGCTAGAACTGTGCTCGACCAATCACAATGCACATTTCACGTTCCATTGCCAGACCTGGATTATAATAAGTATTATAATGATGTCACCAAAGGTGTAATTCCTATATGAAGAACGTACTGCTCCAAGGTATCCATTATCCAGCATCCAATAATAAAACAAGCCAGCCACAGTCCTATACCAGTACTCCATTAAGGCTGGCTTTTCTATATAAAAACACCTTGTCCCAGGATAATGTTAAGTGTACCATATTGTATGGACTTATGTCTCTTAGGAAAAATAGTTGAATTTCGCAAACTACACAAAAAATACATCACCTCCTCTGGCTTTTCCCCCAGATGCAGCTCGTGTGTAGCATGGCAAGTTTGTTATCTTGATATAACTTGTGGTCACAACAAAAGGAATGCATTTGAAATGTATCCTTGAGAGCCATACTTTAAATGTGTAGAAATCCCACAAAATAGTTTTTAAAACAAATGTAAATTCTTTGACAAACAAGTCCTTATCAAGGTCTTCATAACTGAAAGAAGTCTGTCCATGACTTTGACCAGACTAGTGTGTGTAGGGCTTCAACATATTTTAAATACATGTATCCATAACTAATAAATAAACTTGCTAAATGTAAGCGGTGTGTGTTCGATATATTTATATTGGGTGATCAAGTTTCCTTGAAACAACTGCCTATATCTTCTTCTACTACTGTTGCTTAAATGAACTAAACAAAAACAAGAAACAGCTTTAGCAGTTTTCAAATTCCTGCTGTCTTGCCTACAGAACCACCTTCATACAGCGTTGGCAAAAAAACTGCTTCATATTTCAGCTCAAGATTACATAACTATATTTTCTCACAAGTTACTGATCCCAAAGGCCCCTTTATCAAAGAAACTTGCATGAGCTGGTTGCTCTTCGCACACAAACCCTCATCGTGGCACGGTGTGTGGAGAGAGCTGGTTAGCACACAACCCCTCACCGTGGCACGGTGTGTGGCGAGAGCTGGTTAGCACACAAACCCTCACCGTGGCACGGTGTGTGGCGAGAGCTGGTTAGCACACAAACCCTCACCGTGGCACGGTGTGTGGCGAGAGCTGGTTAGCACACAAACCCTCACCGTGGCACGGTGTGTGGCGAGAGCTGGTTAGCACACAAACCCTCACCGTGGCACGGTGTGTGGAGAGAGCTGGTTAGTTTAAGGATTATATGGACATGCTTGATCAACTACCACCCTCATTTTTCTTTATTTTAAATCTACTCACATAACAAAAATAAAGAATAAAATCAGCAACTGGTAACAATTATTCTGAAACAATCAAAAACTAAAGTGCAAGGAGATCATAATGTGTGTGGTATCTGTGCATGTAAGAATGACCTGGACTTGGTCCATGGTAGTATACACGAGCACGCTATGTGTACGGGACAGTAACTAGTGGAGCCATTTGAAGGATTATTATAATAAATGTATGTATCGTGTGCAGGGTGTCTTACTGAATCTTTTGCAGTTCAGCTGATAAAACTGAAGTAAAGCAATTAAACAAAAAATAGTTGTTTTGTTTTTCCTTTTAAATCGTGCTGCAGTGTTTCATGCATGGAATGGCATCTGTACACAAGATATGACTGGAACGGAATGGTTCATTTCAATAATGAATGTATACTTCTGTACACTTCTGGTAACAGTTCTTTCATGCACTGAATGGAATACATAGGGGGTGAACAAAAACAAAGCATCCCCGGGGGCACCTGTGATAGAATGGCTTGTAACCATCAAGAAAAATGGATATGTGAAAAAGCATGAGAATCACAGAATACAGCCTTGTACAAAATGATTATATTATAAAAGACAGCCCGTGTTGGCGCAGTCTGGGAGTGAGGGTGGAACAGTGTCATTTACTTAATGCAACCTGCTACACCCTGGAGCCCCCCTATTAAAAGCACCCCTCAAAGCCCTTACCTTCTCCTGCAGGAAGACGTGGAAGGCCAGGATGGTGAGGAAGCGGAAGTAGGCCGGCATGGAGCCGTAGTGAGCATCCTGGGAAAGGAAGCAAGTCATTTCATTTAGAACACTCATCTACATCAAAAAAGACAACCACAATGTTAACCCACTTGAGAATGCCCAGTATCCATATTAAGCACAATCTAATGTCTGTTACAGTCTCAAACTCTCTGTGAGCGACTGGTGCACAATGTAGAGGTGCAATGAGGAAGTGCAAAGACAGGAGGTCATTTGCTGCCGGTTTGGCAATAGCTTTTATTTCACACAGGAACTTTAGAACAGGCAAGACCTGAACCGACTATAAACAAATGAGCTTGACACCCAAAATAACAAAAAAAAAAAAAAAACCACCACTCCCTTGCATATACTGTGCAAGGTAGAAAGGAATAAATATATATTCACTACCTGGCAACTGCTAAAGTAAAATAATTACCCAGTACCATACAGCTATAAGGCCAGCAAGATGAAGTCAAGCTTACACCTTGCTTTCTGAACAAGCCCCTCCCAGATTATACCATTATGCAGCAAAGACGAAAAATGCTTACAAAAATATTATAAAATCCTTATTGTCAGTATCTGTACTATATACAATAATAATACACATTTACATTAAGACAGTTACATTCAGGTACTATTGTGGTATTAAAATTCACATTTTTACCACCTCTAATTCCCCTGTTCATAGAACAACATCATGCGCGTCCCCGCTTCCTTTAAAAGACGCGCATGAGGGGTGCTCGCTCTCTCTAATGATCCCCGCACCCGCACCAGCTATGGAGTCTGACCTACCAACTCCCGGGAAGCATACTAAACTTTAATATACTGAGGTCTTCGGGATCTTTGAAAACCAGTACTTTTAAACTAAAGAAAAGCAATTACATTTTTTGGTAACAGTTTAAACCGAAATGTCCTTCCTTTCTTGTAATACAGAGACGCAACGCATTCACGGAGTGTGTGCACTCACTCAACAAAGGCGTCCCTCTCCGCATTAGCAGGATATAATAATACATGCCAAATCATTTTGTTTTTCAGGAACACGACTCCCAACACACAGACCCCCGAACCCCACTAACAACACTGGCAAGTATTTGATATTACATTTAAGTATATTATATGTTTACATTGCCGCTTGCATTCACTTTGTTCGGTACATCAGAGATGTTAACAGTCCTTTGCTGTACTTAGTAAGGGAGGGTTTCCACTCAGTTACACTCCCCAATATCTCCTCCCCTCTTCAATTTGAAATATCTCAAATCCCCAAAGCCAGCACTTTGTTCCAGATTCTTCAAATCAAACCCCAAAGTCAGCACTTTGTTCCAGTGACTCTTCAAATCAAACCCCAAAGCCAGCACTTTGTTCCAGACTCTTCAAATCCTCACACTTGTACTCGCTATGAGCAGCTGACATTCTTGGTCAAGGAAGAAGCACACATCGATGAATATGTAACTTGCTTCAATACTGTCTCTGATTCTTCAAGCTTCTTGGACAGGTAATGAAGGCCAGAAACATACCCTGTGCTGAGGGAGCCATCTAGCAAGAGCCATGGGAAGTGCACATGACACCTTTGTGCACAACACAGTGGGGTTCATTGATGGGGGAAGAAATATGTACATATTAATAAAAATTTTCCCTCTTACAAAATTTTAAAAAGAAATTACCATGTTCACAATTTTTCTTTTTGTTGTGCTTGAACTGAAGGGTGGCACACTAAACAGAGGTGGCACATTACTAAAGCTACACTGATTGATACAAAGAATACACAATCCCACACCGAGGCTTCCAGAATACCATTGTAGGAGGACATCGCCAAGAATGTGACTAGAAACTGCAGTTAAAGCTCGTCTGCACATGTTTAATAGACACAAACAAAACCCAGGAACAAACAAACAGAGGCCAAAATAAAAGGTTAGTGTTTTTAGTTATTGGATCTACTGGTTAAAAAAAACAAATGTTTATTCTTCATTTTGAAAAATAATGAACCAATTATCGTTGATAAATGCCTATACGATAATCGAATAAGAAATTAGGGTGTTGTTTCAGGCTGAACAATAAGGAGTTGTATTGAACTGTCCAATCAGAGAGGTGGATGCAGTTACTGGGTGGAACATGAATGATTAGCTGATTCGTGTTTGACAGGGTTTATGACAAGTGATCTAAGAGTTGGAAAGTGTACTCGGCGGAGAGTGCAAGTTAAGTGCGTAATACATATCTAGATTTTAATAATTTGTTTAAAATGAAACACAGCACAAACTCTGCTCACAACCCCCACACAAAGGATTTCCTGTTCCGACCTGTTCCTATCCAATTTTAAATAACTTTAGCATAACAGAGGCAGAAGTGTTAAAGGGACTAGGAGCTCTTAAAATAAACAAATCCCCTGGGCCGGATGAGATCCTCCCAATAGTCCTCAAAGAAATGAAAGAAGTTATTTACAAACCGCTAACCAAGATCATGCAACAGTCTCTTGACACAGGGGTTGTACCGACAGACTGGAAAATAGCAAACGTAATACTGATCCACAAAAAGGGAGACAAAACTGAACCAGGTAACTACAGACCAATAAGCCTGACTTCTATTATATGTAAACATATGGAAACTATAATCAGATCTAAAATGAAAAAAATTACCTATATGGTAACAATATCCTGGGAGAAAGTCAGCACGGTTTTAGGAAAGGGAGATCGTGTCTAACTAACCTGCTTGATTTTTTTGAGGATGCAACATCGAAAATGGATAATTGCAAATGGTTTATTTAGATTTCCAGAAAGCTTTTGACAAAGTCCCGCATAAAAGATTAATTCTCAAACTGAACACAGTAGGGATTCAAGGAAATGCAAGCACATGGATTAGGGAGTGGTTAACATGTAGAAAACAGAAAGTACTGATTAGAGGAGAAACCTCAAAATGGAGCGAGGTAACCAGTGGTGTACCACAGGGATCAGTATTAGGTCCTCTGCTATTCCTAATCTATATTAATGATTTAGATTCTGGTATAGTAAGCAAACTTGTTAAATTTGCAGACGACACAAAAATAGGAGCAGTGGCAAACACTGTTGCAGCAGCAAAGGTCATTCAAAATGATCTAGACAGCATTCAGAACTGGGCAGACACATGGCAAATGAAATTTAATAGAGAAAAGTGTAAAGTATTGCATGCAGGAAATAAAAATGTGCATTATAAATATTATATGGGAGATACTGAAATTGAAGAAGGGAACTATGAAAAAGACCTAGGAATTTATGTTGACTCATCTAGACAATGTGGGGAAGCTACAAAAAAGGCCAACAAGATGCTCGGATATATTGTGAGAAGTGTTAAATTTAAATTAAGGGAAGTAATGTTAAAACTTTACAATGCATTAGTAAGACCTCACCTAGAATATTGTGTTCAGTTCTGGTCACCTCGTTACAAAAAGGATATTGCTGCTCTAGAAAGAGTGCAAAGAAGAGCAACCAGAATTATCCCGGGTTTAAAAGGCATGTCGTATGCAGACAGGCTAAAATAATTTAATCTATTCAGTCTTGAACAAAGAAGACTACGCGGCGATCTGATTCAAACATTCAAAATCCTAAAAGGTATAGACAATGTCGACCCGGGGGACTTTTTTGACCTGAAAAAAGAAACAAGGACCAGGGGTCACAAATGGAGATTAGATAAAGGGGCATTCAGAACAGAAAATAGGAGGCACTTTTTTACACAGAGAATTGTGAGGGTCTGGAACCAACTCCCCAGTAATGTTGTTGAAGCTGACACCCTGGGATCCTTCAAGAAGCTGCTTGATGAGATTCTGGGATCAATAAGCAACTAACAACCAAACAAGCAAGATGGGCTGAATGGCCTCCTCTCGTTTGTAAACTTTCTCATGTTCTTCTTATATTCTTATATCGTGGAGCCTAATTAACCATTAACCATTCAATCAAGTCTTCAGCCACATTCTCACACATATTATGGCAGGGAGGATTTTAACTCCCTCCCTGCCAACAAGTGGCGTAGCTAGGGGGACGATAAAACAGATCAGCCATGTGCAAAAGATCCATGACCCCACACCCCCGGGACGAAATCCTTGCTACGCCAGTGTTATTAACCATCATAAAAAATAAATTAAAAAAAACACACCCACCCCCGAAATAGAATCCTATATTTACACCACACACACTTCACAAACTTTAAAAGGCATGACTCAAGAAGGGTCTCATTGATCTAATACAGAGGAATGAAAGACACAAGAGTTAGTCGCTGGATTAATAATACTTCTAGATTACTTCTAGATAATTATCACCTGGGTTGCTGAGTCTGTGAATTATAACACAGCTAATTTAAAATGACTAAATCTGTAAAACAAAAACAAAAAAAAACACACAATCTAAAACGTTTTACTTAAAGGAAATACTGTATTACACCTAAATTATGGGTCATTCTATGCATTATAACATAATGCATGTGAAATCATTTTCTAAACCGATTATTTGAATTGAGTCTTCCACAGGCCAAACAAGGTTTCAGGATGTAGACTGGTCTGCCCTGCAGATGAATCAATACCACGTGCTGTAAATTGAGAAATTATTGGCTCAGACCTAATCCTTCCATACACACCTACCTTGGTTTTATCCAATCGGTTGTAGACCTGCCAGAAGTACTTGGTGAAGAGCTCTTTGCTGATTGGTTGTCCATTGATTCGGATTCTCTCCCGGACTTGTACCAAATGTGGAGAACTTTATGAAAAAAAACAAATAAAAAAAGCACAATAACTTAGAGCAAATCCGAGGCAAAATGTTTTCTATAGGCAACTGTGTTACAGAAGTGGACTTGGTGGTGGAGCCAGCCCTGGACTTCATTAGAGCAGTTTAGAGCACCGAGGAACCGCCCGGGATTGTAATCCCACAATACCACAGATATGGGGCTGATGCAATCCCCAGTGCTGCAAAATGCTCTAATACAATCCATCTGTTATCCAGACTGGTATAGATTCTTCAAAGCATCAAAGCATTAGATAATGCATTTACAAAAACTAATTATTTTAAGAAAGTAATGAATACTTGACTGTCTCTGGTCACACAAAATGTTTTAAATCCATTGCAAATGTCAATGCTTGTGTCTGCCTTTCAGGTATGTGTTGATTCATTGCATCCTGAAACCAAGACCAGCATAAACATAAGATCTTCTTCGTATACCGCGCACATTGTTTTCATACTCTTATAAGTATGACTTAAATTTTTCTGTGTTTATTTAACGGTTTGCCTCTAAGTCTTAAGCCTCTACATCCTAATTATGAGAACATTCTGTTAAATTAGCACAAAAGAACAACACAACACGAAACGGACACATTGGAAGCTACCTTGTTCCCAGGCAAGTGCAAGAACGAAATGCAAGTTAAAGTAGCATCTGGGGGAAGTGATTAATGTCACTGCTTGCTCTGGTGATCGAATAATGAAGAAAGTGAATCAGCAAGCCAATCAGGACACCAAGGTAAAAAGAAGCGACTCTGTTTAGTAATTAACAGTTTATTTAAGATATTGAATCGGCTCAAAACACGGTCACGTGAACAAAAATAAAAACCTAAAACTTCAAGCCCTAGTTCTTTAAGTTTCAAAATGGTGTATCTACCTATCTTTCTTGTGCCACATTTTTTACCAGTTTTTCTGGCACTTACTGTCATTACAAGTTTAGCAACTATAATGCTGTCATTTTGGGAGGACCTTTTGTTTCTCCACGTTTTCTCTCTTCCTTTACAAGAGAGCGCTGTTGTTTTATTGATTACGGATCAAAGACAGCTAAAATGGTTACCGTATTCCTTTGAATTTAGGACGTACCATTTAAAACCATATTTTTCTTATAAGAAGAGCCCTGTGTAAGGGTGCTTAATACAGGTTTGAGTCCATTGCTGGATAAGAAAAATGTGGTCGCTGGTAACGTTAGACAGGTGGACGCTTAATACAGCTAAATAAAAGCACAAATATCATTGGGAGGAATTTAAAGTGGTCACTTAGACCAGATGGTTGCATGAGCAGGCTTGACTATTATAAAATGTATTTTTATTGACGACATGACTATATAAAAAGTGAATGAGATATATGACTGTCATAGATTGCTCGTGTGGTGACTTCACACCAGGAACTGAATGACACACAGCTGTACAGTGAATGCACTGCTTGCAGCGGTTTATTAAATAAAAGGTTTAAACAGAAACAAAGCACTTCACAAAACAAAAGGCACGATGGCCAAAATAAAAGACAAACAAAACACTAACAACAAACAAGTATCGTGCTGGTAGTTCCAGCACAAGTAGCAATCGTTTTATTATAGTTTTCTCTCCTCTCTCTCCCGTACCTCCTTGCTGTACACCCAACCCTCTGTGCATGAAGCACTCACTCTTTTATACAGCTGTGCCGAGACTCGATTGCTAATCAATCATTCACTTGAATCTCGGCACAGCCTGCACGTGAACTAATTGTGCACTCCCCATGCCCCATACAAATACCCACTTTAATCTGCACGTGAAGGGATTGTGCAACCCCTGTGCCTAAATACAAATATACATTTTAAATCACCTGTGTCCTACATAACCCACACTCTGTGCACCACTACATACACACAACACATAACACAAAAATACACACAGGAGCGAGGCACCCCGCCACAATGACTAATTTATTTTAAACGAATTATTAAAATCTAGATATGTATTACGAACTTAATTTACACTCTCCGCCGAGTACACTCTCCAACTTTTAGATCGCTTGTCATAAACACTGTCAAACGTGAATCAGCTAATCATTCATGTTCCACCCAGTAACTGCAGCCACCTCTCTGATTGGACAGTTAAATACAACTCCTTATTATTATTGGTTGTTATTACGTTATTAATAATACTGTCCTTTTTATACACAAGTGTCAATGGGGTTTCACATGCTAATTCCTTGTTCCGAAGGGCTGCCTGTCACTCAGACAAACAATGAAAGAACAGAGGGAATAAGTTATTTTAATTTCTATTTTAGGCTTTGCCCATAACATATATATTATGTGTTGTGAAATCCAGCAAGGCGACAGTAGAGTGCACGATAAGTACGCATTACAAAACAGATCAAAACAATGTGAAGTGTGTGTACGAAGAGGAGAATACCAATCTACTGACAGATCAAACATCTACGTGTGCCTCATCATTGTCTTTTCAAAAGGGAAGCATGCTAACTCTATCAAACTAATCATTGTCTTTTCAAAGGGAAGCATGCTAACTCTATCAAACTAATCATTGTCTTTTCAAAGGAAAGCATGCTTATTCTGTTGAACTGCTTGATCTTATTTGAATTAAAGGTGTGCCTATGATGCGTTTATTATTATTATTATTATTATTATTATTTATTTCTTAGCAGACGCCCTTATCCAGGGCGACTTACAATTGTTACAAGATATCACATTATATATTATTTCACATTATACAGATATCACATTATTTTACATACAATTACCCATTTATACAGTTGGGTTTTTACTGGAGCAATCTAGGTAAAGTACCTTGCTCAAGGGTACAACAGCAGTGTCCCCCACTGGGGATTGAACCCCCAACCCTCCGGTCAAGAGTCCAGAGCCCTAACCACTACTCCACACTGCTGCCCTTGAAGATGAACTCCCTTTAAAGGCACGTTGTATACCTGTTGTCTCAGTTTCCCAAGATTTTGTTAGGACGTGTTTGTGAAAGATTAAATATTGCGATGATCCCGATGATTTAGATTTGAACTGAAATTTCTATACTGTGCCACAGCACATTAAATTTGTTTTGTAGCATGCCTTTGATCAAGCTTAAGTTTTCATGAAAATACAGGTTAGTATTAGCTTTATATCCACCAAAGCCAGAGAGCGACTTCTTCAGATTCTTATCTCAATGTAAAGGTGACTTGAGAGCTCTCTCACTCTCTTGAGTACAGAACTGGTTAGACATTTGCCCTTCCTTGAAATAAAAGGCCAGTGATTACAGGGCACAGTCCAAGTCTCAGAGCTTTCTTCCTGCTATTAAGATATGTATTCACTAGCACAGACCAGTGATGCAGTATTTAGACATACAGTAGTAGTTTAAAGAAACAGTAATACGATTAGACCAACACGTGATAGCACAAACCACACGGATACAGTCTTCTTGTCTAAGAATGGCAAAAAGAAAAAAAAATTAAAACACGTGTTCCTATTTACAGCGTGACACAATTTACATTCGGGTCTCACTTTATAAAACCTGCAACACTCACCTGTAAAAGCCAGTCCGAAGGCCGCAGTTCCTGAGAATGTGTTCGCTGAATGCGCAAGTCGACCCCTTGTGGGGGAAAAAAAAAAAAGACTATTAAAGACAGGGCTAGGAGGTGCAGCGTGCTACTTCACTAGCCTCTCTTGTCTTTCACATCACAAAACAACCACACAGGTCTTCACAACTGTCCGTCTCTACGTGAGAGATCTAGCAGTGAATCTGAGGGGCCGCCGGTCTGGTGGTAGTAGCAGGTTTGTTATAATTGAGCTGCAAGGAGCCCTTTTACTCATTCTTGAAATATAAGACAGGTCATTATGGTGAGCCTCCGAGTCTGGGCACTGCCACTGTCCCACCAGAACATTCCCTGCTTCAGCCACCATTGCAAGCAGTCCCCTATCTTGTTACATGCCCAGTATTAAATTCATCTTACCTTCCCCTTCGTTCCCGTCACATGGATAATATTGAGCTGATCCAAATCTTCTACCTGCAAGACACATGGGCTGACTGATTAAAGACCTTTAAAATAGCATGGAACTACACTGACAGCAGGAACAGTTAAATGAAAATGATTTTCAGCCATGAAGACCTGCAATGTTTAAGCAACCTGCTCCCCCGCTCCCCTGGGGGGCACTGTGGGACTCACCCTGAGGCCAGTGCGCTGCAGGAACAGTCTCATGGCCTCTAGCTGCATTTGTGGCTGTCCGCGCTCCCGCTTCACCAGCTCCAGGTAGTTGGCATTGGTCTGGAGAGTGTTGAGGGTGCACACCGCGTCCTGCAAGCACAGCACAGGGGGAGGGCTCAGACCTGTCTGATATGCCATTAGTACAGCAGCTGCTCTAACTATTACTAAAGACAACTGTGGTGAATACCAGTGTACGTGCACATACACACACACCTCACACACATGTGGAGTTACAGGAATCCATGTTGATATCAAATTACATTTCACTTGTGGAATGTACATTTCCAATGTGCATCATATAGTATGCACTGAATTATACCAACACTATTTTCCAAATGAAAATATCCTGAAGCAGAGAGAGAAAACCACACACACAAAAGGGTGTTTAAATATGGTCTACTATCTGCACCCACACCAAAGTGAATCACTTACAAATGCTCAGAGCTCTGCTGTGCAACACATGTTTGTATAGCACTGGTTAGCCAATGAGATTGCTCTCTCCTTCATTGCCAGTGTACACCCTACACGTTTCTGTGAACATACATGTGCTGCTTATACAAAATATGAAAGACAACACAAAAAGTTACAAAACCGACACCATTTCAAGTTAGAAATTCCCTTTCTTTGAGTATGGTTTCCTGTTTGAATGAACGTGGCCATACCTCGTTTGATGTTCGTTAGTTATTGAATGTACATGATTAATTAAGACAGTAATGTCAGTCACAGGAGCAGTCACTGGCACTAGCGAAAGCCGCGAGATAACGATGAAAACCACGTGTTTACAGTAGTATGTTATGTATAGAAGTAATTGACCCAGTTAAAAAAAATAAAATAAAATAAAAAAAAATCACAAATATTTGCAGTGGCCCGAAAACAAAGAAGAAATTCTGAAACATCAAGAGCGGCTATACTGTGTGTGTGTATCTAGCTATCTTTATATATAATTTTGATCCGCATATTGAATTCCTTAATGGTTCATGATTTAAAAAAATGTTTTTACAATTGTTACACAAGCATAAATCGATATAAGGGGGTCTATATCTTGCGAAGCCGACGATTGGCTGACAAGTGACTTGAAGTTAAATGATATGGTCATTGGCGGGCTAGTGATACTTTGACCATATAAACTCGCGTTATACAATATACACTAACTTCTCACTGACACAGGTTAATAACAAACTATGTTTATCTAGCTCAACGTGATGTTTTTTTAATGAAAAACTTACTATATATTTATTTTTGTTTTAAAAAATAATGTCACAAAACTTCAGATGGGCACCGCTGTATGTTGTAATTTTATCGTGAATAACGAAATAAACAAATTAACAAAATTAACTAGAATGAAGGGGAAACATGGTAAAAACGTGTAATCTGCATGAGTTACCAAAACATGTAATAAATAAACGCCACACGTGTAAATGCAATTTTAAAACTATATCGACACTGGTAAACAAAACAATAAAAATCGAGTACAAAAGAAAATGATAAGGCGTTATATGCAGTCCTATGAAAGTGTAGACTACAGACTCTGCACTTGCTGCTTTGTGTATCGGTATTACTACCGTAGCCTCCGCGCACATGTAGCAATACAAGTACCATACACGGCAACTTGTCTCTCTTTGCTGATGTAATCTTTTTCTCAGTTTCGTTACATGTCAATACGGTCCCCAACCACTGCCCGCCGCAGTAAATTCCACACATCGCTGTCCTACCTGGTACTCCATCCTGGGAAGTCGCGCCGGTTTCGTGCTGTAGCTCCTGCCTGTGTGCTCGGTGCTTCTCCGGGCTGCTCTGGCCCAGATCTGCCGCAGGAGGAAGCCGGTAAGCAGGGAAGAATCACAGACACGAAACGAGCGCGCCATCATGGGGCAGCTGGGTTGACAGGCAGAAGTCAGAAGCAGATACGTCAGCGCTCTCCGCCCCCTTCTCGATTCTTTTTTTTAATATATATTATTTTTGGAGCGTATTCCATCTATATAGTTTGATGATTAGCGCCCTCTGTCTGTTGTCATTAGTCGTTTTTATTTTTCTCTATAACGTCTTAATTTATTATTATTATTATTATTATTATTATTATTATTATTATTATTGATTTCTTAGCAGACGCCCTTATCCAGGGCGACTTACAATTGTTACAAGATATCACATTATTTTTACATACAATTACATCTATAACATTCCTTCTTTTCCTGTTTGCCTAATATATTCAATTATTTTCTTTTCTCTTTCTCGCCTCTCTTCCTCTTTCCCTTTTCCCAACAAGCTACTACTGCGTAGGTCATATATCCCCATGTCCACAAACTTCCTCTTCAAGTCCTTCCTATGTTCTTCAAATTTCTCACATTTGAATACATAATGCTCCATGGAGAATGGAGTCGTTCAGCCATCAAGCAGTCCATGGGCCACACCAGTTGTATTGGTTCAAAAGAAAGATGGTGGGCTGAGATTTTGCGCGGACTACAGTTAAATGAGGTCACCATTAAAGCTGCTTATCCTCTCCCCAGGATTGACGATACTCTGGACTCCCAGGATTCTGCGCAATGGTTTTTCTACCTTGGATCTAGCAAGCGGTTACTGGCAGATTGATGCTGAACATCGTGAAAAGACTGCTTTTACTCGTCAAGGGCTCTACGAGTTTAATATAATACCTTTTTGGTTTGTCTAATGCTCCAAGCACCTTTCAGAGATTGACGGAGCTTGTATTGGCAGACCTGCAGTGGACAAGTTGTCTTGTCTACTTGGATGACATCACTGTGTTTGGGCGGACTTTTGGAGAACATCTTTTAAGGCTGGGTGGTTTTAGAGAGGCTAAAAGAGGCCTGAAAGTGAAAAGCCTAAAAGTGAAGCCCAGTAAGTGCCAACTATTCACACACAGAGTCAGATATTTAGGACATGTCATCTCCAGGGATGGGATTGCTGATGATTCAGCTAAAATTGATATGGTGAAGACTTGGCCAGTACCAAGGATCTCCACAAAAGTGAGAGCTTTTGTTGGTCTGCATCAATTTATCGCAGCTTTGTTTACAATTGTGCTGCAATAGCCCAACCTTTAGACAGACTCACAGAGAAAGGAGTGGAGCTTTTTTTTTGGAATCGGCAATTTGGAAAGCCCAATTATTATTATTATTATTATTATTATTATTATTATTATTATTATTATTATTATTATTATTATTTCAACCCGGCTCACCGCTGCCACCCTCGCACTCGGAAGAAACGAAGACGGACACACGCGTCCTCCAAAACGTGTGCCATCAGCCGTCCGCTTCTTTCACTCTGCAGGCCCACCTGCTCTTTTTTCTAAGAGATATTAGTTCACACTATATTATTATCATTATTTTGGGGCAAGGTGTTCTTCATATGTAAATGACAGCCTACATTAACCACTATATACAATTGTGGGTTACCTTATTTCAATAGTTAATTAAAGTACTGTATGTAAATAGCATTGCCCCAAATCTTAGACTATTTTTTCCAATAGATACAGTATGTACCCACAAGGGCGTAGGTTTGGTTTGAACATTGGTGGGGACACAATTTTTTAGGGGGGCGGAGTCACAGTCGCTAGGAGACAGCTGTTAAATGGTAACTTCTGGTGGCTTGAAATGAATGCTGGACATGAATCGAGGACAATCTGATTGACATGAAGTTGGCTGGTATACACTTAAAACACTATGATAAAGTGTCCCTCCTGGAAGCTGGTTTGACATCCCTGCTATAGAATTACTAATAACCTGAATTATAACCTATCCCAGCCTTACTGTGAGCTATCAATACCCCTGGCGCTACAAGCATGAGCACATGCACGCTTACGTGCTCTGCCTGCCACTCCTGTGTCTGTGCTGCTGCTTGTACCTGGGTGCATTGCTTCATTCACCTGATAAAATAATAAATTGATGCATGCCATATAGAGAGAAAATATATGGCTATGCTAACTTTATTTGCTGAGTATTACTATACAGCATTAGCCTACTATTATATCACAATGTGCCTCAAACAATAATATATCTCAAAACTGAGTCTAACACTTTCACTGTTATAATAACTAAGCCATTACAGCCGTCACCTGCGACCCTGTTGCTCCACCTGCCTCTGTACTGCTTTTACCAGGTTGCACTGCTTCACTCGCCTGATAAAATGATAAATTGATGCATGCTGTTTAGAGAGAAAGTATGACTCTGCTAACTTCATTAGTAAATTATTTTTACATTTGCTATGAGAATCATTATCAATTGTGTTTATTACTTTAATAACATCTTCCTACTTACACTTTGACTTTTTGTAAAAAAAAACTTCCTTATGTCCATCTTTCTTTTTTTGGTTGCTATTATGCTTGTCATCTAAAGCCAAATTGAAGTGATTAGCTAACGTTGACAATATCAAAACATGCTCACGCACACTCACACTCACACAATGATTTAGCTGTGAAACAAGCTAGCTAGCCACCAAGGACGTGGGGTTAGCAGCTAGCAATGGGTCGCTAACGTAATAGGTAGGTAGGTCGGTAGGTTTATTCACTCAAACTATGTTGCTGACGACCTGACAATACCTTCAGCCCCGGCACCTGGCTTTCATTCAATCAGTTGCTCACACTCATATCAGACTGACCGGCAAGCGGCAGCTTCAGATGAGCGTCTTTCCAGAGTCCAGCCCAAGCCAGCGTTTCTCAACCTTTTTTTTACTCACGCCCCACTGAAATTTATTTGTTTATCTGTCGTCCCTCCCTCCCGCCCCCGTTTAATTTGACTTTTTAATATATATATTTTTATTACTGCCTACATAATATAGTGCATTTATTTAGCCGCCTGGATAGTCACACTGTCCATTCAATCAAATACATATGTTCGTGTTCGCTTTTTACACACACGATACAAAAATATCAAGCAAGGAGTAAGTTAGTTACAAAGGGAGGAAGGAGGATTGTAATAATGTGACAACGCATTAACCAACAAACACAAACTAAATATCGAATTAAACTGATTATATTTATTCTTATTTTTTAAAATAAATGTGAAAATTGTGGCACAATATATACCGTTTAAGAATGACTAGAATTTTTTTTTATTTTAAACCCGGAGATTTACCTTTCACTCCCGAGTCCTTGTGCACTTTCGCACTTCAATGAAAACAACACACTCTGCTGGTCCCTGACCTCAGCCACGCACTGAGTCCGTGTACAGTGATGCATTATGGAAGGGCCTAAGCCAATCAAATTAGCGGTTTTTTTTTTGTTTGTTTTTTTGGAGGAGGGAGGAGTAACGAGAGGGGGGATCGTGAGAGAGTTAACCCTTTGTGGAGCGGATAAAATGACTTGAAAAAAGACATTTCAGATTTATCAAAATTATTGGTAGGGACAATTCAACGGTCCCTTGACATTGGTAGGGACATGTCCCTACCGTCCCTAGCTAAATCTACGCCGGTGTGTACCCATAGTATATAAAAAATATGGCATTACTGTGGGGCAAGGCGTTCTTCATATATATAAAACTATAACATATGTGAGAAAGGGATTTTATACTTCCATAGCCCATTGTACCAGGTATATATAGTCTTTATTAAAGTGTGATGACCAGAAGTTTGATATTTGCAGCCTGGAGTCTTAAGGCGCAGTTCCGAGTTCCGAGTTCTGCCTGTTCCAGCTTTTCCCCAGACCCTGCAATAAATACACGCAAGATGTTCAATTGTTTAACTATTATTGTGTTAAATACAGCTTCGGAGTTGGTATGGCATCAGTGACTTGAAGAGAAAAAAGAACATCCTAGTTTTTCACTCTGCAAATCTGGTAACCCTAATTACATGAGCAGTACAAGAAACTAAAGCTCTGATATAAATTTGGTCAGACACCAAAATCCAAGCAGAACAACTGGACAAAACTCACAAAAAAAGTAGAATATAAATCAGAGGGTTTTTTGGGGGGTTTTTCCTATTAAGTGCTGCTGTAACTGTGGGTAATAACCTGTATATTTAAAGTTCAAAATTAATAATTAAAAATGAAACATAACCTTAATTGATACAAAAGTCATGTAGCTACAAAAACATTTGGGGGTGGGGGGCTGACCAATTATACAGTACTGATAAGAAATTAAAGTTACTTTCACCTCTGGTGACAAATAAAAATAACAGTGTTTGAGTGATTCGTAATTTCATTGGATGCAGAGCTCATTGAAGTTCTGCACAGGAGATGACCTCATAATCGAAACGAATAGAAAAATACATTTTCTTATAACTTATTTGCTCTAGCAATATTACCACTGTTGTCAGTTTTTCATTCGATGCTCGTAATTTGTGATTTGGACATGAAAAACAGCGCAATGGATGACAAGTGCGAAGTGCCTCGTGGTACCTAATCACAGTGATGCGTATGAAACACTTCTGTGGTCTGAAGGAAATGTGACCAGTACCAACATACAGTGTGGCCTTGTCTATTGCTTTGTACTTCAAATGTTTGCATTGAATTAACAAAAACAAAAGAACAGCAGAAAAAAGGTGCAGTAATAATACTAGTATAAAAAGGAACACAATTGTTTGGTTAAAATTCAGAAATTTCAGGGCTCCCAAGTGGCACATCAGGTAAAGGCACTCCGGGTGGAGTGCAGGATGCACCCTACAGCCTGGAGGTCACCGGTTCATGTTCAAGCTATTCTATTGCCGCCCGTAGATGGGACATCCCAGGGGGTGGGCGGCGCACAATTGGCCGAGCCCCAACCGGTGAGGGTGGGGCTTAGCCGGCCAGGGTGTTCTCGGCTCACCGCTCACCAGCGACCCCTGTAGTCTGGCCAGGCACCTGCGGGTTTGCCAGTAAGCTGTTGTCCTCCGACGCTGTAGCTCTGAGGTGGCTGCACGTGGCAGTGGCAGTGTGGAAAAAAGCAGTCGGCTGACGACACACGCTTCGGAGGACAGCTTGTGTTCCACCGCTACCAAGTCAGCTTGGTAGCGGTGGAACACCGCCAGAACTCTCGCTGATATTGTCTGTTATTCAAAGTGCATGTTATAGCGTACCAACAACAAAACATTAACCTTTCTGAAATGAACACTTGCCAGTCAGTCCCAACAGACCCCAGTCAACAAAACATTAACCTTTCTGAAATGAACACTTGCCAGTCAGTCCCAACAGACCCCAGTCTAAATTTGCACTGGATCTGTGCCAACTGGTTTCTAATTTAAAGTTATCTGCTAAACGAAAGGACATGCGGTTGCTGTCTGTCACTCCCACCAATGAGTAATGAACTGCCGCTTTACTGTACCTTAAAATTCTTCTTTCCCCGTATCAGCTTTAATTCCCCCATGGTTTTCAAAACGAGTCCCCTTGACTGCAAGTGTAAAAGCAAAAAGCCCATCGAGTTTCTATAAGCAAGTCGGATAAGTGCTGCAGTTTGGACACTGTGTCCTCGGAAGGTCTGAGTGTTCCATTGCCTCAGAACACCGGCTGAACAGTGTGATTGGGAAAGAGACGGGTCGCTGAGCTCTGACCTTTACGCCGAAGTGAAACTGAAAGAATGTGAACGGTAAACGCACTCGGTTACTACAAAGGTATTGTTTACTAATTGTTGTTGAAACATGATAATACTCAGATTTATCGCTAGTCGTAAAGAACACTTCACAATAGGTTTTTTTTTCTATACTCGGGGATGGGGTTGGTATGTTTATATTTATAATGAAATAAAGACAGCTAAGATCTGCTGGCCACAGTTCACCGTATGGCAAGACAAATAATTAATCATGTAGAGATATCTCAGATTCATTTATAGATATCTCTACATATTTTAAGATACTCTAAATAATTTCAAAATATCTTCCATTTTTTTTAAATATATCTCTCAATCATTTTAAGATATTTAAAATACATTTAGAGATATCTGAACATGATTTCCAGGTATCTTTAAATGGAGCTTTAAATGAAATATCTCAAATGCATTTTCAGATATCTTAAATCATTTTAAAATATCTCTAAATGTTTTTTTTTAGATCTCTTTAAATAATTTTCAGATTTCTGAAATTCAATTGATGACTTCCTGTTCATTTAGATATATCTCCAAATAACATCCTGTTCATTTAGAGATGACTCTAAATTAACAGGAGTTTTTTTTTTTTAGAGATATCTCTAAATGACTGTTTGGGTACCATGCTAGTAAAACGTTATTTAAAGATATGTGTAAATCAATTTGAGATATCTCTATTTCATTTTTCGATACATCAAAATTAAATTGAGATATCTTCAAAATGGTTTATTTACAGATATCTCCAATTCATTTAAAGATATTATTGTTATAAATAATTAGTAGATTCTTTTATCCAAAGCGACTTATACTTGGGGGTGAACTATGCATCACAACTGCTGCTGCACAGTCACATACCATAGGTCAGAGGACTGAGCACAAGGAGGTTAAGTGACTTGCTCAGTGTCACACACTGTGAGTTGGTGGCTGAGCTGGGATTGAGCCAGGAACTTCGTGGTAACAAGCTCCTTTACTTAATAAACAAACAAAAGATTTAAACAAAACAACAAAACACAAAACAAAAGGGCACGAGGGCCAAACGAATCAACAAACAAACAAGTAAGTGTTGTGCTGGAGAATCCAGCACGTTTTAGCAATTGTTTTTTTAAATGTGACTCGCTCTCTCCGCTCCCCGTACTCTCCTCTGTACACCCAACCTCGAGTGCAGAGAGCTGCAGGTTTATATACTCTGGCCGAGGGATTAACTAGTTGTTAATTATCTTATTATCCCTCGGCCAGAGTCTGCACGCGTTTGGTAAGGATGCATGACTGTCAGCTAGTTAAATAATCAGTAGCTGATCAGCCATGCATCCTCACTGGGTTTTTAAATATAATAATAAAAGACGCAGCGCTTTTATCCGTGCCGCTAACAAAAATACAAATAATAATAAATAGGGGCGGGACACTCCGCCATAGACTCCCATTTGTTGAACACATTTGACAGGGCTTGTCATACAATATGTGTTTTTTTTACATACTCTTGTACTGGTATCCAGTTTAAAGGGTCACAAACATATAGTGGAGGTGGCACTTAGGAGTTTAACTTATAATTGGAGAACTGCCTATCCACATGTAATGAACTTGGTTGGGACATTCCTCAGCACGGTAAGTGTACAGATCTGAGGCTATATGGTGCTTGTCTGTAGGTGTATCTATACATTTTTTTAATTTTGAAAATGGGCTTTTTATTTCCTGGCGTCTCATTGGCTAGTATCCTTGGCAGGGGGGTACATTAACTTTCAATAGATGACCAGGAAACCAGCATAAGTGCCTTTTCACCTGGACAGATGTCCTTGAGCCACATACTCATCAGGAGTGACCAACAGAACTGGACACGAGACTGCCACCAAAAAAAAAGTTTGACACTTGTTTTTATTTTGTAACAATTGCCCATTTTCTAAGCGCAATAAAACCCTTGCCAAATATCGCCAACCCTGTAGAGTCTTATTGCTTACATAGAGAATGGTAATAGTGATCTACATTTAATCTACAGTATGGAAGGAGAGGGTGTATGTTTTTTATGTGCAAAAAAATAACCAAATAAGTATGAATTTTGTTTTATATAAACAAATGTAAAGCTTCATTATTCATGACAGATACTTTCCCATGTTCTCTCTATATAATTTTCAGCATGTTGTGAATGTACACCACCCCCCTGGGTAGTATTTGCACAATCACAAAATCCTTGAAAAGTTCACTTCTCAAAGAACTGGGATGAATGTCTGGAATGTGAAAAACACTCCAAAGTGCCCCTGGCTAGCACTGCAGTGAGATGCACTCTCTGTCTCTGGTAACCCCAATGAACAGCAATGACACTGCATTGCTCTTCCTCTCCCACTGATCTGTGTGTCAGCTGTGTGCTTTACACACTTTAAAGATCCCTCAGTCTGTGTAAATAACCCTGGTGACCAGCTCTATGTAACAGGTCACATTGTCGCCCGCTCAATCACATTTTCAAACAGAAAAGACATTAAACCAGCAGTTTAACAATATAATTAGGATATTCTGGCACAAATTATCTTGCATGATGTCTAAAATAGTTCTGAATAAAGGTAGTGTTCTGATTGGCTATCAGTGGCGACCTGAAATTACAGTGAGAGTTGCTCTAATATTTTTCATTACCATTTAGGATATATCAAATTGCATTGTAAGATATCTTGAATATTTATAGAGGCTTGGTGGTCCAGTGGTTAATAAATACGCTGAGTGCCATTGCACTCAGCTTCAACCGCCCATCCATTGTTTTGGTTTCTACTTCCTGGTCCGTGACGTCACCACTGCGAGCCAGTCTGTCACAGAGTCTTAAATCAAGATTCATACTCATAACAGGTGTCATTATTAAACAACAATAACATTTCAATTATTGTACCTATATATTTGCAAAGCTGTCATGGACTTGTAAAAGCTGTAGGGTTGGGTATTCAGAATAATACGAGTCAAAAAGAGCTGAGATCAGAACAAACGGGTTTTATTATTATACATACCATACATAGCATGGAGTACAGGAACACACCAATATAATAACACTACATTCATATCAACATTGCTGTACAATGTTAAAAAACAACATCTTGTTACCAGTTCTTGTATAGCATCACCAAAAAAAACCAAAAAAACATCTAGCTGTCAAACAGACTACCTGAAGTTTCAAGTCCTCCAAAGGGGTGCGCACTGGAAGTGCTCGTCCACTGAACACATCCCCCAAACTATAAAGTGGTCCCTGTTCCTGAAATCTGCTCAGATTATTAAACTTTATCCCTATAAAAAAACAGACATTACAACTGAACAATCAATCAGTTACAGCTATCTATTTGAAATAAAATAAAAAGCCTTTTTGGGCAGTTTTGGCCAGTTCACCCTTCTGATTCAGGAGCAGAAGCAGGCTGTCCCACAGCCACTACCCCTGTCCTGGAGACACGTGGGCTCCTGCTAAGATCTCTTCATCTCCTGTTCTCTGCCTCTACCCAACTGATCATCTGAAATAAATAGCCTTGGGCCAAAGCAAGGGAGACCTCTATAGGAAACCTATCCTTTGCATGGGAAAATGTATTAACCTTTTGTCTAAAACCAAGAAGGTACAGTAAATCAAGAGGGAAAAGTTCTTCAGAAAGCCAAACAGAGTGACCTATCTCACAAACCTACCTTAATGTGAAAACCTGTACCTCATTAAAGCAAGGCTGAATTGCACTTTTAGACTGATAGTACTAAAAAGGTTTTATGAAGTACCCTAAAATCATTCAACCCCTTCCAGGTGCCTAATCAAACTCTCAAGACAACGGGACGAGAGGCGGGTTGGATTTTCTGCACTGATTAGCCAATCAAAATACTCGGTCAAATTCTGTCTGATTGGTGGTGGCCGGGTTCCTGTTCTGATTGGCCTGCTGCTGGGGCACATGTCCGCCCCTGCGTCTGGGTGGGGCCAGGTACTCAAACATTGATTGGTTGTGTGTGGAGAGCATGTTCTTGAGGTCGGAGGGCATGGGATCGGACCAGAAGAAGTCGTGGTTGAGGGCGTCATCACTATCCACTCGCTGGGATGGGTCTAGGACCAGGAGCTTGTCGATCAGGTCCAGGGCATAGGGGTCCTTCACATAGGCCTTGAGCCGGTCCTTCACCTTCCGCTTCTGACCCTTGGGAAGCTCCAGCTTTTGGTACAGCTCGTACTTATCAACGTTGGGCCACACCTGTGGAGAAAACAGACTCCTTAAATCATTGTACACTGCCACTTTATTATGTGTGCATTGAATCAGACAGGGGTGAAAATTACATCCAACTCACAAAAGCATGTGATACTAGAAATAGTATCATTTACATAATTAAAAATGTAGTCTTTCCCATGTGTGCTACCCTACCTCAGGAGTGACGGAGCCACAGAGCTGGCTGATGAGTGTGAGCTGGTGCTGCTCTGTGTTGCCCTGCATGATGGGGCTGCGGGTCCACATCTCTGCCGTGATGCAGCCTGCTCCCCACAGGTCAATGGGGGGGCCATAGTCTCGCTCCCCTGAAGAGAGAAGAGAAACAGCTCTAAAACACAGCAGCGGGGACCATCAATCATCTGTGTATTGTAGACAATCATGAAAAAATCTGTCTTACCTCTTCTGATATCTAGGACTTAGTGTAATATCCTTTTTCATAGAATGGTCCTCAAGTAATTTATAAGGGAGGGAGTTCATCTTTAAATATTGACTGTTGTTCCAAAATGTTTCTTACCCAATAGCAGCTCCGGGGGCCGGTACCACAGAGTGACCACGCGGTTAGTGTAGCGGTTAGGCTGACTGTTCTTTGCTAGGCTGAAGGCTCGGGCCAGTCCAAAATCTGCCAGCTTCAGGACTCCGTCTCGTGTGATCAGGACGTTTGCAGCTTTCATGTCTCGATGCAGAATCTGCAGGGGGACAGAGTACACTGATCTGCACACTGTAAAGACCACTATAACCTTTTCAGTGCCTCTGACAAGAGGTCTCATTTTACTTTCTTTCTTTAAAGGTTGTGTAATAAAAAATAGTTGCAGTCAAACTCCCCTGGTTGATACAGATTTCTGAGTTCCTGTCTGAATCTAAATGTTATCATTGGATGGTTTTCTCTTCTCTGGTGTTTGACACAACCCCCCCCGCCTCCCCCAATCCCCATCATAGTCCATCAGAATTAAACTGGTTAGCATGGCCTCACCTTATTCCTGTGGATATAGTACAGCCCATTCAACAGCATCTGCATGACTTTCTTGATCTCCGCTAGGGTGAACTTGACATTGGCATTGCTGAGCAGCCCTGCCAAATCGTGTTCACAGAAGTCAAACACCAGGTAGATGCTTCCCTTGTAGCGATTGTACTGGGTGGCTGCAGGATGAAGTGAAGGTTACACACAATGATCGGAATCTGGTTTTTAACAATACAGGGATTCTAGTCTCTTCATCAGCGTAATGATGAAGAAGGTACTAAACTGAACGTTAGTCGACTTGATTTTCTTATACACTTTGCCTTACTTGAAGAGACTACAGTCTCAAGCCTCACTACCAGTTACCAAGCTATTCAAACCCACTGCTTTCTACACAGTAACCAGAAAACCTATATTGCCAAATGTTACTTTTAACATTCTTTTTTCTTTAAATTGTTAATTTTTTAATTTTCTGTAAAACATAAGAATAGTAAGGAGCTGGTTTGACTAGTCTGTTGTAGTTCAGGAGTCAGGATATGTTTGGGACACATTACAGTTTAAAATGTATTTCATATTTCCAGAAAACAGCATTTGTCATTATGTTGGGTTAAGTGTTTTGAACCCAGTAGTGTGCCCTAAGTTATTGTCCCCTTTTACTTCAGTCTAGACCAGTGGTGGCGAGTACGTGGATCGCAAAAGAGTTTTGGTGGATCTCGGGACAAATCAGAACAAGCACTAACATATAAGCACACAACAGTTTTTGTTACAGTTGATGGGGAGAGCCTTCTGTGTCGTCCACTAGCACAGATGAAAATATCCCGACAGTTTCTGATTATGGAGACTAAATAAATAAATGGTTGTGCGAACGTACATTTTAATTTAGTCGAACGTGTACAACTAGAAATTCCTAAAGATTTACTATAAAAAATAAACCTTATTTTTTATTCAGCTGAAAGTATAAAACAAAACAAAAACAAAACAACCACCTCACAGTCCGATCTATATTCTCAATCGTAATGTACTCGGGAATGTATTTTATTGGTGTCCACTGCCAGTTTCACTGCTTTATCAGTGTGATGGCTACTTGTTTCCAGACAGTTTGAAAACTTGTCAAACTAAGATGAGGAAATAAATTATTTTCATGTGACTGGAGAGGTTTCAAACAAAAGAAAACTGCGATGAACAAAATTCAGCTATGTTGGTGTCTTTACAAGAAATTAGCAATGAAGGTATGTCAGAAGTTGTAAGTAGTTCAACCAACAGTGGCCAAACGATTTTCCCTGGCTTAAGTTTGACAATGTTAAAAATAATCCATGTTTTGCACGTTTTGTCAGGATGCAGGGGAACTGATGGCAGGCAAGACTGCATTTTTAACAGGGAGCCAGGAGTTCAAACATGAAAATATATTACCACAGTGCTTCAAAACGGCACGCAATGTGCAGAGAGGTATACATCCAGAAGCATCAGCAAGAACATTCTACTACCACAAACAGGCAAGTAGCACATTCTGAGGAAGATGCTACCAGGCAGTTAAAAAATGTTGTTGATGCAAAAGTATTGAACTGCACAAGTGTTATGTAAAAAAAGGAAGGAGAAAAAAGATTTGTAGATATTCAACAATAAATTTGAGCAAAATTGTATATTTTTTGTGTGCCCCTAAATTTTTTAGGTGCACATGTGCCTAAAATGTTAGCATAGAGCCCAGCCTACACCAGATGAAAAATGCTGGTAAGTTTCTGTTTTATAACTATCTAGGCTTAACATGCTTTGATTGTGCATTTGTTACATTTTCGTTGTTGTGGTTGTTTTGTTACTGCTATCTTACGTTTTATACACATATTAAATCCTGCTAATAATTGTTGGTCATAGCTTACTGGTGGATGGCGAAGCGTGTTGAGATCCACCAGAATGGATCGCAGTGTTTGGTGGATTGGCCACCACTGATCTAGACAAATCAATAAGAGTAGAGTATCCTCAACAAGCCAGCACCTCAGACACAGACCCTGCACATGGTCACCTCTCCCACCCCTAGGTGTGCTGCCAGTTGCTCACCTTTGGTTCTACAGATCTCAATCAGGTTCACCACATTCTCATGCTTCAGAAGTTGGAGGATCTTGATCTCTCTCAAGGCAGTTATTGGAAACTGAAACAAACCGCAGATTAGAGACAGGCAGACAGGGATTTATAAGAGGACTGTGCTCATTTTGTTTAAATCATTTAACCAGGACAGTTTATTATATAAATCTGACTGCAATTACCCCTTTAAAAAGGTGCAATAACCAATGTTTTAACCAACATTTTCTCACCACTCACAAAATTCTTGCAACTCCCTTTTTGTTCTGCGTTTTTTTAAATATTTGTTTTTATTTTAACACAGATAATAAAGCCAAATCTTCTTGCCCAAACACTAAAAGACAAGTTCAAGTAATAGAACCCTACACAATTATTACACTTGCGTAGGAAACACTGAAGGGTCAGACGAGGTCCTATTAACTGGAACACAGGGAATTGATAAATAAGCAGAGGAAACCATGGACTTTCATCAACCTTACTACAGTCAAAGTGGAAATAAAGTATGGACAATAGTAAGAATGCATCTGAGCACGCACCACAGCAAGAAGTCAAGAATGACCACCTTGGTCCTGTCAATAGTTCAGCATCCTTACCACTTGGGTCCTGTGAATAGTTCAACATCCTTACCCCTTCTTTCTCATTTTCCATCAGCACTTTCTTCAGTGCAACTTTCTTGCCAGTCTGACGGTGCTTGGCTTTAAACACCTCCCTGGAGGCAGAAGCGGTTTGTGATTACTAAAGCAGTTTAATAATACAATGTTCCTGTTTTGTTAACCCTAACTGCTAATTGCTCATCAGTTGTCCTACCTAAAGTACTATAAACGAGGACTTTTAAAATTCACGTTTACATTACTGTGCTGAAAAGAGTTTGGTTCCTTATTTGCTCACTTGCTGTATAGTAGTAGGATACATGACTTTATTTAAATGGGAAGAGATTACAAATGTATAGTCTCTCGAGACTAAATGTGTTCTTTTCTCGTCGTATGGGGAACAAGATCCAGCCCGTTTTCAATCTGTAACTAATACGTACACCTTTCTTTGTTTTACACCAAGCCACTTCATTCCCCTCCGGCGACAGTCTGAAATTGCTTGTGTTGCCTACGTCTTTAACTCCCCACTGTCCAGTTCGTACTAGCCACGTACCAAATGACACCATTATCGTTTCAGTGCGTCTTCCTCTTACCCAAAGGTGCCCTGTCCGATCTTGGCGAGCTTCTCGTACTTGGAGAACTCATCGCAGAAAGGGAACTCAACTCCATCGTAGTATTTAGACATGATGGCGGCCTCCCGGTCGGGCCTGTGAGACATGGGGCACAGGCAACAGAGCACACGACACTTAGCATACAAATCACTTGCAAGCCCATGTAAGGCTTCTACTGTATATAACACACAGAAATTAAGTCCATTAACAAACAAAATGTAGACAAAAACAGCATGATTTCATTTTTGGTTTACAATACTTACTTCTCAGCGCCACCGGAGCTTCCGGTCCGCTCTCGCTGCATCCTGGATGTTGTTCGTTTTTTTTTCCACCGACGTCTTCTGGGAGTTGTGGTTCTTTTTTTATCGTTCCGTTTGTTCATGTGTGATAAGTGTATTTTTTTTTGTGATTATATTTTAAAGTAAAACACGAGGCATACATTAAAAAATGTTCAAAATACAAACACGTTTTTAAGATTTATTTCTGTTATTATGTGTTTCCAGGTGATAACCCCCTTTTTTTCTGCAGTACCTAAAATATCTGCCAGCATATGCCTATATTAATAATAATACTAGCCAGTGTATGAATTTTACAGCGTTTCTAAGTTTTTGGACTGATTTTAAAATTAAACAAAAAGACTGATACCATATTATAATTAATTTATTTTAAAATTGTATGTTTTAGGTTGCAATGTGAAACAGCAATTTAAATATAACTAGAGTATAGTAAGTACAATTAAAGTATATTTTTTTGTAAACAATACTTTGCAAATTTCCGAACAACTGCAGCACTACGTTCACAATACAAAAGTGCAGTTCCATGCGTCACAGTATTGTAAATAGCGCTGCCACCTGTCCGGGAACTGGCATCTGTGTCCGGGCAGCCAAAGGATCATTCAAAGCTAATCGACTCCGCCGATTCTGGTATACAGAGAGAGCTCGGGAGAATATTGTCTATGAAGTCAATGGAGCCGTGAAAAAAATGCTGTTTTTTGCAAATTTTCGCTTTGTTAAAAAAAATGCATCAAACTTTTGAAGTAGATTTAACATTTGCGCAAGGTCTCAAGAAAACAGCCTCACTAGCAAATTATGACAGTACGTAATTATTATGAAAAAGGCTATATTCTGAGCACTGTCCAGTTCTGTGGTTCATGCGCACAAACATCGCTCTAAACAAGCTATGACTGGGTGCAAGTCCAGGCGTGTGCAAGTCATCTGCCTGTCTTTTCTACAAAGTGTGTAATTATTAATATTCTTAACATTAAGTTAAGTTTAAACCATGTTTAACCATCATTTAAATTATTATTTTTTAAATATAGGTTGTTACATCTAAACAATAAATATACGAGAGGTGAAAGTAACAAAAAGTAAATAATATAATGGAAACGCATCTATTAACAAAAAAATCATCTATTAACAACAAAACAGCGTACCTTAAATTGAAATTCAATTTACTCAAGGACAAAAAACAGCGTACCTTAAATTGAAATTCAATTTACTCAAGGACAAAAAACAGCGTACCTTAAACTGAAATTCAATTTACTCAAGGACAAAAAACAGCGTACCTTAAATTGAAATTCAATTTACTCAAGGACAACAAACAGCGTACCTTAAATTGAAATTCAATTTACTCAAGGACAAAAAACAGCGTACCTTAAATTGAAATTCAATTTACTCAAGGACAAAAAACAGCGTACCTTAAATTGAAATTCAATTTACTCAAGGACAACAAACAGCGTACCTTAAATTGAAATTCAATTTACTCAAGGACAAAAAAACAGCGTACCTTAAATTGAAATTCAATTTACTCAAGGACAACAAACAGCGTACCTTAAATTGAAATTCAATTTACTCAAGGACAAAAAACAGCGTACCTTAAATTGAAATTCAATTTACTCAAGGACAAAAAAACAGCGTACCTTAAATTGAAATTCAATTTACTCAAGGACAAAAAAACAGCGTACCTTAAATTGAAATTCAATGTACTCAAGGACAAAAAATAGCGTACCTTAAACTGAAATTCAATTTACTCAAGGACCAAAAACAGCGTACCTTAAATTGAAATTCAATTAACTCAAGGACAAAAAAACTGCGTACCTTAAATTGAAATTCAATTTACTCAAGGACAAAAAACAGCGTACCTTAAATTGAAATTCAATTTACTCAAGGACAAAAAACAGCGTACCGTAAATTGAAATTCAATTTACTCAAGGACAACAAACAGCGTACCTTAAACTGAAATTCAATTTACTCAAGGACAAAAAACAGCGTACCTTAAATTGAAATTCAATTTACTCAAGGACAAAAAACAGCATACCTTAAATTGAAATTCAATTTACTCAAGGACAAAAAACAGCGTACCTTAAATTGAAATTCAATTTACTCAAGGACAAAAAACAGCATACCTTAAATTGAAATTCAATTTACTCAAGGACAAAAAACAGCGTACCTTAAATTGAAATTCAATTTACTCAAGGACAAAAAACAGCGTACCTTAAACTGAAATTCAATTTACTCAAGGACAAAAAACAGCGTACCTTAAATTGAAATTCAATTTACTCAAGGACAACAAACAGCGTACCTTAAATTGAAATTCAATTTACTCAAGGACAAAAAACAGCGTACCTTAAATTGAAATTCAATTTACTCAAGGACAAAAAACAGCGTACCTTAAATTGAAATTCAATTTACTCAAGGACAACAAACAGCGTACCTTAAATTGAAATTCAATTTACTCAAGGACAAAAAAACAGCGTACCTTAAATTGAAATTCAATTTACTCAAGGACAACAAACAGCGTACCTTAAATTGAAATTCAATTTACTCAAGGACAAAAAACAGCGTACCTTAAATTGAAATTCAATTTACTCAAGGACAAAAAAACAGCGTACCTTAAATTGAAATTCAATTTACTCAAGGACAAAAAAACAGCGTACCTTAAATTGAAATTCAATGTACTCAAGGACAAAAAACAGCGTACCTTAAACTGAAATTCAATTTACTCAAGGACCAAAAACAGCGTACCTTAAATTGAAATTCAATTAACTCAAGGACAAAAAAACTGCGTACCTTAAATTGAAATTCAATTTACTCAAGGACAAAAAACAGCGTACCTTAAATTGAAATTCAATTTACTCAAGGACAAAAAACAGCGTACCGTAAATTGAAATTCAATTTACTCAAGGACAACAAACAGCGTACCTTAAACTGAAATTCAATTTACTCAAGGACAAAAAACAGCGTACCTTAAACTGAAATTCAATTTACTCAAGGACAAAAAAACAGCGTACCTTAAATTGAAATTCAATTTACTCAAGGACAACAAACAGCGTACCTTAAATTGAAATTCAATTTACTCAAGGACAAAAAACAGCGTACCTTAAACTGAAATTCAATTTACTCAAGGACAAAAAAACAGCGTACCTTAAATTGAAATTCAATTTACTCAAGGACAACAAACAGCGTACCTTAAATTGAAATTCAATTTACTCAAGGACAAAAAAACAGCGTACCTTAAATTGAAATTCAATTTACTCAAGGACAACAAACAGCGTACCTTAAATTGAAATTCAATTTACTCAAGGACAAAAAACAGCGTACCTTAAACTGAAATTCAATTTACTCAAGGACAAAAAAACAGCGTACCTTAAATTGAAATTCAATTTACTCAAGGACAAAAAACAGCGTACCTTAAACTGAAATTCAATTTACTCAAGGAAAAAAAAACAGCGTACCTTAAATTGAAATTCAATTTACTCAAGGACAAAAAAACAGCGTACCTTAAATTGAAATTCAATTTACTCAAGGACAAAAAAACAGCGTACCTTAAACTGAAATTCAATTTACTCAAGGACAAAAAACAGCGTACCTTAAACTGAAATTCAATTTACTCAAGGACAAAAAACAGCGTACCTTAAATTGAAATTCAATTTACTCAAGGACAAAAAAACAGCGTACCTTAAATTGAAATTCAATTTACTCAAGGACAAAAAACAGCGTACCTTAAAATTGAAATTCAATTTACTCAAGGACAAAAAAACAGCGTACCTTAAATTGAAATTCAATTTACTCAAGGACAACAAACAGCGTACCTTAAACTGAAATTCAATTTACTCAAGGACAAAAAACAGCGTACCTTAAATTGAAATTCAATTTACTCAAGGACAAAAAACAGCGTACCTTAAATTGAAATTCAATTTACTCAAGGACAAAAAACAGCGTACCTTAAATTGAAATTCAATTTACTCAAACAAAAAACAGCGTACCTTAAATTGAAATTCAATTTACTCAAGGACAAAAAACAGCATACCTTAAACTGAAATTCAATTTACTCAAGGACAAAAAAACAGCGTACCTTAAATTGAAATTCAATTTACTCGAGGACAAAAAACAGCGTACCTTAAATTGAAATTCAATTTACTCAAGGACAAAAAACAGCGTACCTTAAATTGAAATTCAATTTACTCAAGGACAAAAAACAGCGTACCTTAAATTGAAATTCAATTTACTCAAGGACAAAAAACAGCGTCCCTTAAATTGAAATTCAATTTACTCAAGGACAAAAAACAACGTACCTTAAATTGAAATTCAATTTACTCAAGGACAACAAACAGCGTACCTTAAACTGAAATTCAATTTACTCAAGGACAAAAAACAGCGTACCTTAAATTGAAATTCAATTTACTCAAGGACAAAAAAACAGCGTACCTTAAATTGAAATTCAATTTACTCAAGGACAACAAACAGCGTATCTTAAACTGAAATTCAATTTACTCAAGGACAAAAAACAGCGTACCTTAAATTGAAATTCAATTTACTCAAGGACAAAAAACAGCGTACCTTAAATTGAAATTCAATTTACTCAAGGACAAAAAACAGTGTACCTTAAATTGAAATTCAATTTACTCAAGGACAAAAAACAGCGTACCTTAAATTGAAATTCAATTTACTCAAGGACAAAAAACAGCATACCTTAAATTGATATTCAATTTACTCAAGGACAAAAAACAGCGTACCTTAAATTGATATTCAGGGTATCATTTTAAAGCTTGAGCATTCCTCTACAACATAAAGTAGATTGCAGAGTGGCACAAGTAGGCATTCACAGGCTATGTCATGAAATATACACACACACTCTTCTTTTCATGCATATTAGCGCACATTGAAGGTTAAACAATTGTCTTGCCAGTATGGTGCATAGTTGCATGAACAGTACTATTAAGTATGAAAATTAGAGCATTTATTATGAATTGTAAGAAAAAAAGGCCTTGTTTGATTAGATATTTAATTGAAAAGTCACAATGTTTTGAACTAAGCAACAAATATACTATGAGAAATATACTCATTTATAATACACATTGAAAGGTACAAAATCATTTAAGTTATGAAAATCTGTCTTATTTGAATGAAAATTGACATGACGTAACAACACATATATTATCAAGCAGTAGCCTGGTACGTGCAATGCACCACATTTCTGGAAATTAAATGTCTCTAATGTTACTATAAAGTGTGTTGTTTACATCAATACTCACACCGGTATGTAAATTACATTACACATTGCAGCTTTTATTTTGTGATTTTTTTTCAATTATCTGGAAATCTTCCTTTAGTCATCATATTGTAGCGTGCACGGGGTAAGGCAGCAATAGGTCTGGTAGGAGCCGGTTCTTTTGTACAGCGGTATCGGCGCTATGCTTCAGTGCGAGAGGTCCCGAGTTCGCGCCCGCCCTCCCTCCTCCTGTGTGTGGATTGCCTCGCTCTGTGTGATGCGCCTGTATACTTAGTGTATACTGGCCTTCATGTAATACAAGAGGCGGTGTGGTCCAGTGATTAAAGAAAAGGGCTTGTAACCAGGAGGTCCCCGGTTCAAATCCCACCTCAGCCACTGACTCATTGTGTGACCCTGAGCAAGTCACTTAACCTCCTTGTGCTCCGTCTTTCGGGTGAGACGTAGTTGTAAGTGACTCTGCAGCTGCTGCATAGTTCACACACCCTAGTCTCTGTAAGTTGCCTTGGATAAAGGCATCTGCTAAATAAACAAATAATATATATATATATATATATATATATATATATATATATATATATATATATATATATACATACTGTATATAATGATGGCAGCTTGCCACGGGTTCAGCGGGAAGAAAGGACACTGCAAAAGATTTCTAGTAATAAACGGCCCACAACTAGTCCCGTTTATTGCACTAGCTGTGGGCTGGCACTTAAAAGTGCCGTTGGTTCAAAAAGCAGGTAATAAAATGGATTGCATAAGATAGCTCTCTCTCGCTGTACTCGCTGCCACTCTCTCAGCATACACTCACTGCACTTATAGACTCAGCAGGCAGGAAAGAGTGGACCCGTTTGGAACCGGGCTGCAGCAGCTACACACACAGACAGACAGACAGTGAACACCATATACACTATTAACAACACAAATCCCGCCCCCCCCCCCCCAGAAAAAAACAACACAAACCCCCCCCCCCCAAAGAAAAACAACACAAATCCCCCCCCCCCCCAAAAAAAAAAAAAAAAAAAAAAACAGAAATCCCGCCCCCCAGCAGTTCAATGCAGCACCAGAAAGTCCATCTCGGCAGTCCTGCGGGACTCGACGCTACAATATCTAGAGAGAGAGAGGGACAGAGATTGTAGCGTCGGGTCAGTGTTGCTGGGTCCGCGGTTTGCCCGCGGTATTGGGCTACTTCAAAAACACAGCCGCGGGAAATATTAAGGAGTCGCAGGTTGGTAATGTAATTAGATTTGTGGTATCTTTAAAAGATTTAACTGTTTTCATGTTTGCAATATTGTTTGGGATACAGTACCAGCATAAGTATTTCAATAAAGCCGGATTGCGCTGTAATTCGGTTGCTGGCCTGGTATGAATGTTGATTTGATCCTTCAGATCATCGGTACGAATTTGTTGATAGTGACGTGGGATGAGCTGTACTGGGGCTTGCAGTTTTTATAAAATGTATACTAGGTATCTTTTCTTACGAAAGCTTTTGATTTATTTATTTTTTTATATGCATGGGCCTACGTGTTAATAATAAGCTTGCTTCAGTTAAAACAATTAATTGGGCTATTTTTGGGCTATTTTGAAGTGACTTTGGGCTATAAACCCTGCAGAAATCTGGCAACCCTGCGTCGGGTCCCGCAGGACGGTCGAGTTGGACTTTCTGGTACCCACCCCTCCTTATATCGTCCCTCACTATACTGCGGATTCCGATATTTCACGGTCCTGGAGTTGGCTCCCCATTTTTACAGACTAACTGCGAGTGGCTAGCTGCACTATACATAGACAAATTTCACTTAGAATTACTGTTCGTTTATTTTGTACAGCACATCACAAACTAAAATATACAGAACAATTAAAATAAAAACAAAGCATTCATATCGTACTGTTATCATATACACACGCATTGCACAATAACACAAAGCAAATTAAATATCTACTTGCTGATGCGTTTTTTTAAGCAATACACAAGCAAAAGTCACAGGGCAGTGACATTGGCTCCCTAGCAACAACCCTCCTATGCTGGGAATGGATTATTTCAATGCAGCGGTTTGGGCATTTGAGAACGTTTTTATAAAGTGTGTTTATTGACTAACTGGTTGAATTCAGGACCTGCACGTCGTTTCTGCAAACTAGCAAAGTGACCACTTTCATCTTGGGCCTGAAAGAAAGCAAACACTGGGATTACAACACAGGAAGTAAACCTGGATCAAAGACAAGTAAACTGGTACACAAACACTATACGTCTGCAGTTAATCCTTATAAAAGGCCTGTATATGAACCATAGGGACAGACTACGGGGGGGGGGGGGGGGGGTCTTGGTGTCCCTAGCCCCCGCCGGAATTTAAAAAAAAGGGAAATTAAATTAAATGCACGATAATGCAGCATCACGTCTTTCTGAACAGCTTCTGTACAAGGCCCACCTGTAATTTGTAACTTGCGTTTCTTCTCAATAAATTCATTTACTATTTTAACTGTCTTATCTCTTCATAAAATGTAAAACTTGAATAAAATAAAAATTAAAACACATTTTTTAAAAACAACTGTTATTGTTCAAAATTGAAGATTAGGCAAAGATCAAGGAGCACAAAACCCAGGACCAGGCACATGCAGATAAGAACTTGAACAAGAAGCATATGGGAAGCGACTGTAAGGGTAAATCACAGTCAGCACATACTAGCATAGAAGCAAAAATGATATCCCTCTTCCCACAGTATACAATGAGTAAAAGTTAAATACATTAATATTTTCTTATGTTTTTTTTTTCTTTTTACATTTGCTTTTGTAATTTATAAATATTGTGTATATAAAATCAGTGGTCTGGTCACGAACCCAAAATAAATTGTACTTTTCTTAACTTTAATATATGGTAAGACTAGTGTTTCAAACATATGTTAACTAAAAATAAAAAGTCTTCATGAATTTATATAACAAACACGCACATACTGTACAATCCGCACAGTTACTGTCTTTTCCAATGAGCACGCACAGAGGTTGAGTCTAACCGCACTCAGCGTGAGTTTGCTGTCTCAACGTCCAGAACGAGGCGATGGCGATATTCTTTGACGCATTTTCACAGGTGTGTGGTCAAATTCCAAAATAGTTTGCTAGAAAAGATTTCTATTTATTTTCGAAAAGGTTTCAAAAAGTGCAGAGCCTCGGTTCCGGTGCGTTCCGCCAGGACTCGAGCACTGCTGTAGTGTTTGTAGACATTCATGTTCGGTCAGGTGAGCTGTGCAAGACTTCTCCAACGTGTATGCATATTAACAGCTTACCTGAGGTATGCTTTTGTTTTCCTTTTAAAGAATCGCACATATTGTTTTCTACTGGTTTAAATAATTATTGTTTTGTGGCAAGCTGTGGGGAACGCTATTGTTTATGAACACGCCAGCCTGGCCGAGGAGGTGAGCGCTGATTATGTATTGCTGTTGTTTACTTTTTATTATTATTATTATTATTATTATTATTATTATTATTATTATTATTATTATTATTATTATTATTATTATTTTATTTGTTAGCAGACTCCCTTATCCAGGGCGACTTACAATCGTAAGCAAATACATTTCAAGTGTTACAGTACAAGTAATAATACAATAAGAGCAAGATAAATACAATGACCTATTGCTGTTGTTTACTTACTGTTTATTTGCTTATTTATGATTATCAATCATTTTCTCTTTCTTTACTGTTTTTATTTGGTTATTTATCTATGATTACCGACTTTCCCCTCTATTTAAATCAACATTTAAATTAATTATTGAATATTAATTATTGAATGTGCCTTTTGCACTGTAACTTGACAATAAAGTGCAAACGCACCACGGCCTGCATGCGCTGGAGACGCAGGTAGTTATCTCGTTTCCTGTGTGTCCTTTTCCATGCTCTCCGTGGTGAGGTTGTCTTTGTATAGTTTTAGTCTCTCTACAGACCCTATTGTATAGTTTTAGTCTCTCTACAGACCCTATTGTATAGTTTTAGTCTCTCTACAGACCCTATTGTATAGTTTTAGTCTCTCTACAGACCCAAAATACTTGGTGTTTCTTTTTGAACTTCAGTCTCACCTGTTAAACTAGAAACCTGACATTTCCTTCTCTCTAATTCTAACTTTCTTCTGATACATTAGAGTCCTGTGGTGCTCTTTTTATACTTTATCATTTAATAAAACTGCTTTGAAAAAGGCCATTTTAAACTGCACTTGTGACTTGACTTTCATTTAATTGAAGGGGCTCGTGTGAAGGAACCCATATCTTCATCACGATTTGAGGTCCCCTATATATATATATTTATTTAAAAAATCATAATAATAATAATTACGCTAATATTATTAAGGCATAGGCTGCAGGGGGCTGTGTCTGCAGTGTGGGGGCTGCAGGGGGCTGTGTCTGCAGTGTGGGGGCTACAGGGGGCTGTGTCTGCGGTGTGGGGAGCTGGTTGCTGATCTGGGTCTAGTACCTCTGGGGTTTTTTTCTCCTTCTCAGCCAGTTCTTTTAGAGCCTGGAAATCTTTCTCGAATAGTTCTAGGCTGGCCTCAGTTCCCTGAATCATAATAGTGCCATTATAATACACATTGATGCTGAGCCTTGTGCTGTCAGGGTCAGTTTCATCTCCTATACGCAGTTGCCTTCCTTTGCAAATCCCTCCCAGCTTGATATTACTATGTGCTGTGCAGAGGGCTGTGTGCCAGGCAGTGGGGTGCTCTGTATAGAACAGCAGGTTGGTTTTGGTCCTCTTGCCCCCAGCCAGGCTGCAGTCTGCTATCAGTGTCTCTGGGGACTCCTTCATTAGCTTGTTCTTATAAAGCTTCTTTGCCTTTGCACTGGTGACCTCATCAGGGTATCGGATTACACTGCTAGTCTGGCCCCTCCCATTCTGCACGGCTAAATTGATACATTTATCCATTCCGACCAACTGCCAAATACCAACTGCCAAATACCAACCGCTTTTAGCTGCTTTCAGTAACAGAGTTTTTAGCTATTAGGTTTTAGTTAATTTGTTGTATTAAAAAGGCTTACCTTTTATTTTCCTCTTCAGTTCTTTTCTTTTTCTTTCTTTCTGTTTATTTCAATTTGTCTTTTTCTTTCTTTCTTTCTATTTCTTTCTCTTTCTTTCTTGTTTAATTTTTCCTGGATGTCTTATTTCTGTAGTAAAAGTTTTCCATTTGTTTTTTATTTGGCCTCACTGATTTATATTCTTAATTAACCCTAACCTCTCTCTCTCTCTCTCTCTCTCTCTCTCTCTCTCTCTCTCTCTCTCTCTCACTCTCTCTCTCTATATATATTCATTTAAAAAATGATAATAATAATAATAATAATAATAATAATAATAATAATAATAATAATAATAATAATAATATTATTATTAAGGCATAGGTATGCTGCTTAAGTAGGGTGATCAAATGTAATTTTAGATTTCAACAAACAAAAAACAAATTAGGTTATTAAATGTAGTTTGTACCTGACATACGTGAAGTCAGAATGCCAAAAAAATATGTTTTACTCATGTAAAATTGTGTTTTAAGACACCAAATTCACATGCTTTTTCTACCAACAGCCATCTTAAGTTTTGCATTCTATGGACTTTGAGCCTTTATAATTTTAAAAAATAAAATATGTATACAAAAATAGTAACACTTTATTAATAAAAAAAATTCCAAGCTAGATGTTGATATTAAATTGAAATATAAAAGTTTTAAGCGTACAAGCAATCCTCCTAAAAACACTGCCACCATTCTGAGCTGTCATCACTATGCCTTTTGGTTGAGGCGGTGTTTTACAGAAAATAATAAAGCTAAAAATGTAGGCCTACTAACACTTCAGTCAGAATGTTCATGTACTACTATTTTCCATTGCACAATGAAAAACTAAGATGTAATAAGTAATAACATGTATATGTACCTTTCAGTTCTGGTTCTGCCTCACATTTTTTGTGTATCGCTGTTGAGAAGATGTTTTTGTTGACATCATTAAGATATATGTCAAAATATTTCTAAGAATTTCTCGCCTCTCATACTTCGTCTGCTCGCTAGCTCGCTCAGCAGTTATGGCGTCAGACTAAGCACAGACAGCAAACCAATCCCAAAAAATAATCTAACTCTAAATCAAAATGAATTGCTTGATACATTAGCAAACCTGGAAAGAATTATTAAAGATAATCAATCACCTCTAGATGCCCCAATCGCCCTGCAGGAGGTGACAGACAAACTGAAGTCCCTCTGAGCCAGGAAAGCCTGTGGCCTCGACAGCATCAGCAAAGAGGCCCTGGTGAAACTCTTTAACATCATTCTGAGCACAGGCTGCTTCCCAGAGATCTGGAACAAAGGGCTCATTACACCAATTTATAAAAATGGGGACAGATTAGACCTGAATAATTATAGGCGTATCTGTGTAAACAGTAACTTAGGGAAAGTGTAAGAGCCATTTTTGACATAAAAGAAAATGTATTAGAATTGTGTATGAAATGTATGTAGGTATTATTAGGAAAATGAAATATGTTTATGTCTATGGAAACCCCTGCTGGCCATTTGTTACTACCACTTAGAACCATATTTAAGGGGTTAACTGGGAATATGGCGCCGTCACTAATTTTCTACAGGTGGCTGAGATAGACGCCGAGCTGAGCTACAGTTTTTAAACCGTGTGAATAGAACTGTGTTTAATCCGTGTTTACCGTGTTATTTGTTTCTTATTATATCCTTTGATTTACTATTTTACTAGATCACATTTTTGTGCTGTTTTGAGTTTATTTTGCCATCAATATCATCCTGGAATATGTTTAATAACCTGGAAACAATCAATGCCTTCATTATCTAACCCTGGAACTGTGTGACAACCAAACTGGACTTTGTGAGTAAAATAAATGTGTGATCATTGCAAACAAGAAATCTCTCAAGTTGTTTATTGCATTCATGGGTTAATGGAAACGAGTTGGAACCATAGCTTACCTGTATTTTGGCGTCTAATAGATGTGGCTAATAGGAACACTGTTTTGAAGCCACTACAGAAAGTATTCTGCAGTATTATTAACACTCAAATACTGAACTTTCTGACAGAACATAGCGTGCTGAGTAAAAGCCAGATAGGCTTCTTACCAAAGCACCGCACTACAGACCACATTTACACCCTGCAGGCCGTTATTAACAAGCACATCAATCAGACCAGCAAAGGAAAAGTGTTTGCTTGTTTCATCGACTTTAAAAAAGCCTTTTATTCAATCTGGCACCCTGGTCTCTTCTTCAAACTCCTCCAAAGTGGCATAGGGGGCAAGGTGTACAATATTATTAAATCGATGTAGTCAGGAAATAAAAGCAGTGTCAAAATTAAGAACAAAAGGACAGAGTTTTTCACACAGGGCAGGGGACTGAGACAAGGGTGTAACCTGAGCCCAACTCTCTTTAACATCTATGTGGATGAGTTGGCTGCAGTGCTGGAGCAGTCCTCTGTCCCAGGAGTAACTGGAGGAAACTCAAATTAAATGCTTGCTCTATGCTGACGATCTGCATCTGTTATCTCCCACAGAGCACGGGCTGCAGTAGAGTTTGAACCTGCTGGAGCAGTACTGTGAAACCTGGGCTTTAAACATAAACATGAACAAAACAAAAATTATGTTTTTCCAAAAAAAAGCCAGGATACAGGGAAATAAATACCAGTTCACCCTTGCTGGCAAAACATTAGAGCTACAAATTACACCTACCTGGGACTAATGATGAGTGCATCAGGGAGCTTTAACCCAGCCGTCTGTGCACTGAGACAAAAAGCCAGCAGAGCCATTCATGCAATAAAGAAACGGGTGTATGACCTAAAGCCATCAATCACAAGTCTGGCTCAAACTCTTTGACCAAGTTGTACAACCAATCCTTTTGTAGGGCAGTGAAGTTTGGGGTCCCACTCTAAATTGTGAATACAGTAATTAGGACAAAAGTCCAACAGAAATCTTACACGTAGAAAACATCTTGCATTTGCACAGAAATGCTCCAGGCAATGCTTGTACAGCTGAGTGAGGACATCTTCCCTTACTGCTCACTGTACAAAAGACAGCTTTGAAGTAATGGAGCCACCTGAACTAAAGCAAGCCTGACTCCTACCAGTGCAAGGCCCTGAAGAGCCAGAAGAGCTACTCAAATAAAAAGACCATCAACTACATGATGAAGAAGCTCTGTGAGGAGAACCAGATCTGCATCACAGAGCCTCAGAACAGCTGCTCTAATCAGGCCCCAGTGAGATCTAAAATAACCACCACCCTGAAAAACAAGTACCTGATACACTGGGAGAGCCAAGTAAAATCACAGCATGAATCAGAGTGCTACCAGAGTTTAAACAGACCAGACACCCTGGCAGAATATCTGGTCAGAGTTAAAAAATGAAAACAAATACTGACCAAATACAGATTGAGCGACCACACTTTAGCAATTGAAAAGGGTCGACACAGAGGCACGTGGAGACCCAGAGAGAGGAGACTGTGGAGTAGGAAGAGGAGACAGAGCTCCACTTCCTACTGCACTGCCCCAAATACAAGCAGATTTAAAAAAACGAGATTAAACAGCAGTAACACAATTTTAGTATTTTACAGTAAAACTACTTATTTCTTTTTTTACAATAGAACAGAATCTAATAATAAAATAGCAGCATGACATTTAGTGAGGGGGGGGGGGGGGCGGGTGACGAATAACTCAGCCCCCCCCGGGGAATTTCAAAACTCGCTGCCTATACACTTATTATTTTAGTCTTATTTATTTATACATGCTCCTGTGATATTTAGCAAGTTGTTTCTTAAACTTAAAAATCAAAACAATAAAATCACTATGAAGTTTTTTTGTTTTTTTGTTTTTTTTAACTTGGGGTTTTAAACATGTTAAACTGAGGTTTATAAAAGGGTTTCTTTAAATAAAAGAAAATGTAGAATCAAAAGATAACTTTCATAGGATGACATGGATGTGCAACCCTTCCTAGCGCACAGGCTACACTGTCTGTCTAATATATTGACATCAAAATCAAAATAGAATTCCATCTACGGAACAGCTAAATATACTGACATCAAAATCAAAATAGAATTCCATCTACGGAACAGCTAAATATACTGACATCAAAATCAAAATAGAATTCCATCTACGGAACAGCTAAATATACTGACATCAAAATCAAAATAGAATTCCATCTACTGAACAGCTAAATATACTGACATCAAAATCAAAATAGAATTCCATCTACTGAACAGCTAAATATACTGACATCAAAATCAAAATAGAATTCCATCTACGGAACAGCTAAATATACTGACATCAAAATCTAAATAGAATTCCATCTACGGAACAGCTAATTATGGCAAAATCATAGATGAAGAAAAAAAAATTGCAAATATATTAAATGATTACTTTTCACAGGTTTTTACAAAGGAGGACACGGACAACATGCCTGACATGTCGACCTGTTCCTATCCAGTTTTAAATTATTAAACATATTAGCAGTATTTCCACATATTAGCAAAATCACTGCTTTTCTGTGTCAGCATATCTTCTGAACGCAGTAGGGATTCAAGGAAATGCATGCACATGGATTAGGGAGTGGTTAACATGTAGAAAACAGAAAGTACTGATCAGAGGAGAAACCTCAAAATGGAGCGAGGTAACCAGTGGTGTACCACAGGGACCAGTATTAGGTCCTCTGCTATTCCTAATCTATATTAATGATTTAGATTCTGGTATAGTAAGCAAACTTGTTAAATTTGCAGACAACACAAAAATAGGAGGAGTGGCAAACACTGTTGCAGCAGCAAAAGTCATTCAAAATGATCTAGACAGCATTCAGAACTGGGCAGACACATGGCAAATGACATTTAATAGAGAAAAGTGTAAAGTACTGCACGCAGGCAATAAAAATGTGCATTATAAATATCATATGGGAGATACTGAAATTGAAGAAGGAATCTATGAAAAAGACCTAGGAGTTTATGTTGACTCAGAAATGTCTTCATCTAGACAATGTGGGGAAGCTATAAAAAAGGCCAACAAGATGCTTGGATATATTGTGAGAAGTGTTGAATTTAAATCAAGGGAAGTAATGTTAAAACTTTACAATGCATTAGTAAGACCTCACCTAGAATACTGTGTTCAGTTTTGGTCACCTTGTTACAAAAAGGATATTGCTGCTCTAGAAAGAGTGCAAAGAAGAGCAACCAGAATTATCCTGGGTTTAAAAGGCATGTCGTATGCAGACAGGCTAAAAGAATTGAATCTATTCAGTCTTGAACAAAGAAGACTACGCGGTGATCTGATTCAAGCATTCAAAATCCTAAAAGGTATAGACAATGTCGACCCAAGGGACTTTTTTGACCTGAAAAAAGAAACAAGGACCAGGGGTCACTAGATAAAGGGGCATTCAAAACAGAAAATAGGAGGCACTTTTTTACACAGAGAATTGTGAGGGTATGGAACCAACTTCCCAATAATGTTGTTGAAGCTGACACCCTGGGATCCTTCAAGAAGCTGCTTGATGAGATTCTGGGATCAATAAGCTACTAACAACCAAACGAGCAAGATGGGCTGAATGGCCTCCTCTTGTTTGTAAACTTTCTTATGTTCTTCTTATCTGTTCGTAATTTTATTTAAATATAGATGCTGCCCAAGAATCTTTGGACAGCCAGCTTGTTATCCTTGTGATCAGCTTAGTGTGCTTTCCTATAGCTTTCAAACACATTATATCATCCCCCGAATAGAGGACTCCTCTGTACCACTGTGTACCACTAACTGAGAGAGTTAAGTAGGGCTAAGGAAAGGGTTTAAAAATAACTAACAGATTTTTTTTTTTTTGGTTTTCTCACTATTTATTATTTAAGATGTGTAAAGTAAATTACTGACAATGAATTAAGATTGGGTCATTTTATATGCATTCTGAGACCAAAAAAGGTCAAAGGTCAAATTTCAGGGTATTGCATTTATTTATTTATTTATTTATTTATTTATTTGTTTAAATAAATTTACAGCTGGTGCGCTGTGAGCCGAGGACACCCAGGCCGACCTAAGCCCTGCTCCCCCCCTGCATTGAATTTTGTTTTGTAAACTTTAGCAAAGACATAACTCATTGGTTTTTGCATAAAAATCTTAGAAAAAACTTTTTTTTTTAAAATATATAAATCTGTCTGCTTTCTTTAGCCTTCTATGGCATACAGAAAAAAAAGTAATATGATGACCTTTCAATTTTATAGCTTTAAAACATTTCTTTACATCCATTCTTTGAAACAAAACAAAAAAATGCATGTCTTCTGGCAAAATATTAAGATATAATGATATAATATGCAGTAAAAAGCACTCGTGAGTAAGGGTAAGTCAGCACACAGATTTCCTACAAGAAATCAGTTTTTAGGAACTCAGAAATGTTCTCTCTATCTGTGTGCCTCATAGTTATTCCATAATTTAGAAGCAGTGTTAGCCCATTCAGTCCATCATTTTTTACCACTTTTTACGCTTATAGGCAGCACATTTCGTGTTGACATCGTACCAGGATTTCATGTAACCTTGGTTCACTGAAAGAGAAGACGACCACCAACGACATTATGTATGGGATATGCCTGCCCATTGGGTAGGTATCGCTGAGCTCTCTATACCAGAGCTGCCGATAGGCCCCTTCCTGGGATGACGCACTCGGTCCCGCCCTTCGAGGGATTAAACCGTCATACTGAGGAAGCCATTTCTCTTTTTCCATCAAACCCGTGAGGACGACTGATGTGACCTCGCGGTTGGTCTTCTCTTTCCCTTTCAATTCGAAGACGACCACCAACAACATTATGTATGGAATAATGTATACCAGAGCCATCGCGAGGGAGAAGGAACGGCAACATATGAGGGATGCATCAGAACCGCATAACCCAGGGTTAGCGGTGTGAGCCTACACCCTCAAGGACCCTCGTGCCTAACAAAGGCAGGGCAGGATCTACCACATTAAGGTGGTAGAACCTGGAGAAAGTATGCAGCGTAGCCCAGCTAGCCGCAGTACAAATATCGGACAGTGAGGCCCCTCTGAAGAGGGGAGGGCCCAAGATGTAGCCAACTCTCTAGTGGAGTGTGCGGCTACCCTCTCGTGGGGGCAAACCAGCACCATCATACGCAGTCGAGACTGTGTCCACAATCCAATGTGACAGACACTGCTTTGAGAGGGGCTGTCCTAGGGTCCGTATCTCCTGACAGACAAAGACCTGGTCTGACTGACGCAGAGCTCTTGTCCTATCCACGTAGCATCTCAATGCCTGCACTGGGAGGAAATTCAATCTCTCATCCTTCTCCGAAGAAAACGGGGGGTGGATGGAAGGATTGCAGTTCCACAGACTGATTAATGTGGAAGGCTGTGATCACCTTGGGGAGGAAAGTAGGGTTTGTACGCAGTGACACCTTGCTACCATTGTGCCTAATACGCATGCATGAGCTGTGCACCGACAGCACCTGCAGCTCACTGACCCGCTTAGCGGAGGTGATAACCACGAGGAAAGCTGTCTTCATAGACAGATACTTCAACTCTATGGAGTGTATGGGCTCAAACGGGGCCTTCATGAGAGCCTCCAGTACGATATCAAGGCTCCATTCGGGGAGAACAGTCCTCCTCAGAGGACGTAATTGCCGCGCGCCTTTAAGGAATCAGGTAGCCAAAAAATGCACACCCGGAGATACTGAATCCGAGTGGAAGGTGACCTACCAGCATCAAGCAGTTCTTGCAGGAACTGTAAGATAACTGGCATGGGGCAAGAGACTGGGTCATGACTCCTGGTCAGACACCAAGTCTGGAAATACTTCCACTTATAGGTGTACAACGACCTAGTGGAATCTGCCCTAGCATTCTGCAGTGTACCCACAACCGCATCTGATAGCCCTAGGGCTAACCAGCAGTCCCTTTCAGGGGCCAGACCCATAGCTGGAACCTGCCCGGTTCCGGGTGCCAAAGAGTGCTTCTCGTCTGGCTGAGGAGATTCGTGCGAAGCAGGTTACCTGTGCCTCCGCTGTGTACGCCCGTTTAAGGTGCTTTTCTGTCACCCTGCATTGCGGGTTCAGACACGCTGGTTCTTTGGATAAGCATCCCACTAGCGGGGCCTTGACCAAGGCCGCGATGGTGGAGTCTACCGGGGGAAACCCTGCTAAGCCCGGCTTGTCCGCACCTTCCAGGGAGGCAAGCTGTGTGGCCTGCTTCAGCACGCTTGGAGCTGAGGCTAGATGATCCCAGGAGGAGTGGACCTCCTCCATGAAGTCCAGGAAGGCCGGGAACTTTTGAGTGCGAGGGGCCATTGTCTGCGTCCAAAAAACGGACCGGTGTGGCTCTGCTGCTAGTGTCCAGGGGACCTGCAGAAACGCTGCAGTGCGCCCCATCAGTGCCGATGTCGAGTCCGACAGTGGTGGTGCGCTGGCTTCCGAGGACACCTTGAAACTAGGTTCTGCCTCGGCAAGGGGAACGAGCTCCCCTCCTTACTCCATGCCGGAGAAGGAGGCTTTGTCCCAGGAGGGCGCTATCGAGAGCGTATCCTCTTGTGCCGGCTGGGGCGCTTCTTCCCATTCACCCTGATCTCCCCTGGGGGAGGGAGGGTACGGTACTTGGGGCAGGATTGGGGCTGGGGCTGCGGCTGGAGCCGCAGGTGCCTTTCGAGACAGAAGCTCCAGGACCTGGGCCATTTGTCCATAATGTCCCTGGCCTGTTTAGACCACTTCACACTTCTCGCCTGAGGTGATGGGGAGCGGCTACGCGAGGCCTGTGCGCCGGGGATGTTCAGCAGGGGGTCCTGGGACAGTTCATGGAGGAAGGGCTCTGGGGCTCCAAGAGTCGCAGACGGTCCGGCCATTGCACTGGGTATACTGTGAGCTATATTATACATATAGCACCGTCCGATCAAGCAATGATTGCACAGCGTGCACCGAGCACCATGTGCACCGTGTGTGCTGAGCACTTTGTGCACCGAGTACTGCGAGCACTACATGCACCGTGCGCCCGTGCACTAATGCTGTATCACCGGGCACCGTGTACCGTGCGGCACCATGCGTCCCTGCACTAGCGCTGTAGCACCGTGTGCACCGTGCGCACCGAGTACCGTGAGGCACTGTGTGCCTGTGCACAAGCACTGTAGCGGTGGGTATCGAGCACTGTGTGCTCCGTGTACACTGTGCGCACCGTGCGTACTGAGTACCGTGAGGCACAGTATGCCCGTGCACAAGCACTGTAGCGGTGGGTATCGAGCACTGTGTGCTCCGTGTACACTGTGCGCACCGTGCGTACTGAGTACCGTGAGGCACAGTATGCCCGTGCACTAGCACTGTAGCGGTGGGTATCGAGCACTGTGTGCTCTGTGTACACCGTGCGCACCGTGCGTACTGAGTACCGTGAGGCACAGTATGCCCGTGCACTAGCACTGTAGCGGTGGGTATCGAGCACTGTGTGCTCCGTGTACACCGTGCGTACTGAGTACCGTGAGGCACGGTATGCCCGTGCACTAGCACTGTAGCGGTGGGTATCGAGCACTGTGTGCTCCGTGTGCACCGTGCGTACTGAGTACTGTGAGGCACTGTGTGCCTGTGCACTAGCACTGTAGCGGTGGGTATCAAGCACTGTGTGCTCCGTGTGCACCGTGCGTACTGAGTACCGTGAGGCACTGTGTGCCTGTGCACTAGCACTGTAGCGGTGGGTATCAAGCACTGTGTGAACCGTGTACAATGTGTGCACCGTGCGTACTGAGTACCGTGCACACCGAATACTGCGGGCACTATGTGCACCGTGCGCCGCCGTGTCTATGCACTGGCGCTGTAGCGCTGGGCACCGTGTGGGAGACCGGGGTTGGTTGTCACACGGGTTGGTTGTCACAGTGCTCATAACTATGACACTAGATGGTGCAGACAGGTGATACTAACACTGAAATGTGTGTTCTATTGTCTGGCACTCAACCATCTTGTAATTTGAGGTCAATTCCATCTAACATAAACGTTAGCACATATTTCATTTTTTTCATACCCAAAATAAAAAATGTATATCTTGTTATTTATGTTATAACTCTTAGTAGTATTGGAGTTTGTTTGAACTGATGGCCATGTTAATAGAACCAGATACTGGCTATCTTTTGGTAGGTTCTCCCAGTACTACTGAGAGAATTAAATTGTCATGTAAAGTCGGGTTGGGGCAGGCTGTCGCATAGTTTTTGGGGCAGGCTGTCACATAGTTTTTGGGGTTGGTTGTCACATGTAAATCCTATAGGAATTATATTTTTTCTTTCTACTTTTTTTACCCCAACATGTGGGATATGTCACCATGTAATGCTTATTTAAGTTTGTTCTCCGGTTCTGTGGAGGCTGTGGTATTATTTTGTAGCATGGGTCAACATTTCAAATAAATATAGGTCTATATTTTTTATTGTCACTTTTTGTGTCATTGTACACAGTAGAAACTTTATGTTATTTAAAAAAAAAACTAAAAATGTTGCATTATTGTCTACTGTAAAACCAAGAACATACTTTGTGACAGGTGACCGGCGCATTTTCAACCGTCTAAATATCATATTTAGAATAAAGTTACGCTGAAATAAAAAAAAAACAAACATCAATTTGTACGTGAAGAGTTATTCTTCAATATAACGAGGAACAGAACCACGCAGAATGTCACCAGATTGAGGAAAATAACAAAGAGTAAAAGTGTGACAACCAACCCCGGTCTCCCCTATGTGTGTGTGTGTGTGTGTGTGTGTGTATCTTACTGTACATCGTTGAGTTGAATAAATGCAGGGGGAAAAGTGTGGAATAGCCTCCCCAAACGAAAGACTCACGCGCCGCCTATGGTAGTCGGTTTTTATTGCTTTATTTAAAAAAACAACAACCTGAATATACATTTTTTTTAATAACCCCCACCCCCCTTGCACCTATATGCGGGCGCCCATGTCTGTGCACTAAACAGGCTTACCTGCAGCAGTAGGAGGTTATACTATAGATGCCATCTACAAGCTCCACTGTTGCTCACGAAGCAAAACACGCATACAACTTTTTTTGATTTCATCGCTGTTTTACTAATGGAATCTTGCGTACATCGTTTCACATTCTATACATTGTCATTGTAGATTAATCTTTAAACACGAATCCATGCTACAGAGGTTCTGTTCTGCTCCAGCAACTACCGTGAGTAAAAGCCTGACTGCAATACTGCAGTGCTTGTCTGCAGGTAGCAGTCGACAGTAACCACGGTTACAGTGCAGCCCTTGATCCCTTTCAGTGAATTCTGAGACGTGCTCTGCAGAACTACAAGCCCCACATGGCATCGCAGCGCTGTCTCTCCTCCCCGCAGCGAGCTGTGAAAGTCTCAGAAAACTACAAAAGCATGTGTGTGCCAGCCTACAGGTCTGCAGGTGCTCCTGCGGAATGTCTCCAGTGCACAGATTAATACCAGTTTATCATGGGCTGCAATAATAAAACAACAGCGCAGTTCAGTTTTTTGATCGCCCTGCTTTCAGGTTAGTAACTTTTTTTTTTCTACTCGTACAGCTCGGCAATATTGCAGATAAGAAAACGTGTGAAAAGGCGCTCAGTGCTTTAGAATTCCGTTATAATATCGCGGTTATATTTGTTGCAAGGTGAAACTAATTAATCAAATAATATGTGACTTAGGTAAACAATTACTTTTTTCACGTTGGTTTCAGTGACCTACCCAAACCTTGAGAGATTTAATGTCATCGAAGTTTACAGCTGGCGGCAATTTTGTATCTTTATATTTATTCACTTAAGTTATTGTAATATTGTATTAAACGCGTTCGTTTTTCTGCAGCAATATCGCTGCATTGCACACGAATGAAGTTGATCAAATTCCAAACCTTCTCTAGTCTCATTCCAAATGGAGTAGTGTTCCTGAGTTAATTCCAGTCGTGACCAGTGTGCAGTCAGAATGCTGGACGGGGCTGGAGGGGGGGCATGGTGCTGAGGAGCCGGTTAAGCAGGTCCGAGAAAAGAGGTCTATTAAAAAACGATTTACTGTAGTTCTAAAGTCAACTGTTTGATACTGTAAACCGTGTCTGGGCTTGTACAGTATATACTTTATAGGTGCCCAGTAAAAAGCAGATACATATTTGTTCATTTTTTGTTTCTACAAGATCGTTAATCGCATCCTGCACTAGCCTGCATCTCTACTGTAGGTGTTCTATATGTCTACCAAAATGACATGCCCGACAGTCCCAGCGCGAACATGTTATATGCATTCCACGATTGAAATACAGGGATAGAATATATTTAGAGGGCTAATATATGCTGTATTAGCAGTAAGGTACTGTGCAATTTCCTTCAATCTTTGTTCTACAATAATTCAAAACAACAACAACAACAAAAAGATTATGGAGTACCTGTACATAATAAATCCAGAAAAAATAGCAATGCAACAGTAAACTGTTTTGTGTAGTAAATGTGAACAAATCTACAGAAAAACTCTTGTAAACTGACAAATGTACAGATTCACAAAGTGACACTGCTGCATTTTTCATATTAGTGTAACCCCTAATTTATACTGAGAGCTCATCACCACACCTTATTCTCAAGGAACTACTTTCAATCAGCAGAAGAATACACAACCAAAATGCATTCAAATAATGCAGAAATAAAATGTTGATTAAGAGGTAATCGCAGTGACATGGGAAATTACCAGTTACCAGTATGGAAAGTATAACATTTCTTGTATCTCTGAAATTATATATATATATATATATATATATATATATATATATATATATATATAGATAGATATATAAAATGTCTACTTTTACATATTTGAATTTCTTTGGGCTAAGTAGAAGATGGTCATGCGTATAACATATACAGATGTGTATTTCATGAAGGTCAGGAAATACACTCTGACGATATTTGAAATATGATCAGAACTTTTTCTGTGGTATTTTTGAAAATCTTTATTTTTCATATGGGTAAGCAGGTTATTTAATTTGCCATACACTCGAGATGTTAAACGCAAGGTCCCATGCATGGCTGTAAACTTGCTTAAAGCAATGCCAAGACATAATTAACAAGAGAGGCCCAAAACTGAACAAAAAAAACACATTGAAAAGAAGTTCAAATCTGAAATCCCTCAGCAATAGCTATGCTTGTGAGAACACTGGCAATCAGGACGGACTGCTCAGCAAGTGTTTTACTCTTGCATATATATATAATCATTATTGTTCTGTTATCCCAACTGATTGTTCTGTAATATTTTGTATTATTAGTTCGGTTGGTATTAATTAATTGTGGTATTACATCATTCAGAGTGAAAGTTATCATAGTGTTTTGTATTGAGTGTCTGAACTACCTAGCAGACTTCACTGGGGATAAAAGGCAATTTGCAATTGAGAGCAGTATACTGTAGGACTTTTGTAGAATTGCTATAGAAAATCTAGTAAGAAAGTCCCCAGCGGACTATCTTGGTACAACGAGGTTGTAAATCTACATTTAAACCTGCTGTGTTTAAAGTACACTTTCTGTTCATCGTCATACTTTGGTATTTATTTCAAATTGTACATAGATTTTTACATAGTATTAAATTACAGGGGTTTACAATGCATTTAGACTACAAATTATGAAAATCAATGCAAAATCCTCCTGACATCATTTAGTAAATGTCTATGCCTTTTTTTATTTTTGTTTAAATATTGAAACCTTTACAACCTTAATTTTGCCAACTTTTGCAACACCAATAAATGATATACTCTATATATCAAACTATGATGGGAGAGCTTTTATTATGATTTCAATATCGTAAACTGAATTCACAGTACACACAATTCAACACCAAAAATGACCGGGTGAGAATTACCTACACAATAAAAACAACACAGAATATTCACCAATCATTTCTTAATTTTAACTGAGTTCTATCTTCTGCAAACATGTGAAGCCTCAAAACAGAGCTACAAAGACTCCAGTGCAAGCATGTTGCACTCTTGAGTTCTGTTGTATGTGTTTGCTATGAGTTGCTTGGCATGCGATGCTAAATCTCACAGAGGTATTCCACACAGTAGAGCAGTATAACTAGTGCCTGGTGTGGTGTCGGCAGAACACTTAAGCACTTAATAATGTACAATACAGATTATCCTAATGTTAGATTACAGACCAGTTGCTCAGCAACTAAATGCTTGAATCCAGCTCACTGATGGAAAATTGAGAACACATTCATAGCTTTCTTTGACCAAACCCTTCAGATGGTTTTGATAAAACTCCTTTTGGACGGCTGTAAATGTTTTCTTTTACCATTACTGTCCACTGTGCAACAATGGCATTTTATTTGTGTAGCATTTACAAAAAAATGTACTGAGGCCACCTTGACCGTTTACAGAACTCTGGAGGGGAATACATAAAAGCCTTTCATTGACGTTGTTCTTGGAAAGTGTGTTGAGTTCTTTGAAAGACGCCAGTGTTAAAGCATTGCATAGCTCTCACACTAATACCAGGTCTGGAAACCCAAGAAGTGGGGTAAAGTGAGAAGGAGTTTTTAGAAGCTGTGGAGAAATAAGAGAGAATTATATCTAGGCTTCTTTTTAACGTTTATTTTTCAGGGACTCACAAAATACCATGTTAAATGACTTTAGAGTAATGTATTTAATTTTTAAACAGATGTCAATCATATGTGGGTAGTTGACAAAAAGACATGTCTGGAAATTGAAAAAAAAAATTCATATTGATGATGAAAATCATATAGTTGCATTACATTGAGTCTGAAGTTTTCAAACAAAAATGTCATAACCTTGGATTTTACATTTCAGTTGAATTCTATGAACCTTTTAATGCATCAGTGCCTTGAATTTGTCCTGCAGTGTGACACCATAAAATATGTATATCTAACATTTCAAATAATCTCATTTTGATAACAAAATTGTTTATCTTCATCCTTGACTCCTCCTGTTTCTAGATCATTGATTATCAAGTGAAATGAGACAGAATTTGCTGTTATAATGGTGAAACCTGGGTGTCTCCCACTAAATTTTGAGTAAGATTTGCTGCGATTTTTCTGCACATTGTTAAAAATCCCTGAATTTACTTGTGTGGTATAATGACATTACCTGCCACATACTCTACAGTTATTTTCATATTTTTCTTTGGACTCAACCTTTTTTGCCCTCTTATTTATAAGCGTCACCCCAAAGGACACCATGTCACACCAAAGGAAGAAACAAGAAGCAGTGAGATTTTTCCCTTTCAAAAATATATTTTATGAAACTTTCAAAAGTGTGTGAACACCATACAATCTTTTAAATGTAACAATTCAACAAAAGAACTTGAAATGTGTTTAACACAAGCTTGAGAAATGTGCCAACTCTATGAAACTTGAAGTTTAACAGGCATAACAAGGAATGATTTGCTAATGTTTGTTTGAAAAATAATTAGTTTGCATAAAATGTACCCCACATCACTTAATGTTCAACATGATAGTCAATTGGTGCAAATAACTCTGTAAAACACCATTTACACTGGTTTATTATGAGAACATGTCCACTGGTGTGACAGCTGTGTCCTCTGGAGTGACATGAAAATGGTGTCACACCAGTGGACATATCTGTCACATCAATGGACTTCTCATGATGTTTGGCCATTTTGGGGCCTTGTGGTGATTCTCAAGCATTCCATTTTAACTCACTGGACTCTTTTCTCATTGGTTTTCATAGTTTAATGATTAAAAAGGTATACCTTTTTTGTATTCTCATTTAAAAGGTGTCACACCAGAGGATGTAACAGATGGACACAAAGGGCAGTGCTAGAAAAGTGCAATATTTTGATACATTTATGATAAAAAATTCACCCTCTGGCCACACCATGTGCTCCAGCGATGTCGTCTATACTGCCTGATTGAGGAAGGACCCTCTTCTCTGCAATGGTGTAAATGCACATTTTAAAATCACATTATGGTGTCACACCGTGGGACGTCCTCTTTGCAGACAACACATAATCTATCATAACTATTTAAAAATGTCATGTATAGACTTGAGGAATATCATTCTTATAAATACACTTCTGTGTTGAAAATTCCCCAACTTTTCATATAGTTTATATTAAATACAAAACCGTTTACTATATGACACAGTTTTAATCAAAATAAAATTAAGTTATAATTGTTTTTTGCTCCATGGAAAGCAAAAACAACACGCCACATCAACTACCCATGTGACACCTTCCTATTGTTGACTTTGGATAGCAGTATCTCTGGCTCTCTCGATTGCGTCGTGTCTTTAGCTCAGCTGGTGAGAAATGACTCATAAACTTCCAATGAAGAACCCCAGTCAAAGTGATAGGGAAGTCTGGACTGACTGGCAGGGGGTGTTCAAGTAGGAGTGATAGGGATGCTGTCTGGACTGACTGGCAGGGGGTGTTCAGGTAGGAGGTGCACTCAGGTTGCATTGCCAACAGAGTAGAATACAAGTCTAGGGAAGCCATGCTACAGTAAGTCTATATAATGCTCTAGTTAGATCCCAGCTAGTATTTTGTGACCTGGTCCCATCACTCCAAAAAAGGCATTAATTTAATTTAAAGAGGGTAACCAGATGAATGCCAGAAATGAATGCCATGAGCTACGAAGGAAGGTGAAAAGAATAAAATCTCTTCAGCCTTGAAAAAAGGGTAGGCGGGGATTTATTTGAAGGTTATACAATCCTAAAAGGTGGAGCTAAAGTAAACCCATCGCTACTTCAAGCTTGAAAGTAGAACAAGAGGCCACAAATGGAAGCTGAAGAGTTCAGAACCAAGATAGGAAGCACTATAGACAGAGAGTTTCAAGTGCATGGAATAGCCTAGTAGCAGTTACTTCTAAAACATGCAGGCCATTAAAAACAAGGCAATTCCATTGTGCTCTATTGTGCTCTAGTTAGCTGCCAGAAAGGGAAGAGTCTGGATGGGCTGAACAGCCTCTTCTCTATTCCTTATAGTATATAATAGACTAAATAACTTACCGAAAGATAACAATACAACTTTAACAAAATGACAGTTTACTGCTAGAGGTGCAGTGAGCAACTAATTTCCTAATAATATCAGTAATACTGAACAATAATACATTGAGAACACATTATTATTAAAAAACAACAAGCAGAAGAATGTATACTCTTCACTGAAAACATGCTAGTAATGCAATATATATATATATATATATATATATATATATATATATATATATACAGTGCCTTGCAAAAGTATTCAGACCCCTGACCAATTCTCTCATATTACTGAATTACAAATGGTACATTGAAATTTCGTTCTGTTTGATATTTTATTTTAAAACACTGAAACTCAAAATCTGTTATTGTAAGGTGACATTGGTTTTATGTTGGGAAATATTTTTAAGAAAAATAAAAAACTGAAATATCTTGCTTGCATAAGTATTCAACCCCTGTGCTGTGGAAGCTCCCAGTTTACACCGATGAAAGAAATTGCCCTAACGAGGACACAATTACCTTACCATTGGCCTCCACCTGTGAACCATTAAAGTTGCTGTCACATTTTCTGGATAAAAACCCCACTGTTGAAGGATCATTGGTCAGGCTGTGAATCTGAAGGAAAATGAAGACCAAAGAGCATTCTATAGAAGTTAGAGATAAAGTAATACAAATGCATAGATTAGGGAAAGGGTAAAAAATAATATCCAAGTGTTTGGATATCCCAGTGAGAACAGTTGGATCAATAATCAGGAAGTGGAAGCTGCATCACACCACCCAGGCACTGCCAAGAGAAGGCCATCCCTCAAAACTCAGCGCTCAAACAAGAAGGAGACTTGTGAGAGAAGCAACAGAGAGGCCAACAATCACTTTGAAGGAGCTACAGAGTTCAGTGGCTGGGAGTGGAGTAATGGTGCACCAGTCAACCATATCAAGAGCTCTGCATAACACTGGCCTGTATTGGAGGGTGGCAAGAAAGAAGCCGTTACTCAAAAAGTACCATCTGAAAGCACGTCTGGAGTTTGCCAGAAAGCATGAGAGTGACCCAGCTGTGATGTGGGAAAAGGTTTTGTGGTCAGATGATACCAAGATAGAGCTTTTTGGCCAAAACTCAAAGCGCTATGTGTGGCGCAAACCTAACACTGCCCATGCCTCAAGACACACCATCCCTACAGTGAAGCATGGTGGTGGCAACATCATGCTGTGGGGATGCTTCTCATCAGCAGGGACTGGGCATCTTGTTAAAATTGAAGGAAGAATGGATGGAGCAAAATACAGGGAAATACTGCAAGAGAACCTGCTTCAGTCTGCTAAAAAAACTGAAGCTTGGGAGGAAATTCACCTTTCAGCAGGACAATGATCCCAAGCACAAGGCCAAAGCAACATTAGAGTGGCTTAAGAACAAAAAGGTGAATGTCCTACAGTGGCCCAGTCAAAGTCCTGATCTCAATCCCATTGAGAATCTGTGGCACTATTTGGAAATTGCGGTCCACAAGCATCGTCCAACCAACCTGAACAACCTGGAGCAAATCTGCCAAGAAGAATGGGCCAAAATCACTCCGACACTGTGTGCAAAGCTGGTACATACTTACCCCAAAAGACTTAAAGCTGTTATTGCAGCGAAAGGTGGCTCTACCAAATATTAATGTCTGGGGGTTGAATACTTATGCAAGCAAGATATTTCAGTTTTTTATTTTTCTTAAAAATATTTCCCAACAAAAAACCAATGTCACCTTACAATAATTGATTTTGAGTTTCAGTGTTTTAAAATAAAATATCAAACAGAACAAAATTTCAATGTACCATTTGTAATTCACTAATATGAGAGAATTGGTCAGGGGTCTGAATACTTTTGCAAGGCACTGTATATATATATATATATATATATATATATATATATATATATACACATGAGGTGCTAGGATACATGAGGTTCCAAATAGGGCACAATCAAGGGATGTTTAAGAGGCTCACAAAATAAAAGCTAGGGTGATCAATACTGGATTTATTGTAACATCTCCATTCCCTCCATATTCGTCCCTTGGTTGTTGTGTTTTCAGTCATTCCTTAATTATTTCTACCTAATCCACTAAGAACCTGGTCAATTAAAGAATAAGATTCCTGCCATCTTCTCATTGTCTCACTGGCTCTTGTACTGTAAATCATTGTTATTTAAAGACAAGCTATGGACTTTTCTGTGTCAGTGTAAGGAAGCTAAAACAAACCCATTCCAAGTTTATCAGTGATAATCCTTCTTCAGCTATCTTCTCCACATGTATTAAATGAAGCACCGGGCTATCATGAAGCCATGCACGCTGTTGTAAACTGTTTACCTTTTCCTCCCTCCTTTAGGCTTCCTGTCTACATTCTCTGTGAGATCTGCAGCTTCAGAAGGAGGCTCTAATGGATCAGTCTCCACAGTCTTTAAAAGCCCTGCAGGTATGCCTCCTTTTGAAACCTTTTCCTTGGCTCTTGAATTATTGGGGAGGACAGCTGCTGTAATGAACTCTGCTGATAGAGATAACCTCGGTGAAACAGCTGTGAGGAAGCAACCCAGTCTTAGAAAGCTGTTTATTCATAGAAAGTGCTGTGAGGTACAGAAGAAACCCAGTCTTAGAAAGCTGCTTATTCATAGAAAGTGCTGTGAGGTACAGAAGAAACCCAGTCTTAAGGCCATTGCACACTGGATCCGATAACACATCCAAATTTAACATGCAACTAAACAGAAAAAAACACGATCATGTGCATTCCTTATTGCACCTTGCACACTCAGCCTGTAACTCTCGTACGATAGTGATAGCGTCAATTTTAGAATCGAAACAAGTTCGATTTGATCCGATTTGACATGCATTAAAAATTACATTGACCAATGAAAAACGACTGGGAAGACACGTGGGTTCTTACACTTCCCTGAACAAAAAATCTAATTGTGTGTCACCAAACAAAAATTACTTTATGATAAATCCAGCAAAGATTACAAAGACTCTGAATAAAAATAAAACATATGAAAAGACATTGCCGTGAATGATATGTATTATAAAACATGACATTATGAACTGACAGCATACATCAACACGTGGATTTTGTGCAGTATAGGTTATTATTACAAGCATATACTTTTTATTTTAATTGCAGTCGAGGAAGTAAAGAAGCAATGGCCAAACCTGGAGACACATATCAGAGAATGAAGCGTGACAGGGCAAGAGCGGTCAGGGCTTAACAGTCAGAAAAGAGGGGCAGTGCATGAAAGTGATGGAATTTCTGGCTCCATACACAGAGAGTAGTAGAAGGTCATTGTTGTAAAGTATTTTCGGTAGCTCATTGCTAGCTTCCAAACTTTTAGATATATTTATTACAGGAGCATATGTTTGAAAAATTAAATATTTGTTATATGGTTTCTGATGCTATGAAAACTGTGTAATATCATCTGTTTTATTATTATTATTATTATTATTATTATTATTATTATTATTATTATTATTATATATTTTTTTATATGTATTGCATAACAACATTATTGTAGATCTAGTAGAAACATAATAATTAGCAAACGTTTTAACTTCCATCAGTGTTTTCTGATCATTACGTTTATACTACATTTAACATTTTATTTGTGTTCAAAGTTATGTACAACAGAATTGTATTTATTTTTTATTAAAATACTGAAACTATTTGTGTTTCTCCTTAGATCATTATTTACCAGGCTTATTAACTAAGATCCTTTTTCAATGGGGGCTGCTTCTCAAAAGACAAAAGCTGAAATTCTGAAGTGAGGTTTTAGAAATGACAGCAGAGAACATAAGAACATAAGAAAGTTTACAAACGAGAGGAGGCATTCAGCCCATCTTGCTCGTTTGGTTGTTAGTAGCTTATTGATCCCAGAATCTCATCAAGCAACTTCTTGAAGGATCCCAGGGTGTCAGCTTCAACAACATTACTGGGGAGTTGGTTCCAGACCCTCACAATTCTCTGTGTAAAAAAGTGCCTCCTATTTTCTGTTCTGAATGCCCCAATAATCTAATAATCCTGGTCCTTGTTTCTTTTTTCATGTCAAAAAAGTCCCTTGGGTCAACATTGTCTGTATCTTTTAGGATTTTGAATGCTTGAATCAGATCACCGCGTAGTCTTCTTTGTTCAAGACTGAATAGATTCAATTCTTTTTGCCTGTCTGCATACGGCATGCCTTTTAAACCCGGGATAATTCTGGTTGCTCTTCTTTGCACTCTTTCTAGAGTAGTAATATCCTTTTTGTAACGAGGTGACCAGAACCGAACACAATATTCTAGGTGAGGTCTTGCTAATGCATTGTAAAGTTTTAACATTACTTCCCTTGATTTAAATTCAACACTTCTCACAATATATCTGAGCATCTTGTTGGCCTTTTTTATAGCTTCCCCACATTGTCTAGATGAAGACATTTCTGAGTTAACATAAACTCCTAGGTCTTTTTCATAGATTCCTTCTTCAATTTCAGTATCTCCCATATGATATTTATAATGCACATTTTTATTGCCTGCGTGCAGTACTTTACACTTTTCTCTATTAAATGTCATTTGCCATGTGTCTGCCCAGTTCTGAATGCTGTCTAGATCATTTTGAATGACTTTTGCTGCTGCAACAGTGTTTGCCACTCCTCCTATTTTTGTGTCGTCTGCAAATTTAACAAGTTTGCTTACTATACCAGAATCTAAATCATTAATATAGATTAGGAATAGCAGAGGACCTAATACTGATCCCTGTGGTACACCACTGGTTACCTCGCTCCATTTTGAGGTTTCTCCTCTGATCAGTACTTTCTGTTTTCTACATGTTAACAACTCCCTAATCCATGTACATGCATTTCCTTGAATCCCTACTGCGTTCAGAAGATATGCTGACACAGAAAAGCAGTGATTTTGCTAATATGTGGAAGGACATTCTTTATTATAGCACAAGGTGACCTATGCCAAGATTAACCCTACACTCCATGTGGTAGTGCTTTTACTAGGTGAGCCCCAACCAAGATTCAAAACAGCGATAGCATGACTAACCCTACACTCCATGAACCAGCGATAGCATGACTAACCCTACACTCCACGAACCAGCGATAGCATGACTAACCCTACACTCCACGAACCAGCGATAGCATGACTAACCCTACACTCCACGAACCAGCGATAGCATGACTAACCCTACACTCCACGAACCAGCGATAGCATGACTAACCCTACACTCCACGAAACCAGCGATACCATGACTAACCCTACACTCCACGAACCAGCGATAGCATGACTAACCCTACACACCACGTGGCAGTGCTTTTACTAGGTGAGCCCTTAATGACTGCCATAGCAATAATAACAGGGTCATCTTCCATTGACAGGAATGTTACTAAATTGGATGTGATCTTCTTGCTTCACATAGACTTTACATTGTATCAAACCTTTAGCCACTTTTACGTTTAGCTTTCTCCAAGATTAAAATGCACCTGTAACATGATTAGAGATTTCAAAATCCATGGCATCTGACCATGGAGTCACATTTTCAATTATTTTATTGCTGTCAACTGTCCAGTTTTATAAAAGATTCACTGATATTAACTCAGTGCAGAGCTTGTTATTAAGTACAGCTGTGCAGTGCAAAGACTGGAGTGCTGGCATAGTAAATGAAGTGTAACTGCAGTGCAAAGGCTGGAGTGCTGGCATAGTAAATGAAGTGTAACTGTGCAGTGCAAAGACTGGAGTGCTGGCATAGTGAATGAAGTGTAACTGTGCAGTGCAAAGACTGGAGTGCTGGCATAGTAAATGAAGTGTAACTGCAGTGCAAAGACTGGAGTGCTGGCATAGTGAATGAAGTGTAACTGTGCAGTGCAAAGACTGGAGTGTTGGCATAGTAAATGAAGTGTAACTGCAGTGCAAAGACTGGAGTGCTGGCATAGTGAATGAAGTGTAACTGTGCAGTGCAAAGACTGGAGTGCTGGCATAGTGAATGAAGTGTAACTGCAGTGCAAAGGCTGGAGTGCTGGCATAGTGAATGAAGTGTAACTGTGCAGTGCAAAGGCTGGAGTGCTGGCATAGTGAATGAAGTGTAACTGTGCAGTGCAAAGGCTGGAGTGCTGGCATAGTGAATGAAGTGTAACTGCAGTGCAAAGACTGGAGTGCTGGCATAGTGAGTGAAGTGTAACTGTGCAGTGCAGACTGGAGTGCTGGCATAGTGAGTGAAGGCTCAAGTGCCTTAACACTTTGTATTCAGTGTTTACCAGCGCTGTTTAGTTTCAAATGCAAACCATTTGAAGTGATTAATATGATAAAGACTCACATATGTTTGATAGCTGTACTAAGAAGAAACAGTAATACAAATGTTTAAATGAGAATACTTTGTTTCTTAACACTGAAGATTAGACAAAAAACTTTTGTCAAGGGGTCCTGAATGGCTGACCTGGGAAAGGCACGGCTGCGTGCTATGCAGGGGCACGCATGTTTGTGTCCTGGCTTTGTGTAGTTGCCAGTCTTCATTAGGGATTCCACAGGGCACTGCCTCTGGTGCTCCAGCAGGTAAGGGAGGCAAGGACTGTTTCTCCTCCCCGTGCTGCTGTGGACTCTACTGGTGAGGCACCAGGTCAAACCTGCAAGGCTGGCCTTTGTCCTCCAGGAGCAGGTAGATCGCTGACATCCGCTGGGGAGCGCCAGGGTTTAAAGAGGGGATTGGCTTGGCTGTGGGACCGGAGGACACACACTGAGCTTCAGTTCTCCTGAGCTGTTGTGGGGATTGTAGCGATGAGGGAATATAATTGGAAATTCTAAATTGGGGAGAAAAACTGGGGGTTAAATAATGGGTAGCCTAAATTTTAAAAAACAAAACCACAAAAACATATTTGTCTAAATGTATTACGTTAGCTTTTAATATGATGCCTTTTTGTAATATGTATACTTTATTTTGCGTGGAAGAAATATTAGTACATATTTAATAATACTCATTTATTGAAGTTCAATAGATACACAGTAGGGGTGCCTGTGTGGATCCACCAATAGAATGCTGTGCTCATATTCCTTATATATGTGGAGTATGTTTATATATTGCATTCACTATTTATTAATATGTAGCTGAATTTCAATAAATTCGTAACTGCTTATAAATGATATACTGATTCATGACACTCAAAGGAAAGTTTTGCACATTTGTTTGGCACATCTGGGGCCTCCTAACACTATATCCATGGACTGACGTGGTTTTAAAGTTAAAGAAACTAAAAGAATATTAGAAAAGTTACATTTAAAGATAGAGGAGCGAGGACAAGGGAATGTAAAGAACAATAACAATAGCTGTTTTATATGTAGGTCATAAAAATCATTGCTGTTAATTGGCCTTGTATTTTTGCGTTGGTTATCTTTCAAATGCTTGGGATACTGATGGTACTTTGTTAATGCAAGCAGTGCAGCAGCCGACGTTCGCAGAGGAGTGAGATTGATAATATCTCAGCATTTAACTACATTTAAAGTTTACAAGCCCTTGTTATTGTAGACACTAGTGTCATCAGATAGACTCGAGAGGATCCTGTTACGTTATTTCATGATATTAACCTTAGGCCACTTTGGGAACCTATACATGTTATGCCATGTTGTTTCTGTTTAGGTCATTACTTACCAAGCTAACAAGCTTTTCACATCCCTTTAAATTACTGACCCTGCTTCTGAAAAGACTCCTTCAATCAGAATGTTTTACGTGATGGTAAATGATAATCACAGCAGAACCAGCAATAGAGAGTGGCTGGGTTTCCATGTCTCACCTTTTTCTCACGCTATTTTGGTAGTACAGTACTCTCCGGCTAAGAGAACACCCCTTGGAAGCAAGCAAAGTGTTCTTAAAGCCCAAGTGTTCTCTAAGACAGAGTTAGCCACCAGACACGATATGAATCAATCAATAAATAAATACATCTGTATTACTTGAAATGAACTGAATAAGTAAAAGAAAAGCAATAGGCAAGTATGTTAATAAACTAGAATAATGAAGTAACAGACAAACTAACGTTAATAAAACTCAAGAAAAACAACACGGTCAAAAAGCTTAAATCACTATGTACTATGAAATTAGCTGGCGGGTGTGTTTCAGGCTGTCACAATGATGGATGTTACTGAGGGTTAACAACGTCAAACTGTCAAACTAAATTAACACAGCACCCCTACACACATTACAAAATGCAGCAGCAATATACACGACATGCACATTATTTAACAGAATGGTGAAGCAACTCACCAGAACGGGAAACACCAAATTGCTCGGCGACTTGTGTCTGATTCAGATTATTTTCAGGCGCTCGAAGAATTTCCAACTTTGTGTAGCAAGAGAAACAGTGGCGTGTTTCACCGTTTGTTTACATGCCATTTTGTAGCGATGAGGTGCACTCGTCATTTTTTTTTTTTACAAAACAGTACTGTATCCGTTGTGAACGAATCACTAACAGTGCCAAGAAGCGAAGTTCCTGTACCTTTAGCCAGAGCATTTACAATGGGAAAAATCAGTTTCACCACAAGGGTGTTCCCTTAGGCGAAGTGTTCTCTTAAGAGGTGTTCCTATACATGGAGACTACTGTACTTTCAGGAAGTGTGGGTTTCCACGTAGTTTTCTTTTAGGGAGAGAAATTCTCCTTCCAAATGCAAATAGTTAATATTCAAATACAGTAAGGTATTTTTAAATGTTTCTGTCCGAGTTCCAGTTTGGAACAGATATTGTAGCTTTCTTAACATTGGGTTTCCATAAAGTTTATAATTTGTGTTGACGCTCCGCAGGTGCAGCCTGCCTCATTTGGCACACAAAAAAAATGTAATACAAAAAGTACCAGGAAACAAAACAAAAACCCAGAAATAACACAAATAAAAAAAATAATAAAAAAAAACATTCCATAAGAAAGCGCTGTGTACTGTCTTTGTCTTATTTGCTAAACATTTTTGACTGTGTATATATGTATTAGAAACCTATTATACACATACATATATAATATATACAGCTATGGGCAAAAGCATCACCTAGAATTTTAGGATTGAGACGTGATTAAAAATAAAAACTATGAACATAATTTTGATCTTATATTTAACATTATGCAGTCAAAGAAACTACAAAATGATATCACAAAAGTCTACTGGAAGCCATAATAGTAGCACTGTGTTTCTGTAAATGATTATTCCTTTGGTGGGGTAATTTCATCACTTGGTTATGCATGACTGAGTCTTTTTTAATCCAGGGGGTGATGGGAGGTTAACTCTACGAGGTCAGACCTTACCTGCGGTAAAGGACCATTCCAATGAAAAGCTAGTGCCAGTGCTGAATTAAGGAAATGGTATTGATCCATGTGAAAGCTTACTGTAAAACATTAACCCGGATCAAACAGTCCTGAGAGGAAACAAAGGAAGGAATTCCAGTTCATTGACTGCTACAGTGGAAACCTGCCCAGCTCAGAGAAGAAAGTGGACAGCTGGGGGGGGGTTTCTGTAGCACAGAACAAACAAAAAAAAAAACATGTCATGTGCACATCGCAAAATTAATTTCAAGTGCCTGCAAAATCATGGAACTGCTCATCAAGCAAACAAACTGTTCCACCAAACAAATCAAACATGTTCAGGGCAGGAGTGTGAGGAATGAGATTGACCAGGTCAGTCCATTCTGTTCACTCCCACAATGACACTATAGTACGACTGCCACCCTCATGCAAGGCTAGGCGGAAGGACCCTAAACCGAGAGCATTTGGAGCAGTGAGTCTTTCTCAGTCTGATTGGAACTGGTTCTGTCACACTGATTTCCTGTTCAGGGAGTTACCGCTGATTGACGGGCTCAATGAACTACAGTACATAGCTACTCAGGCGATGCATTTCATTGCTAGAATATCTGTCTCTTTTCTATTTGCACAGGAGCGGCCTGTACTGTCCCGGGGAGGGAGTGTCTTAACGGCGGTACTTGCTACAAGAACAGCCAGGGAAACGCCCTGTGCAGTTGCCCACCTGGATTCCTGGGCACACTGTGCCAGACCAGTAACCCCTGCCAGAACAACCCCTGCCAGCAAGGAGGCTCCTGTCAGCCACACAGAGAGGGGGGTGGCTACACCTGCACCTGCCGGACAGGTAAGAAAAAGCCCTTCATTTACATGTGTAACCACCGCCTGCTATCTTTTAAAGCTTGTCCTATATTAACCCAGGAAAGTTCCTGTCAGGACGAGAAGTATGTAAGCAATAACACACAGCAGAGTGTGCAACAGTAATGAAATTACTGCATGCCGTGGGAGTGTTGTGGACATTTTACCCAGGAAATTCCTGCACAGTCATGTAATTGCTAATCAGTCAGATCCCGTAGTTTGCCCATGACATTTTATAACAGGCCTTTTACAATGCCCAAGTTTGCTTCAGCCAATTTTTTAGCACATTTATTCAATACAGAGCAACAGCACAAATCCAGCCCAAACTATATAACCATACCTTCAGCCATGCAGCCACACTGCTAAGCATACAATTCTAGCCATGCAGTTGCACAACTCATATTGAATGCAAGCATTTATATACTTTTTTTCAATTTTGCACACCCAATATCTTTTAATTGAAGCATTATACAGAAGGCTGTATTTTTTTCACCATAATGACGGATTTCTCGATTTCCGTGAAATGTGCTGATTGCTGTGTAATATGTAGGTCCCCGTGAAAATTAACATTTCTGATAAAGTAGTGTAAATATACATATTTTTTATCATTTAAAAATAAATACAGCAAACATTTGCCTTATTGACGCACTGCCTGTTACACTGCATTTAGGAACCTGGCAGCCAGTTTAGTTTGCTTCCGGTAAATGATTGAACACACTGCATAGAGCTGCACGATTTCTTCAATGAGAAAGGCACCAGCTGCATCAAAGATTGGAAATATTTCTGCTAAAGATCACTCTGTCCAGTACAAGAAGGGGGCATCATCCATAGATAATAAGTCAGCTTGTTCCCAGCAAGATTCGAATTCTCCAGGCTCAGCTCTGACTGGTTCTGTGAACACCACGACAGGCCTGTGCATCCAGCGTTTTACATCAGAGGTGTGGGCAACTAGGGCCTTTACTTGATACCTGCAAAAACTGAAATCTTGTTAGCTGGGCTCCCATCTCTACATTCACATTCCCATCATCAGTGGGCAAATACATTTTAATTGAATCTGGGTCCATCAAAGAACCGCACACCGTTGCAACCGAGGCCTTCCATGCAAAAGGATCTAATGACTTATAGCACAAAAGGGACGTGCCCGAACCGTCTGTGACAAAGCAGTGATTATTTGAATTTGAATGCAACTTACCTGGTTCATTGTGTGCTGAATGTGTAGCACTACCACTGTCTAGTAGCAGAGAATACTGTTCAGTATGCTTTGCTCGCAAGTGTTGGACCATTCCTGAAGTGTTCTTGTTGTAAGACAGAACAACCCCACACCAAGAGCATTGCACCTTTTTAATGGCAAACAAGGGAAAAGCTTCCCACACTTTGGATTGTTTTTGACTCCCTGCAGACATGCTAAAGATAATATGATGACGGTTTAAAAGTGACACAATAAAATATACCTATGTGACTGAGTGTGTGTGTGTGTGTGTGTGTATATGCACATTTATTTGATGAATATATGCAGCCAAGACCAATTGAAACGGTGTTTTTTTGTAATTGCCCAAAGATTACAATTCTGTATTGCTTTAGATAATTGTATATACATTTACCCACATTGTAAAACTACATAAACTGTATCAAATGACTGCATTTAGGTTTTTTATTATTTGTAATTCAAAGGGTTCAACAGACAATATCATAAATATGTCTAATCTAAGTAAAGTGGCAATCTCGGAATTTCAATTGTTGCCAGTTCCTAATATATAATACTGAAATGCTTGAGAATATATTGAATCTAACTTTTCAATGGAAGTTCATTTTAATAGTTTAACAATTAATTTAGCCAGAATAGTAACTGTCAAGTACCTCAGATAATCAGCATTTTAATAGGGTTTGGTATTTTGAAATTCCTTTTCCATTAATTACTATAACAAGCAAGGTGAAAATCTGTAACTCCCCTTAAAGAATGGAGTTTAGCGGGATTGCGTCTGTGCTGCATTGCACAAGGAATGTAGGTGACGAGAGTTCAATGATGTTGACCCACGTGATCATTTCATTGATTTGTTTGCTTCATATGAAACAGTAATCTAAACAAGGCCCATTTGAATCACCTGAAACATGAATAAGTTACTGAAGTACTTGTTTGCTTCATATGTAGCATTAAAACAGTGTTCATTTTAATTAGCTGAAGCTTCAATGAGACACTGAAGCATCTGAATTGTGTGAACCCCCAATAAACCACTGAATCACTTGAAGCCCCAATAAACCACTGAATCACTTGAAGCCCCAATAAACCACTGAATCATCTGAAGCCACAATAAACCACTGAATCACTTGAAGCCCCAATAAACCACTGAATCACTTCAAGGCCCAATAAACCACTGACTCACCTTAAGCCCCAATAAACCACTGAATCACTTGAAGCCCCAATAAACCACTGAATCATCTGAAGCCCCAATAAACCACTGAATCACTTGAAGCCCCAATAAACCACTGAATCACTTGAAGCCCCAATAAACCACTGAATCATCTGAAGCCACAATAAACCACTGAATCACTTGAAGCCCCAATAAACCACTGAATCACTTCAAGGCCCAATAAACCACTGACTCACCTTAAGCCCCAATAAACCACTGAATCACTTGAAGCCCCAATAAACCACTGAATCATCTGAAGCCCCAATAAACCACTGAATCACTTGAAGCCCCAATAAACCACTGAATCACTTGAAGCCCCAATAAACCACTGAATCACCTGAAGCCCCAATAAACCACTGACTCATCTGAAGCCCCAATAAACCACTGAATCATCTGAAGCCCCAATAAACCACTGAATCATCTGAAGCCCCAATAAACCACTGAATCATCTGAAGCCCCAATAAACCACTGAATCATCTGAAGCCCCAATAAACCACTGAATCACTTGAAGCCCCAATAAACCACTGAATCACCTGAAGCCCCAATGAACCATTGAAACACTGAAACACCCAGCCAATTGAATTGTGTGAAGCCTCAATGGAACACAGAACAATTTGAATGGCCTGAAGCCTTCGTTTTCTCTGAAGCCCTCATCATTATTTCATAAGGCTCTGCATCATTTAAAACTGCTGATTACATGCATACATGTAGTGTCCCAGTAGTGGGGTCAGTTTTTAAAAAAGTTATTTTAAATTATGTTTTAATTTTAAATTCACAAAATACAAATCATTGTTACAGTGGGTTGTGTGGATTTATTCATATTACAAATAATCATGATTATGAAGAAGGGTTTTGAAGTGCAGGGTATGAATAGTTTATAGCCTTAAACAAACAATCAAACAGACTGTGATTTATGACATAATTAAAAAATATTGCAGGAAGTAAGCATTAATACACAGGTTTATTTATCATATTTTATAACAAAAACTATGACAGTTCATTTTTAATGCAGAAAGTCTATATGATTTTAAATAATTAAATAGAACAAACAATACAAAAATAAGAATAATTAAACATTTGGCAAGAACAAGATAATATATTGAGAAAATAGAGGGGTCACTTTTATTGTAACTTGGTTCTTGCTGCATTGCTATAAGCCTCGCTGTGGCAGGGCAAAAGCCCTGCACGTGTAAATAATGTATTGTATTGTGTGTATGTATAGTTTAAAAATATATATAGAATAAATGTGCACTAGATATGGCAGGTTTTTGCAGTTATAAATAAAGTTGTGAAGTTTTGAATTTAAGTTTGGCAGGGATGGGGTTAAATCCAACTCTGCCAAATCCATGTGCAGAATGTGGCTGGGGCTTAATTGACTAATTGATGATCAATTAAGCCCAGCCACATGGTATAAAAAAGGAGCTGGAAAGCCAGTTCGGTTGGTTTTTGTTTCAGCAAGCATGCAGCCTCACTACTGTGTGGAGAGCCAGTGTGAGTGAGTGAGTGAGTGAGTGAGTGAGTGAGTTGTATAGGGATTAATTTAGGGGATTTTGATCCCACCCCAGTTTATTTTAGTGTGTCAGAGTAGGTTCCGGAGCGGGACCTCCCTTTTAGTGGGAGCAGCGCTAAGCCAGTGTGTGGCAAACTTTTGTTTTTAGCTGTTTCTCACTGTGTTTTGTTTTGTATTTTTTTTAGCTCTTATTTTTATTACGCTATGTCTGTGTATGTCCTCCTGCACTAGGGCTATCATTGCTGGTACCCTAGTGGCAGCCACCTGTCATAACATTTTGTTTACTTTAATAAAATCGTGACGCCTGAGTGGCATTGTCAGCTGCATCCCTCTGTCTCTCTCTCATCATTCAGCGGACACCCACAATTAAAGTAGCAGGTACTAAGACCCCCTGTTACACTCGCCCATAAGGAACTCATTCAAAGTGTCAACAGCAATCATGACCTAAGATATCCTTGAGCAGTTCTTTGGTCAAACGAGCAGTGCAGTGAAGAAAAATGACACTAGACTTCCCTCACTTTGTCTCGGTCTCATGAGTTAGTTTGTACAGAAGCTCATTGCTGCCATACATAAAAGAGGAGGTTAAATGTCTAAGAGACACAAATGGCAAAATCATAGATGAAGAAAAAAAATAGCAAATATATTAAATGATTACTTTTCACAGGTTTTTACAAATGCCCCACATGTCGACCTGTTCCTATCCAATTTTAAATAACTTTAGCATAACAGAGGCAGAAGTGTTAAAGGGACTAGGAGCTCTTAAAATAAACAAATCCCTTGGGCTAACCAAGATCATGCAACAGTCTCTTGACACAGGGGTTGTACCGACAGACTGGAAAATTGCAAATGTAATACCGATCCACAAAAAGGGAGACAAAACCGAACCAGGTAACTACAGACCAATAAGCCTGACTTCTATTATATGTAAACTTATGGAAACTATAATAAGATCTAAAATGGAAAATTACCTATATGGTAACAATATCCTGGGAGACAGTCAGCATGGTTTTAGGAAAGGGAGATCGTGTCTAACTAACCTGCTTGACTTTTTTGAGGATGCAACATTGACAATGGATAATTGCAAAGCATACAACATGGTTTATTTAGATTTCCAGAAAGCTTTTGACAAAGTCCCGCATAAAAGATTAATTCTCAAACTGAACGCAGTAGGGATTCAAGGAAATGCATGCACATGGATTAGGGAGTGGTTAACATGTAGAAAACAGAAAGTACTGATTAGAGGAGAAACCTCAAAATGGAGCGAGGTAACCAGTGGTGTACCACAGGGATCAGTATTAGGTCCTCTGCTATTCCTAATCTACATTAATGATTTAGATTCTGGTATTAAGCAAACTTGTTAAATTTGCAGATGACACAAAAATAGGAGGAGTGGCAAACACTGTTGCAGCAGCAAAGGTCATTCAAAATGATCTAGACAGCATTCAGAACTGGACAGACACATGGCAAATGAAATTTAATAGAAAAAAGTACTGCACGCAGGCAATAAAAATGTGCACTATAAATATCATATGGGAGATACTGAAATTGAAGAAGGGAACTATGAAAAAGACCTAGGAGTTTATGTTGACTCAGAAATGTCTTCATCTAGACTATTTGGGGAAGCTATAAAAAAGGCTATCAAGATGCTTGAATATATTGTGAGAAGTGTTGAATTTAAATCAAGGGAAGTAATGTTAAAACTTTACAATGCATTAGTAAGACCTCACCTAGAATATTGTGTTCAGTTCTGGTCACCTCATTACAAAAATGATATTGCTTCTCTAGAAAGAGTGCAAAGAAGAGCAACCAGAATTATCCCGGGTTTAAAAGGCATGTTGTATGCAGACAGGCTAAAAGAATTGAATCTATTCAGTCTTGAACAAAGAAGACTACGCAGTGATCTGATTCAAACATTCCAAATCATAAAAGGTATAGACAATGTCGACCCAGAGGACTTTTTTGACCTGAATAAAGAATCAAGGACCAGAGGTCACAAATGGAGATTAGATAAAGGGGCATTCAGAACAGAAAATAGGAGGCACTTTTTTACACAGAGAATTGTGATGGTCTGGAACCAACTCCCCAGTAATGTTGTTGAAGCTGACACCCTGGGATCCTTCAAGAAGCTGCTTGATGAGATTCTGGGATCAATAAGCTACTAACAACCAAACGAGCAAGATGGGCTGAATGGCCTCCTCTCGTTTGTAAACTATCTTATGTTCTTATGAGATTATATATATATATATATATATATATATATATATATATATATATATATATATATATATATATATATATATATATATATATAGTGAGATAGTGTAGTCCTGGGGGAATGGGACTACATCTACTAGAGGGGAACAGCCTTAGTTTGGTTAATTGTTTAATTAGTAATGATCCCCTGCACCTGGCTAGCATTGTAAATTAGAGCCAGGTGCAGGGTATTTAAGAAAGGCAGCCAGTTTGTTTGGGGTTGCTGAGTAGAAGGAAGCAGGACGGTAGGTAGGTAGGAGCCCTGCTGCCGAGCAGTCAGACAGGTTGGGTGTACTCTGGTATATTTTGTAAATCTGTGTGTTTTGTTTTTGTGGTGGGGAAACGGCTTATCTGTCCCACTTTGTAGTCAGGGTGTTCCTGGAAGTTTAGTTAGCGGTCAAGCGTTTAGTAACCTCAGTCTCCTGTGTCCTGGGTCTATTTTTAAAGGGGCAAAGAACCCGAGCGGGTGCTAGTCTTTTACAATATATATATATATATAATCACGTTATTATTAAAAAATAGAATAATGGAATAGTATGTTTTGGTTATTGTATTTAAGGTAAATTATTATAAACACGTTGTTTTTGTAAGATGTGTATGCGCTAACAATTTATTTGTCTATGTATTTGTATCAGGAATATTTAACATAATGTGCTTCCATCAATGCTGTCTCTGAAGTAGGCATTTATCGCTGTAATAAGTAGACAGATGGCAGCATACTGTCGCAAGAGCATGTTAATATAGCAAGGACACAATTGCAAGCGTAATGTATATATTTAAAACATTGTGACAAAAAAATACAAACCGTTCCTTTTCAGTTTGACTGAAACACCACAGTGTGAGCACTGTTGAAAAGAGTATGTATTGAGTTTCTTCCTGTATCAGCTCCTGCTAAACACTGTTCATGGGTCACATGACCTAGTGGTTCACGTGAACCACATGAAGCTTTGCTTTGTAACAGGAGGTGCGTTCAAGTCTGCGTAGATTCTGCAAAGATTCTGAAAATTCATGGGCTACTTGCTCCGATTCTGTTCAGAATCTGCGTAGAATGGCGAAAGTCTGCGTGGCGTGAACGCACCCACTGTTTGCTTCAGTTGGTTCATGTGGGGTCCAATCAGCTGAGGCTTCAGTCCCATCACTATCAGGCAGTGTGTGCAACGATGTAAAGCAGATTCACCAAACCGTTGTTAAATTCACCACGAATTGCTCAACAAACTGTTAAATTCACCGGTGCGTCACCGCTGAAGCAGTGGATTCACCGGGGTTGAGTCGGTGAACTGCAGCAAAACCAAATTGGCCACGCCCACTGTGGAAGTTTGTCTTGTACGGAGTCACTATTATCAGTGTAATTGTAGATTCAGAGATGCCAAATCTTTTGAAAATGGCTATGGAGTTGTGCATTTTTAATAAATATATAATAGCGATAATAAACATATTGATAAACAATAGCCTATCACATTTGCGAACTTATCCAGAGTAGCAGACTGAGCTGGTGACATACAAGAATTCGATATGAGAGAGAGAACAGATTATTATTATTATTATTATTATTATTATTATTATCGTGTATGTTATTTGTCCTTTTATACTTCAAACAAATATGTTACAAAGTTACGAAAAGTGGGTGAACTGTATTTGAAAGTGTATCCATTAATATATTCATATTTATAAATATTTACAGTTGCAGGCTAGCTGCTTTCTATATTTTAATGTAACAACAAGCTAGCTCCTAATTAGTCAGTTAAAGATAACTAAACCTTCGTCCCAATAAGCTTTCAGCTCGCACAGGTCAGCCACAGCCTTGCATGCCACAGCAGCAACCTTTCTATTATTATGTTGATTCACCAAACTGTTGGTAAATTCCCCGCACCGATGAGCACCAAGTGATGTCACTTCCGAGTCAGCGATGCAGCGCGCCGATGAATTTAACAACGCACCCAAAGTAAATCTTATTAAATATAAGCAATTGTTACGCGTGCTGGTTATACACCAGCATGATACTTTGGGTTTGGTTCCGTGTTTTGTTTTGTCTGTTTCTTTTGGCCATTGAGCCGTTAGTATTTTGCTTGTGTTTATTTAATAACATAAATGAGAACATTTGCATCTCACCCCGTAGTACTTGTCTGTGTTGTGGTTTCATTTCCTGGCCTGACGTCACCACCCAAGCTAGCCTGCCCCAAGGTGACAGACTGATGGCGCCTCTGGCTTTTATTATTATTATTATTTTTTATCCTAGTGTATAATAACTTGAATCACAGGGGTTTAATATTTGAATCTAAGTTTGAATGAGCTGTGTTGTGTAATATGATCAGCATTGTACTACAAAGCTGCATTAGCTTTAATCATAGCAAAAACTAGTAGCTTGTTATGTTAAAGCACTTTAACTTTGCCATGTTTCCTAGAAACAGCTCTATTTAGACAGATTATGTGGGGAGTATTAGCAAAGACTTTTCTGGCGTTTGTATATGAGAATATTTGGCCGTCTTGTAAGTTAAAATGATGACTCTGAACTTGACTGTGCTACAAAGCTGGCTCATCTCTATGTTTTGTAATCTTTCTCTTGAAAACAAGGTTAAGATCACATTGAATTGAAAGTTTTTATCAAAGTCCGGACAATGGAATTCAGAACTCCTACACAGTGTAACTCACTCGCTGCGTGAGGAATAGTGTGGTACAAATGAGCTTCCTGCATTCTCAACAGCGCAACAGAAGAGTATTGGATCCACATATACTGTCAGAGGACTGAAAACTAAAGGGTCAAATTCTATAAACTGCACTGACATGTTCTTAATTAGACAAGCCCCTGTTATTATCACCACATTGAAACGTCCCGGAGAGAATAGAATGGGGGGTCAATAGGGACCCCTGTTATTATCACCACATTGAAATGTCTCGGACAGAATAGAATGGGGGTCAATAGGGACAAGCCCCTGTTAATATCACTTTGGTTATTCTCACTGACATTTATCAGACATACAACCGGTTTTCACTTTGGGTTTAGGAAATATACAATATTTCAAGTCCCACAGCAAAACATACATCCACACTTCTTCATGTATTATTATTATTATTATTTATTTCTTAGCTGACGCCCTTATCCAGGGCGACTTACAATTGTTACAAGATATCACATTATTTTTACATACAATTACCCATTTATACAGTTGGGTTTTTACTGGAGCAATCTAGATAAAGTACCTTGCTCAAGGGTACAGCAGCAGTGTCCCCACTGGGATTTGAACCCATGACCCTCTAGTCAAGAGTCCAGAGCCCTAACCACTACTCCACACTGCTGTATCATGTATCAGCTTACTGTCACCATTTTCAATTCCTGGAAGTGCTTAAAAGGTTATTGTGCTTCTGATTAGTAAGGGACAGGAACACACACACACACACACACACATATATATACAAGTTTATAGTTATTGACCAGATAAATGGATGGACAATATAGTGCTGAGTTAAAATGTGACCTGCAGTATCTCTTTAAATATGCTATATAACCCTAATTGTTAACTGGTGTTTGAAATATTCCCTAGCAACTTTTGGAAACACGAGAGCTGCTTATCTTGTGTCATTTTAGTTCTTCATTTCTCACTGCCAAGACTGGTGAGCTGTAAGATTTCTAAATGTTTGTTTTGGAAGCATGTTGTTCTTTTTGACATGCATTGATCAGGGTTTATTGCAGCGTGTGAGGCTGGAGGTTCGTAATGATGAGTTCTTCAAGGCTGTATGACAACACATTGAACCGCTCCATTATTAGATCAATAAAACACAAAATCCAAATATTGAAGCAGCTGCATCTCTTTCAGTTAGATTGCAGCTGCATTGACCTTTTTCTGCTTTCGTGATTAATATAACGTCATCCCATGCCTTTCTTGATTGTTTTCAGTGCTCCCCTGATATTTCACCATTTGATTCTTCACTCATTTGGTGAATTCACTGTTAGACCGTGTTAACAGCATGTATTTTCCTGTATAAGGGCTCTTCACTTATGCACTGTTTTCAGTATTTCATGTTTTTTTATGTGTAAGTCGAATAGCGAAGACCGATGAAGACTTAACATTTTATTAAAATCCCAGGCAGCTATCACTTTGCAGACCATTAAATGATTGCTAGTTTTTTCACTCATTTTTGTAATACATTAGAATCTATTTTCTAACCTCTAATCAGCACTAACAACATTGCCACTGGTTTCCCGTTTTCTATTGTTGAACATATTGTATTTTATTCTTGGGTTTGGAATATGCAGGTACTCCAGTGAGCAGGTTATAGATGCCATGCTGCTGCTGTTTCCAGGTACCCTAATCAATACATGTGCTGTAGGTCAAACTAACTCCAGTGGTCTCCACACCAAGCACCTGACTGAGTTTCATCACCTACAGTACCTGGAAGCTTCAGTTTATCTCTAGCGTCGCTTTTGAAATATTCGAATATCCTGATATAAAACCCATGTGAAGAGCCAAGCGTTTCTTATCATATTAAAGGGAATCAACAATAATGTTAATAAAATGTAAGTGAAAATGCTTTTTATTGCACCTCAGCTTTTTATTGCACCTGTTTCTTATTATTTAGGCTTTTGAAATATTTTTTCTCTTGGCAAGAGTGAACAGGAGTTCACGATTATCAATACCTCTCCTACACATCTTGGTTTCACAGGTGTGCATATTTATCTTGGGAGTTTTTAACTCTGATATATATGTTGCCATCATGTTTTTCTACACTACTCTTATCTTGATGCACAATTCCAGTGCTTAACCCCACAAAAGTGATGAAATATGAAAAGAAAAAGAAGTAATGGCACAGACTGGCACATTTTCAAAGGGGTTTGGATGGCGCTTCCATTGGCTGCATTATTCTCAAATGTGCTGTTTTGAAGGATGCACATATTAAAACAAACATGTCATTACTGTTTAAAACATACTATTGGGTACTAATTTAGAGTGAAGACAGTTATCAGTTTCTGTGCCTTATTCTTAGGTAATCTGTCACACTTGTACTTCCTGGGTCATTTCACCTTAGCAGTATCTTCTGGGTCAAAGCAGCTCATTGGTTTATGACAGGAAAGAAGCCATTGAAAGGGTGTGGACAATTTCACCCTTCAGGTGACCAAGCAAATTCTTTCTTTAACCAAGTTAAAAGTATTACAATAAAAATACATGTTTATTAGAACATGTGTTTCTTTCAAAACTGCACATTAAAGACCTCTATAATGAATGGAAGTGATTGACAGAAAATAATTGTGAATTAATTTGTTAGCAACAACCACTTCAAGCACTTAGACATCTACTATTGTAATGTATGCATGATGATAGTTTATACATTGTGACGTATGGTTTTCAAGGCACTTACCTGTCTAAATGGAGATTAGACACCCTGAGTAAAACCTTTCTCATGTAGGGCACTGCAGGTAATGTACTGTACTGGGAGGGGTTCTGTTGTAGTTAACAAACTACGTTCTGAAATGTTACCTGTCATGCCCTTTCATTCAGTATACAGGTCTCCAGTGTGCATTTTTAAAAGAAACATGCTATCACAAACATATGTTTTTATTTGAACTATAACGTCAGGTGCTACACTAGGTAAAAGAAAGTTCTCAGTTTGCTTGCCTGACATTCCAGGAAGTATGTTACACTTGCACTTGCACTTGCTAGGTCATTTCACCTTGCAGTGTGTTAGGGGTCAAGCATCTTACTGGCTGCAAACCATGCCAGTCATATGGACAGGAAGCCGGTCTGTTTCTGTCATTTTTGGAATACTTGTTTTTTATTAATTCATTCACCAGCTTCCAGTATGTTCACAGCCTTCATGTTCAGCCACCCTTTTATTTTTCTGCAGTCGGTGATTTCAAACCCGCCTCTCACATGCAATGTGTTGGACACTCATTAGGTAACGTCCACTATGAAGCTGCAATCCTGGGGCGGAGGGAGTCTCAGTTCAAATTGGTTTGATCTCGATCTGCTGCTGATTTCAAACTGCTTTCAAGTCAGTCCCAGTTGCAGAGAAACCTGGCGCTAGTGTAGTCCCAGATACCGTGTTTTAAAATGAAAATACCTGTTTGCTAAAACAAAGATTTCTTTCAAAACGACAGAGTTGAGACCTATATAGTCAATGGATATACATACTGTAGCAATCACTTAAAGGATACATCAGAATAACCATTTAATGGAAAGCGTCATTTTCTTATACAGTAGAACCTGTCATATCTGATTTAATTGGTCCATCAGCTACATAAAAATATCGTATCTCAGAAGGAGGCGTTATACTACATTGTAGTTGCTTTATAAACATCAGGACATTATAAATGAACAATATCAAGTTTACTGCACATATACTATACAAAGAAAGTAAGTAAACATTAATGCAAAACAAACCACTGTAATACAGTATTTGGCCATTTATAAAACAGCATTCCATAAACAGTTCTTGCCATGCTGAATAATCTGACAGAAATCGCGTTTTAAAACAACAAAAAGCATGCACACAAACACAAACTGACTTTGGAAATCACAAAAAATCTTGTTCCAGCTTTTTACCGCTACAGTACTCATATGAATTCCTTTCTTTCTATCATTGAACATGGTTAAACTGGGCAGTTTGTTTTACTGAAGTACTGTAGTAATATTTTGTTATGATGAAATACTTGTTAGTATGATAACCCAATATACTAATGCTGCACACAATAATAATCATAACGATAATCATACATTATAAAACCTACTTAATCAAACTTTAACCCTTGGGGCTAAGCCACAGCTGGATTTTATTGGAATGTTTTAAAGCACAGGGGAATCACCCTAGATAACACTAACTGTCTATCCAACCCTGGTCCTGGAGACCCACAATCCTGTAGGTTTTTGGGGTATCTTGAAATCATCAGTGGCTAAAGACCTGGATTTTTTTAGTGTTGACCAATTAAGAAAACCAGAAGATCCTTCGTCTCTCCAGGACCAGGGTTGGCCACCCCTGATGTGTCCTTTCTACCCCCCCCAGGATTACAGCTAACCATTGATTTCTGTGGCTCCCCTCAGCCCAGGGGTGACCAAAGTGGGCTATTCCACTCCTGTTCTTTGTTCCAGCCCTGTTCCAAATTGCTTAATTGAACCTCTATCCAAACCGTGAGGTAGTTAATCATATCATTTTAGCTGTTAAACGTGGAGTGGAATGACCCTCCAGGATTGTGACTGCACACCCCTGCCTTAGCCTTAGTTTCTTATTGTGTATTTTAGAATGTATACGAGCGGGTGTTTGAATTACTGGATCGATACAACATGCATTGCATGTTATTTAGATGAGAACAGTTCCTGTTTGGTGAATTGCAATATTATTCTATTAATCCAGGGGTTTAGTATTGCAACACAACACAGTGACGTGACTGGAGTTTTAATCTGTGATCAACACTCACTTCGCCAACCTCAGCTTTTCATAATAAATCTGGTATACACAGAAAGCTCTCTGAGAGCCTGTCTCATTCTCTCAGGTAACCTTTTCAGTTTCAACGTCTCTCCTCAGGTGTTAAGGAGGAGAGGTCTTTTAATTCATATATTGTTAAATGTGAAGGTTGTAACAGCATGCAACCTACAAACAAATAGGTGTGGTCCCTTTAAAACCCCTGCTTTGGGGTAGCAGTATGTTTATAGAATATGTACTGTAGATAGAGTGTGTGATCTGTACTATTTAAAACCAAGATACAACTATAAGCAACTACAAGCTAAGACCTATAGTTTTACCTTACAATTCCGCTTGAGCATATTGTTATGGATTGCTATTTAAAACCAGCAAAGTATGTTCCATCACAGAGTTCAATTAGGCTTAATTGGGGGAGTTTAAGAGCTAGCTCTGTGTGGGTTCAGTGTGTTGTGTACACAGCTGTAGGGGCAATCAGTATGTGGGAGCCAGAAAACAAACAGAGTTTAACAGAAGAAGGAAGAATTAAAGGATATGTACTGAATGACTGGAGCTGGAGAGGAACTGGATGGAGTTGAACTGTTTGAATCAAACTGCCTTGTGAATAAAGGAACGTTATGTGTCCATGTTTATTAAAAAAGGTGATGAACTATTAAACAAGGATATCACTAATAAAAGACTGTGACTAAGGTAACATTAGGTAGATTAGTGCTAATCAGAGTCTGAAACCAGCAGGTTCTATAAAATGATGTGATTAAGGACACCCAGTTTATCTTTGGTGATGTACTTTTAAAGCTTTTTATTGATTGACACAAATCTGACATTTATTAACTTAACTGTTATAAAGTGTCCTTAAATGTGGATTCTTCAGTGTAAATGTAGTAGATGCTGTTGTGAAACGTCAAGATATATATTTGTGTGAGGAAATCTAGTTTCTTCATTATTCATTATTATTTTTTTGTGTTCTGAGCTTCTCAGGACAAGTTAATAAAAATTGATTCAAGGGCTGCCTGTTACCATGACTTATAACAAGGAAAATACACTGAAACTGTACGTTAATGAGTGGAGGGTACATTATGTGGTATGGGCATTGAAAGTCTGTTAAATATTTCTTAAGAATGGAGTAATAAAACCACTAACGATCTGAAAAAAAAATCTAGTTATTCAATATATAGAACAATGGCTCCCTCTAGAGGCTATTCTATGTTCCTGCAACTTGAAACTCCATTCATTACTGCTGTGGCTTGCATTTTCCATTGTATGCAACTAACATACTCCAGTCTACTGCACTAGCAATATTAATAAATATGAACACGTTTGTAGCTTTCTCTATATCAGTTTTCTGAACTAGCCGGCTGGGTTTGTTTTGGGTTTGATTTGTCTCCTCATTCCTCTACTGGGGATAACATTCATGATTGGGATCTTTAAATGGGGAAATAAAGGGTAAAGTCAAGGAGAAGGACAGCAGTTCCCCAAGTCATAGACTGTGCTGCACAGGTAGGCTTCTGCCACGTTTCCACTGCCTTCTCCCAGGTAGAGCTGAGCTGTCCGGTCTGGATGAGGTGTAGTTAAAGATGGCTGTCCCTGGAATTCTGTCAGGTATAGCTGACCCAGGAAGTAGTAGTGCGGCAGTAAAAGGACATGTTGGATTGTGGGATTGATTGAATATATGCAAACAAGCGAAGATCAACAAAGTTAAACAAACATTTTTGGCTGTTTGTGTTTTCGGTCTTTAAATCGCTGTCTGTAGTCCTATCAATGAGGTTTCATCACACAATAAGAGAAAAGTGGTGGAAAACAGCCTCCATTGTTCTAAACAGTTTGTCTCTTTGGCACACGCCTTTCAATGATGTACTGGCCCCATTGGGCATGCGATACAAAACTGTACTGTCTGAGGTGTAGCTGAGGTATAGCTGAGTGTCAGTGAACACCCTCCAGCTACACCTCACCCAGACCGTACAGCTCAGCTATACCTGGGGACAGACAGTGGGAACACCCTCCAGCTCAGCTACCTGGGGACAGACAGTGGGAACACCCTCCAGCTACACCTCACCCAGACCGTCCAGCTCAGCTACCTGGGGACAGGCAGTGGGAACACCCTCCAGCTCAGCTACCTGGGGACAGGCAGTGGGAACACCCTCCAGCTACACCTCACCCAGACTGTCCAGCTCAGCTATACCTGGGGACAGACAGTGGGAACACCCTCCAGCTCAGCTACCTGGGGACAGACAGTGGGAACACCCTCCAGCTACACCTCACCCAGACCGTCCAGCTCAGCTACCTGGGGACAGGCAGTGGGAACACCCTCCAGCTACACCTCACCCAGACCGTACAGCTCAGCTACCTGGGGACAGACAGTGGGAACACCCTCCAGCTCAGCTACCTGGGGACAGGCAGTGGAAACACCCTCCAGCTACACCTCACCCAGACCGTCCAGCTCAGCTACCTGGGGACAGGCAGTGGGAACACCCTCCAGCTACACCTCACCCAGACTGTCCAGCTCAGCTATACCTGGGGACAGACAGTGGGAACACCCTCCAGCTCAGCTACCTGGGGACAGACAGTGGGAACACCCTCCAGCTACACCTCACCCAGACCGTCCAGCTCAGCTACCTGGGGACAGGCAGTGGGAACACCCTCCAGCTACACCTCACCCAGACCGTACAGCTCAGCTACCTGGGGACAGACAGTGGGAACACCCTCCAGCTCAGCTACCTGGGGACAGGCAGTGGAAACACCCTCCAGCTACACCTCACCCAGACCGTCCAGCTCAGCTACCTGGGGACAGGCAGTGAAAACATCCTCCAGCTACACCTCACCCAGACTGTCCAGCTCAGCTATACCTGGGGACAGACAGTGGGAACACCCTCCAGCTCAGCTACCTGGGGACAGACAGTGGGAACACCCTCCAGCTACACCTCACCCAGACCGTCCAGCTCAGCTACCTGGGGACAGGCAGTGAAAACATCCTCCAGCTACACCTCACCCAGACTGTCCAGCTCAGCTATACCTGGGGACAGACAGTGGGAACACCCTCCAGCTCAGCTACCTGGGGACAGACAGTGGGAACACCCTCCAGCTACACCTCACCCAGACCGTCCAGCTCAGCTACCTGGGGACAGGCAGTGAAAACATCCTCCAGCTACACCTCACCCAGACTGTCCAGCTCAGCTACCTGGGGACAGGCAGTGAAAACATCCTCCAGCTACACCTCACCCAGACCGTCCAGCTCAGCTACCTGGGGACAGGCAGTGGGAACACCCTCCAGCTACACCTCACCCAGACTGTCCAGCTCAGCTACCTGGGGACAGGCAGTGGGAACACCCTCCAGCTCAGCTACCTGGGGACAGGCAGTGGGAACACCCTCCAGCTACACCTCACCCAGACTGTCCAGCTCAGCTACCTGGGTACAGGCAGTGAAAACATCCTCCAGCTACACCTCACCCAGACCGTCCAGCTCAGCTATACCTGGGGACAGACAGTGGGAACATCCTCCAGCTCATCTATACCTGGGGACAGGCAGTGGGAACAAGGCAATAGATGTTGAGTACAGTTATCAAATTAATTCCAATTAACCATCTCCCTCTAAAAGCAAACTACAGACTCTAGACAAAGAACTGTGAACACCTACAACATGTAGTATGTACTTTTATCTACAGTTAAACCCTTTTACCATCCCTTCAAAGCGACTATTAATGCAAATATTAATGAGTTCACACATGACATTCTGCAGTATACAGCTATAACTATAAAACACTCAACACTGTTACATTTAGAGATGCTAAAAGGAACAATAAATTAAATGACAAACGTTTCAAAGTATTTTTCAGCGTCTTCAAACACTCAGTTGTCATTGAATTATTTCTGCAGTATAAAAACGCTGCACCTCCCTGTTTTCTTGTCTGTCTATCTCCAGTACATTACACCATCGTTTCCAATGAGATTCCGTAGAAGGAGCTATATGGAGATGAAAATCTGTGTCTGTCCAGCTTGCTCCACTCTGCTAATCTGTTTTTCCATCATTGCTGCTAAGATGATTAGGAGTTTGAATTCACACGTTGTCTCACAGCCAGTCCACTTGGCTCCATCGATCCTCTTAGGGAGGCTGTTTGTATCTGAGTCATATTAAGGGCCTTTATTTGGACTAATCGTATTCTGATCTCTATATGTGGGTTAACATCTTAGACTAGAGGGTCACAACGTCTTATATGGGCCCTACACCCTTGTCTTAGTGGCTGGAAAGCGACAGATCCTGTTTTTATTTTGCTAACACTTAGTAAGAAGCAGGTTAATGACTGAGTTCCTCATATAGTGAAGACAGTTTATTCAAACCGAGAACACATTCAATGTATATATTAGTGCTGGGGCGAACATGCATTTCTCATGTTAGAATATTAGAGTAAAATAATCTCTCTCGAGTGTAAAAAGTGCCCCATCAAATGACCTATCGAAGAAAAGGGAGAAACACTCATCTGTACTGTCGCTCTGTCCACCATTATAAACCTTTGTAGAACATTCCAGATCAATCCAACAGGGCTTTCAGAAGTGTGAAGAGTCTCAAGCTTTCAAACAAACAAACAAGAGAACGTATGAACTCAGTGTATGTACTGCCTGCCCTGCAGCTTGTGCACACACTTCCCATTGAACTCAGTGTATGTGCTTCCTGCCCTTCAGCTTGTGCACACACTTCCCATTGAACTCAGTGTATGTGCTGCCTGCCCTGCAGCTTGTGCACACACTTCCCATTGAACTCAGTGTATGTGCTGCCTGCCCTGCAGCTTGTGCACACACTTCCCATTGAACTCAGTGTATGTGCTGCCTGCCCTGCAGCTTGTGCACACACTTCCCATTGAACTCAGTGTATGTGCTGCCTGCCCTGTAGCTTGTGCACACACTTCCCATTGAACTCAGTGTATGTGCTGCCTGCCCTGCAGCTTGTGCACACACTTCCCATTGAACTCAGTGTATGTGCTGCCTGCCCTGTAGCTTGTGCACACACTTCCCATTGAACTCAGTGTATGTGCTGCCTGCCCTGCAGCTTGTGCACACACTTCCCATTGAACTCAGTGTATGTGCTTCCTGCCCTTCAGCTTGTGCACACACTTCCCATTGAACTCAGTGTATGTGCTGCCTGCCCTGCAGCTTGTGCACACACTTCCCATTGAACTCAGTGTATGTGCTGCCTGCCCTGCAGCTTGTGCACACACTTCCCATTGAACTCAGTGTATGTGCTGCCTGCCCTGCAGCTTGTGCACACACTTCCCATTGAACTCAGTGTATGTGCTGCCTGCCCTGTAGCTTGTGCACACACTTCCCATTGAACTCAGTGTATGTGCTGCCTGCCCTGCAGCTTGTGCACACACTTCCCATTGAACTCAGTGTATGTGCTGCCTGCCCTGCAGCTTGTGCACACACTCACAGAGAGGAGCTTCTCTGAGTATTTGAATTGCACATGCTGTGTGTCACAGAGACGAGCTGATTTGAGTATTTGAATTGTACATGCTGTGTGTGCTCAGAGGAGCTGCTCTGAGTGTTTGAATTTGCTGAGACTGTGCACATGCTCTGTGTGCTCACAGAGAGGAGCTGGTCTGAGTATTTGAATTGCACATGCTGTGTGTCACGGAGGAGCTGCTCTGAGTACTTGAATTGTACATGCTGTGTGTGCTCACAGAGGAGCTGCTCTCAGTATTTGAATTTGCTGAGCCTGTGCACATGCTCTGTGTGCTCACAGAGAGGAGCTGGTCTGAGTGAAGCAAGTGTCCCTGCTGGTTTGGGTGTGGCCAGCTAACTCATCAAACCGCATCCCTCTTTCAATGGACGTGCTTGCAGAGGTGTTGGATGCTTCCAGTCCTACATTCCTAAATGTGTTTAAAAAGATGTAAACATTACTTAATAATCAAGTTTGTTACTTGGTACTTGTATATTGACATTACCTGTGTAAATCATTGCACTTTTACAGTAAAGCATCTAAAACTCCTTTTTGTGGGGTTAAACAAACCAGGTTGAAAACTATGCCTTCCTTGGATTAAACAGACACCTCTGAACACGACTCTGTGTGTGTGTGTGTTTGGAACCTCACTGTGTGGGTTTGGAACCTCACTGTGTATGTTTTGAACCTGACTCTTTTGTTGAACCTGACTCTGTGGGTTTTGAACCTGACTGTGTTTTGTTTGAACCTCACTCTGTGTGTTTGGTTTCAGGATTCGAAGGGCACCATTGTGAGCAGGACTCAGACGAGTGTCTTGAGCAGATCTGTAGAAACGAAGCCTCCTGCTTCAACACCTTTGGGGGCTTCGTGTGTGCCTGCCAGACCGGCTGGGGGGGCACGCTCTGCGACGTGCGGGAGGATGTCTGCTTGTCCCGGCCCTGTCACAACGGGGGCTCCTGTGTGGCCAAGCCTGATGGGGCCTTCATCTGCAGCTGCCCCACCGGCTTCACTGGCCTCACCTGCCAGATCAACATGGATGACTGTGCCAGCAACCAGTGCGGCCCAAACTCTGTGTGTGAGGACGGGATCGGGGCCCACACCTGCATCTGCAACGAGGGCTATACTGGTGAGTGATTAAGCCATACCATTGCATACCACTGTTGCTGTGTCCGTACTAGAAGGCTGTGCTATTATAGACTGCTGAGGATCTTTCAGCCAATCAGAGTGCACATTTTTCATAAATAGAAAACAAATATAGATACATTTGTTATTGTATTTGTATATTAACAATAACACACTATATAATGGAGTTGTAAGACTGTAGTGTCTGTCTACGGGTTTTAAGACACTCTACATTAGGTCTTGCCTCCAGGGTCCAATAGCTTGGCTCCCCCAGATTTGAAACTGGCGCAGGTGAGACCTCTTCTTAAGAAACAAGATCTCTTCCCTGAGCTGTTAGGAAACTACCGTCCTATTTCCAACATACCATTTCTGGCAAAAGTCATTGAAAAAGTTGTTGCTGACCAACTTTACGACCATCTCATCAGTAATGATTTGCTGGAAAAATTTAAAATCTGGTTTTCGTTCCCGTCATAGTGCTGAGACTGCTTTATTGAGAGTTTGCAATGATCTTCATATGGCTACAGACTCAGGAATGCTTTCAATTAAGTTAAATCGCCTGCAGTCTCATGTTGGTGTTTCTGTGAAAGTTCTTGATTTTCTTGTTTCATATCTATGTCATCGTCGCCAGTGTATCTGCACCTCTGAAATGGGTGCTGGTGGCGCTCCTCAGGGCTCTGCTGTGGACCCCGTGTTGTTCAGTGTGTACGTTCCCTCTTGGGGACATCGTTAGGAAATACAATCATGACTTTCATTGTTATGCTGATGATATACACATCTGTGCATCATTTTCTACGCAGGCAGATATGGCAATAAATACCCTAACTGAGATCTGATCCTGGATGGCTACAAACTGGTTGAAAATAAACCCAGACAAAACTGAGTTTTTATTCATTGGTTCTGAAATGGGTTTAACGAAATATAATCCAATCAATATTATTTTTTATGGCAATTCCATTTGACCTTCCACCAGAGCAGAGTTATCAGAATAGCTTTTTATCATTTGAGAAATGTTGCCAAATTAAAATCTGTATTGGATGTGAGGGATTCAGAGATGTTAATACATGCATTTATGAATTCTCGTCTTGATTTATTGCAATTCTTTGTTTGTTGGTATAACTGCCTGTGACAAGATGCGAGTGGTGTGGTGTACAAAGTGACTGTCCAGACAATGTTTTACTCCCCCAAAAAATGTCTGCTTATTTAAGGTACAACAAATAATAAATCAGTCACCCCTATACCAGCAATGATCAGGGGTTAGTGCTGGAATCCTCTGTGCATGAAACTGTGCTTCATTAATCCCAGGGAAGTGGTGCGGTTGTGTGCAGTGCTGTGCCGTGAGGTAGTGATCAGGGGTTAGTGCTGGAATCCTCTGTGCATGAAACTGTGCTTCATTAATCCCAGGGAAGTGGTGCGGTTGTGTGCAGTGCTGTGCCGTGAGGTAGTGATCAGGGGTTAGTGCTGGAATCCTCTGTGCATGAAACTGTGCTTCATTAATCCCAGGGAAGTGGTGCGGTTGTGTGCAGTGCTGTGCCGTGAGGTAGTGATCAGGGGTTAGTGCTGGAATCCTCTGTGCGTGAAACTGTGCTTCATTAATCCCAGGGAAGTGGTGCGGTTGTGTGCAGTGCTGTGCCGTGAGGTAGTGATCAGGGGTTAGTGCTGGAATCCTCTGTGCGTGAAACTGTGCTTCATTAATCCCAGGGAAGTGGTGTGGTTGTGTGCAGTGCTGTGCCGTGAGGTAGTGATCAGGGGTTAGTGCTGGAATCCTCTGTGCGTGAAACTGTGCTTCATTAATCCCAGGGAAGTGGTGCGGTTGTGTGCAGTGCTGTGCCGTGAGGTAGTGATCAGGGGTTAGTGCTGGAATCCTCTGTGCATGAAACTGTGCTTCATTAATCCCAGGGAAGTGGTGCGGTTGTGTGCAGTGCTGTGCCGTGAGGTAGTGATCAGGGGTTAGTGCTGGAATCCTCTGTGCATGAAACTGCTTCATTAATCCCTGGGAAGTGGTGCGGTTGTGTGCAGTGCTGTGCCGTGAGGTAGTGATCAGGGGTTAGTGCTGGAATCCTCTGTGCATGAAACTGTGCTTCATTAATCCCAGGGAAGTGGTGCGGTTGTGTGCAGTGCTGTGCCGTGAGGTAGTGATCAGGGGTTAGTGCTGGAATCCTCTGTGCATGAAACTGTGCTTCATTAATCCCAGGGAAGTGGTGCGGTTGTGTGTAGTGCTGTGCTGTGAGATAGTGATCAGGGGTTAGTGCTGGAATCCTCTGTGCATGAAACTGTGCTTCATTAATCCCAGGGAAGTGGTGCGGTTGTGTGCAGTGCTGTGCCGTGAGGTAGTGATCAGGGGTTAGTGCTGGAATCCTCTGTGCATGAAACTGTGCTTCATTAATCCCAGGGAAGTGGTGCGGTTGTGTGCAGTGCTGTGCCGTGAGGTAGTGATCAGGGGTTAGTGCTAGAATCCTCTGTGCATGAAACTGTGCTTCATTAATCCCAGGGAAGTGGTGCGGTTGTGTGCAGTGCTGTGCTGTGAGGTAGTGATCAGGGGTTAGTGCTGGAATACTCTGTGCATGAAACTGTGCTTCTTTAACCCCAGGGAAGTGGTGTGGTTGTGTGCAGTGCTGTGCCGTGAGGTAGTGATCAGGGGTCAGTGCTGGAATCCTCTGTGCATGAAACTGTGCTTCTTTAACCCCAGGGAAGTGGTGCGGTTGTGTGCAGTGCTGTGCCGTGAGGTAGTGATCAGGGGTTAGTGCTAGAATCCTCTGTGCATGAAACTGTGCTTCATTAATCCCAGGGAAGTGGTGCGGTTGTGTGCAGTGCTGTGCCGTGAGGTAGTGGTCAGGGGTTAGTGCTGGCTCCATGGCTGCAGCACTGATCTCTCTGTGAACAGACAAAAACACAATAACAAACACAAGCTCCGACTGTGATATCCCGTTTCAGCGTAAGGGGTCGTACTGACGTAGCCTCGTCCCCTTTGTACCACCAACTCCTCCCTGCAAACAACCCAGCGCCATGGTCTCTCCAATCGCTGTCTGCCCGATATAAACGGCGTCCTTCCGTGTGCGTGCAGCTACGCGCCCCCCCTAATATGGTCACGTTCTGGTTTCCGCCTACCATCAAGGCTTCCCATCTAGAGGAAACATACCACCAACCTTACACAGCGCCCTTTCTGGTCGGGAGGGAGATTTACAGTTCGAATTCCTTCGCTCTCTGTCACACTGCCACTAAACTCAGCAGGCTTCAGCTTGTTCTGAACGCAGCTGCTAGACTGCTTTCTCTTGCTCGTTGTTCTAAACACATTACTCCAGTGCTCAGGTCCTTACATTGGTTACCAGTGAGCTACCGAATTGTTTTTAAAGTTGCTGTAATAACTTATAAGGCCCTTCATGGATTAGGAACATCCTATCTCCAAGAACTACTAACTCTGTAGATTCCTACTCTCTTTGAGATAAAGAAATGCAGAACTTTTAATTATTCCAAAAAGTTTTTAAAACAGCTGGAGCCGGAGCTTTTTGCTGTTGCACTCATCGGTTGTGGAACTCTAGACCGATTACCATTAGTGCGCCAAGGTCAGACTGGAAATGACATTAGTAGAGTCACGCGATAAATGCGTGAGGGAGGCAGCACCTGTGTTGAAAACTGGAAGAAAGTGGGCGGCAAAGGAAGCGGTGGAAGATGCAAAGGCTGCCCTTCGAATTGGTGATATCATGGGGCAAGTTCAGCATGGAAGAGGGGGTCTTGGTTTCAGTTCAACTCCTCCTACATGGCACAAAGCGGCCCCAGCTCAAAGGAGGAAGCTGGTAGTCAACGAGGTGCAAAAGCAGGAGGAGAGGATGAGGTGTATAAAGGCCATTTCCCAGGCCAAACAGGGAGAATGGATGAGATGGGAGAGTGTGGAACAACGCAAGATTGGCTGGAAAGACCTATGGTCAATGGAACAGAGCAGGATCAGTTTCCTCATCAGGTCAACATATGATGTTCTCCCATCACCACAGAACCTAAACCTCTGGGTAGGAGAGGATCCCTCATGTCCTTTGTGTTCATCACCTGCAACATTAAGGCACATTTTGACAGGATGTAAGGTGGCTCTTAGCCAAGGACGGTTTACTTGGCGCCATGACCAGGTGCTGCGATGTTTGGCCTTAGCATTGGAAGACAAGCGTAACAAGACCAATAAGTTGCCACCTGTTCCATCAAAACATTACACACAAAAGACAACATTCCTCCGCCCAGGAGAGCAACCACCAAGAAAAGGTGTTAAAACCAATCCTCGCCCAGGACAACTGGAAGCTGCTAGAGACTGGAATATGTTGGCAGATGTTGGTCAACGGCTTATTTTTCCACCTGAGATTGCCACCACTAACCTTCGACCAGATATTGTCTTGTGGTCTGGATCAGCACGCCTTGTTCACCTGGTAGAGTTAACAGTGCCATGGGAGGATGCTGTAGATGAGGCGTATGAGAGGAAGAAACTGCGGTATGCTCAACTAGCCACTGAAGCGGAACAGCGAGGATGGAGAGTTCGGGTTTACCCAGTGGAAGTGGGTTGTCGAGGATTTGTGGCACACTCTACAACCCGGTTTCTCAGAGACGTCGGATTCAGTGGCCAAGAGTTGCGTCGCACAGTGAAGAACTTATCTGAAGCAGCAGAGAGGAGCAGCAACTGGCTGTGGTTGAGACGGAAAGATTCTGGCTGGGGACAGGTAAGTAAGCTGGGCTGAGTTGAGTGGGGGACGGAGGGGGGTGATGCTGGGACGCCAGAATCACCGTCGAGCCCTCTTGAGGTGTCGTGGGCTAGTCGACGAAACACTGAGGATGGAAGGTGCCCACTTGAAAACCCCAGAGATGTACCCTACTTAGCTCAATCCAGACGGTTGTCATGCTGATGCGCTGGGGAGGCCGCACTTTGGTTGATCCCCGGAGCCAGCATTGCAGCCGTTGTGTGTGCTGATGCGCCAGGGAGGCAAAATAAGCTGATCCCTGGAGCCAGCATTACACTTCAGCCATTAACACCAGACAGAAGGATATCTACATCATCATATGGAAGGAAACGTAAATGGATGGAGACACATATGGATCACATTAGTTTACTGTAAAGCTACGTCTTAGTTGGTGCTTATCTTGGCGAGAGCCGAGTTCAAATCAGCATGAAGTTTTAACATCTACTCTCGTGTAATGGAAATCATGAAGATCTGGATACGTCCAGTGACTGCTGTGAATAGCGCAGCTGGCAACAAGGGAAAGACCTTGTGACAGCCTGGAGAGACAGCTGACAGGAGGAAAGAGACCCCATTGGGGCTGGTAAGGGTTAGCTACCCTTGTCGGCAGTATCCAGCTCTGTGTTTACAGGATGCTGGAGACACCCGCCCAAGGCTTCTAAGAAATTAAAGAGAAAAATACCCCTAGAGTCTGCGAGAGCGGGGGCGGAAGATGACTCAACGTTGGACAACACGGTTAACGACTTAGGAACGGAAACGGATATGAGTATGGAGAGTACTTCACAAAAGACTAGTTCAAGATCTGCAGTTAACAAAGACATGGAACTCCAGGTTTGTGTCTGCGGCTGGAGCAAGGCGACAACGGTCAGGGGTTTGAAGATTCATCAAGGGAGAATGAAATGCTTGAGGGAGAAGGGACAAGGGCCTCGCATTGATCAGTACTTCTTACGAAGTCAGTCAATTCAGTCGAATGAAATCCAGCGACAGGAAGCAAACCACAGTTCGCAGGATATCAGCACCCCTGTCATAGATGTGAGGAGGACTTGCATGGACACAGTTAGTGATGAACCTAATGATCCTTGTGAACCCGGTCAGACAAACCAGCATAAGAGAGAAAAGAACCTCAACGGGCACAAGCCTGGAGTTAAATGGCCAAGAGCTTGTGAGAAAACTGCATGGGACACAGTAAACACAGATCTCTGCGTTGCATTGGAAAGATTAAGTGGAACAGTTGAAAAGAAGCTGGATAAATTTGGGGACATCATCTACGCATATGGAAGTGAGAGGTTTGGAGTTGAAAAAAGGAAGGAAAAAGTACAAACTATTCCTGGAAAGTCTAGACGGCAGCAGGAGATTGAACGCTTAGTTAGAGAAAGGAGACAGCTGAGGAACCAATGGAGAAGAGCAGAACAAAGTCAGAAGGAGGGACTCAATCTCTTACAAAAGGTCATAAAAGATAAGCTTGCAACATTGCGCAGAGCTGAGCGCCTACGGAAACGCTACAAAAAGAAGGAGCGTGCGAGAGCTAACTTTTATAAAGACCCATTCAAATTTGTAAAGAAGTTATTCACCAGTGAGAAGAATGGCACACTAAAAGCATCTAAGGTTGAGCTGGAGAGATATTTGGAGGAAACACATACAGATTCAAAAAGGCAGGAGTCTATGTCAATTCCGTCAGACATCCCACCTATCAATCCACCAGAATACCAAATGGAGGACTGTGCACCTAAGTGGAAAGAAATAGAGCAAGCTGTGAAAAAAGCAAGGGCTTCATCATCTCCAGGGCCTAATGGAGTTCCGTACAGAGTGTACAAGAGTGCTTCAGGAGTTCTACGAATTCTGTGGAAATTGATGAAAGTGGCATGGGAAAAACAGGTTGTACCAAGAGCATGGCGCCGAGCAGGTGGAGTCTTTATACCTAAAGAAAAAGATTCTACAAGCATCAGTCAGTTTCGTCCCATTTCCCTATTAAACGTAGAAGGCAAGATTTTCTTCAGCATTATTGCTCAGAGATTGTCAGCTTACCTATTAAAGAACTGCTTCATTGACACTTCAATACAAAAAGCGGGCATTCCAGGTTTCCCAGGTTGCTTAGAACACATCAATGTGATCTGGCAACAAATTCAATCAGCTAAAAAGGAGAGGAAGGAGCTCCATGTGACATTCCTGGATTTGGCTAATGCATATGGTTCAGTGCCACATGAACTACTTTGGGCAGCATTTGATTTTTTCAGTGTACCGATGACAATAACAAATTTAGTGAAAGCCTATTTTGGAGATTTGCAATTCAGTTTTTCAACTTCAGAATTCAGCACTACATGGCAATGCCTAGAGGTTGGAATAATGGCAGGATGCACCATTTCTCCACTGGCTTTTACCATGGCAATGGAAGTAATCATTAGGGCATCAAAATGGGTAGTAGGAGGAGAGCGCTTGGCTTCTGGATTGCGACTACCACCAATTCGAGCATATATGGATGACATGACAACCATGACTACAACAGTAGCCTGCACTAATCGATTATTGGGCAAATTAACCAATAACATTGAATGGGCACGAATGCAATTCAAGCCCACTAAATCAAGGAGCATCTCTATAATTAAAGGCAAAGTAGTAGATAAAACATTCTTCATTAATGGTGAGGCAATACCAACAGTGTCTGAGAAGCCAGTGAAGAGTCTTGGGAGATGGTACGACGGGGATCTAAAGGACACAGTTCGTGTGGGAGAAGTTAGACAACAAGCAGTGGAAGGGTTGAAGAGCATAGACAGCTGCGCTCTACCAGGTAAACTAAAACTCTGGTGCTTTCAGTTTGGTCTACTGCCGAGGTTGCTGTGGCCACTGACTGTGTACGAGGTTTCTTTGACAACAGTAGAGAAGCTGGAAGCTTTAATCAGTTCATACATCAGGAAATGGTTGGGAGTTCCACGCTGCCTCAGCAGAGTGGGACTTTATGGTAAAGGAATACTGCAGCTACCAGTCTCTGCTCTAACCGAGGAGTTTAAGTGCGCCAAGGTCAGACTGGAAATGACATTAGTAGAGTCACGCGATAAATGCGTGAGGGAGGCAGCACCTGTGTTGAAAACTGGAAGAAAGTGGGCGGCAAAGGAAGCGGTGGAAGATGCAAAGGCTGCCCTTCGAATTGGTGATATCATGGGGCAAGTTCAGCATGGAAGAGGGGGTCTTGGTTTCAGTTCAACTCCTCCTACATGGCACAAAGCGGCCCCAGCTCAAAGGAGGAAGCTGGTAGTCAACGAGGTGCAAAAGCAGGAGGAGAGGATGAGGTGTATAAAGGCCATTTCCCAGGCCAAACAGGGAGAATGGATGAGATGGGAGAGTGTGGAACAACGCAAGATTGGCTGGAAAGACCTATGGTCAATGGAACAGAGCAGGATCAGTTTCCTCATCAGGTCAACATATGATGTTCTCCCATCACCACAGAACCTAAACCTCTGGGTAGGAGAGGATCCCTCATGTCCTTTGTGTTCATCACCTGCAACATTAAGGCACATTTTGACAGGATGTAAGGTGGCTCTTAGCCAAGGACGGTTTACTTGGCGCCATGACCAGGTGCTGCGATGTTTGGCCTTAGCATTGGAAGACAAGCGTAACAAGACCAATAAGTTGCCACCTGTTCCATCAAAACATTACACACAAAAGACAACATTCCTCCGCCCAGGAGAGCAACCACCAAGAAAAGGTGTTAAAACCAATCCTCGCCCAGGACAACTGGAAGCTGCTAGAGACTGGAATATGTTGGCAGATGTTGGTCAACGGCTTATTTTTCCACCTGAGATTGCCACCACTAACCTTCGACCAGATATTGTCTTGTGGTCTGGATCAGCACGCCTTGTTCACCTGGTAGAGTTAACAGTGCCATGGGAGGATGCTGTAGATGAGGCGTATGAGAGGAAGAAACTGCGGTATGCTCAACTAGCCACTGAAGCGGAACAGCGAGGATGGAGAGTTCGGGTTTACCCAGTGGAAGTGGGTTGTCGAGGATTTGTGGCACACTCTACAACCCGGTTTCTCAGAGACGTCGGATTCAGTGGCCAAGAGTTGCGTCGCACAGTGAAGAACTTATCTGAAGCAGCAGAGAGGAGCAGCAACTGGCTGTGGTTGAGACGGAAAGATTCTGGCTGGGGACAGGTAAGTAAGCTGGGCTGAGTTGAGTGGGGGACGGAGGGGGGTGATGCTGGGACGCCAGAATCACCGTCGAGCCCTCTTGAGGTGTCGTGGGCTAGTCGACGAAACACTGAGGATGGAAGGTGCCCACTTGAAAACCCCAGAGATGTACCCTACTTAGCTCAATCCAGACGGTTGTCATGCTGATGCGCTGGGGAGGCCGCACTTTGGTTGATCCCCGGAGCCAGCATTGCAGCCGTTGTGTGTGCTGATGCGCCAGGGAGGCAAAATAAGCTGATCCCTGGAGCCAGCATTACACTTCAGCCATTAACACCAGACAGAAGGATATCTACATCATCATATGGAAGGAAACGTAAATGGATGGAGACACATATGGATCACATTAGTTTACTGTAAAGCTACGTCTTAGTTGGTGCTTATCTTGGCGAGAGCCGAGTTCAAATCAGCATGAAGTTTTAACATCTACTCTCGTGTAATGGAAATCATGAAGATCTGGATACGTCCAGTGACTGCTGTGAATAGCGCAGCTGGCAACAAGGGAAAGACCTTGTGACAGCCTGGAGAGACAGCTGACAGGAGGAAAGAGACCCCATTGGGGCTGGTAAGGGTTAGCTACCCTTGTCGGCAGTATCCAGCTCTGTGTTTACAGGATGCTGGAGACACCCGCCCAAGGCTTCTAAGAAATTAAAGAGAAAAATACCCCTAGAGTCTGCGAGAGCGGGGGCGGAAGATGACTCAACGTTGGACAACACGGTTAACGACTTAGGAACGGAAACGGATATGAGTATGGAGAGTACTTCACAAAAGACTAGTTCAAGATCTGCAGTTAACAAAGACATGGAACTCCAGGTTTGTGTCTGCGGCTGGAGCAAGGCGACAACGGTCAGGGGTTTGAAGATTCATCAAGGGAGAATGAAATGCTTGAGGGAGAAGGGACAAGGGCCTCGCATTGATCAGTACTTCTTACGAAGTCAGTCAATTCAGTCGAATGAAATCCAGCGACAGGAAGCAAACCACAGTTCGCAGGATATCAGCACCCCTGTCATAGATGTGAGGAGGACTTGCATGGACACAGTTAGTGATGAACCTAATGATCCTTGTGAACCCGGTCAGACAAACCAGCATAAGAGAGAAAAGAACCTCAACGGGCACAAGCCTGGAGTTAAATGGCCAAGAGCTTGTGAGAAAACTGCATGGGACACAGTAAACACAGATCTCTGCGTTGCATTGGAAAGATTAAGTGGAACAGTTGAAAAGAAGCTGGATAAATTTGGGGACATCATCTACGCATATGGAAGTGAGAGGTTTGGAGTTGAAAAAAGGAAGGAAAAAGTACAAACTATTCCTGGAAAGTCTAGACGGCAGCAGGAGATTGAACGCTTAGTTAGAGAAAGGAGACAGCTGAGGAACCAATGGAGAAGAGCAGAACAAAGTCAGAAGGAGGGACTCAATCTCTTACAAAAGGTCATAAAAGATAAGCTTGCAACATTGCGCAGAGCTGAGCGCCTACGGAAACGCTACAAAAAGAAGGAGCGTGCGAGAGCTAACTTTTATAAAGACCCATTCAAATTTGTAAAGAAGTTATTCACCAGTGAGAAGAATGGCACACTAAAAGCATCTAAGGTTGAGCTGGAGAGATATTTGGAGGAAACACATACAGATTCAAAAAGGCAGGAGTCTATGTCAATTCCGTCAGACATCCCACCTATCAATCCACCAGAATACCAAATGGAGGACTGTGCACCTAAGTGGAAAGAAATAGAGCAAGCTGTGAAAAAAGCAAGGGCTTCATCATCTCCAGGGCCTAATGGAGTTCCGTACAGAGTGTACAAGAGTGCTTCAGGAGTTCTACGAATTCTGTGGAAATTGATGAAAGTGGCATGGGAAAAACAGGTTGTACCAAGAGCATGGCGCCGAGCAGGTGGAGTCTTTATACCTAAAGAAAAAGATTCTACAAGCATCAGTCAGTTTCGTCCCATTTCCCTATTAAACGTAGAAGGCAAGATTTTCTTCAGCATTATTGCTCAGAGATTGTCAGCTTACCTATTAAAGAACTGCTTCATTGACACTTCAATACAAAAAGCGGGCATTCCAGGTTTCCCAGGTTGCTTAGAACACATCAATGTGATCTGGCAACAAATTCAATCAGCTAAAAAGGAGAGGAAGGAGCTCCATGTGACATTCCTGGATTTGGCTAATGCATATGGTTCAGTGCCACATGAACTACTTTGGGCAGCATTTGATTTTTTCAGTGTACCGATGACAATAACAAATTTAGTGAAAGCCTATTTTGGAGATTTGCAATTCAGTTTTTCAACTTCAGAATTCAGCACTACATGGCAATGCCTAGAGGTTGGAATAATGGCAGGATGCACCATTTCTCCACTGGCTTTTACCATGGCAATGGAAGTAATCATTAGGGCATCAAAATGGGTAGTAGGAGGAGAGCGCTTGGCTTCTGGATTGCGACTACCACCAATTCGAGCATATATGGATGACATGACAACCATGACTACAACAGTAGCCTGCACTAATCGATTATTGGGCAAATTAACCAATAACATTGAATGGGCACGAATGCAATTCAAGCCCACTAAATCAAGGAGCATCTCTATAATTAAAGGCAAAGTAGTAGATAAAACATTCTTCATTAATGGTGAGGCAATACCAACAGTGTCTGAGAAGCCAGTGAAGAGTCTTGGGAGATGGTACGACGGGGATCTAAAGGACACAGTTCGTGTGGGAGAAGTTAGACAACAAGCAGTGGAAGGGTTGAAGAGCATAGACAGCTGCGCTCTACCAGGTAAACTAAAACTCTGGTGCTTTCAGTTTGGTCTACTGCCGAGGTTGCTGTGGCCACTGACTGTGTACGAGGTTTCTTTGACAACAGTAGAGAAGCTGGAAGCTTTAATCAGTTCATACATCAGGAAATGGTTGGGAGTTCCACGCTGCCTCAGCAGAGTGGGACTTTATGGTAAAGGAATACTGCAGCTACCAGTCTCTGCTCTAACCGAGGAGTTTAAGTGCGCCAAGGTCAGACTGGAAATGACATTAGTAGAGTCACGCGATAAATGCGTGAGGGAGGCAGCACCTGTGTTGAAAACTGGAAGAAAGTGGGCGGCAAAGGAAGCGGTGGAAGATGCAAAGGCTGCCCTTCGAATTGGTGATATCATGGGGCAAGTTCAGCATGGAAGAGGGGGTCTTGGTTTCAGTTCAACTCCTCCTACATGGCACAAAGCGGCCCCAGCTCAAAGGAGGAAGCTGGTAGTCAACGAGGTGCAAAAGCAGGAGGAGAGGATGAGGTGTATAAAGGCCATTTCCCAGGCCAAACAGGGAGAATGGATGAGATGGGAGAGTGTGGAACAACGCAAGATTGGCTGGAAAGACCTATGGTCAATGGAACAGAGCAGGATCAGTTTCCTCATCAGGTCAACATATGATGTTCTCCCATCACCACAGAACCTAAACCTCTGGGTAGGAGAGGATCCCTCATGTCCTTTGTGTTCATCACCTGCAACATTAAGGCACATTTTGACAGGATGTAAGGTGGCTCTTAGCCAAGGACGGTTTACTTGGCGCCATGACCAGGTGCTGCGATGTTTGGCCTTAGCATTGGAAGACAAGCGTAACAAGACCAATAAGTTGCCACCTGTTCCATCAAAACATTACACACAAAAGACAACATTCCTCCGCCCAGGAGAGCAACCACCAAGAAAAGGTGTTAAAACCAATCCTCGCCCAGGACAACTGGAAGCTGCTAGAGACTGGAATATGTTGGCAGATGTTGGTCAACGGCTTATTTTTCCACCTGAGATTGCCACCACTAACCTTCGACCAGATATTGTCTTGTGGTCTGGATCAGCACGCCTTGTTCACCTGGTAGAGTTAACAGTGCCATGGGAGGATGCTGTAGATGAGGCGTATGAGAGGAAGAAACTGCGGTATGCTCAACTAGCCACTGAAGCGGAACAGCGAGGATGGAGAGTTCGGGTTTACCCAGTGGAAGTGGGTTGTCGAGGATTTGTGGCACACTCTACAACCCGGTTTCTCAGAGACGTCGGATTCAGTGGCCAAGAGTTGCGTCGCACAGTGAAGAACTTATCTGAAGCAGCAGAGAGGAGCAGCAACTGGCTGTGGTTGAGACGGAAAGATTCTGGCTGGGGACAGGTAAGTAAGCTGGGCTGAGTTGAGTGGGGGACGGAGGGGGGTGATGCTGGGACGCCAGAATCACCGTCGAGCCCTCTTGAGGTGTCGTGGGCTAGTCGACGAAACACTGAGGATGGAAGGTGCCCACTTGAAAACCCCAGAGATGTACCCTACTTAGCTCAATCCAGACGGTTGTCATGCTGATGCGCTGGGGAGGCCGCACTTTGGTTGATCCCCGGAGCCAGCATTGCAGCCGTTGTGTGTGCTGATGCGCCAGGGAGGCAAAATAAGCTGATCCCTGGAGCCAGCATTACACTTCAGCCATTAACACCAGACAGAAGGATATCTACATCATCATATGGAAGGAAACGTAAATGGATGGAGACACATATGGATCACATTAGTTTACTGTAAAGCTACGTCTTAGTTGGTGCTTATCTTGGCGAGAGCCGAGTTCAAATCAGCATGAAGTTTTAACATCTACTCTCGTGTAATGGAAATCAGGCAGACTGAAACACTGGATTCTTTTAAATCTAAATTGAAAACATACTTTTTTTAATGTGCTTTTAAATAATTGGTTGTAACTGGAGTGTATTGTACACATGAGCTATTTTGTTTTGTTTTTAACTTTGTACAGCGCTCTGGGATGCCTTGGGGTAAAAGGTGCTATATAAAAAGAAATTCGAAGGAACACTGTATATACTGTGTTACTGTGACGGACGGAGAACGCTGGCCAGCGCAGAATTAGCAAACACCCAGAGACAGTTCTGCAATTCAGCGCCTTTTGCACACTTTTAATCATCAAAACAAACAAAATACAGGAACAAAATAAACAGTTAAACAAAACATTACTCAAACAACACATTACAAAACAAGAGCAGACACAGGGCAGAGGGGGAGGGGCTCAATAGGAGTGAAACAGGGTCCCGTTGTTGACCAACTGAGATCAAAGAGGGTGGACATAAACACTGACGAGACACTGGAGAGGAGGAAGGGGGGTGGGTAATAGGGTCAAGCCGTAGGGCCTTTTAGGAAATGAGCAATTCAGAGAGGCTGGGGAGCAGTATTTGTTTTTGAATTCAGAGAGGCTGGGAAGCAGTATTTGTTTTCAAATTCAGAGAGGCTGTGGAGCAGTATTTGTTTTCGTTCATCAATGCTTTTAAGGGAGGGTGTGTCCAGCACTGGGCTGCTCTTCCCTGGTGGTGAGGTTTAGGAGAGGGATTGCAGGTCTCGGGAGGGTGTGTCCAGCACTGGGCTGCTCTTCCCTGGTGGTGAGGTGTAGGAGAGGGATTGCAGGTCTAGGGAGGGTGTGTCCAGCACTGGGCTGCTCGTCCCTGGTGGTGAGGTTTAGGAGAGGGATTGCAGGTCTCGGGAGGGTGTGTCCAGCACTGGGCTGCTCTTCCCTGGTGGTGAGGTTTAGGAGAGGGATTGCAGGTCTCGGGAGGGTGTGTCCAGCACTGGGCTGCTCTTCCCTGGTGGTGAGGTTTAGGAGAGGGATTGCAGGTCTCGGGAGGGTGTGTCCAGCACTGGGCTGCTCGTCCCTGGTGGTGAGGTTTAGGAGAGGGATTGCAGGTCTCGGGAGGGTGTGTCCAGCACTGGGCTGCTCTTCCCTGGTGGTGAGGTTTAGGAGAGGGATTGCAGGTCTATGGAGGGTGTGTCCAGCACTGGGCTGCTCTTCCCTGGTGGTGAGGTTTAGGAGAGGGATTGCAGGTCTCGGGAGGGTGTGTCCAGCACTGGGCTGCTCGTCCCTGGTGGTGAGGTTTAGGAGAGGGATTGCAGGTCTAGGGAGGGTGTGTCCAGCACTGGGCTGCTCTTCCCTGGTGGTGAGGTTTAGGAGAGGGATTGCAGGTCTCGGGAGGGTGTGTCCAGCACTGGGCTGCTCTTCCCTGGTGGTGAGGTTTAGGAGAGGGATTGCAGGTCTAGGGAGGGTGTGTCCAGCACTGGGCTGCTCTTCCCTGGTGGTGAGGTTTAGGAGAGGGATTGCAGGTCTAGGGAGGGTGTGTCCAGCACTGGGCTGCTCTTCCCTGGTGGTGAGGTTTAGGAGAGGGATTGCAGGTCTAGGGAGGGTGTGTCCAGCACTGGGCTGCTCGTCCCTGGTGGTGAGGTTTAGGAGAGGGATTGCAGGTTTCGGGAGGGTGTGTCCAGCACTGGGCTGCTCTTCCCTGGTGGTGAGGTAGAGGAGAGGGATTGCAGGTCTCGGGAGGGTGTGTCCAGCACTGGGCTGCTCTTCCCTGGTGGTGAGGTTTAGGAGAGGGATTGCAGGTCTCGGAAGGGTGTGTCCAGCACTGGGCTGCTCTTCCCTGGTGGTGAGGTTTAGGAGAGGGATTGCAGGTCTAGGGAGGGTGTGTCCAGCACTGGGCTGCTCTTCCCTGGTGGTGAGGTTTAGGAGAGGGATTGCAGGTCTAGGGAGGGTGTGTCCAGCACTGGGCTGCTCTTCCCTGGTGGTGAGGTTTAGGAGAGGGATTGCAGGTCTAGGGAGGGTGTGTCCAGCACTGGGCTGCTCTTCCCTGGTGGTGAGGTAGAGGAGAGGGATTGCAGGTCTAGGGAGGGTGTGTCCAGCACTGGGCTGCTCTTCCCTGGTGGTGAGGTTTAGGAGAGGGATTGCAGGTCTCGGGAGGGTGTGTCCAGCACTGGGCTGCTCTTCCCTGGTGGTGAGGTTTAGGAGAGGGATTGCAGGTCTAGGGAGGGTGTGTCCAGCACTGGGCTGCTCTTCCCTGGTGGTGAGGTTTAGGAGAGGGATTGCAGGTCTAGGGAGGGTGTGTCCAGCACTGGGCTGCTCTTCCCTGGTGGTGAGGTTTAGGAGAGGGATTGCAGGTCTAGGGAGGGTGTGTCCAGCACTGGGCTGCTCGTCCCTGGTGGTGAGGTTTAGGAGAGGGATTGCAGGTTTCGGGAGGGTGTGTCCAGCACTGGGCTGCTCTTCCCTGGTGGTGAGGTAGAGGAGAGGGATTGCAGGTCTCGGGAGGGTGTGTCCAGCACTGGGCTGCTCTTCCCTGGTGGTGAGGTTTAGGAGAGGGATTGCAGGTCTCGGAAGGGTGTGTCCAGCACTGGGCTGCTCTTCCCTGGTGGTGAGGTTTAGGAGAGGGATTGCAGGTCTAGGGAGGGTGTGTCCAGCACTGGGCTGCTCTTCCCTGGTGGTGAGGTTTAGGAGAGGGATTGCAGGTCTAGGGAGGGTGTGTCCAGCACTGGGCTGCTCTTCCCTGGTGGTGAGGTTTAGGAGAGGGATTGCAGGTCTAGGGAGGGTGTGTCCAGCACTGGGCTGCTCTTCCCTGGTGGTGAGGTAGAGGAGAGGGATTGCAGGTCTAGGGAGGGTGTGTCCAGCACTGGGCTGCTCTTCCCTGGTGGTGAGGTTTAGGAGAGGGATTGCAGGTCTCGGGAGGGTGTGTCCAGCACTGGGCTGCTCTTCCTTGGTGGTGAGGTTTAGGAGAGGGATTGCAGGTCTAGGGAGGGTGTGTCCAGCACTGGGCTGCTCTTCCCTGGTGGTGAGGTTTAGGAGATGGATTGCAGGTCTAGGGAGGGTGTGTCCAGCACTGGGCTGCTCGTCCCTGGTGGTGAGGTTTAGGAGAGGGATTGCAGGTCTCGGGAGGGTGTGTCCAGCACTGGGCTGCTCTTCCCTGGTGGTGAGGTTTAGGAGAGGGATTGCAGGTCTCGGGAGGGTGTGTCCAGCACTGGGCTGCTCTTCCCTGGTGGTGAGGTTTAGGAGAGGGATTGCAGGTCTCGGGAGGGTGTGTCCAGCACTGGGCTGCTCTTCCCTGGTGGTGAGGTTTAGGAGAGGGATTGCAGGTCTCGGGAGGGTGTGTCCAGCACTGGGCTGCTCTTCCCTGGTGGTGAGGTTTAGGAGAGGGATTGCAGGTCTCGGGAGGGTGTGTCCAGCACTGGGCTGCTCTTCCCTGGTGGTGAGGTTTAGGAGAGGGATTGCAGGTCTCGGGAGGGTGTGTCCAGCACTGGGCTGCTCTTCCCTGGTGGTGAGGTTTAGGAGAGGGATTGCAGGTCTCGGGAGGGTGTGTCCAGCACTGGGCTGCTCTTCCCTGGTGGTGAGGTTTAGGAGAGGGATTGCAGGTCTCGGGAGGGTGTGTCCAGCACTGGGCTGCTCGTCCCTGGTGGTGAGGTTTAGGAGAGGGATTGCAGGTCTCGGGAGGGTGTGTCCAGCACTGGGCTGCTCTTCCCTGGTGGTGAGGTTTAGGAGAGGGATTGCAGGTCTAGGGAGGGTGTGTCCAGCACTTGGCTGCTCTTCCCTGGGGGTGAGGTTTAGGAGAGGGATTGCAGGTTTCGGGAGGGTGTGTCCAGCACTGGGCTGCTCTTCCCTGGTGGTGAGGTAGAGGAGAGGGATTGCAGGTCTCGGGAGGGTGTGTCCAGCACTGGGCTGCTCTTCCCTGGTGGTGAGGTTTAGGAGAGGGATTGCAGGTCTAGGGAGGGTGTGTCCAGCACTGGGCTGCTCTTCCCTGGTGGTGAGGTTTAGGAGAGGGATTGCAGGTCTAGGGAGGGTGTGTCCAGCACTGGGCTGCTCTTCCCTGGTGGTGAGGTTTAGGAGAGGGATTGCAGGTCTAGGGAGGGTGTGTCCAGCACTTGGCTGCTCTTCCCTGGTGGTGAGGTTTAGGAGAGGGATTGCAGGTCTAGGGAGGGTGTGTCCAGCACTGGGCTGCTCTTCCCTGGTGGTGAGGTAGAGGAGAGGGATTGCAGGTCTAGGGAGGGTGTGTCCAGCACTGGGCTACTCTTCCCTGGTGGTGAGGTTTAGGAGAGGGATTGCAGGTCTCGGGAGGGTGTGTCCAGCACTGGGCTGCTCTTCCCTGGTGGTGAGGTAGAGGAGAGGGATTGCAGGTCTCGGGAGGGTGTGTCCAGCACTGGGCTGCTCTTCCCTGGTGGTGAGGTTTAGGAGAGGGATTGCAGGTCTCGGGAGGGTGTGTCCAGCACTGGGCTGCTCTTCCCTGGGGGTGAGGTTTAGGAGAGGGATTGCAGGTCTCGGGAGGGTGTGTCCAGCACTGGGCTGCTCTTCCCTGGTGGTGAGGTTTAGGAGAGGGATTGCAGGTCTCGGGAGGGTGTGTCCAGCACTGGGCTGCTCTTCCCTGGTGGTGAGGTTTAGGAGAGGGATTGCAGGTCTCGGGAGGGTGTGTCCAGCACTGGGCTGCTCTTCCCTGGTGGTAAGTCTGTAGTGCAGTGTGGGGGTCAAGGGGTCCTGTGGAGTATAGTGTTGTTCAATAGACACTTGACACTGGTGTATGTGTGGTAGAGAAAGTGATACAAACCTGTGTCATATGCATCTCTTTATTGTTAAACTACTCTGGACTTTGGTTTCAACAAAATGTAAGGGGCTATTTTAGCATTACAGATTAGACAGTGGGGCTATATTGTTTCTGAAAAGAACTAGGAATAAACATCACAGGAATTTAACCTTACTTTAATACTTTGTACAGGTATGAAATATCACAAGTATCTTTACTAATGTATTCCTCTTGTCGTTTGGTTCATTGTTTTCTGGTTCAGTCATCACATCCTAGTGAGTATGTAACACTGTAAAGCAACCCTGCGGCTCGATAGAGCTCTCCAAGTACAGCCAGTACACCAGAGTGGAGCCGTAAGCCTGCCCCATTGTTTTTTGTATTTTTTCCATCCACTAGAGGCAGAGTGTTGCAGGGGCATGTTCATGGTTACACTCTGATGTGCTTGGAGAGAAGACGTGTCTGAGAGCTCTATTAAACTCTTGTTTTAAATCAGTGGCTTGTAGAATTTAAACACAAGTTTTTGACTCTTTGATTGAAGACGCCAAAACACAGGGAAATAATGTGTGTCATAAAGCCATGAGTGAAATCAATGTAATAGTCTGAACCTATGTATTTATTTATTTATTTTATTTATTCATTGCATTTATATAGCGCTTTTTATCCAAAAGTATCGCAAAGCACTGTACAGTACATAGCAGAAAAAAAGAACAAACCACAATACATTTGTATAGCATGTCACACATACAACTGCAACAATCAGACCATTTAAATAACAGTATACACATGATACAAAAGCAGCAATTTTAAAGTTACATTAAAACCCACAAAGGTAAGAAAGTCATTTTATAAAAGTACGTTTCTAGTCTTGACTTGAAAACTGTAACAGTCCCAGCTTCCCTGACAAACCAAGGCAGAGCATTCCATATTTTAGGAGCTCTACAAGAAATAGCCCTCCTTCCCGTGTTGCTTTTGTTGACCCAAGGAATAACCAGCAGCCCTGCATCCTGTGATCTCAGAGTGCGGTTTGGAAGATACAGGGTCAGTAACTCCTGCAAATAACTAGGTGCTAATCCATTCAGGGCCTTGTAAGTTAACAGCAAAATCTTAAAATGAATTCTATACTGCACAGGGAGCCAGTGTAAGAGGCCAAAACAGGGGTAATATGTTCACTTTTCCTGGTTTTGGTCAGAATTGTAGCGGCGGTATTCTGAACAAGCTGCAAGCGAGATACCACACATAGAATATTAGTCTATCACAGAACCAGCATACAATTCTACCAGTGACATTTATCCCTCGCTTTTCAAAATACAAGAATCAAAAAACATAATGCTATAATTAACTTCTTCTGAATTGATTCTCCCTAGTTTGTAATAGTGATACTTTTATTTCTTTCTTTCTGAAAATATCAGATTGGAGTGAAAAACCATTGTGTGATTTAAAATATTTTATATGAAGGTACTGTGACATTTGAGTTATCAATTATTGCTTTAAATTATCACTACTATAGCCCATTAATTGTGACTGTTAGTAGCTTTCTCTCTGTCTGCTTTTGTTTTTAATCAAGCCGTACCACTGTGCCTTTAAAATGAAAGCAATTATCTTGCCCAATTTAATTACATGGAACTTAAGGGTGATACCGCTAATTACAGGTGCATTCAATTCAGCAGAGCCCCAGCACTCATAATAGGTCTAATAAAAGTGTGTTGGCGGCCCGCAGTAGCATATGCTCTAAACTGTTCTTTTACACAGATTAAAACCTCATTTACTCCCCCATTACCCTGTGAAGCGTATGAGACGGGTGGGTTTTCCCACTGTACCCATTTCCTGCTGGACACAGGTAATTAAACTCGCAAGTGTGGAGGAGGCTGAACGTGTGAAAATCTCCCTGCTGTGTCAACTACAAGATGTTTGGGATAATGAAGCTGCAAAGTGTAGAAGAGGTTTGGGGTGATGAAGCTGCAAAGTGTAGAAGAGGTTTGGGGTGATGAAGCTGCACAGTGTAGAAGAGGTTTGGGATGATGAAGCTGCACAGTGCAGAAGAGGTTTGGGATGATGAAGCTGCACAGTGTGTAGAAGAGGTTTGGGGTGATGAAGCTGCAAAGTGTAGAAGAGGTTTGGGGTGATGAAGCTGCAAAGTGTAGAAGAGGTTTGGGGTAATGAAGCTGCACAGTGTAGAAGAGGTTTGGGATGATGAAGCTGCAAAGTGTAGAAGAGGTTTGGGATGATGAAGCTGCAAAGTGTAGAAGAGGTTTGGGGTGATGAAGCTGCAAAGTGTAGAAGAGGTTTGGGGTGATGAAGCTGCACAGTATAGAAGAGGTTTGGGGTGATGAAGCTGCACAGTATAGAAGAGGTTTGGGGTGATGAAGCTGCACAGTGTGTAGAAGAGGTTTGGGATGATGAAGCTGCACAGTGCAGAAGAGGTTTGGGGTGATGAAGCTGCACAGTGTGTAGAAGAGGTTTGGGATGATGAAGCTGCACAGTGTGTAGAAGAGGTTTGGGGTGATGAAGCTGCACAGTGTGCAGAAGAGGTTTGGGATGATGAAGCTGCACAGTGCAGAAGAGGTTTGGGGTGATGAAGCTGCACAGTGTGTAGAAGAGGTTTGGGATGATGAAGCTGCACAGTGTAGAAGTGGTTTGGGATGATGAAGCTGCAAAGTGTAGAAGAGGTTTGGGGTGATGAAGCTGCACAGTGCAGAAGAGGTTTGGGGTGATGAAGCTGCACAGTGCAGAAGAGGTTTGGGGTGATGAAGCTGCACAGTGCAGAAGAGGTTTGGGGTGATGAAGCTGCACAGTGTGTAGAAGAGGTTTGGGATGATGAAGCTGCACAGTGTAGAAGTGGTTTGGGATGATGAAGCTGCAAAGTGTAGAAGAGGTTTGGGATGATGAAGCTGCACAGTGTGTAGAATAGGTTTGGGATGATGAAGCTGCACAGTGTAGAAGTAGTTTGGGATGATGAAGCTGCACAGTGTAGAAGTGGTTTGGGATGATGAAGCTGCAAAGTGTAGAAGAGGTTTGGGATGATGAAGCTGCACAGTGTAGAAGTGGTTTGGGATGATGAAGCTGCAAAGTGTAGAAGAGGTTTGGGATGATGAAGCTGCACAGTGCAGAAGAGGTTTGGGGTGATGAAGCTGCACAGTGTGTAGAAGAGGTTTGGGATGATGAAGCTGCACAGTGTAGAAGTGGTTTGGGATGATGAAGCTGCACAGTGTAGAAGTGGTTTGGGATGATGAAGCTGCAAAGTGTAGAAGAGGTTTGGGATGATGAAGCTGCACAGTGTAGAAGTGGTTTGGGATGATGAAGCTGCAAAGTGTAGAAGAGGTTTGGGATGATGAAGCTGCACAGTGCAGAAGAGGTTTGGGGTGATGAAGCTGCACAGTGTGTAGAAGAGGTTTGGGATGATGAAGCTGCACAGTGTAGAAGTGGTTTGGGATGATGAAGCTGCAAAGTGTAGAAGAGGTTTGGGATGATGAAGCTGCACAGTGTAGAAGTGGTTTGGGATGATGAAGCTGCACAGTGTGTAGAAGAGGTTTGGGATGATGAAGCTGCACAGTGTAGAAGTAGTTTGGGATGATGAAGCTGCACAGTGCACTTGGTGTTTTTTGTGTGCATTTGTACAAGACTTATTATGTTAAAGAAGAAAAATTTGGCGACGTTGGTGTTTTGTAACTGAACTGTATCCCTTTAAGACCACTTATGCAGCATTTGACAGGCTGCACAAAATGTGATAAGCTGGTTTTTGAGATATTAAGGGAGGTAATTTCTCAAAGAACCTATAGTGCATGGCGAGTGGTTTTTGAAAAATCGTGATAATAAATGGGGTGATATTAATCTTTATTGAGCTCTTCTTTTCATTTTTGACTAATGCATTAGTGTGTTTCCTGCAATGGACTGGCATCCTGTCCAGGGTGTAGTCTCGCCTTGCGCCCTGTGTATGCCGGGTTGGTCTCCGGCTCACCGCGACCCTGTAAAGGAGTAAGCGGTTAAGGATAATGGATGGATGGATGAATGGATTAATGTGTTTCGGGGTTGTACTTCTGTTTCTATAAGGTTGATTACATTCTTTGGTACGATAGTCAAGGTTTTCCTTTTCAATACTCTTTTGTCATGTGATGTGAATTCAGATTTAAACTCTACTCACCTGGGAAGTCTCTGCCTGGACTTATTGGGTGCTGACCAGTAGGTGTCGCTGTAGAGCAGTGATGAGTTGGACTTGGCCCATCTGATTTCCCTTGGCAACTTGACACGTGCCGAATTCAAACCGTGTAGAAATTATTGTATTTCCGTGTTAATTTTTTTTACTGTTAAAATTATTTTATTCACAATTTCCCCTTGTCCTACTATATAGGACTATGGATGTCTTTCTGGGATATGTGTAAATCTAGAAAAATTAGGGTAATATCAGAGGAAAACGCCCCAGTTGCATTTTATTGTGAATTGATCTGCCCTAATCTTTGTTGTAGAGGGGTATAAATATAACTGACATTTCCATGTTGTGGGTGGGTGCATAGATACTATTCTTATGAGGCTGAATATTTTTATATGAACTCTCTGATAGTGTGTGACTAGCACTGGTATTTTCACATTCTTCGGTGAGATAAAATGCTTATTCCTTGATTTGTTCCTGCACTTTATCTTAACCTTTCAAGAAAGAATTTAATCATTTGTTTTCTCTGACCGCATAAACCCTCATATTTCTTTTCATTCCACATTGTTGGAAAAGCTTATTTGTCATGGAAGAATGATTCAGTGTTGGAGCGCTGTTCCTTGGTGACTGCTGTATTGCACTTTAGAAATGTCTGAAGTGGTTGTAGTTAACAGATAATTCCACACATGGCACCTGGCATGCACTTCAATTTGCTATTTTGATCTCAAGTGTGCAGTTTTGAACGGAACACATTTTACAGCAAACTGCTTGCCTTACTTTTGCTCGATCGCTTCAGCAGTGTCCTTGGGCTCTGCAAAGCATCTGTTATTAGGGGAAAAGGCTGCTTGGTTAATAGCAAGAAAGAAAGCGTTGAAGGGGTGGAGACATTTTCACTCTGCAGACGAAATGACCAAGGAAGTGCAAGAACACTTGACTGTAAGGCCTGCAAACAGAGGTATTAAACCTAGTGTAGTACCATGTTTTAAAATGAAAATACATGTTTGCTATAATGTGTTTCTTTCACATCTCTACACCTGAGACATACATAGCAAATGGAAAAGCACAGCAGGCAGGATTTCTGGAATCATTTTGTTAGCAACACCTAAATATACTGTGTTGTTAACTTTGAACTAAATACTACAGCAATGCTGCAGTTATCTGTATGGTCATAGCAAACAAAGCTTAGGGTTTCTCTTCTTAAAATCATGTTTTTCCTTCTCAATATTGTTAATAAAACACAAACCAGTGTTCACTTCTCTGAGATCCAAACAATCACTTTCTGTAATGAAATTCCCCTGCCAAAAAAAAAAAAGAAATCTTGCCTTTAGCCTGTTCAGCATCAGCAGGACACCACCTTAACCTCAAGTCAATCAGCTTAACACATTCCCCAGTCCTGTTTGAAATGCAGCTTTTCCCAACCCTTTCTGGAATGAGTTTCAAACCTTTTCCTCCAGCGCAAAGTGTACTCCGGAATGTACGCCTTCACTTGCAATATATGACTGACAGAAGACATCAGCCAGTTTGTGTACTTACTGGAACACATTCTCAAAACATGAAGGGATGAACATTCAGATACCGGGGCCCGGATTAGGCAGAGCAAAAAGATCAGGAACTGTATGTTTTAAAGCTAAGAAATTCCAGCCCTGCTTTCCTATTAAATGTTCATCAGTTTGCCCCTGTCTTAGTTGCAGAGCCTTCTCATATGTCAGTTAACAGGGTCTTGATGCGCTTTCTCTTGACCTCTGTTTCACCTCTGGCTGAAACTGGAATGAGAAAGTACCTGGTCTTTAGCCAGCTTTCTGTCTGGTCTCATTCTGATGTGATATAGGCTCATTATGAAATTATGAAACGAGTGCAGATTGAAATATTGCTCTTTTAACCTGTTAATTGTGCCTGTGTTTTCCCAGGAGTGATTTTATTAACCACCATATTAAAGAGCAGCTTGGCATGGGTTTGAACTACCGCAGATATCCTCTCGAATGTATTCTCCTGTGGTCTCACATGCCTCTCCAACATGTCTTCTCTCTAAATTCAGCTGGTCCAGCAGACTGTAGCAGTTGTCCTGTCCCCTGAAACACCCTGCCCCAAGTGAGTGAGTGAAATGCATCAGTAAGAATCCAGCATGATTCCACTCCGGTGTGCCAGCTGCACTTCCACAGAGACATGCATGAGAGCCCTTTGCAGGCCACAGGGGTGCTTTAGTGCTGAACTGAATATAATAAACTCTACAAAGTGATCCTAAAAGACAAATACATTGGCTAAGATAACTGCCATTTCAGACCCAGACCAGATGCACTTTAACATCATGAAGCACAATGGAAATGCAGTGGACAGAGATTTGAGAATCGGCTTCATACATTTCAGGGCGGTGGTATTAAGATCCTCCACTGTTTAGATCATTGAAATAGACCCCATATTATTTCCTTTCAGTAACTCTCAGTCATGGCATTACATGGTGATGGATCAACTCTGCATGAGTGGCAGTCCGAAATCTTTAATAATAATAATAATAATAATAATAATAATAATAATAATAATAATAATAATAATAATAATATTAAAGCGTGCTGTCAGTAAAGAATCCGATCTGTCTCATTACATGCACAGCAGTGTCATCCAACAGATGCTCATTCCAGTGTCTTGTCTGTTTGTGAGTATCATAATTACTGTCTATACAAAATGCACTGAAAACAAGAAGAGCAACACAGTATTAATAGCATGCTGCTTCTTTTTATTTGTAGCTTTGCCTCTGTGTATGCATCCTTATATTTATCTCCTAGTATACTGTATACAATTCACATTGATGCCAGAATACTTACTACACAACAGTGACTCTTATTCTCTCTCTCTCTCTCTCTCTCTCCCTCTCTCTCTCTCTCTCTCTCTCTCTCTCTCTCCCTCTCTCTCTCTCTCGCTCTCTCTCTCTCTCTCTCTCTCTCTCTCTCTCTCTCTCTCTCTCTCTCTCTCTCTCTCCACCCCTGAATTCAGTATTAAACCAATCTGCAGTCACTTAAATTACTTTGATAATAAGACCAACATACAGTAAACGACTAACCGCAATTTTTTATTTATTTTTTTTAAGACAAACCCTTTGAGATGTGACAGGACTTTTTTTCATTTAGATAAACTACAGATTTTTAAAAAAGAAACTGAAACAGTAAACTAGAACAGACTGCATATTAAAAATGTAACACTGTGATATGTACAGCACAGGACATAGCAAAGGTGATGTAATGCATTTCTTGCAAACACTGCAGTGTGTTCTGTAACAATTTCCTTTCACTAAGGACACTCGTAACAAACAATACAATGCATTTTAAATTCTGATTGCATTTGATTTGTGTTTAATACGATATTAAAAAGATACCGGACTCTGATAAAGAAATGTTTATGGAGGATGACAGAGGAGCTTCCTCTTGGTCTGTTGCTCAGTGCTTTGTGATGACACGAAAGGCGCTATAAAAACACAACTTCGGGAATTACCAGGAATTACTGTCCGGACTGACATGTTGAAACTGCAGAGTAATCTTCAGTAATCTGATTCCTTTGCTGTTCAAACTGTCTGACTAACACTTTAAACTCAGGCATCAATGTGACCTAGATTCACAGCATGTGGAGTTAATGAGCCGCCACACAGGGGAAGCCATTGGGGAGCTGTGAAGCAGGATTAGCAGCCAGTGTATGGGAGATTCACTCAGGGTGTAGCCAAGGGAATACGTGGCACGCAACTCCAAGCATTCAAGGCATTATAGGTCAAAAGAGGAACCTTCAAATCCACTGTAATACAGTCGCCACTGCTTAGAACGGGCGTGTCTGTGTTAACGCGATTCACCCTCAGTAAGCGATGGACGGTACAAACTCACACACAATAACCTGACATTCAAAGTGTCCCCCAATCACCAGCACAGTAATCAAAACAAACAAGCGTGTATGCGGTTAAAAATCTTTATTAAGACACTCATTACACTAATAAAAAAAGATGTATTAAAACCTATGAATGTAATAAAAAGTAAGTGCAAAAAAGTAATGCAAGGGCAGAAATGTGCAGAACAGGCAGGATACGTTACTGCAAATAAAAGAACTGTGATACGCATCGGGGTGATCTTTTTTTGCAAGTAATTCGGTTCTATATCCGGATGCTGCTCCATATTAGCAGTGTTACAAGCGCAGCACGCACGCTTACGTCATCCGTGTCTGTTTCAGGCAGTGTCCTGGTCACTAAGGTATACAGCTGAGAATTCTTCCGCTGGTGTTGTCAGAGTTTCAGTTTTGGTCGTATTTTCATCAGCACTCTCCTCCTCAACTACAACATTCCAAGCTTTTTTTGAAGCAACGTTGCTTTGTTTGCTTATTGACAGAGTTCCAAGCATGCCTTAACAAGCGCACAGTATCTAACAGAGATATTTTATTTCCAGCCATGCTTGCTGTTGCCGTCAGTGATGTTTTTTCAAACTGTAAACCCGACACTGCGTACAGGGATTAAATAGCCAAGGTACAGTACAGGGGTAATCGCTCAGTAACGAGGTGCAAACAGCTGATTGATCGATCTGTCAAGCTTTTACTACAGTAAAGTGCTCCCTTTTATATTGAAATCTATGTGAATGGCAACGTAATGAGGTTAACACAGCTGATTGGTGGATTAGTAAGAGTGATTACTACAGTAACAAGCAGTGTGTTTATTATTTAAATCTATGTGAATGGCACATAACGAGATCCAAACAGAGAGTTTATCCGAAATATACAACGTGCTTAACACAGTATAAACAATGCCTTTGTTATTGAAATCAATGGGAATGGCAAACGCTATTTGTCCTATACAAGTGGCTGCCCGAAGTAACCCTGTACGGTATAAGTGATGGATACTGTACTGGTACTGTAATGAGTCTGCATTATTAGCTATGTGAGCGTAGGGTAATGAATACATTAGCAGCCAAAAAGGGGCATCTGGGGCTTATGTGTCCATGCATTTACTCTTCTCTTTAAATAACTGTTACTACTGGAAAGACCTGTTAATTTTACAAAACTAGAAACAAACAACTAAGTAATATAATTCAAGGTCTCATTTCTCATTTTGTTACATTAATGTGGAATTGCCTCCTTTAAAAAAAAACTAGGAGTGAATTCAGGACTGGGGTAAATGCTAAAATATGACTCGGTGAGTCTTCAGCATGTACATACTCCATTCTTTCCTTCTCCAGCCACAAAAGTGAATAATGATGATGTAAATACTGGTTACATTGACGTATTGCCTAAACATAAATAATCACTGTTCTTTTTATAACCACTGTTTGTTTTTCATGTAACAGTCTTGAGAACAGACACATGCATACACAAGAAAATGCATTGTCAATTGAAAAACATATGATTGGTTACAGAAGGTAGCAAGATAAAAAAAACAATTGGTTAAAACGTGGTGCAGCACCGAGGACCAATGGGTAAAGGCTTTTGAAGGTAACAATGACGTGGAATCCATTTCAAGACCCCCAGAAAGATGGGGGGTAGCCAGAGAAGTGCTCATAGGGACAGAGAGCAGATTAAGACACAGCCATAGACTGTTTGCCAGTATAAAAAATGCATTGTGGTTATCTAGAGGAAACCAATAGTACTGGCAAAGTAAACATACATTACATTACCCAAAGCTGTTCCAGAGCCTACGTCATCCGTGTACTCTTCACTGACTCATATAAAACCCAAACCTCCTCCAGAACCACTCCATGTAAAGTGATTCTGGGTAAACACAAGGGCCCATATGCATAAAAGATTAAGAGTAATTAAAAATTTGTACTGGGCAGTATTTAATACGCGATTTATAAAACTATTGCCTGGTTATTTTACTGGCCAACAGTAATGGGTTTAGATGCGATTTACTGTCACGAATTGTATACAAATGAGCTGTGCCCCTGCTTAACATGTCAATGGCGTACAGTGTCTGTTTACACCGTCATGTTATGGCTACGGAACATGTCTGGAGACAGGCAGTTTGTCCGAAATATTGAGATGCCAGGTTTAAAAAATATTGTAAAAATTCCACCCACTGGTGCTGGACTCGAGTGAGAGGCTAGGTTAGGGGCAGTGTATGCTTTTTTATTTAAAACATTATGGCATCTTTATATAGCTTAAATATAAGAACAACAGTAACCACCAGAAATTAAATTGTCACAGTTCATGATATTTTACTTTTGGTTGAGAAAAAAAGGATCCTCTCATGTTAGCACACATGTCCTTTCCAGCGCACAAGAAAGTATTGAAGGCAGTGGAGCGTCAGCAAGCTCCGGCTATTTTTTTATTTTTATATGTTTAAAACTTTCCTTTGAATTACAAATGACACAGAAAGACAGCATCGTACAGTTACACTAAAATACAATCCATTGTTAAATGGCAGAAAAATAACCTCAACGCTTTTATTAGTTACTGTGTTCCCTCAGTTTGCAAATACCTGCACAATGCATTCAAATACAATACAGTACATACAGTAATAATACAGCTCAGATCTGTTTCTCATGCACTACACTTTACCATATACAAAGCTTATTTTAAGAGATAAATACAGCTAGATTGAAAAACACTGTCTGTCACACAGTACTACTCAGGTTCATAGCCAAATTGGATTAGAAAATGCTACATATTTTTTGCAATTTATTTGTAGTTTGTAAAATACAACTAACTAACAATCCCATTATTCTAAGTTCACGATGAGTGATGTTTTTTGACGGTAAATGCCGTTGTGCTAAACTCTGTTACTGGCACGATACAGGAGAAGGTAAGTTATGAGTATGGGCCAGTGTCTGTCCCCCACACTACTTATCTTGTGTCTGTAGACAGGGCAAAGCAGAGCAAGCCAAGATAAACACAGGGAAAGAAGGTGCTGATGGGTGACCCGCAGTGCAGCAGGAAACCCCAGCGCTTCAGGTAATTGTCATATAATGGCACTGTGATTAGATAAAGGCAGATGATAATGGGAAGGCTATACTGCTATAGTGCAGATATAATGCAGTCATCTCCAGGGTCTGTCCTTTACAGCAATGTATTTTGAAGTTTATGATCCCAGTAAACACATATCAATACTGATGATTTTGTCAAAATATGTGTTTACCTAAATTTGGGTTAATTTAGTTTATCTGCCGGGATAGGACAGAGCTGGATTTTAACCAAGAGACATCACTCTGGATTGCATCACCTACCTTTCTGTGGTTATCCTGGGAATACAAAAACAAGTGGCTGATGCAATCCAGGTGTTCTTTGGTGTTAAATGCTCTTATCACGGTGAGCTTGTGGTTGGTCAAATCAACCCCTTGGTTTTTTTAGTACTGCTTAAGATGTTTACACTATTCAAATTCATTTGTATAGCACTTTCCAGACAGCAATATTGCACATTTAAAAACAAAGACATCATCAAAAATGAAGAGCTGTTGTTAGTGAAGTATAATGTATAACAGTATAACAGAATACAGCAAACAAGAAACTGCGTGGAACAACTGCTCCATACTGAAATGAAGTTGTTGCTTGCTAGTTTTATACAGATACAAGTATTGTATTCCCTGTAAACAGCTGCACTGTCTTGAAAATAGGGATTTTAAACGGTGTAAGGGATCGGGGAGGGCAGATTGTTTGTTTCAAAGCCTCGAAGCAGCAGATGCAATGGAGCAGGATATGTGCTGTGGAGGGGTGGGTATGAGGTGGACAGTGCAATCAAACAAAAGTACTTGGGTTTAATACCCAGGATACTGTCAAAAACAGTGACATCTTTAACTCTGTTTGCAGTCAAATTGAAAAAAAACATTTTTTTTATCAAAAATGGTGAATTTGGTAGTAGAAATACTGTTTTCCTCTTGATTTTACCAATTGTAAGATCTATACTGTGAATAAAATCTAGATTTATTCCCTAAACAAGTGTTTTCTTTTAGAATATACCAATAATATAATGCTATTTGGTATAATATAAGTGAATAAGTTGTGTGTAGGGTGTCATTATTATTATTATTATTATTATTATTATTATAAGATATATCATCTCATGCAGTTTGGGAGCTCCTGGCTGCTTATACTGTGCATAATGTTTTCTGTCATCATACGAGAAACCCTGCACAAGTATCAGATGCTGGGAAGTAGAAAGAAAAGAATAATACACAGAGGGTGTATGTCAGAACTGGTTTTAGTTTGAATTGTACTTGTTATTTTCCCTATTGTTTTGCTTGGACTCATCCTGCTCTCATTCTAACTCTGTGTAGCGAGACTCGCTTTCAAAGTGTTAACCACGCTGCTTCTCATGCCCTGTTTTCATTTGGAGTGATTTGGAGCTTTATTGCAGTTGCTGTCTTTGACCACATGATGCAGAGTCAGAAATGACTCAACAGCTTTAATAATACATCCTCCAGTTTGAGGACTAAAGCAAAGGCAAGCTGAATAAAAGGAGGACACTGAGCTCGGAGCTCTCTCGTGCTTGTATATCTGCTTGTGAGGGGAGGGGGGCTTATTACTCTGTTACTCACATCTATCTCTGTGTGGGAGTGAGTGTGGGAATGATGGGGTGAAGGTAGCTGGATCATTCTGGTTCATTTTTATTTTGATTAATAAACATGTTTTGTTTTACAATGACTACCAGCTTAAGAAAACTGCATCACTTAATATCAGAAGTGGGTGTAATTGAAATGGGATTTACAGTATATGGAGTCCAATCATGACGCTTTTCACAAAAAGTTATCTTGGACACATAACTTCCTACGGCTGGGCCTGGTAGGTCATGCGAGAGTCTTGACGTCATGTACCCCAGTAGTTGAAGGTTATTTTTCATGTAACAAGCTCTTCAGATGATATTAACATCAGACAGCTATCGCAGTACAGTTTTTAAGTGTTTGATCAACACACACAGCAGAATATCTGCCAAGCGTTACCCAGGAGCACAGGGAAGCAAAGGCAGAGGTGCAGGTGTGTGAGTAAGCAGCAGTGTCCATAGGTTATATGGGCCTCTTGTGCCCTTGCTCCACCAATATTCAGGAACATGGGCCCAGCTCCACCAATGTTTGAGGTGATATTTTACACACATTTTGATATGAACAATACTTCTATTCACAGATATCCTTTAAGTGTCAGCTTGGGGGGAGTGCTTAGCTGTTGGGAGCTGTTGCTTGTGACCTCGTTTTTAAGGAGACGCGACCGCGGCGTGAAAAAAAGCCTGAAAAAAATCACTCTGCGCCGTTGCATCATTTGAAAGGCGTCCATATGAGTGCCTGAGGAAAAGAAAATCACGCAGCCTCAATTCAGCAGGTAGTTTGAGGTGTGATTGTGTTTAACTTCAGACTATACTTCAATATATTCTAGTCTTTTTTTAAAAAAAGGTTTAATGTAAAACATGTACAATATGGTAGTGTTTTAAAATATTCTTTATCATTTTATAACAAAAGTTACACTTGACCTAAGGTTTATATGCAGTAAAACATTATTATACATTAGTTATTTATTTATTTTATTCTTATGCTTTATTTATGGACTATAATTGAAACTCATTATTGTAGGGCTGCTACAATTAAATCGAAAATCGATTTTCCGATCGATTCCATTCCTCATTATATACATCGATATAAATAGGGATAATGTAATGAACTATTATTGAATATTCAACAATATTCAATAACGTTATAAATAAATAAATAAATAAACGAGCAGTGATGTTAAACGCAATTTTTTAGTAACGATCAGCTTGACGTATAGCGGGTATGCACGTTGTGGTAAGTAAATCAATTTATTTGTAATTATTATGATGTTTTAGGCAGGGATTTCCGTATTGTGTTTCACAGATAGTGAAGATTTGGTGGTGCAAGATTTTTTATTTTAAATTTTAGTTTTATCCCCAACTTAGTATGCCCAATTATTATCTGTATCCTCGGCTCACCGCTCGCAACCCCCCCGCCGACTCGGGAAACGGAGGCTGGAACACGCGTCCTCCGAAACGTGTTCCTGCCAAGCTGTCATTTTTTGCACTGCAGATCCACAGCGAGGCCACCAGACCTATAGTGCCGGAGGACAACACAGATCTGGCGGCTCCACTGCAGAGCCACAGGCGCCCTATCGGCCACAGGGGTCGCTGATGCGCGGTGAGCCGTGGATTCCCCTGCTGACCTAAGCCCTCCCTATCCGGGCAGCGCTCAGCCAATTGTGCGCCGCCCCCTAGTAACTCCCGGTCACGGTCAGCTGTGACATAGCCTGGATTCGAACCTGCGATCTCCAGGCTATAGGGCACATCCTGCACTCCGCGCGGAGCACCTTTACTGGATGCGCCACTCGGGATTTCCCCGGTAGTACAAGATTAACAAGATACAATGCGAGATGCTGCAGCTGTCACTAAAAAATGACGTTTTTTATAAACTCGTGTCTAGTTTATATAGATTACATTCCAAAGTACTGTAATCGGTTTCTTTAGGCTTGTTGCGAATGTTTGTTTTTTTTCTTCTCCTGACGCTACCAAGGCGCAATTCCCTCTCGCATTCATTGTAGTGCTCAAGCTTTTACTGAACAGCAATGATATTACAATAATAACGCCACGGGAAGAGGAATGGAGCGAAAATGTATGTGGGCGGTACAATCATCGATGTTTACTTGTGTGCCCAATTAATCGATTGCTAACAAACAGTACGTCTGTGTTTGCTGCTTTAATTAAATCGACTAGAGTGAAGTATTGTTTACGCTGCTTGCTCTTTTAGAAATTAAATACTGGTTTAATCACTTAAAGTTAAACGCAGTGTTAGGGCGGCCAGAGCAGCAACACAGAGAACTTTGTCAGGTTACCTGAAACAATTAGAACATCACAAAAGCAGGGGGTACGTTTTTGATTTAATTTTAGGAAGTATTTGCTTTTGTGGGTTATGGATCCATCAGCACTTGGTTGTTACTGTATTCAGCTGAGCTTTGTCGTTTATCCTCTAATATACCATTTTATAGGACAATGTACTCCAACTCAGTATGTCATACGAAAGCAGTAATATATACTATATATCAAATAAAACAGATAGTCTAAGTACAACCACAATACTTTTTTCTTACGGTAGTGGTTTTATGCAATCTAGAGAAGCTGTTAAACGTTTTACTGTTTCCAATCCATCCATCCATTTTTTTTTTTATCTGACTGCAAGTATAGGGGGCGGGACTCTGACCCTTGCTGGGCACCACCAAAAATGATGGCAGTGTCTTTGAAAAAGGTACATAGCAAAACTGAAGTAAAAAATGCAAAGAGCCTTGTACAGAAGTAAAGGGGGGCAGTGATAATATTGCTAGCATAATTTAAAGCTGTGGTTGGAACTCTACACATCTACTAATGACAAGCATTTCTTTTTTTTGCTGTTGGCTGGGTTTGAAAATCCACCTGTTTCCCAGGCTGTTTATCATTTGGGTTTCTTTATTGCCTGAAAACAATACATTGTGCAGCTATGCTCAGATAAAGCATGACAATGTTGCACTGTGATTGCAGTTGAACACTCCGAGCATGATATAGTGTGCTGGACTGTGTGTTCCCTGGTGTGCACATGTATAGTTACAAACTCAGTAACTCTGCCCTGTGTTCTGCATGATATAGTGTGCTGGACTGTGTGTTCCCTGGTGTGCACATGTATAGTTACAAACTCAGTAACTGTGCCCTGTGTTCTGCATGATATAGTGTGCTGGACTGTGTGTTCCCTGGTGTGCACATGTATAGTTACAAACTCAGTAACTGTGCCCTGTGTTCTGCATGATATAGTGTGCTGGACTGTGTGTTCCCTGGTGTGCACATGTATAGTTACAAACTCAGTAACTGCGCCCTGTGTTCTGCATGATATAGTGTGCTGGACTGTGTGTTCCCTGGTGTGCACATGTATAGTTACAAACTCAGTAACTCTGCCCTGTGTTCTGCATGATATAGTGTGCTGGACTGTGTGTTCTCTGGTGTGCACATGTATAGTTACAAACTCAGTAACTGTGCCCTGTGTTCTGCATGATATAGTGTGCTGGACTGTGTGTTCCCTGGTGTGCACATGTATAGTTACAAACTCAGTAACTGTGTCTTGTGTTCTGCATGATATAGTGTGCTGGACTGTGTGTTCCCTGGTGTTCTCTTTACCTGGTCTGCACATGTATAGTTATAAACTCAGTAACTGTGTCTTGTGTTCCGGTGGTGTTTATGGGTTAAAACCTCATTTTTTGTTGTAGATGCACTGACATGCTGCTTCTTGTTGTTGTTGTTGTTGTTGTTGTTGTTGTTGTTGTTTCATTTCATTTATTTAGTTAATGTTTCAGAAGTTATGAATTAACAACAGTTATATAGCAACACATAAATAAATAAGAGCAGTGCTACTGTAGTGGTGCAGAACACATGTTTGAACAGAATCAGGACTAGAATAAAGATTTAATACAGGCGCATCAGAATATAGCCTGAAGCAGGCACATCATTTCTTGGATTGCAAAGCAGTCACTCTCTATACAGTGCTGTGCTGTGGAAGAGACACTTCTTGCTTTAGAGCTGACGTGCAAAGCAGTCACGTAGTAACTTTAAAGTTATAAGGGTAAAAATTGTCAGGATGTTAACAATGAAAAGAACAATGACAGGTACGTTATTTAAACAGTTGTAGCAACGCGTGGGGATGTATAACTCTGTATTTTTCAGAACCCCGCTACTTACTCTTTAAGCAAGGCTAAAATACATAGCACAATCAAGAAACCAAAAGTTTGTCATCACATTAAAAAATGTATTTAAAAACTGTGTATAGGAGTTAAAAAAGGAGTGAAAATGATCCACCGCTATATTTCTTCCGATCCCAGTGCTCCATGCCGTGTTTGCCAGCTCTCTGTGAAAGGCTGAACGCAGTGATTCAGAGTGGATGAGGTCTCTGTCCACCGCAGCAGTGCTGCTCACACAGTGACAAACATAGTGTGCCTGTAACATGCCTCCTACTGACTAGAGGGAAAGGACTCCCAAAGCAGCATGCCAAACACACAGTCTGCTGGAAGAACTTTGGGTTTCTCACAGAGAGTTTAGCACAGCCACTTCTAGTTGCCATGGAGTTTGGGAGAAAGTATTTCAGCTCTTACTGTAAAACAGTATTCCTTACCATGATGATGTTCAAACGGGGTAAGTGCTTCTTTACTTCAAGGGCTTCATGTAAATGGGGTCTGGTAACTGGTAAAAGCACAGATTAAAATACGTCATTTATTGCAGTTCATTGTTTTGTACATTTCAGCATTACTGAAATTCAAGAAGTTTATATGGGAAAGGTGGTTTTAAATATACTTGGGTGCTTGCATCAAGGGCTGATGAAAATAAGCATTTCAGTTGCCTACTTTTAACTAGTTAATTAGAAACTAATTGTTTGGGTAATTTCTAAAGTTGGAAGCTGTCAAATATATAATTCAATTTTAATAGATTTTTTTAATCCTCAGGAAATTATTCCATTGCAATCTAGTACTAAAGCTCACTGAAAACAGTATTACACTATCTGAGGGAATCTTTTTTACTTGGTTGAATATTCCCAAACTGTATCTAACTGTATCCTGTTATTGCATACTACATTTTAATATATCATCCATTTAAACTCAATCCATAAAATCTTCAGTATTACTGAAACAAAGTTAGTTAATGTAGAGAAAATAGTGCTTTTGTTACACAGTTGAATTGGTATGTGTGAGGGAGAAGTCAAGCTCTACTATAGGAAGATGTGAGCTGGTCTTGAGGGTATGAAAGCAGTACTTCAGTGTCCACTGTTTTGTATTTACTTCTCCACCATCATATTTCTTCCCAATCTGGAACAGCTTCTTGGTAGTACCAGACTGTCGCGGGGTACGCTGTGATGGGCTCCCCTGATTCAAAGACACTTCATAATAACCTCCGACCTATTTAAACATTCCACTTGTTTCCCACTATGCAAGTTAAGATCCCAAAGAGCGGCAGAGCTGGGGGGGGGTGGGGAGGAGGAACATGCAGGGTCCATTGTTACCAGTTACCATAGCGACTGGTTCTAAGGGAACAGCCATTTCATGACTTCATATTTTATTTGGGGAAAAGGCCAGTGTAGTGTTTTCATGAATATTACAGAATGCTAATTCTGTATTTGTGTTCTTTTACACAAGCCAGGGCCTGTTCATCAATGTGGTAGAATGTATAAGAAATGTGTAAGAAACTGAGTTGGCTAATGCCTTTTATTTGTTGTTTTATGCCCTATTTACAAAGCTTATTATTTGAAGACTGTTACCGTATAAAAATTAGGTTTTCATAACTTCTGCTGTTGAGAACAACAGTCTGGGACAGTAACATGACTATCTTATATTGAACTAATCAAACATTTTTCAAATGACTCACAAGGTAACACATTGTATGACTAGTGCACTCCCCCAAACCATTCCATTGAGGTTGATGTAAGGACAGCTTTCTGCAGCATCTCAACAAAGTGTTGAGACCGGTGGGAATCTGAGAGATAAGTTGACTGCAGTTCAGAATTCACATGTGCGTTGATAAAGTGCACTCTACATTGCTGCAGTTCAGAATTCACATGTGCGTTGATAAAGTGCACTCTACATTGCTGCAGGTCAGAATTCACATGTGCGTTGATAAAGTGCACTCTACATTGCTGCAGGTCAGAATTCACATGTGCGTTGATAAAGTGCACTCTACATTGCTGCAGGTCAGAATTCACATGTGCGTTGATAAAGTGCACTCTACATTGCTGCAGTTCAGAATTCACATGTGCGTTGATAAAGTGCACTCTACATTGCTGCAGGTCAGCGGTTGCCAGGGTTTTCCTTTTGGTATTAGAGGAAGGAGTCCTTACACAATTGCTGTAGCAGGTTTTCTTTTTTATATATATATTCAGATATAACACAGAATCACAGGAACAGCATGCATGCTCACTTAATTGTTTATTTATTTGCTACATTTCTATAAAAGTGTTTTAAGGTCTGTTATAAAAATCTGTGCAATAAATAGCAAGTTACAAAAAGGACTGTTTTATAATTTGCACCACTACATGGCCAAATATTTGTAGCAGTCAATCAGTGACTTTGTCCACATAATGCAATGGTCATTAAACTGATGTTCTTGTACAAATAAACTTCACCAGCCTTACATGGTTACTCATGACAGTTGTTCTAAACAGAAGCAGGTTATCTGTGTTTCTGGTTGGCCCCCAATAGTACCCTCCATATTTACATGGGAAATTGTCAAATTAAGTATTTACACATACTCGTTTTTAAGACAAATGCCACTGTAAACACTCTCAGAACTCACTCAAAGAAACAACAAATCAGCCTTCTTGGGATATCCAAATAATTCTGATCTAAAAAGTACATTTTACACTAGAATCAAAACAGCAAACCTCATCAAAATTGGGACCAAATAAATAAATTCTAATATATATATATATACTGTTTTAAAAAACGAGAAACATTCAGAAAAGTATTCAGGCACTGTCAACAGTTTAAAAACGTGTCCTAAAATTACAGCTTCAATGATTGTCCAGTATGCTGAAAACCCATAGGCAAGGGTTAAACAGGTCTATTTCTCTTTGTAGAAATAAGAAAGCGTACATGTTGTGCTTGGAAATCCAGTTTGGGAGTGTAAGCTCATTGCAGCCGTGTGATAATGGAGGTATTGGGAGGTTTGCGGGTGTTTTAACACAAAAAACATATCTCTACCCTCATGAAAGCTGAGCCCACACAGACTAGCTGGGGGCTGTCAGATGTTCCAGGCAGATTTACAGCTGCACTTGCTACATGATACACAACCTCTCGACAGAGAAGTGGCCGTCACAGCTCTGAACACATTCACAAGCACCCAACACAATCGCTTCAGCCATAGACATTGTATTAAGTGAAGCTTTAAATATTACCTCACAGAGACTATTTATATGGTACTATTGATGCATGTACAGCTTAATGTGACAAGCCTTATTAACTGAGCATAAAATATATCTGTTAGTTAAAAAGTAGCTTTAAAGGTTATTTTCATTTCTTTTTTCCATTTCCTTTAATATTGTATGACATTTGCAATCATTCTGACAGGCTCTGTTTTTACAGTCTTGTTATTGTCATTTTTCTTCCAATCTGCCTTGGTCTGGCTCTAAGCTTGTCTGGAGAGTATTGCATTCAAGGCGTGTGACAGTGCAAGATCAAAGCCAGGTAAAGGCAGATTTAGAGAACAATTAAAATAGTGCCAGAAGAAATCAAAATGACTTTTGAAGCTACTTTGTCTACCTGAAATGAATTTGGAAAATTGTAAAGTAATGATTTCTTATTAAATCCATCACCAACTTTGTCCATAAAGGTAATACAGTGAAAGGTGCAAAGGGCTTTTTTCAGGGATAATCTTCATATTCAGCAATTGAAAAATACGCTTTTGTGGACATTTCTAATTAGACAAGAAGTTTCCTTCAATCAGTTTTTTTTACTTGATTTTTTTAATTACGGATGCCAAAAAGTGTAAGACTAATCGCTATCTTGTTGTGTGATACAATGCTGTCACAGATTCCAGGGATGGAAATGACTTCTGTTGCATAACGGTTTCACCCATTCTAAGTTTTACTACGAGCTTGATTCGCCACAGTGTATAGGTAACAAGCTCAGATGTGCCTTATTAAACTCATAGTAAAACCAGGAATGGATCAAACTGCTATGCAACTGGAGCCTTATTTCCGTCCCTGTATTCAAACATTGGTTGAGATAAAGTAACAGCTTGTGCAGTCAAACCTGGTTAACTTGCTTGGGTAGGGCAAGGCCAGTTAGCTGTTCAGCCCCCACGGACTTCCAATGAAAAAGTGATCACCCTACTTCTATTTCTTCTGGCTGTTATGTGGCTCTATAAGTTTAAATGCGTGTGTGTGTGTGTGTGTGTGTGTGTGCGTGTGTGTGCGTGTGTGTGTGTGTGTGTGTGCGTGTGTGTGTGTGTGCGTGTGTGTGTGTGTGTTTAAACTCCTAGCTAAATGGTATCTTCAGGCTTACAGTGTAGTTATTTAAACAGTTGTATTTGAAATAATTAATCTGTTTAGGAGCCTCATTAAACAATGTGGACCCTGAGGCGCTGATCGAGTGACTATCACACTCTACATGGTGAACACGAGATCTGCTCTGATCTTCACCAAACCTTAGTTATACAACGTAGCCTGCTATAGACATATTGTATTTGGCTATAAGCCGATAACCCTTTCAGGTCCTGTGTGTGATTATGTGGACCCCCTGTATGTGCCTGCACTGGTTTATTTATTGTGCATAGCTGAAGTGTCCTTCCAGGGCATGTTTGTAAGTTAGCAGTAGCTTCTATCACTGCCTGTGGAGACTGTGTTCATGTGTGTTGCCTCAGCCGAGCATAAAGAACTTTCTCTTGATTTCATAGCCGGATGCTTGGGTTGTGCTGTCTGGGTCAGGACACCGCTGTGAATATTGAAAACACACCGGCTGCACCCCCAGCATCTTTACACTAAGGGTCAGCTAAATGCTGGGCTGGGTTTTATCTAGGGTTGTTCTGTGACATTTCTGTCTGGTACAACAGCAATGTGATCTGATTGGTGTCAGTTTAAGACAAGTGGATTATCCTCTCTAAGGTTTTAAAATGTGCTTTCATACCTCTTACTGTCAGCACTGGTAATGCTTTCACTGGTCTCTTCTTTTGGTTCTTTACTTGTATTTTTTTGCTACTTCAATTGGAAATATAGGAGTCATAAGTAGTGCTGCTTCCTGGTACTCAGTCACGTCCTGTCTTGCAGTTTAAACTCACTCCAGTGGGCTGGCTGTAAGCAGGTGACATGCCCTATTGTACAGCAGAGCAATCTATCTTGGATTTGAAATATTTCAATATCCCGAATTAACTTAAATAAGTGGCAAACTGCTCTGCCCAATAATAGGAAAACATATAATGATGTTAATAAAGCTAATGAGAGATAAGATTAGATTTAAACTCTGCATCTTTTTACTAAAAATTGATTGACAAACACATAGCTGTAATATTTTAAAATATCTATACCGAGAATATGAATGATGTTTTTGGTATATTTCATAATAATGTTATGTTAACCACCAATAAATGCTTAGCATGTCATTTCTTCCGATTTACCCAACCTCCAAATGTGAATAGGATCTGAGTGTAAAACAAAGAGGTCAAACCACTGTGGATACAAAAACAAACAGGCTTATTTTAAAGCTTTGACTTTATACATGCATTCTGTGCACTGAACCAGAAATACATTGGGATTGTTTCAGTCAAAACCATTTGATAACAGTAACCTAGCAACCGGGGAAAAAACAAATCTTACTGTTAATCTAAACTTTAAACCTAAACATCTATCCTATAGCTGCCCTTGTGTTGTCATTGGGAGAAAATGATTGCATTGTCATTGAAGAGCTTTGGGTTGGGGTACTGCATTAATAGTCTCTTTTGTTGCTTAAACAAGCATGATGAACCAAAATGTATTTGCACACATTGGGGTTTAAGTTTCAATGCAGCATGCCCTGAGGGTTTTGTTTTGGAATGTTTCAATGCAGTGCTTCATGTGATTTGAAGTGATGATGAGGATGATTGCTTTCAGAAGGAGCACATTACCTCTGTTTAGATGTGCAGTATTGTGCTGGGGTGTATACACATTTCATTTCTAATGACATGTTTTGTGCTACAGTAGCTCAGAGAGGCAAGCTTGTCTATACAAGAAACTTGGGGGATTGCAGGGTTAGCCAGAGCACACGCTGTTAAAATGTAGGTAATTTGGCAAATCCATTTTTCCGATCTCCTTTAATTTACAATTTTAAGGACTGCAGTTTTAGAGGACCAAGCCTAAGGCAGAACATCAAAGAAATGTCTTCCTGTGCACTGGAGAATAACATTCAGAAGGTTTCATTTTGTCGCTCAGTAGCTAAACATTTTGAAACTTATTTAGGAAAACACTTTCCTAGTTAACATCTACACTATTAAAGTTGGAAAATTCCATTTCCTGTTTTTCATTATATGCTTGAAACTATCTGAGCTCAGCAATATAAGGTGCGACTAATAAACATTGATAACGCAAAACGCCCTTGTGGGAAACTTACTAGAAGTCATGGTCTTTAGAAGAGGACGTACTGCTTTGAACTGAACTTCTTAAACAAGTTGCAAGGGTGTGATGAAAAATGGAAACACAACTAGAATTGGAAATGTTGTACCCCCTACTGGTCTCATTTGTCTCCTATCCAGCCTTTCCGGTAACTATACATTTCCTTTTTCATTCACTAAAGCTGTGGGTTATACTGAATAACAACTCATTTTCCAGATGCAGCAGTATTCTTGCTGACTGGAGAGAAATGTGCATTGAAATGAGGGAGCTGGCTCAACAATAGCTGTTTGTGGATGTCTAAATGTGACTGGAATCCTACAGCCCTCCTTCCCTCCCGCTTGTCTGAGCTGCGATTGGCTCCACAGTATGAGCTCATCATCTTCTTTGTTGTTGTAAAAGAAAAATATCCATCGCAAACAAAGCACCAGCTCTCCTTCAAAACAGCCTCCTCAGACCAGGTTAAGACTCTCCTATTTTTAGAAGTTTTCTAATTGGCATGCAAATGAAGCTTAGACACTTATGCGCTGCATCAATGCACCATTCTCAAACACATTTTAATTTGAGGAGGAAGGTGGCGGCAGTATTATGCGAGTGTGTCGCTTGTTTATGGGACAGATCAATGGATGCAGAAAGACTGGGGATGGGATATTTGGAGCCCGTTTTACCCTACTTGGACTTCTTTCTTACTAAATATCTTGGTACCTGTAACAGGGGGAGACCTGTGCTGACTCTGCTGGCGTATTCTTAGTGCTGCAGGAAGAGGGCAGCAGTCATCCAATACCCGCCTGTCAGTCATGGCAGTGACACGGAGAGGTGGGAAAGAGGGTGTGTGGGCTTTTCTTCTCTCTGAGTGGCTGAAAGGCGGGTCTTGGGGGGATTGCTAGCCCTATAAAATAATACTCCACTGTTTCCTCAGATCTGCCCTTTTAAAAGACGTACCGGGAAGTACGGTAGCTCGGGTCGAGAGCTGGGAACAGCCGGGACCGAGAGAAAACCGGGAACAAAAAGAAAACGGAAAGTAAACTTAATATTAGTGGAGAACCCGTGGCAGACCCCCTGTGTAGTTCTAGGGTAGTCTGAGAAGACGGTCAGAGTAGGACGGAGACCCGGGCCGTGTGGCTAGCGACGGCTGGGGTAACGCTGCCGAAGTGCAGCACCTTTTATTTGTAGTTTTGTTACTGTGTTTTATTTTCCTTTTTACTTTCGCCTTTGGTTTTTGAATTATTGTTTGAGCACTTGTAAGTGCGCCCGCACTTGTTCTGTACCGCATCTGGTATTTCCGTGGTACTGTTTTTATCATTGCTGGTAGGCAGACCACGGTGAACAGCGCCCTCTGCGGGCTAAAAGAAAAAAATACACCCGGCACAATAAAACTGGACACCTGTGCGGTGCTTCAAGTACACCTTCTGTCTCCTGTGTGTCAGTGAATCACCCACCACCCTTCCACAGTACCCCTGAAAAAATAACTGTCCGCCAAACAGATTTTTGCAAAAAGTTTCTACGAGCATCTCACAAGTGCAGTGGCACGTCAAAATCTCGTCCAGTTTTTAGGATGACTTTAGCTTCATGACATTTGAAATCTGACTTGTTCATTTCCATCAGCAGCCGATCGAGATCAAATCCATTTCAATTTGTACTCTGTCTGCCTGTGTCCCAGGTAGGATTGCAGGCTGGCAGAACACGGTCTCTCCAACCCATGCTGATGGTAGAAGTTACCTAATGAACCTCCAATGCAAAGGATGTAAGAGGTGTGATTTCTAAGTCTCTGACTGCAGAAAATAAATGAGTGTAGGCAGCATGTGAAGTCTTTGATTTATATATTACTGTCAGGAAATATAATAAATGAATGAATGCATGCTGCAAGTGCCTACTTCACTCCTGCAGAAACACAGACATTCTTCTCTAAACCTGTGAGCCTGTTTGCTCAGTAGAATGTATTTGATAAAGATATTTAGTAAGTAAAGGGTCTGAGTTGGGTACGCCCCAGCTCTGGTTGTCTTTCCCCATTGCTGTTGGAGAACATTTAGTTCCACCTGTTCCAGCTTAATGATATGTTTATCGCACACAAGCTCGTTTGTTTTTACAGGTTTACAGGGTAATGCCTGAGCAGGTTAATCTTGGTCTCTTTCTATTGCAATAATGCTGTATTATGCTGATCTACAGCCTATAACTGGCTTTCAAATAAGAACATATAATGACAAAAGGCACTGAAGCAGTCCTAATTATTAGAGGGAAACACAGGAGATCAGGGGCTCTACTGAACCCTGCACTAATCCCTCACACAGACCAGGGGCAGAGGGAAACACAGGAGATCAGGGGCTCTACTGAACCCTGCACTAATCCCTCACACAGACCAGGGGCAGAGGGAAACATAGGAGATCAGAGGCTCTACTGAACCCTGCACTAATCCCTCACACAGACCAGGGGCAGAGGGAAACACAGGAGATAAGGGGCTCTACTGAACCCTGCACTAATCCCTCACACAGACCAGGGGCAGAGGGAAACATAGGAGATCAGGGGCTCTACTGAACCCTGCACTAATCCCTCACACAGACCAGGGGCAGAGGGAAACACAGGAGATAAGGGGCTCTACTGAACCCTGCACTAATCCCTCACACAGACCAGGGGCAGAGGGAAACATAGGAGATCAGGGGCTCTACTGAACCCTGCACTAATCCCTCACACAGACCAGGGGCAGAGGGAAACACAGGAGATCAGGGGCTCTACTGATCCAAGCACACAACTGTATGCTGCCATGGTAACCCACCTCCCCTGAATGTTTTTTAATTATTGGTTTATTAGTGTTTACTGATAAACAAACGGTCAACATTCAGCCTTTTGTTCTGTTGCTGGAAATGGAAGAAAGTGAGTCTGGAGAAAGCTGTAAGTGCAGTGGCATTTATGTGATCCCAACTTATAAATAGTTTTCTTCTGCAGGTAACATTGGGGGATATTTTTTGAAAGGGGAAAATACATGCTGATTTTGGAATAGTGATTGAGAGTGATTTTTATTCTCATTTTAAAAAATAGTAGTTAATTAAGGACTACAGGAAACAATTACTCCAAATCATCATTAGCACAGTATTTTCAGGAAGAAAATAATAATAATTTGGACATGCAAGCAGTCTGTGAGGTGTTTCTTAATAGTTTAATATTGTAGCAGATTTTTTCTTTTAGAATTTTTTTTTCCAATAACAATCTAAGACAGTGTTGCCCCTTGTCTCTCAAACAGCATATGTTACTAACCTATTCAAGCTAATATTGGAACATTTATTTTGTAAACAGGCAAAAAATGATCCACTAATTTAGGTAGGCTGAGGACCCATTTACATCCTATATAAAAATGCCTAATGCAACTGTGATCCTCTTTTCCAGCTTAGCAGAACAAGACCTTTAATTAGTTAATTACTAATTTTGACATAGTATTATTTTATTCCACCTTGAAATTGCCTGATTTTTAGTAAGTATGTTTCAAATCTGTTTATAAATCCAGTTTCGTGATTACTTGATTATGGATATAATCCAGTATATGCTATACAGTAACACTCGTAATTGGAAGGCTACAGCTTTCGAGAGGAAACTTTAGGATTGAGAGAGGACATATTCAGGAATAATTTAAGAGACTGTTTAACCTAAGAGAATATTTATTTAAAAAACAGCCCCTAAATAACATTATGTAAAACGTCCTTAGTTTTGTTAATGGTGCCCTTTCTGACACAGTTGTACTGCACTACTGTATAAATCTATGGATATTAAAATGTAGCGAACCTGCTGTGTGTTGCCTCCACCCCCACAATTGTCTTTTAACTATGAAGGTACTACATAGTTACTACCTGGAGATGCAAATCTTTAAATCCTAAGTGGTCTGTAGACATGTTTCCAGTACTGCTGAGTTTGATGACCTTTCAGGTTAGAATCATTCCATTTGTTAACAGTGCAGATAGGCGGTGTGGAACAGAGTTCACATGACAGCAGTGGAGTGTGAGTCACAGAGCACAGAGGGGATGAGAGTTTCACTGGAGCAGATAGTGTAATACTAACACAGGCAGTCTTTGAGTTAATACATTAACATAGACTGTTGTGCTGCAGTATTAGGAAAGGTTATACAGCGGGCCCTATTCCCAAAACGTTAGCACTGTTTATAAACAGTGCCTTGAAAAATGAGAGTAATATTCTCTCTAAAGCTTTTTAATAAGGTTGAATGAACTGCAAACTGAACAAAACAGGGCCCACTATCTCTTGTGTTTGTGCCTCTAGTGATTTTCTTTGTAAGCGTGTTTAAATAGCATGAAGAATTTTTTTTTTTTTAACAGTACATTTGCAGGTGTTTTGCATTTTGCCATGCTTGCACTTGCATATACTGTGCTTTAGCATGCTTTGCCATGCTTATGAGAGATGTACCATGTGTTTTAACCTGACAATGGCCCTGGCTACAGTCAGGCAGGCACCATGAGAGCTTCCCCTCCCAGCTGTGCAAGCGAGCCACCTCAGTTCTGACCTGAACACATCGCTACTCACTTCTAACCTCTCTCAAGCAGAGTGCAAGCGAGCCGCCTCAATCCTGAACACATCGCTACTCACTTCTAACCTCTCTCAAGCAGAGTGCAAGTGAGCCGCCTCAATCCTGAACACATCGCTACTCACTTCTAACCTCTCTCAAGCAGAGTGCAAGTGAGCCGCCTCAATCCTGAACACATCGCTACTCACTTCTAACCTCTCTCAAGCAGAGTGCAAGCGAGCCGCCTCAATCCTGAACACATCGCTACTCACTTCTAACCTCTCAAGCAGAGTGCAAGCGAGCCGCCTCAGTCCTGAACACATCGCTACTCACTTCTAACCTCTCTCAAGCAGAGTGCAAGCGAGCCGCCTCAATCCTGAACACATCGCTACTCACTTCTAACCTCTCTCAAGCAGAGTGCAAGCGAGCCGCCTCAATCCTGAACACATCGCTACTCACTTCTAACCTCTCTCAAGCAGAGTGCAAGCGAGCCGCCTCAATCCTGAACACATCGCTACTCACTTCTAACCTCTCTCAAGCAGAGTGCAAGCGAGCCGCCTCAATCCTGAACACATCGCTACTCACTTCTAACCTCTCTCAAGCAGAGTGCAAGCGAGATGCCTCTTTGTTACTGCTCCTGGAGATGCTGTCCTTGGCTGAACTCTTTCAGGTAGAACAGCAGCTTCAGTCAGAAAGAGAAGCCTGTCAGGGAGCCCCTCTCCAGGGCCAGGGTTATCACAGTCATAGGTTGGGGGGAGGGGGGTGCTAGCATCCAGGCTTAAAATTCTGACTGGAGGCTGGTATGTGGGGTGAAAGGGGAGGGGTTCAGGACACAAATCAGTGGATCAAAGGCTTGGTGCTTGATGACTTCCCATAGGCTTGTGTATAATCAACTGTGGATATTGGAGAATTCAATTTGAAAACATGGCAAGCAGAAAAGTGTTTGGGTCTGTTAAACCATGATCAAATATAAAGGCTTAACATGGCTTTATAGTAATTGTATAAATGGTGATGGAATTAAGAATGGCCGTGATATAGTGAGAGACCCATAGAAAAACAAATAGGCTAACAAATACTGTACAACCACTCCCTTGTTTTATCGGGGGTGTCAGGGTCCAGTATAAATCCTCTATGCAACCTGCTGTTGCTCATTTTTCATACAAAAAGCAGCACACCGTTTTAATTCACACAGCGGAGGGTAATTGCTTCTCATCAACTTCAGTCTCCAATTAATGAGTCTTCCTCTCCTTTCTCAAATGTACAAACCGGTTGCATTGAAAGAATCTATTCCCAACATAGGAGGCTTGTTGCTAGGGAGCTGACGTCACTGCCCTGTGACTTTTGCTAGTGCATTACTGCCACACGTAAAAACCTTGTTGGCTAAAATAAAAACCGCGTCAGCAAGTAGATATTTAATTTGCTTTGTGTTATTGTGCAATACATGTGTATATGATAACAGTATGATATTAATGCTTTGTTTTTAATTGTTTTGTATATTGTTGTTTGTGATGTGAAGTATGAAATGAAACGAACAGTAATTCGAAGTGCCTGTGTATACTGCAGCTAAGGCATACGCAGTTAGACAGTAGAAATGGGGAGCCAACTCCAGGAGTGCGATATATCCAAGGGAAAGCGAGGGGTGGTATAACGAGGGGTAGGTGTATAGAGCATGATTCACTGGAGAGTGAAGGTCCAGTCAGTCCAATGGGGACCCTGTACACAAAGCTTTAACACACACATTATTTAAATAATCTTTATTTAAAGTGTACATAACTTTTCTAGATCATTGTTTAAGCCAACAACAGTCTAGAGCAGTTTAGAATAGCAGACTGAATATCTACCAATCCGACTATAAACACAAACCTGAATATCTACCAATCCGACTATAAACACAAACCTGAATATCTATCAATCCGACTATAAACACAAACCTGAATATCTATCAATCCGACTATAAACACAAACCTGAATATCTATCAATCCGACTATAAACACAAAACTGAATATCTACCAATCCGACTATAAACACAAACCTGAATATCTATCAATCCGACTATAAACACAAACCTGAATATCTATCAATCCGACTATAAACACAAACCTGAATATCTATCAATCCGACTATAAACACAAACCTGAATATCAATCAATCTGACTATAAACACAAACCTGAATATCAATCAATCCGACTATAAACACAAACCTGAATATCTACCAATCCGACTATAAACACAAACCTGAATATCTATCAATCTGTCTATAAACACAAACCTGAATATCTATCAATCCGACTATAAACACAAACCTGAATATCTATCAATCCGACTATAAACACAAACCTGAATATCTATCAATCCGACTATAAACACAAACCTGAATATCAATCAATCCGACTATAAACACAAACCTGAATATCTACCAATCCGACTATAAACACAAACCTGAATATCTATCAATCCGACTATAAACACAAACCTGAATATCAATCAATCCGACTATAAACACAAACCTGAATATCTACCAATCTGACTATAAACACAAACCTGAATATCTATCAATCTGTCTATAAACACAAACCTGAATATCAATCAATCCGACTATAAACACAAACCTGAATATCTACCAATCCGACTATAAACACAAACCTGAATATCTATCAATCCGTCTATAAACACAAACCTGAATATCTATCAATCCGACTATAAACACAAACCTGAATATCAATCAATCTGACTATAAACACAAACCTGAATATCTACCAATCCGACTATAAACACAAACCTGAATATCAATCAATCCGACTATAAACACAAACCTGAATATCTACCAATCCGACTATAAACACAAACCTGAATATCTACCAATCCGACTATAAACACAAACCTGAATATCTATCAATCCGACTATAAACACAAACCTGAATATCTATCAATCCGACTATAAACACAAACCTGAATATCTACCAATCCGACTATAAACACAAACCTGAATATCTACCAATCCGACTATAAACACAAACCTGAATATCTACCAATCCGACTATAAACACAAACCTGAATATCTACCAATCCGACTATAAACACAAACCTGAATATCTATCAATCTGACTATAAACACAAACCTGAATATCTACCAATCCGACTATAAACACAAACCTGAATATCTATCAATCCGACTATAAACACAAACCTGAATATCTATCAATCCGACTATAAACACAAACCTGAATATCTATCAATCCGACTATAAACACAAACCTGAATATCTATCAATCTGACTATAAACACAAACCTGAATATCTATCAATCCGACTATAAACACAAACCTGAATATCAATCAATCTGACTATAAACACAAACCTGAATATCAATCAATCCGACTATAAACACAAACCTGAATATCTATCAATCCGACTATAAACACAAACCTGAATATCTATCAATCCGACTATAAACACAAACCTGAATATCTATCAATCTGACTATAAACACAAACCTGAATATCTATCAATCCGACTATAAACACAAACCTGAATATCTATCAATCTGTCTATAAACACAAACCTGAATATCTACCAATCCGACTATAAACACAAACCTGAATATCTACCAATCCGACTATAAACACAAACCTGAATATCTATCAATCTGACTATAAACACAAACCTGAATATCTATCAATCTGTCTATAAACACAAACCTGAATATCTACCAATCCGACTATAAACACAAACCTGAATATCTATCAATCCGACTATAAACACAAACCTGAATATCTATCAATCCGACTATAAACACAAACCTGAATATCTATCAATCTGACTATAAACACAAACCTGAATATCTACCAATCCGACTGTAAACACAAACCTGAATATCTATCAATCCGACTATAAACACAAACCTGAATATCTATCAATCTGTCTATAAACACAAACCTGAATATCTACCAATCCGACTATAAACACAAACCTGAATATCTATCAATCCGACTATAAACACAAACCTGAATATCTACCAATCCGACTATAAACACAAACCTGAATATCTATCAATCCGACTATAAACACAAACCTGAATATCTATCAATCTGTCTATAAACACAAACCTGAATATCTATCAATCCGACTATAAACACAAACCTGAATATCTATCAATCCGACTATAAACACAAACCTGAATATCTACCAATCCGACTATAAACACAAACCTGAATATCTACCAATCCGACTATAAACACAAACCTGAATATCTATCAATCCGACTATAAACACAAACCTGAATATCTATCAATCCGACTATAAACACAAACCTGAATATCTATCAATCCGACTATAAACACAAACCTGAATATCAATCAATCTGACTATAAACACAAACCTGAATATCTATCAATCCGACTATAAACACAAACCTGAATATCTATCAATCCGACTATAAACACAAACCTGAATATCTATCAATCCGACTATAAACACAAACCTGAATATCTACCAATCCGACTATAAACACAAACCTGAATATCTATCAATCTGACTATAAACACAAACCTGAATATCTATCAATCTGACTATAAACACAAACCTGAATATCTATCAATCCGACTATAAACACAAACCTGAATATCAATCAATCTGACTATAAACACAAACCTGAATATCTACCAATCCGACTATAAACACAAACCTGAATATCAATCAATCTGACTATAAACACAAACCTGAATATCAATCAATCTGTCTATAAACACAAACCTGAATATCTATCAATCCGACTATAAACACAAACCTGAATATCTATCAATCCGACTATAAACACAAACCTGAATATCTATCAATCCGACTATAAACACAAACCTGAATATCTATCAATCCGACTGTAGCCAACATTTTTTGAATAGCTTGTTGTGAAAGCGCTCCGTTGTTTCAGCGGATGGAAAGCGGAGGAGCTGCTGTATGCCTGGATGACCTTGCTCTTCAGAGAAGGTGTTTAAAGCATTATTATTATTATTTATTTCTAAGCAGACGCCCTTATCCAGGGCGACTTACAATCGCAAGCAAATACAAATACATTCAAGTGTTACAAAGCATGAAGGAAGCTTGTGAGATGAGTCTTGATAACCTTAGGGCTGACGACCAGCCAATGGAATTTTAAGTGTTGCGCTCTGAGACCAGGCACTGGCTACTTATCATACTAACTGTCTGAAGGAGATGGAAGGTACACCAACAAGTGTGGTTTGTGTTAAACGAAGACATGAAAGCTTTAATGAAGAGACTACCATAATGCTCTGCTCTTTATCAGGTTCCTATAACCATGGTTACAGATAATTCACAATTAAGTCTACACAACTTGTACAGATATATGTTGGTCCTGGTAATAGCTGTAAAACTGATCTAGCACCAACCAAAGGTATTGATTTCAGATCAGATGAAGAAGGGCATCATAGGGAATGTCATACAGTATATTCTACCAAGTATGATGTTGTCTGTTAAATCAGGCGGCACACCCTGTAGACCAGGGGTAGGCAACCCTGGTCCTGGAGTGTCACAGACACTTCTGTTTTTTGTTTTACCCAAGCCCTAATTGATTCAATGATTGGCTTAATTGGTCAGAATTACCATGTGTTCCAGGTATTTAGCAATTGATGATTAAGAGATACCTACAAAACCTGCAGGGCTGTGGCACTCCAGGACCAGGGTTGCCTACCCTTGCTGTAGACTGTTCTTAGTTGAGCCGTCACTGTTATTGTCACTGTCTGTCTGCCGCAGTATTGATGGGTGAGGATAATGTTTTTTTATATATATGATTCCTAGCCCATGCTAGCTTTGAAGGCACAGAGGGCTCCGGTAGAATAACAATTCAAGGGTTGTTCCTACAGGAATGGCTTTGGATTGACTTACAGGCACATGCCAGCCGGAGCTAATTGTATTGACAGAAACCACTTGTAGCCAGACTTGTTCATTTGTGAGACACAAGCAATGTAAATACTTTATTGAATTATTGAGAGCTAAGCAAGGTTTTAAAATCAAACTGTATTATTACGGATCCCCCTTTCCTTCAGATCAAGATATATAGGTTCTTTGCTTGTATTTTATACTTCAATTGGGAATATCCAGATATTTCAAAGACAATATTACACTGTAGATGAAAAGGTACCAGGATGCAGCAGTTTATCTGAAGCATTGGATTGGAAATAAATTAATTGAAAATTCCTAATAAAAAACCTGTTTAGCTCAATAAAAGGTTAAGTAGTTGAAATGGGTTTCTAAACCTTGGTTAGCTCTGATTTAACCCTTCCATTACCAGTTTTGCTCCTGTTGTGTTTTTTGCAAAACAACTTTTTCTGGGCTTTTCCATATTTGGAAAGCAAAGGGTTATTACAAACTTTACAAGGAAAGCCAAATATAATCTACCCCCCACATCCACTATTTACAAATATAAATGCATATATAAACTGCTGGACAATATTTTCTGGGGGGAAAGAAACAACTTAAAAAGGTGCTCAAGACATAAACGAGGTGTTTTCTGTTTAAGAAACCAGGAGTTAATTAGACTGGAGTATAAAATACCCCATAGTGTTTTTGTTTGTGTTGAATGGGTTATTGGGTTATTGATCTTTAATTTAGTTTAGTCCTTGTAGCACAGGGGGAATCAGACCACAGAACTTGATCTTTGTAATTTAGTGGTTTGAAAACCAGTGGACATTGGAATTCAGCACAATTGATCTTAAACACAACTGCGGCTTGACACTTGTGTGTGGAAAACGAGAACATTATAACGCTATGCTGAGAATAACATTGAATCTGCTTGTCACATTCTTCTGAGAAAGCTTCATTTAATGAGCTTTAGGATCTTCTGCTAAATGTGTTTAACTACACAAAATAAGAAATACATAGAAACCAATCCTACCTCAAAGTATCTTCATTGAAGCCAAATTGTTCAGTCAATGTCAATTCCAATTCCCTTTTAATCAACTGCAACACATCATTGATCAAAATTGCAATTAGCAGTGTTCTGTTAATGAGTTTCTCACAATGGCAACAAATTGCCGAAATTGAAGTCACTGTTAGTCAATTAAACTGGCTTCAAATGAAGCGGTTGAACAATCACAACAATTATGTATCTAATTGCTTTTAAATTGGAATTGGGAATTGAGTTTAAAATGGGATTGGAATTGAAGAACAGGAATTGACACCGCAGGAGACACTTTTTGACAAAGTCTTTACAGAGGTTCTTTAAACATCTATGAATGGTGCGTTTGTCACTGGAGTGTTGTAATAAGTTGCACCATAGACATTCCCAGCAGCCATGGAGGGAAGGCAATAACCCTTCAGCTTCAGAGCAGATTTAGCATCAGACTGAATGCGGATCTCTGATCATTTTAGTAATGCATTCTATCAAGGATTTCCCTCCTAGATAGGTTGATTGTGACGTTTGTCAAAGGCTTAGGGATTGACACACATTGATGGTGTGCCAGTAGGATTGGAGTGCTAGCTTGACACAGATAGGATTGACTTGGCACGGATGCCTGTGTTTCAAACAGTTTGAGAAGTGCATGTGGTTGTCTTTTTTTTAAGATTTAAAAAGATTTATTTTTTAATTGATACCTGGTTGTTTAACTAATACAGCGTATAAAAAAAAAACCGGAATATTGTTGTATAACCAGCAAATATACGTTTTGAAAAGGTACTGTAATTAAAAATTTGAAGTCTTCGCCAGACTAAAGCCCTCCGCACACAGCCCGACTCAAGCCGTCCCGTCTCATCTCAACTGGCCGTACAGAGTTTGGATGAATCGTATCAGTGTGCGTGCCTTTAAAACCAAGATTATGCAGATTTCAGTTGGGATGTCTTCAGATTTGATGATTGAACATTGAATCTTTTTCAGACGTAGTTTCGTTCAGATGTGATCAGTCTGTCAGTCTGTCTGTCTGCGGCGGTTGCCGACCAAGACTGACTGAGACCGATTAGTCATGAGGGTGTCAACCAATGGTGGAGCAGGTTTAAGTGACGTAGCTTGTCATGTAACTTGTCATACAAGATGGTGGAATATTGACAGCTTTAGTTCAACAGGTAAAAATACATTAGTCTTGAATTGCTCTGAGTGTCCCGAATTAAAAAATACCAGATATGTGCACATTTGAATTGTTTTTTTAGGCATTTACTAATCAAAGGTAAATTATCAATTTACCTTTTTATTATCAATCTACTGGCAGCCTATATTTTCTTACTGCGCTAAACAGAAGTAACCGGAGCGTTGATCTCCAATAGGTCACAAATCACAAGCCCCTAGATCCACACGCTGAGAAAAAAACAGCAAAGTCAAATAAAAATCAACAGCTTGGATTTTATTTACCACAGGCTAAAGTGTAGTAGACAAGCTATACAAAAAGTCAAACACTGCCTGAAACGTTTGCATGGTGTGAATGGTCAATAGCTTAATAAACGCTTCTTTTGGTTGCCTCGTGGCGCTGTCTCCGCTGTCTAATCAGCATACGATGCCATGCATAATATGAGGGTCGCTATGTTGAGCTAAGTTAATACAAAAATATGTACAGGGCAGTATTAATTAAATTTGCATACATAGTAATCACCAGGATCTAGTTGTGGTCAGTAATTCAGTCTTAGCAGTGTGCAACACCCAGTCGGGAAAAACTCAGCTGTGACGTCAAACCAAAACTGAGCACAATTGCAGAATCTGTGCATAGTCAGATGAGATGAGTCGGAACGACTTGAGTCGGTCTGTGTGCGGCGGGCGGGCTTAAGAAATCAATTCAAAGCTACTTACAGGGTTGTAGCTTGAAACAAAAAGAATAAAACCACGACCACCATAGAATACTTCACTTAATAATAATAATAACTTAGGGACATTTCATATTGAACTTTCCTGAGGTAGGTTCTGGTTACCTAGTGTTTCGCATTACTGACAGCTGAGCGTATAAAAACGTTGTCTTCGAGTCCCGGAGTGTCTCCCCGGGTGTGCAGGGTGTCATGCAGTCAGGGGAGCGCAGGGTCAGGTTCTGGCTGTGCCAGGTTGCATAGGTTCTGCAGTTCAAGTGTTTCATTTTTTTTTATTGTATACCCCACAGGTTATGGCATCTCTGTAAAAGTTCTTGAAGACAAATGTCAGACAACTGCTACTGGAAGAAGAAAGACCAGATTGAGCAGAACTGAGTAGAGGAATTAGTTCTGCTTGTAACCTTAGAGAAAAACAAGACGCTGCCGAAAATGCCTCCCTCAGGAAATATAAGAACCCTGTCTGGGATTCCGAGGGCACATGCTAAAGTTACAATTCGAGACATATTGGGTGTTTAAGCGGTGCTTAGACTTCTCATTTGCAGCATGTGTTGATGCAGTCCACAGATGGGATTCTGTAAGTGAAGGTGTTTCAGTGTTTTCAGTTGTTAGCAGATTATCATGTGTTCAAAGCTGTACATTGTACACCCAGCTGTACACCCTCAATATTTTCAATGTTCTCTACTTTGTGTTGATATTCTTAGGACTCTGGAAATGAGGATATCTGTGTGCTATATCTGAAAATTCTTCTAATCTCCATTTGTGACCCCTGGTCCTTGTTTCTTTTTTCAGGTCGAAAAAGTCCCTTGGGTCGACATTCTCAAAACGTTTTAGAAATTTGAATGGTTGAATCAGATCACCGCATAGTCTTCTTTGTTCAAGATTGAATAGATTCAGTTCTTTTAGCCTGTCTGCATACGACATGCCTTTTAAACCCAGGATAATTCTGGTCGCTCTTCTTTGCACTCTTTCTAGAGCAGCAATACCCTTTTTGTAACGAGGTGACCAGAACTGAACACAATATTCTAGATGAGGTCTTACTAATGCATTGTAAAGTTTTAACATTACTTCCCTTGATTTAAATTCAACACTTCTCACAATATAGCCGAGCATATTGTAGGCCTTTTTTATAGCTTCCCCACATTGTCTAGATGAATCAACATAAATTCCTAGGTCTTTTTCATAGTTCCCTTCTTCAATTTCAGTATCTCCCATATGATATTTATAATGCACATTTTTTATTGCCTGTATGCAGTACTTTACACTTTTCTCTATTAAATGTCATTTGCCATGTGTCTGCCCAGTTCTGAATGCTGTCTAGATCATTTTGAATGACCTTTGGTGCTGCAACAGTGTTTGCCACTCCTCCTATTTTTGTGTCGTCTGCAAATTTAACAAGTTTGCTTACTATACCAGAATCTAAATCATTAATGTAGATTAGGAATAGCAGAGGACCTAATACTGATCCCTGTGGTACACCACTGGTTACCTCGCTCCATTTTGAGGTTTCTCCTCTAATCAGTACTTTCTGTTTTCTACATGTTAACCACTCCCTAATCCATGTGCATGCATTTCCTTGAATCCCTATTGCGTTCAGTTTGAGGATTAATCTTTTATGCGGGACTTTGTCAAAAGTTTTCTGGAAATCTAAACCATGTCATATGCTTTGTCCATTACCCATTGTCGATGTTGCATCCTCAAAAAAATCAAGCAGTTTGGTTAGACACGATCTCCCTTTCCTAAAACCATGCTGACTGTCTCCCAGGATACTGTTACCATATAGGTAATTTTCAATTTTGGATCTTATTATAGTTTACATATAATAGAAGTCAGGCTTATTGGTCTGTAGTTACCTGGTTCGGTTTTGTCTCCCTTTTTGTGGATCGGTATTATGTTTGCAATTCTCCAGTCTTTTGGTACAACCCCTGTGTCAAGAGACTGTTGCATGAGCTTGGTTAGCGGTTTGTAAATAACTTCTTTCATTTCTTTGAGTACTATTGGGAGGATCTCATCTGGCCCAGGGGATTTGTTTATTTTAAGAGCTCCTAGTCCCTTTAACACTTCTGCCTCTGTTATGCTAAAGTTATTTAAAACTGGATAGGAACAAGTCGACATGTGGGGCATGTTGTCCGTATCCTCCTTAGTAAAAACTTTTTTTTTTCTTTCTTCGTCTATGAATTTGCCATTTGTATCTCTTAGACATTTAACCTCCTCTTTGAATGTTCTCTTGCTGTTATAATATTGGAAAAACATTCTGGAATTGGTTTTAGCCCCCTTAGCAATGTTCATTTCTATCTCTCTCTTGGCCTTTCTAACTTCTTTTTTGACTTTGATCCTTTCAGTTTGCAGGCTGTTTGAAGTTTTAAATTAGTGTTTTATATAATAGTTTGTAGTAATTTTTAATTTCAAATTCCGACTGAAAGTGCTTAGAACAATTTTAATATGTAGATATCCTGTTTGGTGCAATGTCAGCTTGTATTAATGCATTCCGCAATGGTGTCAGTACCTTTGTTGACAGTACTTTCGGATACCACAGTATTTAGAATAAACAATACATTATTTCTTCAGCTGACAGTACTTCATGATGTGTAAAATACATTATTATTTTTTTTTAACTCAGTGTTAAGTTTTGTCATAGAATGTATTCAGTGTGGCCTTGACCGGTAAACAAGTTACTAAAGAAAATAATCATTCATGATGTATTTTTGTAATTCACATATGTGAATAGCAAGCCATTACTAATGCATATGAAGTTATAAATCTGGTGTAACAGTCAGAGGCAGCAGCACTTTGAGACAGTGTGTTCTCTCTGAGAAAACAGCCCAGGTTGAAGCTACAATATGTATTGGAGCTATGCGTAGCCAGCGCAGAACTAGCATTTCATCTTAGGGCCAAACATACAAACATACCACTTTTTTGTTTTAAAAATGTCCATCCGACAATTGAAGTTCAGGTTTTGCATTGGAACACTTCGTTCGTGTTGTTTGTGATGCACAGGTTTGTCAGTGCTGGTACCCTGTGTGACGGGGTCACCCTTGCCCCTGGGTGTATTTTATTATGTATAGTGTGGGTTATGTATCACAGGTGATTGAATATGTGTGTTGCTATGTGGGCACGGGGATGTCACAATGAGTTGACGTGCAGACTCTGCCCGGGCCAGATTGAATAGCAATCAAGTCCTGACACAGCTATACTTAAGAGAATTTCTCACTCGGGGTTGGGTGTACAGAGAGGAGGTACGCGTGCTGGTTCTACACCAGCCCGCTACTTGTTAAAAGCTCAGTGTTTGTTTGTCTGTTTCTTTATTTTGAGTGTTTTGTTCTGTTCAGCCTGTTTGTTTTATAATAAATCTGCACAGCAGCTCCTTTCACTCACCACACCGTGTCCTCTACTTCCTGGTCTGACACAAGTCACCCGTGACACCCTGATACAGGGCTTGTAAAATGAGTGATTCCAGAACGTGACACAGGTAGGAAGCTGCTTTGACTCATTACATTCTTACTGGCCATGACTAATGGAGTGATAACAAGTGTCACACTTCCAAGTAAGGAGGAATAAAAATGGTTAAGGCATCCTGATGACTTTTTGCACTTATAACTTTAAAGTCTGTTTCAAAGCTCTTTTCAAAATGACCGCTCTAGTGCACTGATAGTGTCAGGATTATTGTCCACATTGTCATAAAGATAACACAGCAATAACGATCCATGATGTGGTACAGAACAGAAAAGCCAGAGCTCTTATTATGTTTTAAAAAAATAATAATAATAATTATCGCTCTTCCTGCAGTGATTTAGAGGACAGATCTCAAACCCCAGTGCACAAGAGTGGACATTTTGAAAAGAGCTTTGAAACAGACTTTAAAGTCAGGATGTTAGCAATTAAAAGAAAAATGACAGGTCTGTTATTTAAACAGTTGTAGCAGCATGTGGGGACGTGTCACGCTGTATTGTTCAGAACCCCGCTACTTGCTCTTTAAATTCCATGTGCAGTGGTTCAGTAGGTCAGCAGTCACTATAATGCCGGCATGGGGGTGGGGCATCAGCACTGGGGGGTTGGGATTTGTTGTAGCTGAGCCTGCCAAGGTCAGAAAAGTGACCTCTGATAAAATAAATGGAAACAGATAACAAGTCATAGGTTTTAGGTAACAGTGAAACAATCTATGCAATGGCATGTAAACTAGTCAGACATTACCATAAGTTTCAATATTCACCCTGTCCATATACTAGCTGTAACAGGGGAGAGATCTGTACTGACTCTGCTGGCGTGTTCACAGTGCTGCAGGAGGGGGCGGCAGTCGTCCAACAACCGCCTGTCAGTCATAGCCGTGACACGGGGAGGTGGGAGAGTGGGTGTGGACTCTCCCTCTCTCTCTGAATGGCTGCGAGGCGGGTCTTGGGGAGATTGTTGGCCCTATAAGATAATGCTCTGCTGTTTCCTCAGGTCTGCCGTTTTAGACGCGCTGGAGGTGCGGAAAGTGCTGACCGGGAGCGAGGATCAGCGGAGAGAAAGGAGCCTCCGGATAGACAGAATTAGGGAGAGCGGGGTACCTTTGGGCAGAACCCCAGTAGTAAAAAGGCAAGCATAGCGAGCCGGTAGTGTAGGACGGAGATCCGGGTCGTGCGGGTAGCGGCGACCGGGATATTGTTGCCAAGGGCAGCACCTTTTTCTTTGAAGGTTTATTACTGTGTTTTATTTTCTCTTTTTCTTTGATCTTTTGTTTTCATTGTTTTGTTTGAGGCACCTGCGAGTGCTACTGTCCGATCCCTGGTTTACCAGACTCCTGGTATTCTCCGTGGCTCTGTTTACCATCGGTGGTACGCAGACCACGGACCCACAGCGCCATCTGCGGGCTAAAGAGATCAACTCCCTGCTCCCAACAAAAATAAAACTGGGCACCTGTGTGGTGACGCCAAATACACCTGTCTGTCTCTGCGTCAGTGAATTACCCACCACCCTTCCACACGTGGTGTCAGAAGTGGGATTCACTGGCATTGCCCCAAGCAGTGCACCTACCCAGAGATAAAAAAAAAAAAAAAAAAAAAAAAAAAAAAAAAAAAAAAACCCACAAAACATAATGGATGCCACGCAGTTTGCTGCCCTGATGGACCTCCTGCGCCAGACTCTCACCGCTGCGGTGCAGGGGGCGGCTAGATCAACAGCCCCAGACCCCCGGTTGCAAAGACCTACTAAAATGACGGCCGAGGATCGACCAGAAGCCTACTTGGAGGTGTTTGAGGCCATGGCGACCTCGGCCGGGTGGGCTCCAGAGCAGTGGGCTAGCTGCCTACTGCCTCAGCTCACGGGTGAGGCGCAAGCAGCGGCGAGGACACTGTCCCCGGAGGCTATGATGGATTACCCAACTCTGAAGGCGGTCATCCTTAATCGCGTGGGGGCCACGCCCGAGGGGTATCGGAAAAAATTCCGGGGGGAACAGTTTGCGGCAGAGGAGCACCCCCGAACCATTGCCCACCGCCTGAAAGATTACGCCCTAGGTTGGCTGAACCCGGACGTAAACACCAAAGCCAGGTTGGTGGAGATGGTGGTGGTGGAGCGCTTCCTGGAGTGTCTGGCCCCGGGTCCTCGGCTGTGGGTCCAGCGACAGGCACCGGATACTCTGGACCGGGCGGTCGAATTGGCGGAGCAGTACCAGGCAGCGGAGCCAACGCCCACGAGACTGCCTGGGAAGAGCGGGGCTACCGGATCATCCCCTCAACTGGCCCCGGAGAGGGCGAAGGGACTGGGGGGAAGGGGTTATCAAGGATTTGGTCGGGGGGTGTCGGCGGGAGCTCCCGGCCCGGGAACTGGGGCAGGGTGGGGCTACCCACGGGCTGCTGCGGTGTCGGACCGGGGTCTCGCGCGGACACCTTATCGGCGAGCCCCTGTTCTGGCTCCGGTATTTCCACCTGTTGCCGAAGCTTCAGGGAGAGAAACCAGCCCACCGAGGTGTTGGACGTGCAGGGAGGTGGGCCACCTCGCTCGGGACTGTCCCGCGATGGAGTGTGACCTCGGCCGACCAGGTAAGCGCGTTCAATTACCTCAGTCACTTCAGCACACGGGTTTTGTTATTCCTGTGACAGTGGATGGTACAAAAACCCAGGCTCTCCTGGATTCAGGGTGTGGTCAGTCTCTAGTACAGGAGAGCCTAATCTCACCGGGGCACAGACTTATATTGGGACGGGTAGATGAGTTGCTGGAGCGTCTAGGCACCGCTCATTTTATGACGACACTGGATTTAACGAAGGGGTACTGGCAGATACCCCTGACCCCGGAATCTAAAGAGAGGACGGCGTTTTCGACTCCCTTCGGGTGGTACCAATTTAGGACCATGCCCTTTGGGTTGCACGGAGCCCCTGCCACTTTCCAGCGGATGATGGATCACATTTTACAGCCCCATCAGCAGTACGCCGCTGCTTACATAGATGACGTGGTTATCCACAGTGAGGACTGGCCGAGTCATCTGTGTAAGGTAGCGGCGGTGCTGCAATCCTTGCGGGAGGCGGGGCTCACTGCTAACCCAAAGAAATGTGCCATTGGGAAGAGTGAGTCGGAGTATTTGGGGTATCGAGTAGGGGGTGGCCAGATCAGACCGCTGATTGCTAAGGTGAAAGCCTTGGCTGACTGGCCGGTCCCTACGACTAAAACCCAGGTGCGCTCTTTCTTGGGACTAGCGGGCTATTATAGAAAGTTCATCCCGAGCTTCGCCACGCTCGCTGCTCCCTTGACAGACCTCACCCGGAAGGCTGCCCCAAATACGGTTCAGTGGACGGAGCTGTGCCAGAGGGCCTTTCTCGCCTTGAAGCGGAGGTTGTGTAGCAAGCCAGTGCTACGCAGCCCGGATTTCGGTAAGAGGTTTACCCTGCAGACGGATGCGTCAGAGACAGGTCTCGGGGCAGTGTTGTCTCAGGAGGTTCGGGGAAGCGAGCACCCGGTCCTGTACATCAGCAGGAAGCTCCTTCCCCGCGAGAAAAACTACAGTACCATCGAGAAGGAGTGTCTCGCAGTAAAATGGGCAGTCGAGTCACTCCGGTACTACCTCCTGGGGCGACACTTCACCCTTGTTACAGATCATGCCCCCTTAGCATGGCTTCACCGAATGAAAGATAGCAACGCCAGAATCACGCGGTGGTACTTGGCCTTGCAGCCCTATGCCTTCAGGGTAGTTCACCGAGCGGGGAAACTGCATCAAAACGCAGATTTTTTTTCTCGGGAAGGCATGGGGTTGTAGGATTTTCGAATGGACCGGTGGTGCCATTCTAAGGGGGAGGATATGTAACAGGGGAGAGATCTGTACTGACTCTGCTGGCGTGTTCACAGTGCTGCAGGAGGGGGCGGCAGTCGTCCAACAACCGCCTGTCAGTCATAGCCGTGACACGGGGAGGTGGGAGAGTGGGTGTGGACTCTCCCTCTCTCTCTGAATGGCTGCGAGGCGGGTCTTGGGGAGATTGTTGGCCCTATAAGATAATGCTCTGCTGTTTCCTCAGGTCTGCCGTTTTAGACGCGCTGGAGGTGCGGAAAGTGCTGACCGGGAGCGAGGATCAGCGGAGAGAAAGGAGCCTCCGGATAGACAGAATTAGGGAGAGTGGGGTACCTTTGGGCAGAACCCCAGTAGTAAAAAGGCAAGCATAGCGAGCCGGTAGTGTAGGACGGAGATCCGGGTCGTGCGGGTAGCGGCGACCGGGATATTGTTGCCAAGGGCAGCACCTTTTTCTTTGAAGGTTTATTACTGTGTTTTATTTTCTCTTTTTCTTTGATCTTTTGTTTTCATTGTTTTGTTTGAGGCACCTGCGAGTGCTACTGTCCGATCCCTGGTTTACCAGACTCCTGGTATTCTCCGTGGCTCTGTTTACCATCGGTGGTACGCAGACCACGGACCCACAGCGCCATCTGCGGGCTAAAGAGATCAACTCCCTGCTCCCAACAAAAATAAAACTGGGCACCTGTGTGGTGACGCCAAATACACCTGTCTGTCTCTGCGTCAGTGAATTACCCACCACCCTTCCACACTAGCTCTATACCATTACAGTATAGTATAAATTATCTAGTGTTTAATTAGATAAACACATCTGAGCAGTGTTAAAATAAATCCATTCAGTACTGTTTACCATCTAGAACTTCACATGGTACATCTGACACTTCATCTGATCTAGTCTACAGATATCTACAGGCAACTAGAACTGAAGAGCAGCTCCTGGACTCTTCATAAACACAATATACAAAACTGGAAGAAGAACCATTCAGAATGAGCTTCAGAGAAGGGACGCAATTGAGCCTGGCTGTACTATAGCTGTATTGAACCAGGCTGTTCTATACCTGTATTGAACCTGGCTGGACTATAGCTGTATTGAACCTGGCTGTACTATAGCTGTATTGTCATGTCTTCAAAAATGTAGATCTTCTCATTTCTTGAGTGCTTGTTATATACTGATGTTAAGCCATTTTTTTTTTAAATTCACCTTTGACCTGTGACCTTGCAAAGGTCAACCTAAAGTGAGAAAAGGACCTTGACCAGAAAATTCATCCTGGGTGCAATTTAGATGCTACCATCATGTGTAACACCTTGTTCTACTTGTAATGAATAGGGCTTTTCAACTATGTTGTTGAAGCTGTCACCCTGGTATCCTTCAAGAAGCTGCTTGATGAGATTCTGGGATCAATAAGCTACTAACAACCAAACGAGCAAGATGGGCTGAATGGCCTCCTCTCGTTTGTAAACATTCTTATGTTCTTATGTTCTTATGAAAGGAATCGAGCCAGTGATGAGTGACTGAGTCTCCCCGCAGCAGATCTTTTAATAGTTTTTTGCCCAGCCTTTCTAAGCTGCTGTCAGGTGATACAGCTTGTAAGGGTTGGGGGTGTTACAAGCTTAGCGCACCGGCCATCTGTTCATTAGAAGTATAAGATGAACAAGGGTGCTCATTTGCCATTTAATAAAAACCCTTCCCCCAGGACCCTGCTTCCTCACTCCCATGGGACTAATTGGTCCAAATACCGCCCCCCCCCCCCCCCCCCCCCCATCATTAATGTCTTCTGCCTGATTGGAATATTGAGAACAAAAAGCTGCTCAAAGTACAAAGGGAGCAGTGGGCTGCGGAATGCAGGGTGACTCTATAAAACATCACATGATTGGCTGATGCTGTCTGGCTGTGAACGGGGCAGAATCCACTTGAACAGTGTTGTTCCTACTTGGAGCGACCCTCTCTGTAGCATGCAGAGTGAGTCCATCTGGGAGGGTTCCAGGGGCACGCTGTGTGGTTTCATGTTGTTTACAATCGGCGGAAAGTAGAATCGTCCACCTCTTTCCAATAAATGACAACCAACGGGTGTCTAACCTGCTTTTGTTTGTTTGTTTGTTTGTTTTTTTTCAAGTGAATCTGACGTCTGTGTGTGCATTGTTTGTTTTTCAAAGTGTTAACAGGTTTTGAACATCCTGTCCCCATTGTAACCTATTAGCAGCAACTCCACTTATAATTTCACTGAGAGTGTAGACCTGTAGAATGTTTCACTGAGAGTGTAGATCTGCACTTATAATTTAACTGAAAGTGTAGATCTGCATTTAGAATGTTTCACTGAGAGTGTAGATCTCACACTGAGAATGTCCATGACTTTTTATGTTTTAATAGTAGTTCCTGGCTACAATATCAGTTTTAATGATTTATAGTAAGTTAGTATCATCCTGTGTGGTAAATGCCTAGTGGACCCTGCAAATTTACTGTGGCAAACTTTTATAAGGACAGAACCGCACAAGATCTTTTATACAGTAAGAGGCACCCTACACCAGACCCTTCCACTCCTGGTCTTTGTTCCAACCCTGTGCTCAGTTGTTTCATTGAACCAATTAAACCACCATCCAGACCCTGAAGTATTTAATCGTATCATTGTACCTGTTAAACCAGGACCGTGATTGGACACCCCTGCCCTACACACATTTTAACTTATATTGGAAGAGCTTTGCTCTTTCCTTGTTTTAGGGTCAAGTTTAAAAATAATAAAAAATAAGTCAGTTAAGTGCAGTTTCATACTTCCTATTACATTTCTGCAAAGTCATTTCCTCAATGAATGATACATTCCTGACATATTAGAGCCCCTGTTGATATAAATCTAGGTACTGTATAGACGATGGCAGATATACTCAGTGTGTTCTACTTCACCCCTGTGACTTCATCTCTCACTTATCAGAGTTCTGCGGCTGCTGCAGCAATACACTCCTCTCTGGGCGTCACTAGAGATTAGGAGAATATACTGGTGCACCATCCATCTCCCCTCAGTCATGTTCAGATAACAGCAGCACAGCTTTAAGAAGCTGAGGAAAAGCAGAGAATCAACAACATGGTGCTTAGCGAGCTGGAATGGAAGAGTGTAAACTAGGGCACTATGCCTTTAACCTGTACCAGGCTGCTTAACAAAGAAACAGAAGTGAAGCACGCCATATTGATAGGGAGAGGAAACGCAGGCACTGAGCTGTCACAATATTATTAATATATATCTACAGATATATGATTACAGAGAGGTAAACCTGGGTGTGCTCCATTCTTGGCGGCCCCAGATTCATATTTAGTCACATCTGGGTACTTAGTTTTTCAGCAGTCATACAATACCTCATAACCAGAAATCATCTTCATCTCCAGTGTTAGCCTATCCCCACATTTTACCATGCAATGATCTATGTATATGGGTCATTCCATGCCAACTCAAACAGTGCCGTTGCCCGTCCATCTCTGATTTTCAGACACGCTGTTCAGAAATGATAGCCATAATTTCTTTTTTAATTTCCCCTTCGACCTGTGACCTTGCAAAGGTCAACCTAAAGTGAGAAAGGGACCTTGACCAGAAAAATCACCCTGGGTGCAGTTTAGATGCTACCATCACGTGTAGCACCTCGTTCTACTCGTATTGAATAGGGCTTTTCAGAAAAAAATACTAGGAGCACCCTACTCACTACTTCACTTCTTGCAAATTGCCAGACAAGGTTTTATTCGAACTTCAGTCTAACCCTTTACCTTGTAGGGGATGTGGGTCCTGAAATGTAAGTATTGCTGTAAGAACCTTAGGAACCATTCTTCCAAATTCTGTGAAAAACTTTTGGTTTCAAGTCCCACCACTGGTCATTAAACCCCCTTGAAATTTGAATTTTTGCTATTTGTACCAAGTTTAGGCCGTAATAACTTGTGTGGGGGGACTCCAAAAAATCACCCAAAGATATGTTTGGATAGATTTTAATGAGATCTACAAGCATCAAGCAAAATATGTTGGTATCCGGGGATTTGTCATGCATTCCAGCATTGCTTATGGCCACTTTGGTGAGGTTAAAGTACCACATAGTTCTATCCAAAATGGCTATTTCTTGAATTGTGCATTCTCTAAGGATTGCTCTAGAGGAAAAAGTAACAATGTGGGCTTCCAATGGCGCTAGCTTGCAGGAGTTGCCTCTGCCTCCGCCACCTCCACCGCTTCCTCCACTAGGAGCAGAGCAGCAGGAGCTGCCTCTGTCTCCACCACCACCGTCAGGAGCAGAGCAGCAGGAGCTGCCTCTGTCTCCACCACCACCAGAAGCAGAGCAGCAGGAGCTGCTTCTGTCTCCACCATCACCAGGAGCAGAGCAGCAAGAGCTGCCTCTGCCTCCGCCACCTCCACCAGCAGAGGGTGAATGCCTGCTGGTTCCGCCTCCACCGCCGTGGGAGGACTGCTTGCCCCTCCCTCCTCCACCAGCAGAGGGTGAATACCTGCTGGTTCTGCCTCAACCGCCGTGGGAGGACTGCTTGCCTCTCTCACCTCCACCAGCAGAGGGTGAATACCTGCTGGTTCCACATCCACCGTCATGGGAAGGACTGCTCCTGCCCTGCCTCGCACCACCCAGGGATGCCTGCCTTGCATCGCCTGGGGCTGCCTGTTGCTCCACATCGCCAGGAGAGCCACCAGCTACAGGGAACGAGGGAGAAGTGGAGCTCCCGCTGCCGCCTCCATGGCCAGGGGCTCCCCTCCCGAGTTCACCTCCCGAGGGTCCGCTGCCGCTGCCGTCGCCTCCCGAGGGTCCGCTGCCGCTGCCGTCGCCTCCCGAGGGTCCGCTGCCGCTGCCGTCGCCTCCCGAGGGTCCGCTGCCGCTGCCGTCGCCTCCCGAGGGTCCGCTGCCGTCGCCTGGGGTCGCCAGGGATCCTGCTTCGCCTGGGGTCGCCAGGGATCCTGCTTCGCCTGGGGTCGCCAGGGATCCTGCTTCGCCTGGGGTCACTACACTGTGGTCGGAGCCCCACGGAGGGGAGCTGCCGGCCATGAAGAAAGGGGGGGAGGTCAGGAGACCAGCTCCCCCAGCCGCACTTTCGCGGCCGGAGATCATGTGGTCAGAGCCCCACGGAGGGGAACTGCTGGCCGTGAAGAGGGGGGGGGAGGTCAGGAATCCAGCTCCCCCTGCCGCACTTTCGCGGCAGGAAATACTGTGGCTGGAGCCCCGTGAAGGACAGCTACCAGTCATGAAGAAGGGGGGGGAGGTCAGGAGACCAGCTTCCCCCGCAGCAATTTCGCTGCAGGAGAAAGGGTGGCCGGAGCCCCACGGAGGGGAGCGGCCGGCCATGAAGAAGGGGGGGTAGGTCTGGAGACCACCCCCAAAAATTTTTTGGCCAGAGGAGCCGGCCGGTGCGCGGGCCTTTGGAACGCTACGGCTGTTTGGGTGGGAGGAGGACATCCCACCGTGGCCGCCACCTTTGGTCCGTTGCTGCCCCTGTTCCTGCGCCGGGACTGCTAACCGGGACTTTGGGGACTAAGGGGGGAGGTGGCCGAAAAGGCCATGTGTGCTGCGCACAAGGGGGGACATGTGTGGCGGAGTGTCCCGCACTATGTATTATTATTTGTATTTTTGTTTACGGCGCGGGTAAAAGCGCCGCGTCTTTTATTATTTTATATTTAAAAACCCCGTGAGGATGCATGGCTGATCAGCTACTGATTATTTAACTAGCTGACAGTCATGCATCCTTACCAAACGCGTGCAGACTCTGGCCGAGGGATGATAAGATAATTACCAACTAGTTAATCCCTCGGCCAGAGTATATAAACCTGCAGCTCTCTGCACTTGTTGTTGGGTGTACAGAGGAGAGTACGGGGAGCGGAGAGAGCGAGCAACATTCGAAAAACAATTGCTAAAACGTGCTGGATTGTCCAGCACGACACTTACTTGTTTGTTTGTTTATTCGTTTGGCCCTCGTGCCCTTTTGTTTTGTGTTTTGTTGGTTTGTTTAAATATTTTGTTTGTTAATAAATACGCTGAGTGCAATAGCATTCAGCTTCACCCGCCCATCCACTGTTTTGGTTTCTACTTCCTGGTCCGTGACGTCACCACTGAGAGCCAGACTGCCACACACCCTAGTATTTTTTTTCTGAAAAGCCCTATTCAATACGAGTAGAATGAGGTGCTACACATGATGGTAGCATCTAATTTGCACCCAGGGTGATTCTTCTGGTCAAGGTCCCTTTCTCACTTTAGGTTGACCTTTGCAAGGTCACAGGTTGAAGGGGACATTTAAAAAAAAATAATGCATTTCTGAACTCAGCATGTCAAAAAACCCCCAGGTGAATTTTTCGGACGGGCAACGAAATGTCTCTTTTCTGGTTGAGTTGGTGTGGAATGACCCATATACTATGTGTTGAGCTATTTATCTATTTGTAATTTATTTCTAATGCTGTGCAAAGGGAGATTAGGGAAGCAGAGACGGTCTGTTATGAACAGATGAACAGATTCCTAAATAGCAAACTGTATTTCATAAAAACTAATATTAAAAACAAGTTAAATATACAGTATGCTGATTTATTCCAAAGGATATGAAAACAAGCAATTATCTGTATATGGTCACATACTGTATATGCTCTGTACATTTCACAATACTGTGCATTAAAAATGATATACTGTACTGTGCTACTGACCAGTATGGCTTTTCGTTTTAGTGTTTATTTATACATTTAAAGATATTGATAGGTACTGGTAAAACTAACAAGTAAAACAAACAGCATCCCAAACTACAATGTGTAATTCACCAGTACTTTCTGTAAGGGGATTACATGATAATGTAAAACAAAGTTAGTAACGGTTTCTGAAAACTAGTATTCAGTAACATGGCTTTTATATTCAGCTTTGTATGATATACATTGACTTGCAATTTTACAAAGGTCTCTTGACCAGTTCCTAGATATTACTGGGGAAAACTCTTCACCACAGAGCAGTGAAAGTTAGCAGATAGCCACAGTAGTTCCAGGGGAAGAGAGTGGCACGGTTGGCACCATGCGTCATAGGGCACCCTGTCATAGCATTTCCACCTAGGTATGACATCATTACCCAAAAATTACAATTCAAAATGCTGTAGTTTATTATTTGTACAAAACACGCCCCTGTGGGCCGTACAGTGTAATAAGAAGTACCATTTTATGAATTTATATTCGTTAAATGTAATACAAATTGTATACATTATAAGTTTTAACACTGTACAACGGCTGTGCCAACAAAAACAAGAATAAAAGCAATAAAAAGAACAACCAGACAATCTGCTTAACATTGCCCTTAGGTCTTCAGGTTTCTCTCTGTCTTTATTTAAGTAACAACCTGTTTGTCGTCGTCCGCATCATCATCATCTCCGTTACTGACACCTGCCTCTGCAGCAGAGTGCTGGTGCCTCACCTCTGCTGCTTTCTCGTGGATATAGACTCATTACGAACATCAGCGTTTTTATCAATGTCTACAAATGCATCTCATCTCCATCCTCCACTGGCATTTCAACATTTCTATTTAGTGCAGGAACAATGCACTGTCAATAATAAAACAAGCACTCTAATGTTATATTCTTAACTAGACCACTGATACTGTCCATGAAACAATGTCATACTGTACACATTTACAGTGCCTTGCGAAAGTATTCGGCCCCCTTGAACTTTGCGACCTTTTGCCACATTTCAGGCTTCAAACATAAAGATATGAAACTGTAATTTTTTGTGAAGAATCAACAACAAGTGGGACACAATCATGAAGTGGAACGAAATTTATTGGATATTTCAAACTTTTTTAACAAATAAAAAACTGAAAAATTGGGCGTGCAAAATTATTCAGCCCCCTTAAGTTAATACTTTGTAGCGCCACCTTTTGCTGCGATTACAGCTGTAAGTCGCTTGGGGTATGTCTCTATCAGTTTTGCACATCGAGAGACTGAAATTTTTGCCCATTCCTCCTTGCAAAACAGCTCGAGCTCAGTGAGGTTGGATGGAGAGCATTTGTGAACAGCAGTTTTCAGTTCTTTCCACAGATTCTCGATTGGATTCAGGTCTGGACTTTGACTTAGCCATTCTAACACCTGGATATGTTTATTTGTGAACCATTCCATTGTAGATTTTGCTTTATGTTTTGGATCATTGTCTTGTTGGAAGACAAATCTCCGTCCCAGTCTCAGGTCTTTTGCAGATTCCATCAGGTTTTCTTCCAGAATGGTCCTGTATTTGGCTCCATCCATCTTCCCATCAATTTTAACCATCTTCCCTGTCCCTGCTGAAGAAAAGCAGGCCCAAACCATGATGCTGCCACCACCATGTTTGACAGTGGGGATGGTGTGTTCAGGGTGATGAGCTGTGTTGCTTTTACGCCAAACATAACGTTTTGCATTGTTGCCAAAAAGTTCGATTTTGGTTTCCTCTGACCAGAGCACCTTCTTCCACATGTTTGGTGTGTCTCCCAGGTGGCTTGTGGCAAACTGTAAACGACACTTTTTATGGATATCTTTAAGAAATGGCTTTCTTCTTGCCACTCTTCCATAAAGGCCAGATTTGTGCAGTATACGACTGATTGTTGTCCTATGGACAGAGTCTCCCACCTCAGCTGTAGATCTCTGCAGTTCATCCAGAGTGATCATGGGCCTCTTGGCTGCATCTCTGATCAGTCTTCTCCTTGTATGAGCTGAAAGTTTAGAGGGACGGACAGGTCTTGGTAGATTTGCAGTGGTCTGATACTCCTTCCATTTCAATATTATCGCTTGCACAGTGCTCCTTGGGATGTTTAAAGCTTGGGAAATCTTTTTGTATCCAAATCCGGCTTTAAACTTCTCCACAACAGTATCTCGGACCTGCCTGGTGTGTTCCTTGTTCTTCATGATGCTCTCTGCGCTTTAAACGGACCTCTGAGACTATCACAGTGCAGGTTCATTTATACGGAGACATGATTACACACAGGTGGATTCTATTTATCATCATTAGTCATTTAGGTCAACATTGGATCATTCAGAGATCCTCACTGAACTTCTGGAGAGAGTTTGCTGCACTGAAAGTAAAGGGGCTGAATAATTTTGCACGCCCAATTTTTCAGTTTTTTATTTGTTAAAAAAGTTTGAAATATCCAATAAATTCCGTTCCACTTCATGATTATGTCCCACTTGTTGTTGATTCTTCACAAAAAATTACAGTTTCATATCTTTATGTTTGAAGCCTGAAATGTGGCAAAAGGTCACAAAGTTCAAGGGGGCCGAATACTTTCGCAAGGCACTGTATAAAGCTTTATTGAATACGGTACATTTTGTCTAATGCCTTCACTAATCTCCTGGAAATAAAGCCAGTGTTAAGAAATGCCTTATACAAAGTCTCGCTTTTCACTTCACGCCAAGCCTTTTCCACCAAGTTAATTGCATCAAGGAGCGTCACATTGGGGAAACTTGTGCGCCTCCATACACTTCTGCAATACCATGCATCAGCATCTGTTGCACAAAAAAACAACCAAAAAACGTCAATTTAACATAAATTGCACACTATTAGTGTAGCAAACATAGCTACGTGATTATTAAAATGTCATTAACTGTTAGTGTTTGTACAGGGGACGTGTGTGGATCGTCAGTGGATATCAGTGAGGCAGACACAGAGCAGTGGGTGTTGACACGCTGTACAGGCGGCAGGTTTAATAACATATGGGTCAGAATAATGGACAAAAATTCAAAGAGCATAATAATAGGAGCATGCTATAGACTGCCAAATTCAGACGCCAAGCAGAATAATGTGTTATACATTGTTATACAATGACATTAGAAATGCGTGTAGAAAAGGAGAAGCCATACTGGGGATTTCAACTTCCCCTGTATAAAATGGGAGAACCCGGTGGGGAGCACGACGGACAAAATTGAAATGGTGGAAATGACAAATGACTGCTTCCTAACGCAATTTGTCAAGGCACCGATTAGAGGGGAGGCATGCCTTGATTTAGTCTTTTCAAATAACGAAGACAGAATAACTAAAACAGAGGTCAGAGAGCCATTGGCAAACTCAGACCACAATATGGTCTCATTTGAAGTGATTTTTAAAACCCAAATGTAATGACTAAAGCTAAGGTTTACAATTTTAGAAAAGCAAACTATGAAGGTATGAAACAGAGACTAACAGAAGTAGATTGGAGTAAAACAGAGAAAACATCCACAGACAAAGGATGGCTGTTTTTTAAAAATGTAGTACTAGAGGTGCAAAACAATTACATCCCAAAGGTAGACAAATCTAAACCTAAATCAAAATGGCCAAAATGGTTTAATAGATCAATTTAAAAAAAAATATTCAGCGAAAAAAGGCACTTTACAGAGCGTTTAAAAGGGACCAAAAACAAACTACACAGAAAGAGTACTTGGAACTACAAACACAAGTCAAAAAGGAAGTTAGAAAGGCCAAGAGAGAGATAGAAATCAATATTACTGAGGGGGCTAAAACCAATTCCAGAATGTTTTTCCAATATTATAACAGGAAGAGAACATTCAAAGAGGAGGTTAAATGTCTAAGCGACACAAATGGCAAAATCATCATAGATGAAAAAAAATAGCAAATATATTAAATGATTACTTTTCACAGGTTTTTACAAAGGAGGACCCAGACAACATGCCCCACATGTCGACCTGTTCCTATCCAGTTTTAAATAACTTTAGCATAACAGAGGCAGAAGTGTTAAAGGGACTAGGAGCTCTTAAAGTAAACAAATCCCCTGGGCCAGATGAGATCCTCTCAAGCATTCCCAAGATTCAAGCATTCAGAATCTTAAAAGGTATAGACAATGTCGACCCAGGGGACTTTTTTGACCTGAAAAAAGAAACAAGGACCAGGAGTCACAAATGGAGATTAGATAAAGGGGCATTCAGAACAGAAAATACAAAGAATTGTGAGGGTATGGAACCAACTCCCCAGTAATGTTGTTGAAGCGGACACCCTGGGATTCTTCAAGAAGCTGCTTGATGAGATTCTGGGACCAATAAGCTACTAACAACCAAACGAGCAAGATGGGCTGAATGGCCTCCTCTCATTTGTAAACTTTCTTATGTTCTTATGTTCTTAACACAGGCCCGACGCTCGGGTACCAACAATGGTAATCCTAGCAACGGCTTTAATAAAGAAGAAAAAACAAAACAAAGGTAAAAATAAAAGTTTGCCACACAAGGCGAGTGTTAGTCTCACTAAACGAGATGTCCCGCTCCAGGAACCTACTACACTGTGGTAACCTTCTCTATACTTGGATGGGATCAACATCCCCTAAACTAACCTATTGCTGTTGCTCCCGAAGTCCCGCCTCCCAGCGACTGCGGGTCATGGTGACGGACCTGACTGGGCAGAGCCTTCACAGGCACCGTCTTGCAGTTCAAGGGTTCTGTAATAGTTACCCTGCAGAGCGGACGCTCTCCTCCATGATGTAAACAAAGGCTCCCCTCTGTGTAGCACAGGGGTGCAGTTGCTTCAAGCTGTGATGCAGGCGCTTTTTGAGCTCCGCACGGCATCCCCGGGCACGCCCCCCAACTAATCCAGACCTCCTGATCAGCTCAGCGCCAGGCGAGTCTACCTGCTCCATTGGTTGCTTAGCAATGTGTCTCCCGTTCTGTGTCCCAGCTGCACACATTTCTGCAGGAACCAGTGACAGTGTTAAATAACTTGCAGTTTCAAATTGGTTCCAGGTTTTTTTTTTTTTTTCTTCTGTGCACATTTTCGCCAGAAAAGGCCAAAGTGTGGCAAAAGGCGATAGAAAAGGGCACTTTCATTGGCATTAAAAATATCTTTTGGATCCCAAATGGCTATCGTCGTCGGAAGCACACCATGGACCCACATATCAAGTACATTTTCATCAACGTCAGCAGCCTCCCTGCACTGATGCTTTAAAATGATGCCATTCCTTTTCCGTCTCTCAAGCCAGCCGGTGCTGTTGGAGTTTTCACAGCCCAAAGCATCAGCAAGTTGAGTTTTTTCGTGAAGGACAGGACGGCTCAATGGTAAGTTTCTGGTACAGACTGATTTAAACCAGTGAAGCAGTGCTTCTCTACTTAAGCAAAAGTTGACCTTCAGATTTGTTTGGTAGTCATTCTCACAGGTTGATGAGTGGTACAGGGTTCGTACGCTAGTCTGGAAGTCTGGAAAAAGTATGGAAAAATGCCAGACTGATTTCCAGGTCTTGAAAACTCTTGAAAAACCATGTCTCCGTTATGAAAGTCTTGAAAAAGTCTGGAATTTTACTAGTATCACGGGAGAATGAAAATAATTCTGCGATTATTTATTTTTATTAATAATAATTGATCTCGAAAGGGGATCAGCAGTAGCGGCAACTATCTAGGCAATTTATTGGTAGCAACTATGTTGCTTGCGACCAAATCCCATGAGGATTGCCCCGTGTAACACCCCTGACAAGCAATCCTATCCAGTCTGCTCCAGTGAAACGAAGGGTAAAATGGACACTACAACAGCCAAAATATATACATTTATATTGAAGGCTATGATTTTTCAAACAAAGTTACAAACTGGAATTACAAGCTACTGTACTCTGCTCACCAAGATTCACATTTTGTTTTCTTGTTGTTACCTTTATTAAATCATTAACATTATTTCCCAACAAGAAAAAAAAATCAAATACAAAACAATAGTTATTATCACTGACTCAGATAAAAAAAATAAAAAAATAAAAAAATAAAATATGGTGTGTATAAACGTACCATGTGGTAATGATTTTTCCTTTGACATCATAAGTGCCGTCGTGACTGTCATTTGCTGTCCTGTGTAACAGGAAAACTGTGCATATTAAACAGTATATATGTTATAAACAAGTCAGTCAGTTTTAAGCAGAGTAATTCCCCATTAAAGCCCATGTTGTCTGGCAGGGACATGCCTCCTCTTTGTAAACAGAACTCTGTTCTAACAGGATCCGTTATAGGTGGAGTGCGTCTGTATAAGAATTAACACCTCTACATCTCCTGTTGCCAGACATTCCTACACAAATGACCACACTGCAGAAGACAGCACAATTTGTGGAATAAATCACTGCTATGGGACAAATGCAACCAGGAAGCAAAAATAACACAAATTAATTTTCAAATTAGGCACTTTAGAACCTCTTGAAATTTCTATTGCATTCTATTGTGAAGTCATCATCCTCCAGAACTTTTATTTTGAAAGACATCTTGTTCATAACAAGAGCTTGTTTACACACTGCTTTTTCCATCAAGCTGAAGAAGGACTTGTAATCCGAAACATCCTGTTTTATTATATATATATATATATATATATATATATATATATATATATATATATATATATATATATATATATATTTTTTTTTATCAATTATTCACATTTCTGTGTACCTACATTAACTTTTTTATTTGATTTTGCTCCGTCTGATACACATCAGTTTTCCTTTTTCAAATTTTACATATATGTGTATATAATCTCAAAACAATCTGGATTATATTTTTTTTATATATTCATGCAATACGGACAATGCAAAACCGAGGTAAAGTAATGTGTTTCTTAGGAAGAAAATGCAAGGGGTTCTGTAACTCTTTAACTCTTTGAACTTCTTAAAATAATGACTGCTTTTGTTGAAAATTACAGAAATTATGAAAAACTGAGGTATAGCAACCCTGAGGTATCACAGAACATGCTTAAACTAAATCTTAAAAAGACTGTGGCAGATTTCTTTAAAATTTAAAAGGTATATATTTTTATTTGAAAACAAGGACATTCTTAAGGGAATTCACTTTTAAGCAGATGTCTTTACAATGTGGTTGCGAGTCTTATTTCAAAGTGCCTGAATCTTCTTTACAGCATCTGAAAGCTCATGTTTATTGCTGCTGCTTGCTCACGTGGTGGTCCAAAGACCAAGGATTACCATCCGCATTCCTGAAGGGAAACCCAAGCCTGCAAACAGTTCTGTCTGTCTGTCTGTGTCCAAACATGTGCTAATAACAAGCTAAATATCTAGCAGGCTTCTGTTTTGCATAGATGCCCACTGGAACATTGAAGTGCTTAACTGTGAATTAAATTTTAAATCAATCTGCGCATAAATACCAGCTTTTTCCCTTAACATTGTAATCTACAACTAATCTGATAACATAAAAAGCTACATAAACGTTGATACTTTCTGACGCTGAAATCATGTCTGTGACAGGACAATGAAGGCTCAATTCGCAGCTACTGGACAGCAAATCAACAGGAAAGTCACAATTCTGTCATCAGCTGGATCCAAACAACACCCTCCCTCAAAACCAGCCAGTCAAACTGCCAACCCTGCTTCAGTTCCTTCCGCACCAGCCAATCCACTCCCTGCCAGCTTGAATGATGCCCCACCTCCAACAAGTTTTGAGTCCGACTCTATACTACACAGACAATTCAACAATTGTACAGTTAATTTATCTGGCAATGTCCAGATAAATTATAATAAGAAAGAGTAAGAACCCAATAAATATGTTAGCCAAATAATAATAATAATAATAATAATAATAATAATAATAATAATAATAACCGTTTTCTCTACGTCTGTCGTTTTTCTGTTCTAATTATGTTAGGGACTATTTTCCTCAGCGGAAGGTTACCTGGTGAAATATCAGAAGTTCAAGGTAAATATAGGTTTTAAAGTTTGTGGTAGATGACCTTGACTTTCGTTAGCGCCCTCACCTACGACTCGGGACTCATAACTCCAGTCATGGTCATCTACCACACAGTGGAGCCTGCATCGACAGGCTCTATCGCTTAAATATATACACTATGTCTTGACCTATTTATAATCTTTAATCCTGTTTATAATGCTGTCTCAGGGGAGATTATGGAAACAGAGGCTGTCTGGCTCTCAAAGACTGCTTCCATATAAACCCTTGTGCTTCATTTAAACCTCTTTTCAAGTTCTACAAATCAGGTGCGTTGACCTCACAGTAATCAGTAAACTGTCAGCATTTCGGATGTCCGCACTCATGAACAAAAACTCAGACATTGTCAGATTGTCTTCATCTCCTTATTTTGTTTTCTTTACTCATTTATTGTGGTTTGAAAGCACAAACAAACATGTTTCGACTTGAAGCTGCCGTCCTCGTTTAAACGTGAAAAACTTGGACAGGCGCTCGAGGTCAAACGTGTTTGTTTTCACTTTGCTTTGAATTGAGGGAGACTTGTACTGCATACTAGTATGAACTTTTCCTTTATATTCATGGAAGTATTTTATTAGCTTCAAAGATTGTGCTGCCCTTTTAACACACAGGGAGATCTTAATATTAAAACATTCACACCTAGACAAACCTCTCAATCGTCTCAGCGTGTGAGCCAGCTTTGAATGTCAAACTTCCATTGACCTAACTTTCAGAACCATTCCCAATGCTGCTTTGTAGCTGGGCTCCTGGTAGTGTTAATCAGATAAAGAATGTCAAACAAACATATTCAGACTTAATCACTGAAGCTGCTTAATAGAAAAGAAATGCTGCTAATCCTCATATAAAATTAAATACCCTTTAATCATTTCTAAATGTACATGGAACATGTAATTATAGTCTGTATGTAAATGTAAAATGTTTTAAAGTCTGTACAGTAGCTGTTGAACTGAGATACTAAATGCATTCTACTTTACAGTACTGCAAGTATTACCCTATTCGGCCCAAATCAACATTCTTCATTATTTTCTCACGAGTGTCTATTTCAACTAGAAAAAAAAATGACTGGACGAAAGGCGCAGCCCGCGTTACAGGATTTTATTTTGAAAGTCGTTCTCAGTATCTTCAGTGGTGAAATGAGTTTTTGGGTTCATTCTTATACCACAGGGTTTGATGTAGTCTCCAAGGGCTTCCTGTTCTTTGTGAACTACATGTTCCTGAGCTTCCCGTTCTTTGTGAACTACATGTTCCTGAGCTTCCCGTTCTTTGTGAACTACATGTTCCTGAGCTTCCCGTTCTTTGTGAACTACATGTTCCTGAGCTTCCCGTTCTTTGTGAACTACATGTTCCTGAGCTTCCTGTTCTTTGTGAACTACATGTTCCTGAGCTTCCTGTTCTTTGTGAACTACATGTTCCTGAGCTTCCTGTTCTTTGTGAACTACATGTTCCTGAGCTTCCTGTTCTTTGTGAACTACATGTTCCTGAGCTTCCTGTTCTTTGTGAACTACATGTTCCTGAGCTTCCTGTTCTTTGTGAACTACATGTACCTGAGCTTCCTGTTCTTTGTGAATTACATGTTCCTGAGCTTCCTGTTCTTTGTGAACTACATGTTCCTGAGCTTCCTGTTCTTTGTGAACTACATGTACCTGAGCTTCCTGTTCTTTGTGAATTACATGTACCTGAGCTTCCTGTTCTTTGTGAATTACATGTAACCAGAGCTTCCTGTTCTTTGTGAACTACATGTTCCTGAGCTTCCCGTTCTTTGTGAACTACATGTTCCTGAGCTTCCTGTTCTTTGTGAACTACATGTTCCTGAGCTTCCTGTTCTTTGTGAACTACATGTTCCTGAGCTTCCCATTCTTTGTGAACTACATGTTCATGAGCTTCCCGTTCTTTGTGAACTACATGTTCCTGAGCTTCCTGTTCTTTGTGAACTACATGTTCCTGAGCTTCCTGTTCTTTGTGAACTACATGTACCTGAGCTTCCTGTTCTTTGTGAACTACATGTTCCTGAGCTTCCTGTTCTTTGTGAACTACATGTACCTGAGCTTCCTGTTCTTTGTGAACTACATGTACCTGAGCTTCCTGTTCTTTGTGAATTACATGTTCCTGAGCTTCCTGTTCTTTGTGAACTACATGTTCCTGAGCTTCCTGTTCTTTGTGAACTACATGTACCTGAGCTTCCTGTTCTTTGTGAATTACATGTACCTGAGCTTCCTGTTCTTTGTGAATTACATGTAACCAGAGCTTCCTGTTCTTTGTGAACTACATGTTCCTGAGCTTCCCGTTCTTTGTGAACTACATGTTCCTGAGCTTCCTGTTCTTTGTGAACTACATGTTCCTGAGCTTCCTGTTCTTTGTGAACTACATGTTCCTGAGCTTCCTGTTCTTTGTGAACTACATGTTCCTGAGCTTCCCATTCTTTGTGAACTACATGTTCATGAGCTTCCCGTTCTTTGTGAACTACATGTTCCTGAGCTTCCCGTTCTTTGTGAACTACATGTTCCTGAGCTTCCTGTTCTTTGTGAATTACATGTTCCTGAGCTTCCTGTTCTTTGTGAACTACATGTTCCTGAGCTTCCTGTTCTTTGTGAATTACATGTTCCTGAGCTTCCTGTTCTTTGTGAACTACATGTACCTGAGCATCCTGTTCTTTGTGAACTACATGTACCTGAGCATCCTGTTCTTTGTGAACTACATGTACCTGAGCTTCCCATTCTTTGTGAACTACATGTAACCAGAGCTTCCTGTTCTTTGTGAACTACATGTACCCTGTAGTCTCAGCTATAGAAACAGATCCTTTATTATCCTTCCCTAGGACAGAGGTAAAGTGGAGGCGAAAAGCACTTATCCAATTGTAATGAAACTTGGTACAGTCTAGCATGTGAAGTGTATACCTATTTTTCACAAATATTTATACACTTAAATGAAGTATGCACTTAAGCAGATTTGTGATCTGCAATCTCAATTCTTATAAATATTACTGTACTGGTAACATAATGCATTATTGCTACAGTCTTTTCTGTTTCTTCGAGGCTTTACTTAATTCGGACCAACAATTCATTTTTTTACTTGAATAAGAAAACACAAACATCAGATTATAATGTATTTTATTTAAATGTACAGTGATGCACATTGCAACCTATATTCATTCATAGTATCTTCACGCATCTTGATATAATTTTAGCCTACTTATGAGGAACAAACAAAATATGGCACAAGGGCCAAAGTAAAAGGTTAAACAAAACAATATGTACTATAGGCTGAGCATTAGCCTTCACAGTACATTCACAAACACACATCAAAACACTCGCCCACTCCCTCCACCAGACAAAGCAAGGGTGATCAAGAAGATTTTTCACGGTGGCCAAAATGAGAGTTTACAAATTCCTTTTCCTCAATTTCTTCATCATCAAGATCAACATAGCTGACATATAACAAAAGCTGAGTTTGAGTGCCTGTGTCTGTGCTCTCATCAGCCGTTAGATGCCATGCTATTCTTTAAGTTTGAACTTAATTCAGACTGGTCAATTGACCTATGTCATTTGTTCTTCTGGATGTTGTATGCCTGCTTGATGGCATATCTCCTAAATACGTTGCACTGTGGATCAACAGCTGCAGCCCACTCTACAATACCCTTGGAGTGAGTGAATTTAATATTTTCTTTTGCCTTCATTGCTGCAAGTTGAAGGGAGGCCTCTGTCAGATTTTCTTGTTTTTCAAAATGCTGTTTGAACGCAGAAGACGTTTTATCAGCACTGTTTTTCTTTTCATTTAAATACAGTTATTGTTTTGTCTTATGACCACATTGCTTCATTTCTACATGGTGTTTATCAAAATGACGTAGAGAACTTTTTTACCGTGTCCATTAGTTTTCCGCATGTGTAGTACTTACAGCAATTTGTCAGCTTTGTCATACATCATCAAGTATTCCAACTCCCAATCTTTATTCCAAAACCTATGGCAGTCGCCCTGTTTTCTCTTTTTTTTTGGCACGGCCCCACCTGTATCATCGTCGTCTGTTCCCTGCGGAGTAGGTGTCAGGGAAGGTACTGACTGCCCTGCACTTGGGGTGGCCTCTGCATTGCTGCTCACTCTGGCTAGGCTAGGTTCTGACTGCCCTGCGCTCGTCAGGGTGGCCTCTGCATTGCTGCTCACTCTGGCTAGGCTAGGTTCTGACTGCCCTGCACTCGTCAGGGTGGCCTCTGCATTGTTGTTGGTCACTCTGGCTGGCCTACATGGCACAAGAATTAAGTATTCTCAAATACTATACTGGCTAAATATTTTTAACTTATTATAAAAAATGTGTATGGTACTTACTTATGTTTCACAATAAACTACTACTCAAATCTACATGTTTAGGCAATCTTAGTTTTTTTTATAGAAATTTATTTTTAAATACTTGGCATTCATGCATTTTGCATGAAAAAGGTTATAATAATAAAACAAATAATTGTATTCGATATTTAAATCTATTTATTTTTGTTCAAAAGAGCCAACTTCACAATATTATGAATCTGCCTAACATACCTTATAATAAATTTGTCCATTTCGTTTCGTTTTTACCAACGGTGTATAGAGCATTGCTGCAAGACAAGTAATCTGTAAAAGATGACGCGGTCACGTTCTTTTCCCCAGAGATTGTTAGGCGATTTTTTAAAAAGTGATGGATAAAATCAATCACATATCAAAGCTGCGTCTCGGGGGCTGTTTAGAAAGTGAAAGCGCAACACACGGCCCCGGGGCTGCAACTGATCACCCCTGCAAAAGATTTCTCCTTCCTTTTATACACTCCCCAATTAGCACCAATTACCAAACTGGACACACCTGTGACTGCTGGCAGGGACAGATTTAACCCCATCCTTGCCAACCTTATATTCCCCCCCCACACACACACTATACACATTTAGGGCTTTTGCCCCGCCACACAGCCATTTTAGCTGTATGGAAAGTGTGCACAATGTTACAGGCTCAGTTAATACAGTAAATCAGGAATAGAGACTTAAACAGGGTACATTTAATGGTGCCGCCGTGGTAATGGTTAAGGATTTTTTAATTGAATACACTTAGGCTCGATATACACTTAACATTATTTAGCTCAAGTTACTGGCAGTATCAAATGTGGGGCTATTATTTTATTTATTTATTTATTTATTTATTTATTTATTTATTTATTTATTTGACAGATGCCTTTATGCAAGGTGACTTACATGTGTTACAGGGCAGTACTGGGTTACAATACTAGAATACACTATGAACTGGGATGCAACAAGTTAGGATTACAACATTTATATCTACAGTGACACAGTAATGCATAGCTGAGGATCCAGTAATGTGATGCAAGGTAAGGCAGACAAATGCATTGTAGGAGGGATGGATCAAGAGATCTTCAAGTGCAGTCTACACAGCTGGGTCTTGAGGAGGCAGGGGAAGGCAGTGAGAGTCAGAGCAGTCCTGAAGTTCTCCAGTAGCTGGCTCCACCACAGAGGGGCTAAGGAAGAGAAAGACCAGTCATGGGAGGATGGAGAGTGGAGGGAAAGCATGACCAGTCAGCCTGTAGAGGAGGAGTGGAGAGGGCAAGAGGGGGTGTAGGGAGACACGAGGGATTGGAGATAGGAGGGCAGTGTGTTGAAGAGAGGTAGATAAGAGTAAAGGTCTTGAAGTGAATGCAAGCAGATAGGTAGGCAGTGGAGAGTGCGAAGCAGAGGGGTAGCATTCAGTACATACTGTTCATAAACATCATGGTCCACCATTCATCATACTGATAGCTCTGATTTTGAACTTACAGTTGTGGCAATAGGGGTGGATGTTACGGACACGCTTGTATTGAGTTGAATCCCCCTCTACCCATTATTATTATTATTATTATTATTATTATTATTATTATTATTATTATTATTTATTTCTTAGCAGACGCCCTTATCCAGGGTGACTTACAATTGTTACAAGATATCACATTATACATTATTTCACATTATACAGATATCACATTATCTTTACATACAATTACCCATTTATACAGTTGGGTTTTTACTGGAGCAATCTAGGTAAAGTACCTTGCTCAAGGGTACAACAGCAGTGTCCCCCACTGGGGATTGAACCCACAACCCTCCGGTCAAGAGTCCAGAGCCCTAACCACTACTCCACACTGCTGACCCATAAACCAAATGGTATTCCATTAGCATATGTACAAGTTGTAGTGATCCAAACATATCTGCCTTGACAGTATAGCGGCCTAATAACCCCTTTCCATATCTCTTGGTTAGAGATATATTCTGTACTATTAATAACCCCTTTGCATATCTCTTTTGGTTGCAGGTATATTCTGTACTGAAATCCTGGACAAGTGTTTATCAGCACCCTGTCAAAACAATGGAACATGTGTGGACATTATCTTTGACTACAAATGCGAGTGCCCGACGGAGCCTCTGAAGTATAGCGGTAGAAACTGTGAGGAGCTGTATGACCCGTGCTCACAGAAGCCCTGCGCCAGCTACAGGAACTGTACCAGCACTCTCGGAACTGAAGAGTACCATTGTAGCTGCCCAACAGGCTTCACGGGCAACAACTGCACTCTCAATATCAATGAATGTGATAGCAACCCGTGCATTGAAAACAAGACTGAGTGTGTGGATGGCATCAATGGGTACACCTGCCAGTGCCGGAATGGCTACACCGGGGATGACTGCCAGTCTAAGATAACCAGTTGTACCGCTGAGACCTGTCTTAATAATGGGAGCTGCAGCGATCGTCCTGAGGGCTACCTGTGTGAGTGCACCCCTGGGTTCAGGGGGGAGCACTGTGAAGCCAATATCAATGAATGCCAGCTCAGCCCGTGTAGAAACGGAGCCATCTGTGTGGACGGAGTGAATGAGTACCACTGCTTCTGTGTGCCTGGGTTCCAGGGCTATAACTGTGAGATTGACATCAATGAGTGTGCCTCCCGGCCCTGCAAGAACAACGGGAGCTGTATCAACGAGAAGGACCACTATGTGTGCACGTGTCTCCTGGGGTTTACAGGTAAACGCGCACACACACACATACACACACACACACACACACACATACACACGCACGCACGCACGCACACACATGCACGCGCGCGCGCACACACACACACACATGCACGCACGCACACACACTCACAAATGCACACACACACACACACACACACACATATATATATACAAGCAGTGGAAGGGGCAAGGCAACACAAGCAACCACAGACAGCCATCATCAGTTAAGATGACTGCACTGCATAAGGATGGATATTTACAGAATGCATGTCTGTGCTATCTGCCAACATAGTCCTAAAACACTAGAGAATACAGAACATACTGGTATTACAGCACAGCGTATACAGCCCAACCCTCCCATTAAACTGTATTTGGTTGCTCATCCAGTATGACACTGAAAAACTGTTGGTTGATCCGTGTTGTTGATGCTGCCCTCTCAAACTGAAATGACACAGCACATTCCACTCGCCCATGTAAACAGTTTCATAACAGTGTACCTCATACACTTCCATTTTTGCAGCTGACAATATCATTGTGTCATACATCTGTCGCATGGGTGTCCTGTTCTTAAAGTGCTTCCATTCCCCTATCCATGTTACTGTGAATGGTACTGCTGGCCCATCACCCCTTCCTCCCTTGCAAAAGACTATGCCACTGAATTCCATACAACAGAAAGTTATGCTACTCATGCACCTGTGTCTCATATACACTAAATATACACTTCCCCTCATGTTGTGATTTACCATACATATACACTTCCCCTCATGTTGTGATTTACCATACTGTGACAGGGTCTTCCTCGTGTCACGCGTGTGGGTAGCCGCTGTTCAAGCATACAGAGAGACAGACGTGGTGTTGTTGAAAACGCCGGCACAGGCGCGCAGGTTTTATTCACAAACAAACAGAAAACAAAAGTAAAATAAAGGTGGTCATGTGACGTTACCAGCGATGGTAACGCACAGAGGACTAGTACATCAAGCTGTACAAAAAGTGCAAAATAAAACACAATACCACAAACTATAAATCAAAGGTGCCGTGAAAACGGCAGGCCTTGCAACAGCCCTGAGCTATCTCCCGCGGATGTTTTTAACCTGACGGACACTCTGTCGAGACCCGCCCACCTGCTGATTGAGGACCAGCACAGCCAATCACCTGCTACCCTTCCCCTCAACCAAGCATAGCAGGCAGCAAGTTTCAATCGAGCGCCCGTCTGTAAAACAATAATTCAATTAAACAAATCAACCCCAAAACGACACACAATAAACCCATTTCCCCATACAAATGATACCAACACTAAATACACACGTGCAGGGCACTCTCCCTGCTACACATACATATACACTTCCCCTCATGTTGTGATTTACCATACATATACACTTCCCCTCATGTTGTCCTGCATGCAGTTCCCCACCCCCCACCCAACAAACTGACGCACATCAAACATGCAGATGCCACACTAGACATTGATCATGGCAGTAGATTTCATAAAGATACAGTGTGATGTTGGTGCCACTATTATGCATCTGTCTCCTACTATACCTGCATAACAGTGCCCAGATATACACAACCCCCCCCAACACACTGACATGGCAGTAGACCTCATACACCTGGTGCACCATGATGATGATGCCTCTTGTGTTATCTGCAGAATTGTTCGTTTTAACTGATGATGGCTATATATATATATATATATATATATATATATATATATATATATATATATATATATATATATACTGATGATATATATATCAATTTCTTAGCAGACACCCTTACCCAGGGTGACTTACAGTTGTATACAAACATATATATATCAAGAATTACAATTAAGAGCAAAATACAAAATACAGTGACTTCAGTCCTAATGAGAGCAAATACAAAACACAGTACAATTTGATATCGGGGCATTTCACGAGCAGATAAGTGCTGATAGATACATCAGGGTTAGATACGAGTGCAAGTAAATACAAGATACTACAGATTGGGTAAAGTACAGGATTAAATACAGTACAATAGGGAGAAGATAAGTGCAAGTTAAAGTGCATTAAAGGCAGAAGGATATATTGTCTAGAAGGGAAGAGTTGAGTTTTACAGGTGTTGTCTGAAGAGGTGTGTCTTGAGGAAGCACCGGAAGGTGGTCATGGGCTGGGCAGTCCTGACATCCGTAGGAAGGTCGTTCCACCACTGCGGGGCGAGGGTGGAGAAGGAGCGGGCTCTGGAGGCAGGGGAACATAGAGGAGGTACAGCCAGTCTTCTAGTGCAGGCGGAGTGGAGAGATTGGGTGGGGGAGTAGGGAGATAAGAGGGTCTGGAGGTAGCTGAGTGCAGTCTGGTCAAGGCATCGGTAGGCGAGTACAAGAGTCTTGAACTGGATGAAAGTGGTGATCGGGAGCCAGTGGAGTGAGCGGAGCAGTGGAGTTGCGTGGGAGAAGCGAGGCAGAGAGAACACCAGGCGAGTAGCGGAGTTCTGGATGAGCTGGAGCAGATGGGTGGCAGATGCAGGGAGGTTGGCCAGGAGGGAGTTGCAGTAGTCTAGGCAGGAGAGTACCGGGGCCTGGACGAGGAGCTATGTGGTATACCTTAGAAGTCAGCTTTTCGTTAGTGACCCAATCGAGTCCCTTACGGAGAATTTAGAATTTTGTGGAACTCCTTTTTCAAAATTTAATGAGCTCTCTTCAAATAGTGTTTTTGAGATGGTTTTAAAATCAAAATCTACCACCTGTTCTTTAGACCCAATTCCTACACCTATTCTCAAATCAAGCTTTTCAGCTCTGTGCTCTCCGGTAACTCGCATTAATGAATCACTTTGTTTTGGCATGGTACCTTTTGCATTCAAATGTGCTGTAATCTCTCCCCTTTTTTAAAAAAGCATAATTTAGACCCCAGTTTGCCCTGTAACTACAGACCTGTTTCCAGTTTACCTTACTTGTCTAAGATTTTGGAACGAGCTGTTGTTTATCAGTTACAAAATCATTTACTTAACAACAATGTATCTGATGTTTTCCAGTCTGATTTGAGATCCTTGCACAGCATGGGGACAGCTCTTATTAGGGTAGTCAATGATTTACTCATGAATGCTGACTCGGGTTCTGTTTCCATTCTTGTCTTGTTAGACCTTAGCGCTGCTTTTGATACCATCGATTCTCTTGAGTAGACTGGAAAAGGATTAACGGGTTCTGCGCTCAGCTGGTTTAAATCATACCTAACTGGTGGAGAGCAGTACGTAAAAATTGGTCAATGTTCATCTGGTGTTCCGCAGGGATCTGTTCTGGGGCCGATTTTGTTCTGTATTTACATGCTTCCACTGGGACAGATTTTTCACAAATTTCACTGTTCTGCGGAAGACACACAGGTTCACCTGTGCTCTTCTCCAGACTTGGAGTTATCAATATCTTGTCCTATGCTTTGTCTAAGTGACATCAAGAATTGGATGCAGCTACATTTTTTTAAGTTGAATCCTGACAAGACTGAGGTAATGCTGGTCGGCTTGTGGCGACCGCCACATAAATGATGTTAAAAATACATCATCATCTGTTCTTTAATTAGAATGGATTATACCTGGCCAGGTTAGAATAAATTGTTCATTTCTGCCTTGTTTATTAGCCTATCTCCCGTTTGGCTTAGTTGTCCAGGCTTGGGGGGGATTCATCGGGGTTCATTTTATTTCTTTTTTCTATGTGAAGGCTCTTATATTCTGCCAGCTACGGTAATTGTTTTAATTCAAGCCACCTGGTTTCATTGATAAAAGAGCGTATTGTGGGAAATGAGAGGGTGGCCTGAAAGGAGAGCTGAGTGTCGTTTGCAGTTTTGTTGCGGTTTCTTTTTTGCTTTTTAAATTATTTAAGCTTATCTAGAGACGATGTAACATTTTTTATGGAGTGTCACTGAGCTAATTGTCGCGAATACAGCTTTGAAATACCGTTCGTTTTATATGGATTATTTGAAACTGAAGAAAACAGATCGATTTACGTCCCAGGAACAACGCGCAGCCGGTCCTTGGACACACGGCAGGAAGGGGTGAGACGGTCTGTTAAACTTTTCTTTTTTGCGCTGGACAATGCTGGATTACAATTGTTTTTTTTCTTCATAGTACTATGAGTGTTTATTTTGATACTTTATTTTTTTCTGGAATATGTTTTTTTGCAAGTTTGTTTTGTTTTGAAGCACGTTTGACTTTGTTTTTTGGATTGGCTTTGTTTGGTTTGTCTTTCTGCAATAAGGAACTTTATGACCGCATTGATTTACATGGACTGGTTAATTTTTGTTAATACTACTTCATTGTGTTTCAAGCTGTTTTTGCGAAACGGTTTTACCAGTAATACCCAGGGTTAACAGGGTCATTTTGACTGTTTACTGTATTACTTGTTGTTTCACTGCCAAAATATTTATATCAGTGTATCCACTATGCATTCTATTGTGCTATGAGGTTTCTTAGAGCAATGTTTAAGGTATATTTTGCTTCCTTTGTATCGACATTGTACTGTTCTACAGTTTTTTGCCACTATAAAAAGGTTACTGAAGATTATGACACTCTTACCCACGAACTTTTGGTCCCATTATTTGCTGTCAATCAGTCTTTAATTATCTGTTTTTGAAAACAGTTAGTCTTGGCTTGTGTCTTAAGTCTGGTTGTTACAGAATTGGTGGCCCGTACGGGGACCTGGGTTACGTTTAGAGTGGTGTGTTATTGTTTACAGACTTTTTTAATTGGGATTTAAAAAAAAAAAAAAAAAAAAGTAAAATGTCTGTATTAGGAAGTGAAACATTAACTCTTGAGCATTTTGATTTTGCTGCGGCTCCGTTTGTAACCAGACGTGAACCAGTGTCGGAACTGATTGATTCCCTAGATGAGCTTTATTTAGATAATTTAGAACGAGCAGAAGGAGAGTTGGAAGATAACCTGTCCCAATTGGAAAATGAAGGGGTGTTAGATCAGGCCCTTAATTTATCAGTTGATGTAGACCAAGTGCGGGAGAAGCTTGATGATTTAAGCAAACATTTTAAGGAGTCCCAGGAAAGTCAGATTAATAGAGAAGAGTCATTAAGAGGCTATATAGATCAGAGATTTGAGAATGTAGAGAATTATGTAAAATCTGCCCTTGCTAAGCTGGAGAGGTCTGTGGTGAAATGTTTGCGTCGTAGAGAAGAAATATGGCAGGAGGAAATGAAGCAATTAAAGAGACAGGCTAGTACACCCTGCGTGTCATTTGGATCATCGTTAGCATTTCCTCGAACCCAGCCGGTGGCTTCACATGCCAGAGAGGAGGAACGTCAATCTACGTCATCGATAGTACAAAGAGAGAACACCAGTATGATGGCTGGTAAGCTCCCTATTCGAATTAATTTCCCAGAGTTCGGTGAGAAGGCTGAAGAGAAAGATGCGATTGGATACATTGAAAGGTGTGAAGAGTTTTTAGCTCTGCGTCCTTTGTCAGATCTTGAAATAATTGCTACCCTCTCTTCGGTTCTTAAGGGTCCAGCCAAGAGTTGGTGGTTGGCCGAACGTCAGACCATAAAGAATTGGGGTCAGTTTAAAACTATGTTCCTGAGAGCATTTCTACCTGCCGATTTTCAAACCATGATTGAAGACAAGCTCCGTGACAGAGTGCAAGCGCCAGGGGAAAGCATACAAGACTTTGCCTACGATTATCGCGCTCTCTGTATAAAGTGGAAGGCGGATATGGAAGAAACAGAAGTAATACGCAGGATATTAAATAATTGCAATCCAAAGCTGGCCAGCTCACTGCGTGGTACTGTCACTTCTGTTGCTGAGCTCGTAAAAGTTGGAACAATGGTAGAGAGAGATTGGTCGTTTCAAAAGGAATATTGGGCTAAAGTTAACAACCAGTCAACTGAACGTTCAGACAAGAGGGGAGCTAAAAGTTTTATGAAAAAGCAAACTGAAGTAGGAGTGGTGCAAAGCTTGAAGATTCCCGAAGATGATACGAATATTCTAAAGCTTTTGGTCGTTCAGATCAGCATGGGAAACATGCAAAGTCCAGCTTTGTTGGATACAGGCTGCACTTACACCTTGATGAAGAATCAACTCTGGCAACAGATTCGGAAACCTGGAGAGTCGCTCATACCATGTGAGGAGCAGGCTTTCGTCCTGGCAGATGGGCGTACTTACGGGGCTGTGGGGAAGATCCTTCTGTTGTATAATTTCCATGGCGTCAAATGGAAAATTGATACTTATGTCATGAAGGACCAACATCTAATTTTTCCTTTGGTTTTGGGGCTTGATTTCCTTCAAAGAACTAATACAAAAATTGACATGTACAGAAAATCATATGGAGTTTGGCAGCGAGACGGCTATAAGTATTGTCCATTCCTTGCGAAGCCCGAGTGGGAGGCAGTCTGGGATGCACAACGAAGCTCTATACTACCTAAGCAGTGCATCTACTTTGCAGTTTCACGGCCATTATTGGACAGAGGGGTTACACTTCCAACTACGTTGCTGACTGTGAGGGAAGAATTCTTGTGCCAGGAGCCGGTACAGGAACTGATAGAACAGTGGCCGTCCGTGTGTACGTCCAGTCTGGGAATGACTACGGTGACTAAACATTCTATTATTACTACTGATGAAGTTGCCATACGTAGTAAAGCTTATCGGGTATCGCCACTCAAGAAAGAGTTGATTGAACAGCACTTGAAGAAAATGAAGGAGAAAAACCTCATAGAACCATCATCTTCAGCATGGGCAGCTCCTGTGGTCCTTGTGCCAAAAAAAGATGGCACTTACAGGTTTTGTGTGGATTACCGGCGTTTAAATGCAAAAACTGTGTTTGATGCCTATCCCATGCCCCAAGTGCATGACATTTTAGAGTCTCTGAGTGGTGCTGGAGTCTTTAGCACACTGGACTTGCGCTCTGGTTATTGGCAAGTTGCTATGGCTGAAAGTAGCAAACAGAAAACCGCATTCATTACACCATTTGGACTTTATCAATTCAAGGTGATGCCATTTGGACTTAATAACGCAGCTGCTACTTTCCAGAGGTTAATGGAGCGTGTTTTAGGAGAACTGAAGGGCAATTGCTGTTTTGTATACATTGACGACATTATCATTTATTCACCAAATAATCAAGAACATGTAAAAGACCTCCAATGTGTTTTTAAAAAATTACTTCAAGCCCATCTTACCCTTAACATGGAGAAATGTCAGTTCTTCAAGAAGTCGTTGAAGTTCCTAGGACATATTGTCTCTGAAGCGGGAATACGGGTAGATGCTGACAAGGTCAGTGCCATTCAAGAGTATCCAGCACCAACTAACATCAAAGAAGTTCAGCGATTTTTAGGACTCGCCGGGTGGTATCACAAATTCATTCCACAATTTGCTGATAGAGCTGCCCCACTGAATAACCTAAAAAGGAAAGGAGTGCTGTGGGAGTGGACACCGGCCTGTGAAGCTAGTTTTGAAGACCTCAAGAAAGCTCTTCAGTCATCTGACGTGTTGGCTCACCCAGACTTCACGTTACCTTTTCGGATTTATACTGACGCCAGTGAGGTGGGGCTAGGTGCTGTTTTAACACAGGTGCAAAGGAACGAGAAAGTAATCGCTTATGCATCACGCCTTCTTAACGGGGCTGAAAAAAACTACTCTACTTCCGAGAAGGAATGTCTAGCGGTGGTCTGGGCTGTAGAAAAATGGAAGCATTACTTGGAAGGTCCTCATTTTGAAGTAGTCACTGATCATGCTGCTTTATCATGGGCTTTTAATGCACCTAAAGCTTCTTCCCGGTTGACCAGATGGACATTGAGATTGCAGCAATTTAATTTTACTGTTCTTTATAGGAAAGGAACGCTCAATGTGGTACCTGATGCTTTATCACGAGGTCCATGTTCAGATAAAGCTATCGTGTCTGTCTGTATGGACAGAGAACAATGTTCTTCTGATATACCTGCCACTCTGGATGAAATTGCAGAGGCTCAGGCACGTGATATTTCTATCAACACGTTGCTAAAGGAAGGACAGTCACGACAAGGTGGGAAACAAGAACGCATTTCCTTTGTGGAGACTCAAGGACTAGTATATAGGAAAGCACCCATGGGTGATGGTGGAGTGCGATACCAGCTGGTGGTACCAACTTCGATGAGGCCAGCATTTCTGCAGTATTACCATGATAATCCACTCGGAGGACATCTAGGACGGATGAAAACTTTACTCCGCATTCTGAAAGTGGCGTGGTGGCCGTCTGTGCGCAGCGACACCTGGAAGCATTTAAAACAATGCGTGATTTGTCAGGAATATAAGCCGTCCAATGTGAAGCCGGCTGGGTTGCTTCAATCTACCCATGTTTCGGAGCCTGCAGAAATGATGGGCGTTGATTTGATGGGTCCATTCCCAAGAAGCAAAAAAGGCAATACGTTTCTTCTAGTAGTCATTGACTATTATTCGAAGTGGGTGGAAATGTTTGCTTTGAAGGACAGTAAAACCATGAAAATTGCTCGCATTCTTATTAATGAAATTTTTACGAGATGGGGAACACCTCGTTTTTTGGTTTCTGATCGGGGACCTCAATTCACAAGTCAGCTTCTAGTTGATGTCTGTAGGACTTGGAGGGTTATTAAAAAGTTGACCACAGCTTACCATCCTCAAACCAACCTTACGGAACGGGCTAACCGCACAATCAAGAGTATGATCGCCTCCTATGTAGGGGAAAACCATCAATGTTGGGATGAGTTCCTGTCAGAATTCCGTTTTGCTATTAACTCCGCCAAACAGGAAACCACGGGTTACTCTCCAGCTGAGCTTGCGGTCGGGCGTTGTCTTAAAGGGCCTCTTGACCGTCTCATTTCTGTGCCGCCTTTGCCTGGTTCAAAACAGTATTCTGTTTTGGAGCGCCAGCATCAATTAGCAGAAGAGGTGAGAAAGCATGTGCAGGGAGCTCAGGCCAAGCAGGCTAAATACTACAATGTTAATAGGAAGCAGACAAGTTATCAGGACAATGATTATGTCTGGGTTAGAGCACACCCGCAGTCAGAAGCAGCAAGTAAATTTTCAGCTAAACTGGCACCTAGATGGTTGGGCCCAGTTAAGATAATAAAAAAATTGGGCCCAGTAAACTATGAAATACAGTGGATGAACCCAACTCAGAAGGTTGATGTGGTGAATGTGGTTAATTTAAAACCATATTTCGGGGCAGATCCCTCTGTACCCCCGGTGGGGGGGGGGGGGGGACTATGTGGCGACCGCCACATAAATGATGTTAAAAATACATCATCATCTGTTCTTTAATTAGAATGGATTATACCTGGCCAGGTTAGAATAAATTGTTCATTTCTGCCTTGTTTATTAGCCTATCTCCCGTTTGGCTTAGTTGTCCAGGCTTGGGGGGGGATTCATCGGGGTTCATTTTATTTCTTTTTTCTATGTGAAGGCTCTTATATTCTGCCAGCTACGGTAATTGTTTTAATTCAAGCCACCTGGTTTCATTGATAAAAGAGCGTATTGTGGGAAATGAGAGGGTGGCCTGAAAGGAGAGCTGAGTGTCGTTTGCAGTTTTGTTGCGGTTTCTTTTTTGCTTTTTAAATTATTTAAGCTTATCTAGAGACGATGTAACATTTTTTATGGAGTGTCACTGAGCTAATTGTCGCGAATACAGCTTTGAAATACCGTTCGTTTTATATGGATTATTTGAAACTGAAGAAAACAGATCGATTTACGTCCCAGGAACAACGCGCAGCCGGTCCTTGGACACACGGCAGGAAGGGGTGAGACGGTCTGTTAAACTTTTCTTTTTTGCGCTGGACAATGCTGGATTACAATTGTTTTTTTTCTTCATAGTACTATGAGTGTTTATTTTGATACTTTATTTTTTTCTGGAATATGTTTTTTTGCAAGTTTGTTTTGTTTTGAAGCACGTTTGACTTTGTTTTTTGGATTGGCTTTGTTTGGTTTGTCTTTCTGCAATAAGGAACTTTATGACCGCATTGATTTACATGGACTGGTTAATTTTTGTTAATACTACTTCATTGTGTTTCAAGCTGTTTTTGCGAAACGGTTTTACCAGTAATACCCAGGGTTAACAGGGTCATTTTGACTGTTTACTGTATTACTTGTTGTTTCACTGCCAAAATATTTATATCAGTGTATCCACTATGCATTCTATTGTGCTATGAGGTTTCTTAGAGCAATGTTTAAGGTATATTTTGCTTCCTTTGTATCGACATTGTACTGTTCTACAGTTTTTTGCCACTATAAAAAGGTTACTGAAGATTATGACACTCTTACCCACGAACTTTTGGTCCCATTATTTGCTGTCAATCAGTCTTTAATTATCTGTTTTTGAAAACAGTTAGTCTTGGCTTGTGTCTTAAGTCTGGTTGTTACAGAATTGGTGGCCCGTACGGGGACCTGGGTTACGTTTAGAGTGGTGTGTTATTGTTTACAGACTTTTTTAATTGGGATTTAAAAAAAAAAAAAAAAAAAAGTAAAATGTCTGTATTAGGAAGTGAAACATTAACTCTTGAGCATTTTGATTTTGCTGCGGCTCCGTTTGTAACCAGACGTGAACCAGTGTCGGAACTGATTGATTCCCTAGATGAGCTTTATTTAGATAATTTAGAACGAGCAGAAGGAGAGTTGGAAGATAACCTGTCCCAATTGGAAAATGAAGGGGTGTTAGATCAGGCCCTTAATTTATCAGTTGATGTAGACCAAGTGCGGGAGAAGCTTGATGATTTAAGCAAACATTTTAAGGAGTCCCAGGAAAGTCAGATTAATAGAGAAGAGTCATTAAGAGGCTATATAGATCAGAGATTTGAGAATGTAGAGAATTATGTAAAATCTGCCCTTGCTAAGCTGGAGAGGTCTGTGGTGAAATGTTTGCGTCGTAGAGAAGAAATATGGCAGGAGGAAATGAAGCAATTAAAGAGACAGGCTAGTACACCCTGCGTGTCATTTGGATCATCGTTAGCATTTCCTCGAACCCAGCCGGTGGCTTCACATGCCAGAGAGGAGGAACGTCAATCTACGTCATCGATAGTACAAAGAGAGAACACCAGTATGATGGCTGGTAAGCTCCCTATTCGAATTAATTTCCCAGAGTTCGGTGAGAAGGCTGAAGAGAAAGATGCGATTGGATACATTGAAAGGTGTGAAGAGTTTTTAGCTCTGCGTCCTTTGTCAGATCTTGAAATAATTGCTACCCTCTCTTCGGTTCTTAAGGGTCCAGCCAAGAGTTGGTGGTTGGCCGAACGTCAGACCATAAAGAATTGGGGTCAGTTTAAAACTATGTTCCTGAGAGCATTTCTACCTGCCGATTTTCAAACCATGATTGAAGACAAGCTCCGTGACAGAGTGCAAGCGCCAGGGGAAAGCATACAAGACTTTGCCTACGATTATCGCGCTCTCTGTATAAAGTGGAAGGCGGATATGGAAGAAACAGAAGTAATACGCAGGATATTAAATAATTGCAATCCAAAGCTGGCCAGCTCACTGCGTGGTACTGTCACTTCTGTTGCTGAGCTCGTAAAAGTTGGAACAATGGTAGAGAGAGATTGGTCGTTTCAAAAGGAATATTGGGCTAAAGTTAACAACCAGTCAACTGAACGTTCAGACAAGAGGGGAGCTAAAAGTTTTATGAAAAAGCAAACTGAAGTAGGAGTGGTGCAAAGCTTGAAGATTCCCGAAGATGATACGAATATTCTAAAGCTTTTGGTCGTTCAGATCAGCATGGGAAACATGCAAAGTCCAGCTTTGTTGGATACAGGCTGCACTTACACCTTGATGAAGAATCAACTCTGGCAACAGATTCGGAAACCTGGAGAGTCGCTCATACCATGTGAGGAGCAGGCTTTCGTCCTGGCAGATGGGCGTACTTACGGGGCTGTGGGGAAGATCCTTCTGTTGTATAATTTCCATGGCGTCAAATGGAAAATTGATACTTATGTCATGAAGGACCAACATCTAATTTTTCCTTTGGTTTTGGGGCTTGATTTCCTTCAAAGAACTAATACAAAAATTGACATGTACAGAAAATCATATGGAGTTTGGCAGCGAGACGGCTATAAGTATTGTCCATTCCTTGCGAAGCCCGAGTGGGAGGCAGTCTGGGATGCACAACGAAGCTCTATACTACCTAAGCAGTGCATCTACTTTGCAGTTTCACGGCCATTATTGGACAGAGGGGTTACACTTCCAACTACGTTGCTGACTGTGAGGGAAGAATTCTTGTGCCAGGAGCCGGTACAGGAACTGATAGAACAGTGGCCGTCCGTGTGTACGTCCAGTCTGGGAATGACTACGGTGACTAAACATTCTATTATTACTACTGATGAAGTTGCCATACGTAGTAAAGCTTATCGGGTATCGCCACTCAAGAAAGAGTTGATTGAACAGCACTTGAAGAAAATGAAGGAGAAAAACCTCATAGAACCATCATCTTCAGCATGGGCAGCTCCTGTGGTCCTTGTGCCAAAAAAAGATGGCACTTACAGGTTTTGTGTGGATTACCGGCGTTTAAATGCAAAAACTGTGTTTGATGCCTATCCCATGCCCCAAGTGCATGACATTTTAGAGTCTCTGAGTGGTGCTGGAGTCTTTAGCACACTGGACTTGCGCTCTGGTTATTGGCAAGTTGCTATGGCTGAAAGTAGCAAACAGAAAACCGCATTCATTACACCATTTGGACTTTATCAATTCAAGGTGATGCCATTTGGACTTAATAACGCAGCTGCTACTTTCCAGAGGTTAATGGAGCGTGTTTTAGGAGAACTGAAGGGCAATTGCTGTTTTGTATACATTGACGACATTATCATTTATTCACCAAATAATCAAGAACATGTAAAAGACCTCCAATGTGTTTTTAAAAAATTACTTCAAGCCCATCTTACCCTTAACATGGAGAAATGTCAGTTCTTCAAGAAGTCGTTGAAGTTCCTAGGACATATTGTCTCTGAAGCGGGAATACGGGTAGATGCTGACAAGGTCAGTGCCATTCAAGAGTATCCAGCACCAACTAACATCAAAGAAGTTCAGCGATTTTTAGGACTCGCCGGGTGGTATCACAAATTCATTCCACAATTTGCTGATAGAGCTGCCCCACTGAATAACCTAAAAAGGAAAGGAGTGCTGTGGGAGTGGACACCGGCCTGTGAAGCTAGTTTTGAAGACCTCAAGAAAGCTCTTCAGTCATCTGACGTGTTGGCTCACCCAGACTTCACGTTACCTTTTCGGATTTATACTGACGCCAGTGAGGTGGGGCTAGGTGCTGTTTTAACACAGGTGCAAAGGAACGAGAAAGTAATCGCTTATGCATCACGCCTTCTTAACGGGGCTGAAAAAAACTACTCTACTTCCGAGAAGGAATGTCTAGCGGTGGTCTGGGCTGTAGAAAAATGGAAGCATTACTTGGAAGGTCCTCATTTTGAAGTAGTCACTGATCATGCTGCTTTATCATGGGCTTTTAATGCACCTAAAGCTTCTTCCCGGTTGACCAGATGGACATTGAGATTGCAGCAATTTAATTTTACTGTTCTTTATAGGAAAGGAACGCTCAATGTGGTACCTGATGCTTTATCACGAGGTCCATGTTCAGATAAAGCTATCGTGTCTGTCTGTATGGACAGAGAACAATGTTCTTCTGATATACCTGCCACTCTGGATGAAATTGCAGAGGCTCAGGCACGTGATATTTCTATCAACACGTTGCTAAAGGAAGGACAGTCACGACAAGGTGGGAAACAAGAACGCATTTCCTTTGTGGAGACTCAAGGACTAGTATATAGGAAAGCACCCATGGGTGATGGTGGAGTGCGATACCAGCTGGTGGTACCAACTTCGATGAGGCCAGCATTTCTGCAGTATTACCATGATAATCCACTCGGAGGACATCTAGGACGGATGAAAACTTTACTCCGCATTCTGAAAGTGGCGTGGTGGCCGTCTGTGCGCAGCGACACCTGGAAGCATTTAAAACAATGCGTGATTTGTCAGGAATATAAGCCGTCCAATGTGAAGCCGGCTGGGTTGCTTCAATCTACCCATGTTTCGGAGCCTGCAGAAATGATGGGCGTTGATTTGATGGGTCCATTCCCAAGAAGCAAAAAAGGCAATACGTTTCTTCTAGTAGTCATTGACTATTATTCGAAGTGGGTGGAAATGTTTGCTTTGAAGGACAGTAAAACCATGAAAATTGCTCGCATTCTTATTAATGAAATTTTTACGAGATGGGGAACACCTCGTTTTTTGGTTTCTGATCGGGGACCTCAATTCACAAGTCAGCTTCTAGTTGATGTCTGTAGGACTTGGAGGGTTATTAAAAAGTTGACCACAGCTTACCATCCTCAAACCAACCTTACGGAACGGGCTAACCGCACAATCAAGAGTATGATCGCCTCCTATGTAGGGGAAAACCATCAATGTTGGGATGAGTTCCTGTCAGAATTCCGTTTTGCTATTAACTCCGCCAAACAGGAAACCACGGGTTACTCTCCAGCTGAGCTTGCGGTCGGGCGTTGTCTTAAAGGGCCTCTTGACCGTCTCATTTCTGTGCCGCCTTTGCCTGGTTCAAAACAGTATTCTGTTTTGGAGCGCCAGCATCAATTAGCAGAAGAGGTGAGAAAGCATGTGCAGGGAGCTCAGGCCAAGCAGGCTAAATACTACAATGTTAATAGGAAGCAGACAAGTTATCAGGACAATGATTATGTCTGGGTTAGAGCACACCCGCAGTCAGAAGCAGCAAGTAAATTTTCAGCTAAACTGGCACCTAGATGGTTGGGCCCAGTTAAGATAATAAAAAAATTGGGCCCAGTAAACTATGAAATACAGTGGATGAACCCAACTCAGAAGGTTGATGTGGTGAATGTGGTTAATTTAAAACCATATTTCGGGGCAGATCCCTCTGTACCCCCGGTGGGGGGGGGGGGGGACTATGTGGCGACCGCCACATAAATGATGTTAAAAATACATCATCATCTGTTCTTTAATTAGAATGGATTATACCTGGCCAGGTTAGAATAAATTGTTCATTTCTGCCTTGTTTATTAGCCTATCTCCCGTTTGGCTTAGTTGTCCAGGCTTGGGGGGGGATTCATCGGGGTTCATTTTATTTCTTTTTTCTATGTGAAGGCTCTTATATTCTGCCAGCTACGGTAATTGTTTTAATTCAAGCCACCTGGTTTCATTGATAAAAGAGCGTATTGTGGGAAATGAGAGGGTGGCCTGAAAGGAGAGCTGAGTGTCGTTTGCAGTTTTGTTGCGGTTTCTTTTTTGCTTTTTAAATTATTTAAGCTTATCTAGAGACGATGTAACATTTTTTATGGAGTGTCACTGAGCTAATTGTCGCGAATACAGCTTTGAAATACCGTTCGTTTTATATGGATTATTTGAAACTGAAGAAAACAGATCGATTTACGTCCCAGGAACAACGCGCAGCCGGTCCTTGGACACACGGCAGGAAGGGGTGAGACGGTCTGTTAAACTTTTCTTTTTTGCGCTGGACAATGCTGGATTACAATTGTTTTTTTTCTTCATAGTACTATGAGTGTTTATTTTGATACTTTTATTTTTTTCTGGAATATGTTTTTTTGCAAGTTTGTTTTGTTTTGAAGCACGTTTGACTTTGTTTTTTGGATTGGCTTTGTTTGGTTTGTCTTTCTGCAATAAGGAACTTTATGACCGCATTGATTTACATGGACTGGTTAATTTTTGTTAATACTACTTCATTGTGTTTCAAGCTGTTTTTGCGAAACGGTTTTACCAGTAATACCCAGGGTTAACAGGGTCATTTTGACTGTTTACTGTATTACTTGTTGTTTCACTGCCAAAATATTTATATCAGTGTATCCACTATGCATTCTATTGTGCTATGAGGTTTCTTAGAGCAATGTTTAAGGTATATTTTGCTTCCTTTGTATCGACATTGTACTGTTCTACAGTTTTTTGCCACTATAAAAAGGTTACTGAAGATTATGACACTCTTACCCACGAACTTTTGGTCCCATTATTTGCTGTCAATCAGTCTTTAATTATCTGTTTTTGAAAACAGTTAGTCTTGGCTTGTGTCTTAAAAGTCTGGTTGTTACAGGCTCCTCAGATCAATTAAATAAATATGGACATTTTAAACTGCTTTTAGATGGACTTGAGACCCAGTCTAGCACTACTCTAAAGAATCTTGGTATTATTTTTGACCAAAACTTGGCTTTTGACGAGCATATTCGTAATATTACTAAAGTTTCTTTTTGCCATCTACGTAATATTACTCATATTCACTCCTGTCTTACTCAGGCAGATGCAGAAAAGCTGATTCATGCCTTTGTTTTTTTCTCGTATAGACTATTGTAATGCTTTGTTTGCTGGTGTCTCAAAAAACTCTCTTAAAAAATTACAATGTCCAAAATTCAGCGGCTAGAATTTTAACTAAAACCAAATTCACTGTTCATATTACTCCAGTCTTAGTCACGCTGCATTGGCTCCCAGTGGAGTTGACTTTTAAGGCTCTGCATGGGTTAGCGCCAAGCTATATCTGCACAGTCTTCAATCCTATGATTCTGGTCTAGTCAAGGTACCAATAACTAAGCAGCGATCTTTCGTGGGGCAGAGCCTTTTCATGTCTAGCCCCAAGGCTGTGGAACGACCTCCCGAAGGTCATAAGGGATAGTGACTCTGTAACCTCTTTTAAATCTAAGTTGAAAACACATTTTTATTCAATGGCTTTTATTGTATGAACAAATTGTTATGTTTTTTGTATTTTTTTTTATTGTTCAACGCTTTGAGATGCACATGAAAGGCGCTATATAAAATAAAGATTATTATTATTATTAGTAGTAGTAGTTGGTGAGGAAGGGTCAGATTCTTTGTATGTTGCTCAGGAAGAATCAGCAGGTGCGTGCTAGAGTGGAGATGTGCTGGGAGTAGGAGAGGCAGGGGTCCAGGGTTACTCCAAGGTTCTTGGTTGTCTAGTAGTTGGCGTGTGGTATATGTGTGTGTGTGCATGTGTTGCAAAGAATGTCCTTGCTTTTTGAGAATATATTTATAGTTAGAAAGCCTGTATATTCTATTATAGAGCACATAAACAAAACTGACTATTTGTAAACTTGATTAAACACGTCACAGGTGTCTATATGTTAAACACTGACACAGGTTTATATATAATACACATGATTAGTTTTTCTTCACCTATTCACACTAAGTGTTTAGTGATCTTAGCTCCACCCCCACCCCCTGCCGATGCTAGGATTTACTGGGCCCTGGTGCATGACTGTGAAGAGAACCCCCTCCCCCTGCAGCACAACCTAAAAAAAACCTTTTGAAAATAAATACATCAGAAGCAAAATCTGAATCGGTCAAGCTTATTATTCAACAAAACATATTCTAACGTTATTTTAAGATGACTGTGAACAAGACAGTAATCAATCAAGTAACAGTATATCCAAACTTTTTAATAAATCAATTGTGTAAGAAGATGAATCAATTTGATTAATAACTCGATTTAGTTAATATTGAAACATATTAATAGGTTCAAATTAGTCACAAAACGTATTACTCATAGGCATCAATTGGATTTTTAAAAGCACAAAAGTTGAAAACCCAGCCCACAGTACAAATGCATTTGTTACAACTCATAAGCGAAAACATCATTCTGTGAACAAACTTAACAAATTAATATCTCAAAATCATGTTTTGTTTTTTTTTAAATACTGAATTTTGACCATCTGTTAGAATTTTGTGAGTCAGACAGACCAACACGTTCAGCTTGTCTGATGTGGAACATAAACAGATTTTAGCCTTTTGGCTGACAGTGGTTTGGGGATGCTGTTTGTGCATTGTGGAGATTTTGGCTGGCAGTGGTTTGGGGATGCTATTTGTGCATTGTGGAGATTTTGGCTGGCAGTGGTTTGGGGATGCTGTTTGTGCATTGTGGAGATTTTGGCTGGCAGTGGTTTGGGGATGCTGTTTGTGCATTGTGGAGATTTTGGCTGACAGTGGTTTGGAGATGCTGTGTGTGCATTGTGGAGATTTTGGCTGGCAGTGGTTTGGAGATGCTGTTTGTGCATTGTGGAGGTTTTGGCTGACAGTGGTTTGGGGATGCTGTTTGTGCATTGTGGAGATTTTGGCTGACAGTGGTTTGGTGATGCTGTGTGTGCATTGTGGAGATTTTGGCTGACAGTGGTTTGGAGATGCTGTTTGTGCATTGTGGAGATTTTGGCTGACAGTGGTTTGGGGATGCTGTTTGTGCATTGTGGAGATTTTGGCTGACAGTGGTTTGGAGATGCTGTTTGTGCATTGTGGAGATTTTGGCTGACAGTGGTTTGGGGATGCTGTTTGTGCATTGTGGAGATTTTGGCTGACAGTGGTTTGGGGATGCTGTTTGTGCATTGTGGAGATTTTGGCTGACAGTGATTTGGGGATGCTGTGTGTGCATTGTGGAGATTTTGGCTGACAGTGGTTTGGAGATGCTGTGTGTGCATTGTGGAGATTTTGGCTGACAGTGGTTTGGGGATGCTGTTTGTGCATTGTGGAGATTTTGGCTGACAGTGTTTTGGGGATGCTGTTTGTGCATTGTGGAGATTTTGGCTGACAGTGGTTTGGGGATGCTGTTTGTGCATTGTGGAGATTTTGGCTGACAGTGGTTTGGGGATGCTGTTTGTGCATTGTGGAGATTTTGGCTGATGTGGCTGGAAGCCAGACTGCAGAGATTCAAGCAGATTGTTATCTGTGAGATGTTTCATCAGCTGGTTGGCTACAGCCCTTTCAAGAGTTTTGGAGAGAAAAGGAAGATTGGATATGGGACAGAAGTTGGATAAGACAGCTGGGTCAAGGGAGGGTTTTTTTCAGCACTGGCGTTACTCGGGCAGTCTCGAGGGCAGCAGGAACCAGGCCTGAGACCAGGGATAGGTAGAGAGTATGCATAAGGAAGGAGCAAGGTCAGAAGCACAGAGACGGACAAGATTTGTTGGCCAGGGGTTCAAGGGGTATGTGGCAGTAGTTGATTTCAACAATAGACTGGAGACATCATTAACCCTTTGCAGTCCATTTATTAACTGCGCGTCAGGCACGCCAGGTCTAATTAATTTTCACACCCGCAGTTAATTTTATACGCGCTGTTTAAAAGTATTTTTTTTCACAGTCAAATGGGTTTAAATGGCCCTGCATATCAACAAAGCACTCACTAGGCATCTCCAGCCCCGCCCCACCCTTTCGTTTGCTATAGCGTTCACCTATGTAAGAAATAAATAATAATAATAATAATAGTCGTACATACCGATCGATCATCTCCGGATCACTCGTTTTATCACCAAACTCCTCAATAATGCGATCCAAGTCATTATTTTATTACTATAACATCTGAAAAAAGCTCTGCAAATGTCCATGATAGTCTCTGTGCGCTGACGCACTCAGCCAGCTTGTTTACTATGAACGCCCCGTTATCTGATACCTGATACCATGTATGACTATTCATGAGATACGCCTTTTTTTTTTTTTTTTTTTTTTCGACTTGTCTCGGCTCCTGTCGCTCCCACTCGGCAATTGAATGGTTTTCTCGGCTTTTTCCGGAGAAAAAACGACTAAACACCCGTTTATTGCATTGCTATAATGATGTCGGACCCAGTCCGACAAAGGACCTGTGAGGAATAATTGCAATGTCGGACCCAGTCCGACAATGGACCGCAAAGGGTTAATGGAGAGAGGAGAGAAGGAAGAGAGAGCAGGAGGGGCAATCGGAGGAGAGTCAAGGTGGTCAACTACTATACTGGGTTTATGCCAGGATAGAGTAGAATAAATGGTGTCGATTTTGTTCCGAAACAAAGAGAATAAATCATTGCAGGTAAGAGAGGAGGATGAATGGGAGGTGGATTTATCGATGGCTGGATGCAGGATTTGATCAATGGTTTTGAAGAGAATATTTGGTTTACTGTGTCCTAGAGATATGAGTTCTGAGAAGTACTTCAGCAGCGAGCACACGTCTGTAGCTACTGAGGTGATCGGTACAAATCATTCGGTGAACTGTTAGTCCAGACGACCTCCATTTGTGGCTCCGCCTTGCGGCAGGCAGACTTAAGCAGTTGAAGTTCGAGGGTATACCATGGACAGTTTCGATGTTTCTTCACTATTCTGGTTGTAAGCGGGGCAGCTGTGTTGATAATCTGAGTAAGGGTGGCGTTGTAGAGGGACACCGCAGCATCGACCGAAGACGGGAGAGTACCAGTCAGAGGGGAAGAAGAGACACATTCCGATTGGTATTGTAGGATTCAGCAGATTTTTGGGACAGAAGGAAATAACAGTATCAGGAGTAGCTGAAAGTGCAGGAAGATTAACATTGGCAGTGATTAAGAAATGGTCAGAGAGAGAGAGATATCTGAGACTGAGAGATTGGAGATATCAAGACCTCTGGTGATGAGCAGATCCAGGGTGTGTCCACGGGTGTGAGTGGGAATGGTGACAGATTGAGAGAGTCCAAGACAGTCCAGGAGCGTGACAAAGTCGGTCACTAGGGGGGAAGAAGGCAAATCGACATGGATGTTGAAATCACCTAGGAATAGAATTTTGTCAATTAAAGTGCAGATTAGGGAGAGGAATTGCAAGAAATCAGCAATAAAAGCGGAGTTATTCTTTGGTGGACGGTAGATAACAGCAAGGGTGAGCGACATGGGAGAGGGGAGCTTGATAGCGAGATGCTCAAATGAAGAGAAGGCTGGCATAGAGAAAGTTGAGGCAGCAAGCACAGAGTTAGCAATAACAGCAGTGCCCCCACTTCTACCAGTGAGGCGTGGCTTGTCAAAGAGAGAGTAGCCATTTGGGGTGGATAGATGTAGTGAGTGCTTATCATTTACAGAGTGCCAGGTTTGTGCTAGACAGAGAAGATCAAGATTAGTATCAGCTATAAGTTCGTTGAGAAGCAGAGATTTGTTAGTCAGAGAATGGCAGTTCAGGAAGGAGAGTTTACAGTTTGTAGCAGGCAGTACAGGGGGAGAGGGACTTAGTAGCAGTACCTGAGGCAAGTGCTTACCAGTGTTCATACTAGGAGAGGAGAAAGAGTGAGCCCGCTGTGTCCAGGGGATCCAGACATTAGGTGTCAAGGTGGGAATGAGGCCTCTGGTAGCCATTGGGAGAGATTTGGGAAAGGTCCTCGCTCCACCTGTCCTCGCTCTGACTGCCACAGCTCAGACTGCCTTTGGACGTGTGACCCTTAGACTGCCACAGTTCAGACTTCCCTTGGACGTGTGGTCCTTAGACTGCCACAGCTCGGACTGCCCTTGGACGTGTGACCCTTAGACTGCCACAGCTCGGACTGCCCTTGGACGTGTGACCCTTAGACTGCCACAGCTCGGACTGCCCTTGGACGTGTGGCTCTTAGACTGCCACAGCTCGGACTGCCCTTGGACGTGTGATCCTTAGACTGCCACAGCTCGGACTGCCCTTGGACGTGTGATCCTTAGACTGCCACAGCTCGGACTGCCCTTGGACGTGTGATCCTTAGACTGCCACAGCTCGGACTGCCCTTGGACGTGTGATCCTTAGACTGCCACAGCTCGGACTGCCCTTGGACGTGTGATCCTTAGACTGCCACAGCTCGGACTGCCCTTGGACGTGTGATCCTTAGACTGCCACAGCTCGGACTGCCCTTGGACGTGTGATCCTTAGACTGCCACAGCTCGGACTGCCCTTGGACGTGTGGTCCTTAGACTGCCACAGTTCAGACTTCCCTTGGACGTGTGGTCCTTAGACTGCCACAGCTCGGACTGCCCTTGGACGTGTGATCCTTAGACTGCCACAGCTCGGACTGCCCTTGGACGTGTGGCTCTTAGACTGCCACAGCTCAGACTGCCCTTGGACGTGTGGCTCTTAGACTGCCACAGCTCGGACTGCCCTTGGACGTGTGGCTCTTAGACTGCCACAGCTCGGACTGCCCTTGGACGTGCGGCCCTTAGACTGCTGGCGCTTAGAACGGCTGCTGTTCTAAGACACTGTTTGCCAATTAAATCTTGTAGGCCTGGAGCCGTATACTTAACACACGTTTGTAATCAGCCTCCCAATTCAACACAGCCCAGAACACGAAATAAATTTTTAAGTGCAGTCTGGTTACCTTAGCAATCAACGATTTAAACTATCAATTTAACTGTAATTCACTTGCGCATTTCAATGTATCTCTTCAGTTACAATCACCAAACCATTCTGGAGCTAGAGACTGCCAAAAAACCCAGCAAAAAACACCATTTTTTTTTACTATCTGGATCTTGGAATCCGCATATCCGAGCAAAACGAAATGGCCCACATCAAGGGATCTAACCAAAGGGACCACACAGCCACATTTTCGTGCAAATCCATTGAATATGGTCAAAGTTATTAAAGTACAGAAATTGGGGTTTAACATTAAACTGCCTACTCAACCCTAAATATAGTGGCACTATCTGAATTAGCTCAATAGCTCCTGGGTTCAGGCATTATACACTGTGAACATTTTATTATTGCCAAGACCTAAGATGGTTACCAGATTGAGATATTGGCTCCATATTCAATACACAGCTGAATTTTATTACTACGGTGGTAGTAATTTAGCAAAGCTGTCTCTGCACCAAAGCCTCCAATATGATTTTTATCCAAATGCTTTTGTGTTTTATCGATTTATGTTTGACAGGAAACTTTTTCAGGATGGGCTTATATACTTAGATAACAGCCTTCTTAATTAAGAAACTATTTTTAACCCCTAGAAGGCACTAAACCTTTAAGTAGAACATGAACCAGTTCAGAACAGCTCTTAACCTTGGACGAAGCCCCCCAGCCCCTCTCATCAGGTTATTATTTTGTCATTTAGTAGACACTTTAATCCAAAGCGATTTACAGAGACTAGGGGTGAACTATGCATCACAACTGCTGCTGCACAGTCACTTACAATAAGTCTCATCTGAAGGTTGTATACTTGAGACAGCTCTGTCTGCACCCAAGTAAGAAGAAACCAAGTATAAGTCGGCATTATCCTCCAGCCTGTGCTGATCCATGTGTACCAAAGTGCCTCCATGGTAAAAGGGGACATATGGGTGGCTCAGATAATGCTTCAGAAGGCATCCCTGCCACCTGGCCCTCATTGCAGGAGCTGTTTGTTTGAACTAATCCAGTTTACTGCTGCTTTTGTTTCTTAAATAAAAATATGAGAAGGTGTAAGCAATTCTAGTGTAAAACAAGTTAGCAAATAGCATGCTTTCCAATCTACATAGCTGTAGAAGATGGTCTTTCTTTGTTATGCTCCTCTGACAGTCCTTGCTATAATGCAGTAACCCATTATTATTATTTATTTCTTAGCAGATGCCCTTATCCAGGGCGACTCACAATTGTTACAAGATATCACATTATTTTTTACATACAATTAACCATTTATACAGTTGGGTTTTTACTGGAGCAATCTAGGTAGAGTACCTTGCTCAAGGGTACAGCAGCATTGTCCCCCACCTGGGATTGAACCCACGACCCTCCGGTCAAGAGGCCAGAGCCCTAACCACTACTCCACACTGCTGCCCATTGTAGGCTGAGTACAATAAAGCCTGCCCCTTAACCTGGAGACCTGGGCTAAATCCTCAGTCATTGCTGTCCTAGCACATGCCACCATATTTAAGCATATTTTATATTTAAGTTGTCTTTTTATTATTAGTATATTTTATATTTTCTGGACTGGATATTTTTTTGTTTTTCATTCGAATCATCAGAAACACAGTCACCGTCTGTATGAAGTAGTGCTGCAGTGATTCTTCAGTATTGTTAGATTTTTGCTGTTGTACTTTAAAAACTGCAAACGTTTGTCATTGAGGAATATTAAGGGAACGGTGTTCTGAACCTACATAGTGGAAAGAATTTACAGTTTCTTTACTGTTGGTCCACAATAAAAAGCAAGAATACACTATTTGAAGGAAAACGTGATCCAACAAAGATTAGATTGTTTTAGAACTGGAGATCTCTACCAAGAACCATGGTGTTTGCACCCGAGTGTTAATCAAAATCCAGATTGAAACGAAGGTGTCAGTAGTGAGACACAGCACTGTATATCCCAGTGTGCATTGCAGCTCCCTCTCCCTCCCTGTGTCTTTACTCCACAGTGCCCCCTGCTGCAGGGAAGCAGCTCTACTCACCAGGGTTCTCGTCTGTCACTCCCCCACTCCCTCAGTCAGGCTTACAACTCAGCTGAGGCACAATGTTTATTTATTTATTTTTACATATTTTGAATGATTATTACATTATCTGCCCATGTCAAATATATCTGCCTTGTGTGTGTATATATATATATATATACATATATATATATATATATATATATATATATATATATATATATATATATATATTAGTACCTGTATAACAGAATTCAATTGTGTATCGATGAATTGTGATACTTTCTTTACAGGATACATTGTACTATTATTTATTTATTTATTTATTTATTTATTTATTTATTAGCAGATGCCCTTATCCAGGGCGACTTACAGTTGTTACAAAATATCACAGTACAAAGTATCATATCACATTACTGTATTCCAACATAAGGAATACAGTAAATAATTACATTTAAGAGCTAATCTGCCAGTGGTGGAGGGGGTGAGAGGGGGTGTAGGGAGAAATGATAGTCTGGAGATAGGAGGGAGCAGAAAGGTCAAGACAGCGATAGGCGAGTACAAGTTTTGAATTGGATGCGAGCAGCGATAGGGAGTCAGATTAGGTATATATTCAAACATACACTGTTTAAATAAGAGCCAGTGCTGTAAATACGTCCTGCACCTTGATAATGCGACGTGAGTGAAAAGGCTGTAGTACAATTTAAACAGACTGTGAACCCACAATGTCATTGTATTTCTTAAGAATCAGAGTTGGAATCCAGAGCCATGAATCAACCTACTGTGTTGAAAGAAACATCCTTTTAACGCGTTGCTTCTCAAATGATTGTGGTTTAGTCAGCCTGACCCAGCGGTGCAAGGCATGTTCTGGTACCGCCCTCCCTCGGCTCACTGCACTGACAGGCTGGCATTTCAAACTCTTTCACTGTTATCCTAAGAGGTGGGGGGATGCAGTGGTAATGCATTCTCCGAGCTGTATATCTCAAGTACCTAATCCTGACTTTCACAAGGGGTCATGTTCTGAACTCGCGGGGCACCATGGGAATATTTGTTTTTTTGCCTGTTAGAAATTCCACACAGGCAGTACTTGTGATGGCGGTGACCTTTAGCTGATCCAGTGGCTTCAGTGCCAGGGGTCTGGTCTCAGTGTTTAGAAATGTGTTGGCCTGCAGTGTTTTAACAACCTGATAATGGCTGGCTGTGCAGCCAGCATACCCGTTTTTTGTCTGCCGTTGGTAATCGTTTTTGCCGTTTTGCAATGACTGGGCTACTATGGGAAACTTTTATAAGTTATAAGGACAGATATCAGCCAGACATAATACATATTCTATACAATGCATAAATAAGACATATTTCAATTGTAATAGAAAGGCTTTAAGCTTGAAAGTCCCTAACACCATTCCAATCTATAACTAAAGACAAGAAAAGATCAATGACACAAAAACTACGTTCATGGATAGCAGCTACAAATCTACTTCGAGAGGTTTTGTTTGGGTGACCGACAGGATTTTATTGGGAAAGATTTACAAATAATCCAGGTCTTCTCCAGTTAGCTGCACATCTGTGCACTTGCGGTTTAAATGTGAAAATGAACAGCACAGATTGTGATATTTCTGATTTAAAAATATATATTTAATTTTTAAGTATAATTTCTGGCATATCATTATATTTTGCAAAAATACCTGTTATGTACAGAAACACATTATTTTCAATGATCTGGTAGGATCAGCATCCTAACTGCAACATGCAGGTTATTTAACATAAGACAGCAGGTTCTTTTAAGTGGTGATCTGTTAAGTGGATTTGTTTTTATAGTTAATATGCACTTTTGGGGCATATATACAACATACTGTACATCCTGAAAGAATTCAAACTTATTTTACATATATCCATAAGATACACATTCTTTAATACTTTTTGAACCCCTGCTATTTGATTTTTCTAAGTGGGAGTTCATCTCTGTGATTAACTCGTTACGTTCTGTTCCTTTGTTCTTTAAAGGAGTGAACTGCGAGGTGGAGATAGACGAGTGTAAGTCCGGGCCGTGTCAGAATGGTGCTACCTGCAGTGACCATGTGGGCCTCTACACCTGCACCTGTCCTGAGGGCTACGAAGGGCTGGAGTGCCACATGAACATCGACGAGTGTGCCAGCCAGCCCTGCCACAACGGAGCCTCCTGCCTGGACCTGGTCAATGGGTAAGAACGAGAGCAGCACCAAATAACAAGTGACAGTCCACCTCAGAAACTGGAAGTCATCTCATCACATGTCATGTGATTGTGAAGAAATTGTGGATCTTGCCGTTTTCAGGTGGACAGAAATACAGTTGCGATTGCAACTCATTAACATAAATGGCATTTTAGAACATTAATAAATAGTTTTAAAAATCACAAGCAGTTTTTAAATATAGTGCACAAACCCCAGACATGATCAAATACATAAGAACATAAAGTTTACAAACGAGAGGAGGCCATTCGGCCCATCTTGCTCGTTTGGTTGTTATTGGCTTATTGATCCCAGAATCTCATCAAGCAGCTTCTTGAAGGATCCCAGGGTGTCAGCTTCAACAACATTACTGGTGAGTTGGTTCCATACCCTGACAATTCTCTGTGTAAAGTGCCTCCTATTTTCTGTTCTAAATGCCCCTTTAATATTAATATTAGATTTTTAAAGTGGCGACTGGTCGATCTATTCGACTATTTTTGCCTCAACTACTCGACTTATTAGTAGCGGTTCTACCCTTACTGAGGAGTCTTATTTATTTATCCAGCACATATATAGAACATTTTGCAAGTCATCCCAACCTCTTCCTACCTTACTGGCTCTAACCAGAGAGTAACCATTAAAACCTGTTGCCTTGCAACACTGCCCCCAGTGGTATTTGTTACTGGTCTATTTCTAACATCCTCTAGAAGCACCTTTAGGATTGTATTAGATATGATAGAAGTAAATAAGTCTTCCCAAAATTTTTTCGTCATTGCCAATGGATTTTACCCCGGAGGACAACTCAGATCTGAATGGCTCTACTGCAGACCCGCAGGCGCCCTATCAGCCACAGGGGTCGCTGGTGCGCAGTGAACCGTGGATTGCCCTGCCGACCTAATCCCTCCCTACCCGGGTGGTGCTCAGCCAATTGTGCGCCGCCCCCTAGGAACCCCGGTCACGGTCGGCAATGACATAGCCTAGACTGCGACTCCAGGCTATAGGGCGCATCCTGCACTCCACGAGGAGCACCTTTACTGGATGTGCCACTCGGGAGCCCGAGTGCTTTTTCTGATGACAACTGCTCTGATTTTTCTTGCAGGTATATATGTAACTGCAGTGACACCGGCTTTGTAGGAGAGAACTGTGAGATTGATATCCCTGAGTGCGACTCTAATCCGTGCTTCAATAACGGCAGCTGTGTGGAAGGAGTCAAGAACTACAGCTGCCTGTGCTGGAGCGGTGAGTGTGACACGTTAGCAAGAACTACAGCTGCCTGTGCTGGAGCGGTGAGTCTGTCTGACACGCTAACAGCCTAGAAAGGTAACATTAGGACCTATTTTGATGTAGGCCTAAATGATATTAGCCTAAAAGATCTTTACATTCTAGTACCATTTATACTGGAATTCAAAAAACAAACTGAAATGCTTCTATTTTGGCCTGTTTCTTTGTCCACAGTACAGCTTTCGCTAGAGAACCGCTTATCTAATTTAGATTAAACTTGTTACAGTATGGACATTCTTTAGTGTAGGTTAAAAGGGATCAACAAAGTCAACCCCAGTCACTATTTCTGACTTTCTTTCGTGTGTTACTGGGTGTATCGGAGTGGGAACGTTAGCTCTAATTTTGTATTGTTTCCCATGTGTCCAGGCTTTGAAGGGCACCACTGTGAGCTGGATATCGATGAGTGTGAAGAGCAGCCCTGTCAGAACGGTGGTCTGTGCTACGAGCGCTCCAACCAGATCTATTACGGGGAGCTGGCGGAGTTCCAACAGGAGTTCAGCTACAGGACAGCAGCGGGATACCTGTGTCACTGCCAGCCAGGCTTTACAGGTGAGACTCCTAGGAATCACAACCCCTGCCATAGCACTATCAGTAGCTTTCTATATTATGTGGTAAACATTCTGAGTGGTTCTTACTACAGTTATTCAAATAGTGTGTGTGTGACTGTGACTGTGTGTGTGTGACTGTGTGTGTGTGTGCGTGTGTGTGTCAGTGTGTGTCTGTGTGTGTGTGTTAGTGCATGTGTGTGTGTGGGTGTGCATGTGAGTGTGTGTTTATATGAGCTGTGTTGAGGTGTTTCGAGTTCAGGAACTGTTCTTCAATTCTAGTTACCTGCCATAGACATATGTAATGTAGGCTAGATTAGCTAAAGTGTCTTTACATTAGCAAGAACCAGCACCATCTAGTGCACTGCTGGGTATTGTTATCAAAACAAAAGGAAACCCCTTCCAAAGTGACAGATCACTAGACACGGAGAGCTCTTCATAAACCCCTTCCAAAGTGACAGATCACTAGACATGGAGAGCTCTTGTATAAACCCCTTCCCAAGTGACAAATCACTAGACTGGGAGAGCTCTTCTATAAACCCCTTCCAAAGTGAGGGCTGTGGTTTCAGCTCGCTACCCTGTGCACAGCGGATAGACCTTAGAGCAGGCAGGGCTGTGGTTTCAGCTCACTGCCTTGTGCACAGCGGATACACCTGAGAGCAGGCAGGGCTGTGGTTTCAGCTCACTGGTCTGGGCACAGTGGATACACCTGAGAGCAGGCAGGGCTGTGGTTTCAGCTCACTGGTCTGGGCACAGTGGATACACCTGAGAGCAGGCAGGGCTGTGGTTTCAGCTCACTGTTCTGGGCACAGTGGATACACCTGAGAGCAGGCAGGGCTGTGGTTTCAGCTCGCTGGTCTGGGCACAGCGGATACACCTGAGAGCAGGCAGGGCTGTGGTTTCAGCTCACTGGTCTGGGCACATTGGATACACCTGAGAGCAGGCAGGGCTGTGGTTTCAGCTCGCTGGTCTGGGCACAGCGGAAACACCTGAGAGCAGGCAGGGCTGTGGTTTCAGCTCACTGCCCTGTACTGATTCTGCTCTCTTCCTTCTCAGGGAAGAACTGCTCTGTGAACATCAATGAGTGTGCCTCCATGCCTTGTCAGAACGGGGGGAGCTGTGAGGATCTCGTCAACGGATACCAGTGTCTGTGTGAACCTGGCTTTACAGGTAAAGGCTCTTGCTTTTAATGTACAACTGACTTCTCTAACTGGGAAAATGGCTTAAACCTGTCTTCTCCAAATGAAGGTGATTCCTAATACCCTTTCCTCCGCACCGCCTGAACAGAGATACAAATTAACTGAAACCACGTGGATGTGTTTTAATTAGGTAGTGTGCATAGCAAATAACTAAATGGAAAAACCACCAAGTACACTTTTTCACACGGGGGCATTGAGTGTTGCATAACTTTCTTTAATAAATAAATGAAATATGTATCAATTTTTTGTGTTATTTGTTCACTCAGGGTCCCTTTTATCTAATATTAGGTCTTGGTTGAAGATCTAATAACATTCAGTGTCAAAAATATGCAAAAATGCAGAAAATCAGACGGGGCAAATACTTTTTCACGGCACTGTATGTATGTATGTATGTATGTATGTGTGTATATATATATATATATATATATATATATTGTCTTTTACGCAAACTGTTCTAATTGACTGTTTTAGTGAGCTTTTGGTTTTAATCTGCAATATTTTTGTATCTTTGTGTTCAGCGTGTTAATCAGATGTGCAAATGAGTTGCATCATGTTGCAACCATGTTTTCAGAGATTTGTTAGTAATTTATGGCATATTGGTCTTATTAGAGAGGTAATGTAACAGAATACATCTGAGACTGCAGATGGGGACCTTAATAGTGAATAGAAGGTCTTGGATTGGAATGGACTGAAAGAGCCAGGAGTGAGTACTGCGGCGCTAGACTTTAACACAGTGCTTTTTCTTTTGTTATTTCACCATCCTTTAGAAAGGTTTCCTGTGTAACACCATAGTAAAAGCAGGCAGGCATGGTTCTGTGACATCACTTGGTATCGTTTTGAGGCTGCAGTGAGTAATGTTTTCAGAATATCTGTTTATAAGGTTTAGACAATTGTTGAGCGCCATCTAGTGTATAAAAGTGGAATTTGTAAAATGTTTAAATGCTGGTTATGCTACATCACACAACAATGGCATGGTTATTTTATATTTTTTGAATGAAAAAAGATTATTTTTATATTTAAAAAGAAAGTACTAAATAAACAGTATGCCTAATGGAAATGTACTGCTGTTAATTTAATTGAAATCCAAAGAAACAAAAAATACCAAGGGCATCGCAAACAGCATACAGGGCTTCTCAGACTCGGTCCTGGAGACCCCAATGTGTCTGCTGGTTTTCATTTGCTTAATTAGATCGTTTTACTTGTTTTCAGCTCTTGAAACAGTTGCAGTGCAAGTTACTTAAGATAAAATAAGACGTTATAGCTAACTTGAAATCTGCAACTGCTTAAGAGCTGAAAACAAATAAAAAGGTCTATTTAAGCAAATGAAAACCAGCAGACCAACTTACTGTGTATTTACATAGTAGTTACTGTGTAAATACATGTGTACTTAAACATAATAACAATGATTCTGCATAGTTACAATGTAGTAATGTGCATGGTATATCTAAATACACAATTGTATCAGAAAGGGCTTGAGTTAGGGTTATATTGTGCACACAGATTTACACATAATAACATTGTAATCAAGTCGAAGCTCACATGTATTTACTAAGTAACTACTATGTAAATGCACAGTAATTAGGGACACTTGATGTAAAGTGTTACCCAGAATTTAACCTCCTGCTGCTGCATGCCATGCCTGTTCAGTGTTAAAGTTTTGTGCCAGCACTTAAATCTAACTTAAGGTACATTAACCAACCACCCAAAAGGATCTGCTTATATTTTACTGAAAAACTGAACATGACTGTGGAGCCTGCTGTTTTTATAATTAGAACACAGCCTTTCTTCCAAAAGAGTTTAGCACACCAAATGTAGGCTAGGAGGGAGCGTAAAGATTGTAATTGTGGGAGTGCTTTAGAACAAAAACAGCATGCCTCTTTTTATTGCTGCACACTGAAGATACAGTACTGCAGGGGGCCCATGTTTCAAATACTGCTTGGATACACGATGTCTGGCATGCAGTCTTGGTAGTGAAGGCATGAGCGGAAATGTTTGTTATCTGACTTCTGTGTCATAATTTCTCCATAGCTTTCAACACTCATATGTTTAGTAATACAGATCTGTTAAAGTGATGTATGGAGGGTGAACAATGTTGGGACCCCCTATCCCAGCTGAGACTGTAACGCCTGATTACCAGCTCCTGACACCTCACCTGAACAATGTTGGGACCCCCTTTCCTAGCCGAGACTGTAACGTCTGATTACCAGCTCCTGACACCTCACCTGAACAATGTTGGGACCCCCTTTCCTAGCCGAGACTGTAACGTCTGATTACCAGCTCCTGACACCTCACCTGAACAATGCTGGGACCCCCTTTCCTATTTTTTCAGTAAAGGATTTGTAGATTTCTAGTGCTCAATATCCCTTATTGTTTGGTTTACCTCTAGAAACAAAAATCACAGTTTAATTGAAAGATTGCTCTTTGTTTGGCTAAATGAATTAAACCTACAGACTTGGATAACGCAAGTCAAACCTGATGCATTGAATCACTTGATCCTCCTGTGAGGATCAAGTGATTCAATTGATCCTCCTGGTTCATTGGGTATTGATAAAGGAATGATAGTCATGTGATTACAGCTTCCCTCTCTCATTATGTGACTTTTAGCAAAGTACTCCATCGTTAATCACTGTTTTATCTTCATGCATGTCATAGATAATACAATGTGTCTTTAAGTATTGTGACCGGCACATACGTATAGTACAGCATTGTGGCTTTACTGATCCAAGGACAGTTTCAATGATGAAGGCATGGAATTAACTTAAAGGGAGTGGCAGCATGGTTTCAATAGCAACATCATCAATTGTTCTCTTCATTGTGCTGAAGAGGTCGGTTCTGTTTTACTGTTGATTTGAGAAATTCTGCTTCGTACTGTATACATAGGAACATTTAACTATCTGCTTCCTGGTTCACAGAAGCAGTACAGTGAACATCACATTACATTAAATACCAAATGCAAAAAATATAAAGGGAATCTTGAAAGAATGTGTGTCTGTCTGTCTACAGCTATGACCAAAGGTTTAGCATCACCTACAATTTTAGGATTGAGACATAATAATAATAATAATAATAATAATAATAATAATAATAATAATACTATATGAACATAATGTTGATCTTTTATATAACATCATGTAATCAAAGAAACTACAAAATGAAGTCTACTGGAAGCTATAATAGTACAGTATTTCATGTTAGTTTTAGAAATGTCACATTTTTCAATCAGTTCTTCGTTAGGTATATGGAACAAAGCATTATGTAATTTAATATGTTAATATAACATTATTCAGCAGGTTTTCATTTGACTTTATTAATCAAAATTAGTTAATTCTTGAAATGTATTTGTTTACGACTGTAAATCGCCCTGGATAAGGGCGTCTGCTAAGAAATAAATAATAATAATAATAATAATAATAATAATAATAATAATAATAATTCTGTCGGGTGAGGCAAAACCTTTGGCCAGAGCTGTATAGATATAAATTTAATGGATTCATTTGAAAACCCTGAATTCATTACATAATTGCAGCCATTAAATAGAATCAGATCCTCTGTGAGAATTCAGTTGTGTTTGAGACAGGAAAATAATTAGTAGCTAATCTCATCTGCTTTGACAATTAATCCCAGGAGCTTCGTTCTCTGTGTAAACAGCTTATTGCTTTAAATTAGTATCACAGAGAAACTGCCGTTACAAAGTTTCAGTGCAAAATGATGAATTATTAAAGGTCATTAGATCTTCATAGAGTCTGAATCGTGGTCACCCTTTGATGATTGAAGCGAGGGGTACAGATAGGGATTAGTTTAACCCATTAACCTCATGGAGCTTGATTGAGGGTTTAGGGAGGGGGGCTACAGGAATGCATTATCAGACTGACCACAATCAAATCAAATAAAAAGCTTTACAAGCCATATGCCAACTGTCTTCCTTCTGTCGTAGATTCGTTTTCAGGGGAGGAAAAGATAGCAAAAATGTACTTAAACAAGTAAATTGAAGGGGCTGATGCAAGCACAGCATGTTATAGGATGTAAATGTGAAAGAGGCAACTCGGTTTCACACGGTTTTCTACCCAATTTAAAAATGCCCGATATGAATGCTGTCTAACCACAGCAACCCACTCACCTCTCAGAACATGTGGTCCACAGCCTGGCTCAATAGTATAAAATATATTCTGTATAGTTTCTATATACTATATTATTTATCCTACCACTAATTAAGTCTGACAAAAATCCTCCCCTGCATTCCTCTGTAGCTTGGTATAAAAAGTGAGATTAAAAGCTTTGCCTTGGATGACCAGTGATTGCCCTGAGTCCAGTCCAGCCCAGCGGGGTGTCCACTGATAATACATAGAGTGGAGGGATCAGTAGGTGAAAGGGGAAAGGTTCTTAATGTGTGTAGCAACAGCCCTGCTTTACTGGTATGCGTCACAAGCTTTCAGAACCTATTCTCATCATCATGTTCTGGGAAAAACTCAACCCAAAGACAATCTTCAGAATATTTATTAACATTATTTCTGACCCTACTTATATTGTGAAGATCAATTCGAGATATGCAAATGTTTATTTTACACCACTGCAGATAAACTGCTGCATCCTGGTACCTTTGCTGTGGGTCACATGGTCTGATGGCAGTTAGACCATTGGAGGGAGTTTAACTACAACAGATGAGGTGATTAGGTACCAGGAAGAAACAGCAACATTTAATTTACAGTATAGTGTTGTCATTGAAATATCTACACATTCCAAATTGAAATTTACAGTAACATAAAGTACAAGCAACAAAGCAAAAGATCTTCAACTGAAGAAAAGGGGTATCTGTGATAATATTGATTGTCAAATAAGAGGCTTTTTAAACTAGTTTGGTGTAAACTTTATGAGACCAAATGCCTTGTAAATCATAAGTCCCATTCTGAATGCAGTTCCAAAATAATTGGTAAAAGAAAGAAATCTTAGAATTAAAATATACACAGAATAGGGAAGACAGATAATAAGGCTGCCAGTGTATATTTTTCCATTTCTTTCCAGACTTAATTGAGCAGCTGAGCCCCAGGGTTATGGGTGGGGCTTCGTTCTCATTTAAGTATTCATACCCAATGAAGCAGGCAGACAGAGAACTGACCCCAAAGGCAGTTAATCACGCTAAGCTGGATGTGTGGGAGCTTAATTAAAGACAAAGACGTCTCTTTAATAAATCTTTATGATTGTGGATCTTCATATCACTAACACGCTTGTAAGACAGAAATACACTGCATACAGATTCACGGTAGATCTTCATATCACTAACACGCTTGTAAGACAGAAATACACTGCATACAGATTCACGGTAGATCTTCATATCACAGAAATACACTGCATACAGATTCACGGTAGATCTTCATATCACAGAAATACACTGCATACAGATTCACGGTAGATCTTCATATCACAGAAATACACTGCATACAGATTCACGGTAGATCTTCATATCACTAACACGCTTGTAAGACAGAAATACACTGTATACATTTGCATTTTCTTTTATACAAAGAGCCCTATTTTAATTACCTATACAGCTTCAATATTTAGACCAACCTAATACACTCCCTGGTCCATTATCTGCCATTACATAGCTCCGAATGTTCAAACTGCATGACCCAATGATCAAATTCACTGGGTGATAATGACCCAGTCGAGTGCAGGTCCTCATGCTACCCTACATTTTCAATGTAATTTAAGGTCTGTGATCACAGAACTCAGAGCTATCCCAGGGTCCATTTAGAGTGCTGGTACACAGCCACTGCCACCTAGCTCAGATATGAGAGGCCAAACCCCAGACAAAAAACTGGAGGTGACAGGCTGCTCTAAGATGCAAGCATCGTGAGAATCAATGTACAATAAGAATAACATTTTTTTTTTAGATTTACAGCTGTTTTAGTTATTCTTAAAAACCCTGTAAGCTTTCTGTAATTGCTGCTGGCTTCCTCATTACAGAAGTTATAGAAACAGCTGCTTTCCTTGTGTGCTTTAACTCTAAAGCTCCTCCGTTTGCTTTTGCCCTGTGATGAGAAATGTCAGAATAGAATGAAAATATCCAATGTCTTTTTTTAGTTTTTTTGGCTCTTCTATTTGAATGATAGCGTTCTCAATGGATCTGTCGATGTTGATTTATTACCTATCTGAAATAGGTTGCTGATTGCACCTCTCTTATATTCCTACAGTATATTCTCATTATGAACAGAAAATTTTTTGCTTGTTTACATGCTGAGAATCTGTGTGGGGGGTTTTGTTGTGAAACACATTTAATTGGAGTATTGTAGTGAGTTTCAGTATTCTAGATTCTGCTGGAATAAAGAACCAGATTGTTCAAAAAGCATTTTTTTTAAATTGTATTTATTATTGTTGTTGGTTTGCAGTAGAAATGCCAGATGATTGATATTAAGATCCCTCGCCTCAAAGGGGGACTCTAAACCCTCTGAATGTCCTAAATAATCTTTTTTTTTTTTAAATCTCACAATATGGGTTATTAATAATCATAATTACTGTTTCTGCACTTCCGGTTCTTTGGCTTGTTTAATAAAGTCACCACAATATTTTACTGTCGGAGCTCAGAGCAAGCCTGAGCAAGGTGGACTTTCTGTAAGGAGGCCAGTACAATACTAAAGGGTGTGCACCAATGACATACAAAATAAAACATTCTAATGATGCAAATTAATCTAGAAGTATTCCTTCAACTGTTTTCTGCAGTCTATTGTCTCAAGTTTGGTAGGATTGCATGCATGAGTAGGGTGCTGTTTGACATGCTTTATAATGTATTTAGGATAATTGTCACTTTACTGTGGCACTAATGTAAGCTCCGGAGTTCTGCAGTGTCTTTGTAATCACATTATAGATAACATACCATGCTGCACGGTCCGTCTCTGGAGAGGCAGATTGCACAGATCATGTTGGGACTCTGCTGGGGACCTTATAGCATGTGGGGCTGGAGCGGATTGTCCTGCTTGTCCCGTTTAGCACTGGGCACTTGAAAGGAGAACAGCGGGGAAGCAAGGCTGTACATTTTAATATCGCCTCTAATGATCTCTACCATGTTTTTATTGCATACATGTTATTATAAATCACGTATGAGAAATCAACCAGTTATTGATTTGTCAAATACCAGTACATCTTTCTGGTTAGCCCTGCATCGAGTCCTGGGCTTCAGAGCTCCCCTTGTTCAGGTATATTATTGAAATCAGTAGGTGCCAGGGGTTTGAACAATCAGGCCCCTGGTAAATCTGCTCTGAAGTGAGCACACTGTAATAAGTCTCACCTGCGTCTGTAGGTTGACTATTAGGAGTCCATGCAGCAACAGTTGGAGATTTCAAGTGAACTATACAATTGTATAAGTAACTTGAAATCTTCACATTTTTATGAGCTAAGAACAATTAAAAAGGTCTCATTAAGCAAAGTATTAGTTCAGTTGTTTAACTTCCTTGACATTCATTTTAATTGTCCAGAGAATTCTGGTTTTGTTTGAAGGAGACAATTGCCGGTTAATTCTCTAGTCTGTTCTGGGTTCAAATCCAGCTCAGATTGCACAAAATGAGTTTGTTGGTCTAAACTGTGACATTAGCCCCCATCACAAGTCCAGCGCTCAATTCAGCACAATCGTCAGTCTGTGAGAGGTGCAGGACTGAATGCAGCTCAGCACTGAGGTGTGTGTCACTGTGAGGGGAATTCCTGTGGGGCCAGAGTCCTTCAACCTTCATGAGAGCAAAATCCACAAGCAAAGACAAATCAATGAGCATCCCATTGGAATCCAGCTATGAATCTTCAACACAAATCAATGAACATCCCATTGGAATCCAGCTATGAATCTTCAACACAAATAAATGAGCATCCCATTGGAATCCAGCTATGAATCTTCAACACAAATCAATGAGCATCCCATTGGAATCCAGCTATGAATCTTCAACACAAATCAATGAGCATCCCATTGGAATCCAGCTATGAATCTTCAACACAAATCAATGAGCATCCCATTGTGATCTAGCTGTGAATCTTCAACACAAATCAATGAGCATCCCATTGGAATCCAGCTATGAATCTTCAACACAAATCAATGAGCATCCCATTGGAATCCAGCTGTGAATCTTCAACACAAATCAATGAGCATCCCATTGGAATCCAGCTATGAATCTTCAACACAAATCAATGAGCATCCCATTGGAATCCAGCTATGAATCTTCAACACAAATCAATGAGCATCCCATTGGAATCCAGCTATGAATCTTCAACACAAATCAATGAGCATCCCATTGGAATCCAGCTGTGAATCTTCAACACAAATCAATGAGCATCCCATTGGAATCCAGCTATGAATCTTCAACACAAATCAATGAGCATCCCATTGGAATCCAGCTATGAATCTTCAACACAAATCAATGAGCATCCCATTGGAATCCAGCTATGAATCTTCAACACAAATCAATGAGCACCTCATTGGAATCCAGCTATGAATCTTCAACACTTTTAATCTGAAGATTATTGACTAGGCACTCATTAGGGACAGTCTGCATCACATACCTGACCCAGTTACAGTAGATGCAGTGAGTTGTAAACATTTAGTAGTTGCACAGTCAGCAACTACTGAATGTTTAAACTCAACTCAGCCACTAAATTAATGTGTTATACATTTGCTTTGTTGTTACAAGAACAGTTTAGGGGGAGGCACTGTTTTAGCAATGCTGAGATTGATGACTCCGGGGGACTTTAGTGGGACTTTTCCAGTCGATGTGTTGATAGCATTTTGGAAATTCGGGTCAATCAAGTTAGTGTCTAACTTTTAATGGTACAGTGTAGGTTACTAAACCCTAGGGATGTAAAAATACAGTATGTGCTGTATCACAATATGCTGGTCACTATACAGTAAGTATCACAATACATACTAGAGTCCTGATGGGCTTCTTGGTATGATGAGTAAGAACAGATTTTGAGCTAGACAGTTAAATGAGCTAGAGAGAGTCTATAGTCATACCAACTATAACGTACAGTTATTTCTCATTCAAGGCCATCTGGTTGACTGCATGTATCATAAATCAAACTGTACACACCTTTATACACGATACACAAAAGTATGACAATTCGTTTTTACATCCCCTTCTAAGCATGTGGCCGCCCTTGTCAGCAGTCTGTCCTTGGCCCAGGATTGTGCTTGAGGGATGAAGTGATCCTTCAGGTCAGGATTATTGAGGTGCGTTGGCAGGGCTTTGTGAAGAGGCTCACAGATCCAAACCAAGCAGTCTGAAACAGAACCCCGTCCGACTGTAAAACCAGAAAAGGAAAAGTGCAGCTAGCTCTGCTCAGTGAAGTAACAAAGCAGCCCGGCAGTGCCAGGCATGACCGGCGATGTATCATGTGGGACTGCTTCCTCGACAAACATTCTTGTTGTCAGAGCTGACAGGAGCCAGCTGGGAGGGAATGAAGCAGAGCGGATTAGCTCTCAGTAAGTTGTGTTGGAGAGCGGCTCACAGTGTATAGGCTGCTTCAGCTCTAATCACTTCTGCCTGACTGGCACAGGGGGAAAGCACGCATGCTGCCCTTTTTTTAGGAAGCATCTTTTTTTTTTTTTTTTTTATTCCGACAATGTCACTAATGTCTACGGGGAAGACGCAATGAAACCTCTTCTAATGCAAGTGATTTTGTACGGAATTTGGCTCGTAACAGGTAACTGGCATGTCACCTTAATTCATATCGTGTTTGAGGAAATTGTCACAGTGCTGGTATAGCAGTGAAGGGAGTTTGACCCATTTAAAAGGACTGTTCCCTTTACCGTGTAACATGGAAAACAGGACATCCCTGAATTCTCCAAGGCATCATTCTCAATTTAGATTAGAATGGAGGAGGCTTCCTTATTGTTTGAGCTGCAGTCTACTAACATGGCTTGTGATTGTGTCACAGTGTGTGCTTTCTTAATTAATATTGTGTTCATGCTATCAATTGACATTTGGCAATGCATTACCTTGTATATATTTAAAAGGATGCCATTATCATTTCAGTTAAGCAGATATCTTTTATAAACACCATGCAAGCACATTAGATATGTCAATATGTAATGTGTAATGTTTATTGCATGCATTTTTGTATACACACCTGTGTGTTTCTTATATATATATATATATATATATATACATATATATATATATATATATATACACAATGTGTGTGAATACATTTTACTACATAGACTGCAATGTTTGTGTGCCCAACCCACGCACAGTACATTTGGGTAAACATATTTGAGAATAATTATGCAGTATTGAAATACAAGCTTGACTTCCATTTTGTCAACTGTCTAGACTAAACCAACATTCTAATTCTAAAGGGGCTTTTGCTTTCTGGTTTTACATAGTCTATAGTAGGATCAGAAATCATAAGAAATACAGATACGCAAATGCTAAGGAGCAGCCCTTCACAGTCTTCCTACTAAATGCCTGTATATCAAGCCTCCATATCTTCCACTGAATGTACGTGGAATTTCATGGGGTATTGACGCTTTTCTCTATCTGAAAACTACAGGAAACTCCAGCAGTATCTATGGAATCTATATGTGATTGTGTGCGTTTATTTCTGGCTCATTGGTACTGATCTGTGATTCAGGTTACATGGTATCAGAGACTGTGGATGTGTAGACTGTCAAATCATGTTCTATTTCCACAGATCTCTGAGTATTATATATTATTATTATTATTTATTTCTTAGCAGACGCCCTTATCCAGGGCGACTTACAACCGTAAACAAAATTACATTTCAAGAATCACAGTACAAGTAATAATACAATTAAGAGCAAGATAAATACAATGACTTTGGTTCTAACAAGTACAAGTATGGCAAAATACGATTCAATAACGGAGCAGATAACACAGTGTCAGTGATAGTTACATCAGGATATAATTAAATACAAAATACTACAGATTAAGTAACACTTAACAGATTACAGTACTCTAAAGTACAGGATTAAGTGCAGTAAAATAGGGAGCATATAAGAGCAAGTAAAGCTCATTTAAGGAAGAGTGATAAGTGTCCAGAGGGAAAAAACAGGAGTTCTACAGGTGCTGTCTGGAGAGGTGAGTCTTGAGGAGGCGCCAGAAGGTGGTCAGGGACTGGGCAGTCCTGACATCTGTAGGGAGGTGATTCCACCACTGCGGGGCAAGGGTGGAGAAGGAGCGGGCTCTGGAGGCAGGGGAGCGTAGAGGAGGTAGAGCCAGTCTTCTAGTGCATGAGGAGCGGAGAGGTCGAGTTGGAGGTGTAGGGAGAGATGAGGGTCTGGAGGTAGCTGGATGCAGTCTGGTCAAGGCATCTGTAGGCTAGTACAAGAGTCTTGAACTGGATGCGAGCGGTGATCGGGAGCCAGTGGAGTGAGCGGAGCAGTGGAGTTACGTGGGAGAAGCGAGGCAGAGAGAACACCAAGCGAGCAGCGGAGTTCTGGATGAGCTGGAGTGGACGGGTGGCGGATGCAGGGAGGCCAGCCAGGAGGGAGTTGCAGTAGTCTAGGCGGGAGAGTACCAGGGCCTGGACCAGGAGCTGGGTGGCGTAGTTGGTGAGGAAGGGTCGGATTCTTTGTATGTTGCTCAGGAAGAATCGGCAAGTGCGTGCCAGAGTGGAGATGTGCTGGGAATAAGAGAGGCAGGGGTCCAGGGTGACTTCGAGGTTCTTAGCTGAGGAGGAGGGAGAGAGTGTGGTAGATTCCAGAGGAACAGCGATAGAGAGATCAGAGGAGGTGGAGGAGGAGGGAAAGAAAAGGTCAGATTTAGAGATGTTGAGTTTGAGGTGATGCGAGAGCATCCAGGAGGAAATAGCAGACAGACAGGTAGAGATACGGGAGGAGATGGTGGAGTCAGAGGTGGGGAAGGAGAGGAAAATCTGAGCATCATCAGCATAGAAATGGTATGAGAAACCATAGGATGCGATGAGAGGGCCCAGGGGGCGGGTGTAGAGAGAGAACAGGAGAGGACCCAAGACTGACCCTTGGGGGACTCCTGTTGAGAGAGGGCAAGTTGTGGAGGTTGCTCCATGCCAGATTACCTGGTAAGTGTTGTTGGAGAGGTAGGAGGAGAACCAGGCCAGAGCAGTGCCAGAGATTCCCAGGTCAGCGAGAGGATAATTGAATAGAGTGATCGACAGTGTCAAAGGCAGCAGAGAGGTCGAGGAGAATTAGGACAGAGGAGAGAGAGGCAGCTCGGGCAGAGTTTAGTGAGTTGCAGACAGACAGGAGGGTGGTTTCAGTGGAGTGAGCAGAGCGGAAGCCAGATGGGAGAGGGTCGAGCAGAGAGTGGTTGGACAGGAAAGCAGAGCTGGCGGTGTACAGCCTGCTCGAGGGTTTTGGAGAGGATGGGTAGGAGGGAGACAGGACGGTAGCTCTGGAGGGTTTTTTGAGGAAGGGAGTGATAGAGGCTTGTTTGAAGGCAGAGGGAAGGAGACCAGAAAGGAGAGAGGTGTTGAGAAGGGAGGAGATGAAGGGAAGTAGAGCAGGAGCAGCAGCTTGAAAGAGGTGAGTGGGGAGGGGGTCCAGGGCACACTTGGTGGGTTTGTGACCCTGGAGCAGGGAGGAGAGGTCAGAGTCTGAGTGGGGAGAGAAGGTGGAGAAGGAGGGTGAGTTAGTAGGGGATGCAGTGGGTGTAGGGGTTGGAGCAGGAGGTGGTGCGGGGGAGGGAGAGGTGTTAAAGAGTTTGCGGATATCTGAGATAGGGAGGTGGGAATTGCAGAGTACACTGTGGAATTCCATGTTGGGTTAAATAGAAGAATGTTAACAATCCTGCAGTATCTCTATGCTTCTGTGTACTGTTCAGGTGTTTCTCCATAGAGATGCACATTATCCATAGACGTGTACATTTGAGGTATGGGTGAACTGATCCAAGGAGACCAGTGCACTCAGATGAGTCCTCGCTCCCCTCTCTCTTAATGGTGAGGTTGTATAAATCTAACAGGTCAGGACCAACTGAAATATTGTTCTTGTGTTTCTACTTGTTAGCCATGACCTCTTTGGCATGGGATAAGTATTATACTGTGCTCTCTCATTATTTCACTGCCCTCAATATTTAACATGTTATATGTATTTTTATGTCAAATAATGAGGGAACATGCATGTATCCTCTTGTGACTGTACTAAATAAAATACATTCTATAGGCACCTGTGTTCACAAGAACAGGTAACATTGAAGAGATAGCAAAGGTTAATATCATCTCCAGGGAACTGGGCAACTGCTGTACATGCTTTATTATTTACACTCAGAAGAATAAAATGCTTTGGGTGGCATCATTATTTTATTGTTTTGCTACACTGGAATCTTGCTTTTGGGATTGTACTGCCATTTAGACAGGACAATCTTCTTTGGGTCTAAGGTACTGTATCCCCCCCAGGTAGCCCCCTTCAAGGGTTCCTCTGCCTGATTCATGTCAACATCCCCTGACAGGCTTATCAATTAATCACTACCCGCAAGGCTGGCTCCTGTGTTTTGTCTCCAGTCTGACATGTACCTGCCATATTCAGGAAAACACATTTCATATTACTGGTACAACTCAGGATTACAGATATGAGCTGCACTTGCTGTGGGGTTTCTGCCTGTCACATTACGGAGGTGGATTGGACAGGGGTCCTTCATTGAGCAGCTTTTCACCTGTGCTGTCTGTACTGACTAAAGCTGACAACACTCTAAGCAAAAGAGACTGTTAGAAAGGTATTCTGCTTGAAATATCTCTCTGTTCAAATGTAGATGATGATGATGGTGATGATGATGATGATTATTATTATTATTAGTATTATTATTATTAGTATTATTATTATTTAGCAGATACTTTTATCCAAATCGATTTACAGAAGTTAAACACAATATAAAAGTGTATGTTACAGATTAATGTGTTGAAGAACAGGACTTTTCACTGTTCTTCAGCCAGAAAGACAAGTTTCCCTGTGAAACTAATCCAGTGATAGACAGGAGGACCACAGGGACAGACCGTTCTTCACCTTCAAAATGACCAATTTGAATTGTAAAAACAATAAGACTTTACATAGAGGACATATTGATAATTTAAGCTAAAAAGGCAAATGAATGTTATTTTGTAATCATTTTTTATAAATTAATTTCCTGTGGGTCCACAGCCAAGACTGGCAGCTTGGCGCTAACAGGATTGTAACCACGTTGGCATGACTCGCCCTGTACTCCACGCTTTAGTGCTTTTACTAGATGACCAAAGGGGAACCCAACAAATAGATGCCAGTCAGAGAGATCTAAAAGCCAGCCTCATTGCTGGTCCACTTACCAGGGGGACACTAAGCTAGGTCTGCACCTAAGCAACCCTGCTCTACCGTGAACAAAACAGCTGCTGCAATAAAAACCACCCCACACAAGAGAGCAACTACTTTAACTTCCAGAGTGGCTCTGCATCACAATTCAATTGCAGTCTGATACCCTGTGGCAAAGTGGTAACGACGTGCAGGTGAATGCAATGCAGAATAATCACACAGACAACGTTGGTACAGGTGCAAGGGTGTTTATTTAATTTAATAAATGTCCAGAGCCTTAAGGCAAACCTGCAAATAATAATAGTGATGGAAGTGATACAGCGGCGTGTATCACTTCTATTTGTAATCCACGGGTTTGACCCGTAACCCCAAAAGTCCCGTTCAGACACCCACACAAAACACAAACACAAAGACAGTGCGTGATTCAAGTGCTAATGGTGCAAACAAAAGACAGTTCCTGTAGTGGAAAAAGGTGAGTGGTGAAGTCCGGGTTTCTCGCTGGCCTGCGGCTGCAGCTCCGGATCGTGCTCAGTAATCTTTAGTGAAACAACACACAAGACACACAGTGTTAAGACACAGACACGAAACACTCACGGTTTATTTTCACAAGACGGGCTCCTTCTCGGTTATTTAATTTAACCATATGCAAAGGAACAGATCACTCAAGCCATGCCCCCTATTTATACCCTCGCCCATGACCCCGAGGTTAACGAGCGCATCCGCTCCTCCAGTCCTCGGATGCCACGCCGCTTACCGTCTGGGTCACTGAGCTCGGGTGCCATAGCTCCGCCCCTTTCCAAACTGACCGACTTCCATCTACCCTACGGAATAAATTGTCGTGCCATTTCATTAAGGGTACTCTGTTCCTCGTGCACCGTGCCCTCACAGGTCGAGAGGGAGATCTAACACTAAGACTCATTCGATCTCTGTCACATATCCCACCGCTCAGAGTGGAGCCGAAGGAACACTCGGCTAAACCTACCTTTCCCATTACTCCCCCTTCCCGGGAAAAATAATCCGCATTTTGGTGGTCTTTCCCCGCACGGTGTACCATATGGTACATGAAGGGCTGCAATGCCAGATACCACCGAGTTATCCGGGCATTGCTGTCCTTCATTGTGCTTAACCACTTGAGTGGGGCGTGGTCAGTGACAAGATCAAATGAGTGTCCCAGCAGGTAGTATCTTAAAGAGTGAGTAGCCCATTTAATGGCCAAACACTCTTTTTCGACGACGGAGTAGTTGCGCTCCCGAGGGAGCATTTTTTTACTTATGTACAGAACAGGGTGTTCTACTCCGCCTACCATTTGAGACAGGACTGCACCCAAACCGACATCCGAAGCATCGGTGTGGAGGATGAATCTCTTAGTGAAGTCTGGAGTGATGAGAGCAGGGGCCTGGCAAAGTCTCTGCTTAACAGTATTAAACGCCCCCTGACATTCTTCTGACCATTTAATTGAATTTGGTGCGCTCTTTTTGGTGAGGTCAACTAAGGGATTAACCACTGTGGCATACTCGGGGATAAAGCGGCGGTAATAACCGGCTAACTCCAGTAGCGACCTCACTTGAGCCTTGGTTTTGGGGATTGCCGCGTCTACCAAGGCCTGGACCTTGGAGACAACGGGTTTCACCCTGCCATTCCCCATTACAAATCCCAAATATTGTGTTTCTTTTTTGGCAAACGCACATTTTCGCAAGTTAGCTGTCAGCCGTGCTGCCCTTAGAGACTGAAGGACGACTGTGATCCTAGCCAAATGCTCTCGCCAGGTGGAGCTGTAAATGACCACATCATCAATATACGCTGCCGCATATTCACGATGTGGGTGTAAAACCTGGTCCATCAGTCTCTGAAAGGCAGCAGGCGCACCATGTAACCCAAACGGCATGGTTGTAAAATGAAACAGCCCCTCTGGTGTTGAAAATGCGGTTTTCTCTCTAGAACTACGAGTTAACGGGATCTGCCAATATCCCTTCGTCAGATCCAGAGTGGTGATAAACCTCGCCGTCCCCAGTCTATCTAGAAGTTCGTCGACCCGAGGCATGGGATACGCATCAAACTTGGCAATAGCGTTTACCTTGCGGAAATCAACGCAGAAGCGGTTGGTGCCGTCCTTTTTGGCCACTATCACAATTGGACTGCACCACTCGCTCCTGGAAGGCTCAATCACCCCAAGTTCGAGCATGTCCCATACCTCTTTGCGAACGCCACTCCGTCGACTTTCCGGGATCCGGTAAGGTCTCTCTCGCACTGTGACACCTGGGGGAGAGATAATGTCATATTCAGCAAGGTTAGTTCTACCGGGCGTGTTAGAAAAAACATCGCTAAATTCCTCAATTAACCTGCGTAGTTCACGTTGCTGATCAGGAAGTAACTGTTCCCCCATCGAAATGTTCTTTGTGCCAGAGGATTCTAGCTCGGGCCCTAAATCATCCTCTATATTGCCTGGGGCTATGAATAAAACCTCTCTTGCCTGCCAGGGCTTTAATAAATGTATGTGATAAATTTCTTTTTTATTACGGCGATCAGGCTGTCTAATTTCGTAATTCACCTTTCCTATAGCCCGAATCACCTCATATGGCCCTTGCCATTTAGCACATAGTTTGGATTCCGATGAGGGAAGTAGCAGCATTACCTTGTCTCCAGGCCGAAAAGTTCGGATTAATGCATTTTGATTGTAATGCTGCTGTTGTCGATGCTGAGCCGATCTGAGATTGTCTTGGGCCAAACGACCGACCAAATCTAGGCGATCTCTAAGTAGGAGCACATGCTGCACTACATTTTTGGACGAGCCTTTGTGCTCCTCCCACCCCTCTCTCAACAGATCGAGAATGCCGCGAGGCTGTCGGCCGTACAAGAGCTTGAAGGGGGAGAACCCTGTCGAACTCTGCGGCACCTCTCTCACTGCAAAAAGGAGGTAGGGAAGAAGCGATGCCCAATGTTTTTGCTCTTGATTCACAAATCGTCTCAGCATCGCCTTTAGAGTCTGATTGAAACGTTCCACCAATCCGTCCGTCTGTGGATGATAAACCGACGTTCTGATGGGACGTATTTTTAGTAATTTATATACCTGCTGTAGCGTATTTGACAAGAAATTAGTTCCATGATCAGTCAATATCTCATTGGGGATCCCTACTCTTGCCATAATCTGCACTAGTTCTTTGGCTATCGCAGCAGCACTATTGGACCTCAGTGGAACTGCCTCCGGGTATCGCGTTGCGTAATCTACCACCACTAAGATATGCGTATACCCGGAGTCAGAAGGTAGCAAAGGGCCGACTATGTCCACTGCGATGCGTTCAAAGGGGGTGGAAATAATCGGCAGTGGGACCAAAGGGGCGGGGCGCACTCGACCCGGCGCTACTCGCTGGCAGTCTGGGCATGTGGCTACATATTTCGACACTTCCTTATAAAGACCTGGCCAAAAGAATCGAGCCAATATCCGTTCCCTTGTCTTGTCAACTCCGAGGTGCCCCGCAAAAGGGATATCATGCGCCAGCCTCATGACCTCCAGTCGACAAGACGGGGGAACCAATAATTGTGTTACAGGATGTCCTGTGCCCGCGGCCAGGTTTACCCTATATAGTAATTGCCCCTTGATAATGAAGTGTGGAAATACTAGTGCCCCAGCGCCTTCAACATCCTTACCTTCAATGGACCGGACCTGTCCCCAAATGTGCACCAGTGATGGGTCATTTTTCTGCTTCCACACTAGGTTCACATTTGAGTGCCACATGTCCGGTATATTGAGCGGGTGGGAGTAACCTCTGCCCTTGATGGCCCAGTAACCTCGCCCTCTCGGTCACACTGCGTTCCGACCCCCTTTGACTGACGTTTTTCACCGTTATAACAGGCTCCCACCAGCCCCCAGCCTTGTCTCATTAACGCTCCCTCCCATTTCCGCAGCCTTCTCTCTTTGTTTGTTTTTTTCGGCCGGAACAGAGGAGAGAACATTTCCGCTTGAAAGGGAAAAACATTACCAATCATTTCCCCTTCTACTTTTTCTGCCACATTTGCGTGTATGGCCGGGACTGCCCTTAATTTCAACAAATCTTTATAGTTGGGCCAGTCCCGACCCAGAATAACGGGATGTGGTAGCCTTTCCGCTACCCCAACTACCAGGTAACGTTTAATCGGACCGACCGATAAATATGCTTTTACTCTGGGGTATGTTGCCGTGTCTCCATGGATACAGGAGATCGCCACCTGACCTTGTGGCTGCCACACCATACCGCCTAAGAGAGATGCTCTAATTAAGGTCTGACCACACCCTGTGTCCACTAATGCATGGGTTTTCACATTTCCAAAAATCACCTTAACAATACAAGGCCCCTCCCGACCATTTTTCCCTCGCTTACCCGCTTCAGATGCCAGATTACAGACGGCCACGTCACACTCCATCGCAGATGGGCATGACCTAGCCTGATGTCCCGGCTGGCGGCACCTAAAACAGGTAGGGGGAAAGGAGGGCACAGTATTAAATGGTCTGTCCCGCTGCTGGTATGGCAACGGGGCAGGGGCAGCACCTCTACCCCAGGTGGGGGCCAACCTTGGTCTCCATGAAGAGGAGGCAAGGTCGCCCATTGGGGTCGGTGCTCTCGGAGGTCGTTGAACCGGTCCCGGTGGTGGGGCTGGTGGAGCAGAGAGAGGAGGTGGGGCTCGGCCGCTCCGTTGAAGTGGCGGGGTGAGTAGCCCAGTCTGGGCGGATACCAGGGAGTCCTCGAAGTCCTCGGCGAGCTTGACTGCCTGTTCCAGGGTGTCGGGGTTGTGGCGCCGTATCCATCCTTGGGTCTCGGCGCCGACCACATGACAAAACTGCTCAATAACGATGGCCTCCCCCATCTGGGCAGTTGTTTTTAGCGCCGGGGTGAGCCAGTGTATCATGTGGTCACAGAGCTTCTGTGCGACCACCCTGGGGCGTACGTTCGGGGACCTCCTGTACTCCCTGAACCTCACTCGGTGCGTTTCCTCCGTAATGTTAAGACGGCGGAGAATAGCCAGTTTTACCAGGTCATATTGAGCGGCGTCGTCATCCCCCATCGCCTGGTAGGCTGCCTGCGCTTCCCCAATCAGGCAGGGTCCCAGCTGGCTTGCCCAGAACTGTCGGGGCCATGACGCGGTGGTAGCCAGCCGCTCAAATGCCACCAGGTATGCTTCTGGATCATCTTCCGCCGTCATTTTGTGCGTCCTCGCTTTGGGCGCTACGAAGCTGCGTTCCGCTGATGCTGTGAGAGGTATTGCCAGCCCGACCCTCTCGATCAGCGCGGTGTACCTCTCCTCTCTCCGTCTTTCCTCCACCTCCCGTCTGCTGTCCAGCTGCTCCAGCAGCGCCGACAGTGTTGCGTAATCCATATCCGACTCCTGACAACCACGTGTGGCAAAGTGGTAATGACGTGCAGGTGAATGCAATGCAGAATAATCACACAGACAACGTTGGTACAGGTGCAAGGGTGTTTATTTAATTTAATAAATGTCCAGAGCCTTAAGGCAAACCTGCAAATAATAATAGTGCTGGAAGTGATACAGCGGCGTGTATCACTTCTATTTGTAATCCACGGGTTTGACCTGTAACCCCAAAAGTCCCGTTCAGACACCCACACAAAACACAAACACAAAGACAGTGCGTGATTCAAGTGCTAATGGTGCAAACAAAAGACAGTTCCTGTAGTGGAAAAAGGTGAGTGGTGAAGTCCGGGTTTCTCGCTGGCCTGCGGCTGCAGCTCCGGATCGTGCTCAGTAATCTTTAGTGAAACAACACACAAGACACACAGTGTTAAGACACAGACACGAAACACTCACGGTTTATTTTCACAAGACGGGCTCCTTCTCGGTTATTTAATTTAACCATATGCAAAGGAACAGATCACTCAAGCCATGCCCCCTATTTATACCCTCGCCCATGACCCCGAGGTTAACGAGCGCATCCGCTCCTCCAGTCCTCGGATGCCACGCCGCTTACCGTCTGGGTCACTGAGCTCGGGTGCCATAGCTCCGCCCCTTTCCAAACTGACCGACTTCCATCTACCCTACGGAATAAATTGTCGTGCCATTTCATTAAGGGTACTCTGTTCCTCGTGCACCGTGCCCTCACAGGTCGAGAGGGCGATCTAACACTAAGACTCATTCGATCTCTGTCACATACCCATACGCAATATCAGTGGGGGTGGGGTTACTGCAGGGATCCTGTATAACGCCAGTATAAGAATTATTTCTAGCTAGAAACTTAATTTCCATTAGTCAAAAATGCACTATAAAAATACACTCTACTGCTTTACAGATTGAAAGAATATCTAACTGCCTTTACAGATAACATATCAAATAAATCAATACATCATTCAAAAATGATTAATCAAAATGTGTGAATAATTTCAATAAAATGAACTCGTCGAATGCCACCCCAGGCTAATATCATTCTGTATTTAGCAAACTCTTTCATTTTGATGGTTTACAGGAATGCTTTAGATTAGAGGTTTTAAATGGGATTTCACATCAAAGAGGCACACCTACACCCACAGAGGGGTGAGCAGTCAGCAAAGACACACCCACACACCCACAGAGGGGTGAGCAGTCAGCAAAGACACACCCACAGACCCACAGAGGGGTTAGCCATCAGCAAAGAGGCACACACACCCACAGAGGGGTGAGCAGTCAGCAAAGACACACCCACACACCCACAGAGGGGTGAGCAGTCAGCAAAGACACACCCACACACCCACAGAGGGGTGAGCAGTCAGCAAAGACACACCCACACACCCACAGAGGGGTGAGCAGTCAGCAAAGAGGCCCACACACCCACAGAGGGGTGAGCAGTCAGCAAAGACACACACCCACAGAGGGGTGAGCAGTCAGCAAAGACACACCCACACACCCACAGAGGGGTGAGCAGTCAGCAAAGACACACCCACACACCCACAGAGGGGTGAGCAGTCAGCAAAGACACACACCCACAGAGGGGTGAGCAGTCAGCAAAGACACACCCACACACCCACAGAGGGGTGAGCAGTCAGCAAAGACACACACACCCACAGAGGGGTGAGCAGTCAGCAAAGACACACCCACAGAGGGCTGAGCAGTCAGCAAAGAGGTACACACAACCACAGAGGGGTGAGCAGTCAGCAAAGAGGCACACACACCTATAGAGGGGTGAGCAGTCAGCAAAGACACACCCACACCCACAGAGGGGTGAGCAGTCAGCAAAGACATACACACACACCCACAGAGGGGTGAGCAGTCAGCAAAGAGGCCCACACACCCACAGAGAGGTGAGCAGTCAGCAAAGAGGCACACCCACAGAGGGGTGAGCAGTCAGCAAAGATTTTTTGTCTTGGCCATCGTCACTGTAGACAATATCCTGATGCAGATCTGTGCCCTCTCCCTGGCTGGATTGCTTTGGCCCTGGTGTTGCTTGTGGCTGGATTGCTTTGGCCCTGGTGTTGCTTGTGGCTTGATTGCTTTGGCCCTGGTGTTGCTTGTGGCTGGATTGCTTTGGCCCTGGTGTTGCTTGTGGCTTGATTGCTTTGGCCCTGGTGTTGCTTGTGGCTGGATTGCTTTGGCCCTGGTGTTGCTTGTTTGGATGTTGTGTGATATCTATTTCTTAACATAAGATTTGCAATGTGCTTACAGAAGATCATGAAGTGTTTGTTTGTCTCAGTAAGAGGATTGTGTTTAGATTGGTTTAGATCATTTCTGATATGGTAAGCAAGGCACTGGCACACCCCCTCCAGACGTACCATGCATTCAAATAGAACTCCCATTTACAAATTCTAGAAAAATATACAGTCGTATGATGATGGTATGATGACACCACAATTCTAGAAAAAGAAAGCTAAATTCTGGGTTACAAAAGGTATTGTAAACATTGTAAACTGCCAATTGAGAAAAATAAAAACCAGTCATGCAGGGCCAAGAAAGACTTTTGTTCTGCCACTCCCGATGTTAAAGGATCTGTTCAGATAATGTGCTTTTGACCATGCTTGCTGTGAAACCCATCAGAAAGAATGGATCACTATGAACTGAAAGCAGTTCAAAGCGGTGCACTGGTACTGTACTATAAACTAAGGGATTGCCAAGTTATTGCATTACCCATTGAGCTCATTCAGGCTGTAGAAAAATCAAAGCTGCTATCTGGAACCAGTGCACGCTCTATGTAAACATTTCAGGTCCACAGTGCCAACAAAGAGGTGTGTGGGGAGTTGTTGAAGTTCTCTCTTCTAATAAAGCTGTCAGAATAATTCATTTGCCAGTGCAGAGGAGTAGCAGGATGCCTGGGATCTGTTTATCTTACCAAGGGTGTTTGCAGAGTTACCTAGAAGAAACAAATGAGCACATTTTAAAGGGTTGTGTCTGTAATAACTCAGATTTTTTTAAAGGAGGCTGAAGGATCCTTGGGTAGTATTTTGAAGCAAGAGCAATTTGTTCGAAGGGAATAAAACATTGTAAATCCATATGAACTCAAACGGTAATTTTGCACATATTATTGTCTTTGGAAGAAATTATTACAGTGTGAATTGTAGGCCTGAGTGACCTCCCATGCATGAAATACAGACAGAATTGACATATAATCTGGTGCTGGTTTTGTTTTAAAGCTCTCAAATATGACTGTCTATTCATTATATAAAAATTGATATGAAATACAAGATAAAAAAAAAGTTGTGTGAATCTGTGACCTTTGACCTCACCCAGGTCAAATCATTCAACCTTGGATTTTTGACAGGTTTTTGATAGATTGTAGCCTAGACCCTTATCTGCATTTCCTGCATGTTTCATTGTGTGTCTGCCATTGGTTGAGGCACAGCACAGAGTTGAATGCAGTGTCAGGTGAATCTTTTATGTGAAGCGATTACACACTGAATACAATTAAACAAATATATTTATTTGCAATCGAGTATACTCTCCTCTCCTGTTAAATTGAAGCTGTGGTGAACTGGTGCAGCTGTAACAGCTATTAATATATTAATTAATTAAGCAAGGTGCCCTATTTACATAATTGGCTTAAACAAACAAATACAGGTGAATTAAATATAAATTAATACTGAATTGTGCACGTTTAATTTTGTCCCTACCAGTGGTACTTCTGTCAGCGCATGTTTGACATTTTATGTGATGCTTCTCCAGGAGATGTTCAAATCCAATGAATCCAATGAGCCTGGCAAATAAAACGTATTGTTAGAAGTGGTGGAAATGTAGATATTTCATTTTCAGGTCTCTGTCCTTCTATTTCTGCATGCAACACAATTTACCACTCGCCTATGCTTAAGTTGCCCTTTCCCTTCGTAGCCACTCTGACAAGGGTTTTGATGCTTTGGCATCTCCTTGTCTCTCAGGGTGTATGTCCTTCCTGTTGCAGTTGTTGGCTCCACTGATGTCAGCACATCCCCCATGTCTACAATAAAGTGATCTGGACGGCGTGGGAAACAGAATGATGGTGCTGGTCCATTCGGGTGCAGGAAGTTAATTTCAGCCTCCTGTTTCCTCTGATCAGCAGATACCACCAGTGACTGTCATACTGAACAGTAACACATCCTTCAACTGTGATTGATTCTTCTCTTTGTGTTGTTGACTGGGAGAACTCTCGTACAAGGAGTTTTGGTTTGGAAACTGGTTGAAAGAAGTGGAGAAGCCGTGTGTCAGACACAGTTTTTAACTTGAGGCATTGTCTTTTGCAAACCTGTACAATTGGTGTGGAGTCTGGATCTGGTCATGGTATGGACGCTGCAAACTGGCTTTTGTTGCCATTTGTTTAATGGTTCCTCCTACACCATCACAGGGTCCTTTACCATGAGATGTTGCAAAGAAGTTCCACTCTGCTTCTACTCCAAAATCTTCCAAGTGCTGGCAAATGTTGAGGACATTTTTACAGTTCTTATATTGCACTGCACACCTGTCAGAGAAGTAATAGATTTTTCTCAGGCGCCTCCCAAATTTGTTCTCCAAGAACCTCAAAAGATGCTTGTGAAAGAGATAAACAGTGACTGTGTCATGAGTCATGCATTCTGATATTGCAACATATGAGATGTGCTGAGAATTCCCATCTTTGTCGTGCCAATAGTAAATAAAAGAATGTATGGTTGCCTGAGAGTTGTTCCAATGGTGTGACTGTGCTTCATCTTGCATGACGAAAGTGAAGCTTTCTGCAAAATCACCAACAACTAGGAATTCATTTTCTTGAAGTTCATCACTAAGCTGTTGATAATATGCAATCTGCATCTTTGCTATGAAATCATGTCGACGAAGACATGATGGCTTGTGAAATTCTCTATGAAATTATCAACAGGTTCATTGATTGTCTGAAGGGTGGATCTGTCAGTTGTAGTCCACTTCTGATACTCCACTGCATCCACCAGGCTATCTTGAAAGAGCATTTGTATTTGACTCTTGAAATCGCCACTTTCCTAAGTGGCAATCGATGTTAGGTGGGGAACACATGAGATAAGACAAGCAATGCCGATAGTGATTCAAAGACACCTCTGTACTGGCACTCAGTTGTGGAAGAACAAATGCACATCAGTTTTACATTCTGGTGTGTTGTGCAGACACACACAGCATGTGTACTGCTACTGCCTGCCAATACACTCTCCTTTGGTTTCAGCTCTGCACATTTGGAGAAGCCAATCTTAATGTCAGGATGCTGTAATCTGAAGAAACGACAGGCCTCTGAAAGATTGCAGAAAACAAGCCATTTGTGTTGGTGCTCCCTCCTTCCTGACACTTTATTGTAAACAGAAACAAAATCTTTCTTTCCGGCCATGAGTCTACTAACATTGTCCCTCCTTGTAGAACAATTTTACTATTTGAGCAATCTCCTCTGTTAGCGTTCTCCCCCCAATTTTTGGATTTGGATCCAATAACATCCCTTCTCTTCCTGTAAAGCCTTGGCTGTCCTGGACATGTGGTAGGTAGCACCAAACTCAGCAGGAGTCCACCGTATAGACCAAGACATTGGGACAGCTGTCAAAATATGAACTTGCTGACTCCGACTGATATTTGAATGACATTTTTCCTTCAGCTGGTCCATCATCTCTTGATATGCCTGAGCCTGCTCCTTGATTGTTTCACGGTCTTCCACTTCTGTTTGTGGGAAAATCTTTCTTAGCTTTCTCTTCATTGCTTCTCCAACCTTCTTTACCTTCTGAGCTGCATATACCTTTTGTGACAATTTCCTTCTCTTCAGTGGAGATTCTTGTATTGCCTCCAAGGCCTTGTTTATTTGTGAAATCTCATTTTACTTTTCAGCTTTGAAAATGTTGTTGTTTTCAGGTTGTTTGTCTTGAACAGCATGAGGGCTGGATTCTCTGGAACTCGACTCCTCAGGGTCACTTTGTGTTGAAGGTGATGTTTGGTCTTGGTCAGGAGGACGATGGGCTAGCAACTTCATACAAGGGTAACATAACTTCTGGCCACACACAAAGTTCAGCTTCTGGTGGTCCTTGATCAGCTTCTTTGTTAAGGTGCGACCTTTAGTGCGGCACACTCCACGATGCTTTGCAAATGCCTTTAACGCCAAGAAAGTCTTTGGAAGTACTTGCCATTTATGCAACAAATTGTCTTCAATATTAAATATTAAAAAAGACTGCAAAACTGCAAGAATTTTAGCTACAAACATTTAATGCCAAGAATGTTAAACTGATAAGTATAATATATAAATGTTCTTTTGGAAGAGTACCAGGTTTAAGGACACACCTTAGTTGAGTTATAGTTGGGTGTTCTTGTTTTTCACTTTATAATGGGCATATTTCAGTATTGATCTGTATTTAATTCACCTGTGCTACTTTAGTCACTGTTTAATTAATTAACGTGAATCTGTTACAGCTGCACCAGTTCAGTGCAGCTTCAGTTTAACAGGTAAGTATACTCGATTACAACAAAATGTTTGTGTTTAATTGTAATACGTGTGTAGTCACTTCACTTAGAAGATTCACCTGACACTCTGCATTCAACTCTGTGCTGTGCCTCAACCAACTGCAGGCACAAAATGAAACTTGCAGGAAATGTAGGTAAGGTCTAGGCTCAAACTTATCAAACACTGACAAAAATCCAAGGTTACACGATTTGACCTGGGTGAGGTCAAAGGTCACAGAATCACACAACTTTTTTTTTTTTATCTTGCACTACACAGAATCATCCATAGAATGAGAAGGTAGTGCTATTAGAGATCTTTAAAACAACAACAAAATTACCTTTCTGTGTCAATCTGGAGGAAGTTATGACCATGGAAAGGTTGGGTGGGGGGTCCAAAATGAGTCAACTTTGATGAGCTGTATCTCATGAACGGGGTGTCACTAAGGCCTGCAATTTACACTGTAACCACTTCTCCCAAAGGCAAACATGCATGGACATTTTTATCCAAATCAAAGGAGGATCATGTGGAATGACCCTATAATAGTAGCAAGGAATAACTTGGTTACTGGAAGGAGCAGTTATGGGGGAGTTAGGGTTTTATTGACTAAGTACTTACAGTAGTTGTTTAGTTTTAATTTTCTGGAATTAATAGGTGTTTATTCTCCTTGGAGTTCTTTAAAGACTTTAGTAAACACTTTGAAATATTAAGTCAAGCAGGCAAAATATTGTGGTTAATGCCTTCGGCCGCACAATAACTTCACGTGTGTGTGCGTGTGTGCGTGTGTGTGTGTGTGTGTTTAAGGGTATATTTGGCTCTCCTGTACAGCTATGGTCAAAAGTGTTGCATCACCCTACAGAATGAAACCTGCTGAATAATGTTACTTTAACATATTGAATTTGTAGTTTTCCATATACTTAATGAAAAACTGATAAACTGAAGAATGTGACATTTCGAAATCTAACATGTAATGTTTTTGTAGTTTCTTTGATTATATGATCAATAAAATATTTGAATTATGTTCATAAGTTTTTGTTTTGTTTTGTTTTTAATGATGTCTCAATCCTAAAATTGTAGGTGATGCAAAACTTTTGGCCATAGCTGTCTAGTACAGTACATTACATAGCAGGACTGCTGTGTTGGATTGTACAGGGATTGCTGGAGCTCACATGCCAAGTCTTATGTATGATTTGAAGGGTTTCTCAATGGTTTTCATAATCCCCTGAAATATTTCCGCACTTGAATGACCCGGCCTGCACAGCATCTCTTCCGCTCCATTTCTTCTTCAAATGCCTTTATGAATTGTAAGATTATTTTTTATTTCATTTTTCATTATTCAGATTAACTAGACTATATTGAAGTGCAAAAGAGATCATAAGTTTTGAAAACAGTTCAAACATTTATATTTTCTTTTTCAGAGAGCTTCAATTAGTCTAGAAGTCTTTCTCAATGTCTTCAAATTCACCTTTTAAATACAGACAGTACTGTTCAATAAAGCAACTCCAAAGTGTCGTCTGAGCTGGTACAATTTGTGAGCTTTCTGTGTGCAGTATACAGCAAACATTGACAATGTAAACAAAAGAAATTATCATGTTTGCATTTTGAGCTACAACAGAGCTTACTCATGGTATTAATACCCATTGTAGCTGTAGTTCAGAGAATGGCTGCTTAGTTGAGAGGGAAAGAGTGGCCAATTGTGTGAGCTAAAATGACCTGAGGTAACCTAACCAAACCAGTAAGTCAACAATGTCTGGTTTCTGATGAAGCAGAGTGCACAGAAGGCTTAACTATTGAAGAATCTAGTAACCATTCACCCAGCAATTATAAAACTGTCGCAGTCTGCAGCTTTACATTTTTCACCTTTTCTTTTTTTTCTTTTCTTTTCTTCCAGGAGTGGGCTGCGAGACCAACATTGACGAATGTGAAAGCAACCCCTGTGCGAACGGGGGCCAGTGTGAAGACAGCATCGACGACTATACCTGCCTGTGCCCTGCAGCAGGACAAGACGCCACCCCCTGGGGAGGCAAAAACTGTGACACTCAGTTGGTGGGCTGCCAGGAGAACGACTGTCAAAACGGAGCGACATGCCACCCAATCTACCAGAGCGGCACTCACAAATACTCCTGCCACTGCCCCCCGGGTTTCTATGATGACCACTGCAACACCTCAACCACATTTTCCTTCACATCATCAGGCTACATTCTCATAGAGGTTCCGCTGAGAAACAGAACCAAGAGGGGCGTGGGCACCACCGGAGCCAGCATCAGCCTCCGATTCAGGACCACCTTACCTGATAGGATTATATTTTACAGGGGGGACGACTCAGACTACATGTACCTGGAGATCATCGAGGGCCTACTTCATGCTAGGGCAGTGCTAGGGGGCTCTCACGTCAATACATCTCTGCCTGGAAAAGTAAACAATGGCCAGTGGCAGGAAATCAGTGTGATTTTGAAAGATGGTTTAGTGCTGGCCCATACAAACTGTGAGGATGGAGACTGCACAAAGACCCAGGAGGGCTCTGAACTGCTCCGTAATATTCCAGAGTCCTTCAAGATGGTCTCTGTTGGTGGGGTCCGGTCTGAGTCCTTACTCAACAACACTGAAAGCAGGATGAATTTCATTGGCTGCATAGAGGACCTCCTTATTGATTCCCACCCCGTGCTTCCTCAGATGATTTCTGAGAGCATGACGGAGGGATTGCAGCTCGGCTGCAGCAAGCCAGAGTGGTGCGAGCCCAACCCGTGCTCAGAACAGGGCAGCTGTGTGGATCTGTGGACCAGCTCCAGATGCCACTGCTTCCGTCCTTTTCATGGGCCCAATTGTTCTAACGGTAAGACTCTTTTTTAAAGATTCTTCACTAAGGGCAGCATTCCAAAACTGAAAGAGTGTTTATCAGGAGCTTTCTAATTTAATAATTGTAAATGTGAAGGAATCCTTTGGATCCACCACTGTTAATTAATAATAATGAGGCTTTTTGTGTACCAAGATGATGAACATTATGAAAAATATTGAACAGTGCATGTTCGCTAGTATATTTGCTATAAACTACCCGCAACTATTAAACAAAAGGAAGAAGACCTGCAGTTGTAACTTTTTGTAGTTGCTATTTGCTGTAAAATGGAAAGGAAGGTCCTGTTTGTATGAGTAAAAGCTTGGCAGTGTTTAGATCCACCACCGTTTAGCTCACTAGAAACTGTACAACTGAGCTCCCAAGTGGCGCATCCGGTAAAGGCAATCCGCGTGGAGTGCAGGATGCGCCCTATAGCCTGGAGGTTGTTGGTTCGAGTCCAGGCTATTCCCCTGCTGACCGTAGACTGGCCAGGCGCCTGTGGGTCTGCCTGTAAGTTGTCCGGAGCTGCGTAGTCCTCTGACGCTGTAGCTCTGAGGTGGCTACATGACGGGCCTGCAGAGTGAAAAGAAGCTGACAGTACATGTTTCGGAGGACGCATGTGTTCATCTTCGTCTCTCCCAAGTCAGCGCAGCGGTGGCAGCGGTGAGCCGGGTTGAAATAAAAAATAATAATTGGGCTTTCCAAATTGGGGAGAAAATGAGAAAAAATAATTGCTGATTCCAAATTTTAAAAAAAGCACTGTACAAATTACAAACAGCTGAGGGCCACCAAGTTGATACTAAAACATGTTTATTTCCCAAACATTTCAAATTACAAATTTGTTCCCACTTTCCCGTTGGCAGTCCAGGCTTTATCGTGACTGCTACAGTGTGTATTTTACCATCTTATTCCAACAGAGTACACATCAGCAACCTTCAGCCAGGAAGACAGCACTAGTTCCGCCTCCTTTAACATCAGCAGCAGTCACGGCTCCAACTTCACAGTCTCATTTTTCCTGCGCACGCTGAAGCAAGAGGGCTTGATATTTCAACTGAGTAATGACACAGGCCCATACTTCACCCTCTATCTGAAGATGGGCAGGATCAACGTGCAGACCCTGTCGGACACCCCTGCAGTGGCGCCCATGTACTGTGCCAACGGAGAGAAGCAGCTGCTCACCGTGCAGTCCAGTGATGGCAGGGTCACGGTCGGACAGTCTCACCTGGATTATAAACTGACCCGGCTGCCTTCCGTCTCAGTCGAGGCTGGGGATGTAGCCCATGTCGGAGGCCTTTCTGTGGAAGAGGATGCATCTGCCTGGGGAGGGTATTTCAAGGGCTGTTTGCAGGACCTGCGGCTTGACAACTCGCTCCTGGAGTTCTTCCCTCTGGAGAATGGTAACTCCAGCACGACAAAAGACATGTACGGCTTCAGGAAGACTGTTAATGTCACGCAGGGTTGCCACAGCGATGACACCTGTCGGGTAAGAGCTTTCATACTGCACAGGAACTAAAAACAACTTTATTCCACACCCGTAACCTTAAAAACCCTCCTAAATTTTATGGTAAAATTTAAAAGAATTTAAGACAGGTTGACAAATGTGTTGTAGTCTAATTCAAATTTTCTGCTCTTCATGAATTTGAAGTTCTGTTCATTCACGCCACATTTAGTCCACATGTAGATTACTAAGAAGCCATGGGGAATTATTTCTACAATGGTAGGCAGAAGGAGTTAAACAAGTTTATTGGCCAGCTGCTTTACTGTGGAAAATAAAAATGTAAAAGCAGCAAGGCCAATGGCACAATCCGAGGCCTGCAACTCGGCACATTCCGTTTCCAAATCCCAGTTTAGACCCGAGCTTTTTGTCATTGCACCTCTTTGCATCTTTACCTGAAAAAAAAGAGAAAAGAAATAAGAAAGAAATGATGTCACCTACAGTTAGCCTTCCCCCTTCAAAATTCCAATGCCTCAGTACCTGTTAGATACACAAAGCTGTACTGAATACTATTGAATGACTAACCAATAGGAAATAAAGTAGGCACATCATATTAGGCACTGAATCTTGTAACCTGTCACATGATCGAATGTGCCATAAATAAGACCTTGCACAGTTAGCTCTAAGATTTCAAAGGGACATGATAGTTATCATCTGTTTCAAATCGCCATTGCTATGTTAATAACATGTTAATAATTCCATCACTGTCATGCTCTCTGAAGTCTGGACCCTGTGAGAATGGAGGCTCATGTCAAGTGACCTGGAACGACTTTGTCTGCTTGTGTCTTGCGAACTTCACCGGCAGGACGTGTGAAAGGAGAGTGTGGTGCAGCAGCAGCCCCTGTCCGCACCTCAGCCAGTGTGTGGATGTGCCTGGGGGCTACGAGTGTAAGTACCAAACACACAGCTTTGATATAAGTAACACTCCCGCGCTCCCCCTTCTCGTATATTGAATGGTTTGGTCCAGAATCAGCTCGTCTCACCATCCTATTGCAGCCGATTAAGAGTGAATGAAACTGAGGTTTTGAAACAGAAGTGCATCTGTTTGCAAAAAAAGATGTGTAAGGCCACAGGTACCCTTTATTTGCTTGTTGCAGTTGAGTTTTATCTTTTAAATAAATGTTTAGCTTATTTTATCTACATTATTTCTTATACATGGGTCTAAAACTAAGAACAGTTCAAATTATTACATCTAATTGTGAAACGCTGACACCTCAGCACAGCGTTGATACAGGTGCCCTTCACCTCTCTACATTATTCACACCTGTTATTCCAGACCAGACACAATATATTCAAACTTTTTTATTATTTATTTCTCAAGGGTTTCTTACGGTTATTGTATTCTTTGCTTATTTGTATGGGTTATACACATGTATATCTCCATATATTAAGGGGAGCAAAACAGTTAAATATTCTGCACGTGAAGTACGGAAGCAGTGCTCTCCCTGCCCAAGAGAAGTGGGGGAGCGGTGCTCTCCCTGCCCAAGAGAAGTGGGGGAGCTGTGCTCTCCCTGCCCAAGAGAAGTGGGGGAGCGGTGCTTACCCTGACCTAGAGAAGTGGGGGGGGGCGGGCGGTACTCCCCCGCGACCCCCCAGCACGACACCCCTGACTGGGATGCAACTTGCTAAATACTTTCTTTAGTAAGTTATTAATTATCTGTCTGACTGTCGGTCTATATAGCACTTTTACATATTTCTAGAGAACTGCAGATTCAGTTATTAAGAGTATTGCAATCAGTGTTTTATTAGTTAACTGTAACGATAACGAAAATGTCTATTAACGAACATAAATCATATCCATTAATTGTAACTATAACTAAAAAATAATGCAAAATGATAACGAAATAGTAACTAAAAAAAAAAAAACGGTGACAGTTACTAATTTGTTTTGAAAATGAGGCGCAAGAAGAAAACACTTTGAATATTGTGCACAATACCCTGACCGACGGCTGAAGTGTCCGCGGCAGGATGAACTGGGCCTATCTGACTTGCCTTCCAATGACTCTGCTGTGCTGAAGCAGGAGAGGGGTGGACCGCAGACTCTGAACAATAAGTGCAAGTTAGTTCTGTTCAACTAGCTCTAGTTTTGTTCTGTGCATATTATTTTTACCTGTAAATGTATGCTATATAAGTGTGTGTGTGTATACACTTTTATATGCTGCGGTTTATTTGAGACCATTTTAAATGTGTGTAGGATCTTTGTCTATACGTATAGCTCCGCTGTGCCTGCGACCAAACGTTATTTCAGTTAGAATGTTGGTAACCATGGTTTTGTTGCATGTTGAATATGATAAAGGGGTTTCATTAAATGAGACGTTTCTCAATGGCATAAAAAGTCTGTTTTTTAAAGCATAAAGGTCGATTTCACCCATTCTCTGCTTGAATGGAAAAATAAAGATAGAAAAAACACGGTAAATTATTTAATCAAAGTTAATCAAACAAAATGAATGCTATATTACTTGTATGGAATGAAAATGTATCTTGTGACAAAGCAGTTATCAGAATAAGTTTTTGTTTCAATATGGTCCATATTCATAAAGCAAAAGTAAGCATTTGAACTGCCTATAGGGACTGTTAAATTAGCACATGAAGGATGTATCTGGCACTACAACTTCTTTGTGTTGTTTTCCAATAAGGAAAAAAAATGGTCAATGCTTTATAAATACGGCCCTGCAGTATGTTTTCTCCAGGTCTCATGGAAAGCCTGTGAGCCAGGGACATTTTGTATCGTACAGAAAAATGCAAATGTTTTATTTTTATTTTTTATTTTTATTTTTTATTCACTGGGTACCATTGATTCAGATTAGTTGCTTATATATTTAACATTTCTATATGCCTTGTTTTCATCAGGCATTGAGGTTCTGCTTAAACATGAACAACTGCAAATTAAATGGTTTAATTATTTTCCCCAAGTTAGTTTAATGTAAAAAACTAAATATAGCTTGTAAATTGTTAAGTAAAAATCAAGCTGAAATAAACAGCCTGCTTTTTACTACTTGTTTCCAGCACACATAATCTATTTGACTGGTATTAAATTTTGTGGAGGGCTGTACAGCAAGACTTGGCTAGTAAATGGTAATCTCTGATCACTACGTGTTTGTGGTTTTCTATCCTAAGGAGTGTACTGTGAGGTGTAGAGCCTGGCATTACCCAAGTTATTTTTACCTCGACAGATTTCAAGGTCATCACCACTCTGTTAACTATAATAATGACTAAATAATAACTTCATATTTAGTTAACTGCAATAATAAGTATAACTAAAATTAAACTAATAACTACAACTGTCCTGTCTATCCGTCCATATTACTTTTTTATGTATCTTGAGAAGCACTTTTCCAATTCTGATGAAACTTGGTTTATTCTTTTCATAAATGAATGAGACTATTCAAGTCTGGGGTTATATGAAGGCACTTTGTTTGTCAAAGTTACATTTTCACAGTGCATACAGTGGTGTAGGTCTTGGTGTTTTTTTCATTGCTCTTAATTTGCAGGGGATGTATGTCACTGGCATGCTTGTTTCCTTTTCTTGTTTCAGGCAGAGCAAATGCAACATTTCAGGAAAACAACACTATTGAATATGCTGCCAACAAGTCTCTCAACTGGCCAGTAACAAGCATTTCCCTGGACGTGAGGACCAGAGATGGGAATGCGGTTCTTCTGCGAGCCACCAACCAAGTGGAACTTTTCTGCATTGGACTCCACAACTCCACACTGCTGGTCAAGCTGAGGACAGAGAACAGCGTGGAAATAGTCACCATACAGAGCGACTTCCCCATCACAGACGGCCTGTGGCATAAAATCATGGTTGGTATGATGGAACCGAAGCAGGGGTCATCGAGATGGGCCATCACGGTGGACGGGAAGCAGAACGGAACCAGCCTGGGCGAGGCTGGCAACCTCAACTTCCTCAACGAATCTACTGTGATGCTGGCTGAGAATTACACAGGCTGCCTCGGGACTGTGAGAGTGGGTGGAGTGTATCTCCCTTTCACCGAAGACCACACAGTACCGCAGCGGGAGCAGTTTATCAAGCGCAGTGGGGAAGAGATTCAAATCGGGTGCAGAGGAAACCCGGTCTGCACTCCAAACCCCTGTTATCATGAGGGAAAGTGTGAGGATATGTTTAACTTCTTTGAGTGCAGTTGTCCCCAGGGCTGGGGTGGGCTATATTGCCAGTCTAATATTGACGACTGCCAGTCCAGTCCCTGTCTCCATGGCAATTGTACTGACTTGCTGGCTGGCTACAAGTGCGACTGTTACCCAGGTTACACTGGGAGGGACTGTGAAACAAACATTGATGACTGTGCTGAAAACCTGTGTCAGAATGGAGGGGTGTGCTCTGATGGTATTGACACTTTCAGCTGTGCCTGCCCTCATCAGTTCACAGGTCCTCTATGCCAGTAAGTATTGTACTTTTCAAATCAATAGGTAGTATGTGTCAGTATAATGAGGTGCCTGAGAACTGGAGCTTGGTGAAATAATCACTGTTGTATTCAAGTTTATTCCAGCTTAAAACGGGAATCTAGAGCAGCTCAATTGTATCCTAATGGTCTAAAGCAGTCGTTCCCAACCCTGGTCCTGGGGACCCCCTGTGTCTGCTGGTTTCCATTCCGAGCTCTCAATTACTAGAGTTCAAGTTACTTATAAAATGTTAGAGCTAACTTGAAATATGCAACTGTTAAGAGCTGAAAGCAATTACATAAGTCTAATTAAGCAAATTATCAGTTCAATTAAGGGTTTAGTTAAGTATGTGAGAGCTCAGTTGGAATGAAAACCAGCAGACACAGTGGGTCCTCAGGATCGGTTTGGGAACCACAGGTCTAAACTAATATACGGGCAATTTAATCTCCATATCTGGTAATGCTGTGGTCCCAATGAAATGTTTTATTTTTTCAAATTGAAATTTTTCCTTGAATGCAGTGTTCTTCACAATATTTGATAATAATGAGTCATTTTTCAATCGGTTTCATGCAGACAACTGTTTTCAGGAGTTACAAAGGCTGCTGGGAGATGGAGTGCTTTGGAACTCATCTCCCATCAGTCTTTGCATGCAGCAAGCTATTACAGTGTGACCCGGTGAGTCATGTGATTAAGGGACTTTCCCATGATTCCAAGCAACCAGGAAATTAGAGACAAATTCATTTTAATATTTAGAGCACAATTTGTTTCAAGAAAGGCTTCCAGCAGTGAGATAACAGGAGATTGGGAGAGCTAGGTGTCCTACTGAGAATTTACTGTGGTAGCCTCTCGTTTTCAAAACAGGCTCAGTAATGACCCACTCAGTTCCACGTCTTTATGGCTGTATTTCTTCTAGGTGGCCCTACCCGCCATTGCAGTGTGGGAAGGAGGTTTGGTGTCAGAATGATGGAGACTGTGAAGATGGCATCTGGGGAGCTAAATGTACCTGCAGGACTGGCTTCACTGGAGAGAGGTAAGAGATCAGCCTGCCTCAGTGCTGCAGGCACTGGGGAGAGAGGTAAGAGATCAGCCTGCCTCAGTGCTGCAGGCACTGGGGAGAGAGGTAAGAGATCAGCCTGTCTCAGTGCTGCAGGCACTGGAGAGAGAGGTAAGAGATCAGCCTGTCTCAGTGCTGCAGGCACTGGGGAGAGAGGTAAGAGGTCAGCCTGCCTCAGTGCTGCAGACACTGGGGAGCACCCACACAAAGAACCACTAAACCAGGGAAAGCATCAGCTCAGTGGATACAGACAGCTGTTCATAGTGTTGCACAGTCATACAGATATGCATGGTCTACCTGGCTCTGGGGAGGCAATACGTATATCATGTTTTAATTGTTGTATTATATTTTAATTGTTGCTTAATATTTACAAACAGTATTGTAATCAGTACCACCATACCAATTTCATTTATATAGCGTCCTTCGTGTGCTAGCAGCCTAGGGTGCTTTAAAATATAATAAACAGCAAGTCAAAAGAGCTCCAAACTGCTCGCCAGTGAAAAGGCAAATCTAAGAGATAACATTTGGAATTGAGATCCAAATTGAAGGAGCTTGAAAACTAAAAGCCCTTTAACTATAGTTAATATATATAGTATATATAGTTCTTGGAATAACCAAGAGGCCGTAATTTTCTGATCTCAAAGTGTGAGACGGTTTATATTAACTAACTCAAACAGGCAGGGCCAGAACCATGAATAGCCTTGTAAGTGAGGAGTAGTGTTTTGAAATCAATGTGCTGCTTCACAGGAACCCAATGTAAGACCAGAAAACTGAGGAAATATGGCAAATACACTTTGTATTCTTGCTGCGGTATTTTAGCCACATGCAACATTTTATCATTTAATACGAGCTTCTTAAACATTTTTTACGATTCCCACCAGAATATTATTATAATTTGTATAGACAGAAATAGCTTTTGTTTTATCAGTTACAATAAAATACTATTGCCCATTTCGAAAATGTTTACGGAAATCTTCTGTTTTTAAAATCAGTATTCCTGTTACTTTCTTGGGAAAATATTCTAGACAAATAAAATGTAATTTGCAAGGTAATACTCCTATGCAGTATAAAGGACAGTATTCTGCATAGGGTAGAGTAAATGACACGTCTTTCTTTATTGCCATCTCTGAAACCGAGAGTAATATTTCCGCTCTTTAGATCATTTCCTCCAGTAATAGATTGCCAGGGTTTGTTGCTCTGCATTCAGAAGGCAGGAACCTACTGTCTTTTTAATGAGAGAAAATTCTCACAGGGATAAGATTTCATTTTACCAGAGCCAGGCAGTCTAGAAATAGCATCATGTCAAGTTGAATTTCGCCCCCGGCTCCTGTTGTCTTCCAGTGATGGCTGGTAATGTGCTCCAGTGTGCAATAAAGACCTCTAAGAGGTTGGAGTCCAGTACTAGCGTTACCAAGAGCAGCGTTTGTCCTCCTAGAGGAATGATGGACCATATAGAGGAGTTCAAGTCATTGTACTTCAGGAGAGCTCCAGAGAAAACACTGACCACTTAGATACGTAGCTGGGCCTCTATTCTAGAGGGCCACTTTAAATGTATTTTTCCACTAAAGCCTATTGTTTCAGTTTGGAAAACATCAAGGTGATTCATGTAGTGTGTCTGTTGTCAGTGAGGGTTTCTCACTGTTGGGTGATGCAAAAAATACTTTGGGGATTAAATAGGAATGGTGGAGAGGTGCTATTGGTCCCTCATGTTCCACGCATGGTCAGAACTTCCACCCATAGGGGGCACTGTTTCCCAGCATTCAGGTGTTTCAATCTGCATTCTGTTCATTTGCTTGAATTGCATAAGCTATTCTCGGCAGGATGTTGTTAACTTCTGAGTGAAGCATCATTACTGCAAGGGCCTGGTGGAATTATTGATTGTCTGGTGATGAGCTCTTCAAGCTGCTGCAGCACTGCTCTTGTTAGAGTGATAATTAAGGGATCCAGTACAAGGCCTTTTGTTCTAAAGTAAGCATGTTGTCTGTGCTGCACTTACAGTACCTGTTAGTGCCCTAAAGGCTGATACAATCCAGATGCTACACTAGTTCATTAAAGGGAACTCAATCTATTTATCTATTTAGCCTTGAACAAAGAAGGGGGGGGGGGGGGGGGGGGTTGATTGCCAACTCCTTTTAAGATTTAAAGGCTTCAGAGTCAACCGAGCCAATACATTAATCACAGTACAGGGGGCCTGGTTTCTGTGCTGGAATAGATTACAAAGCCATGTTAACCATTAATCATTGGGACCCTTTGAGACCCAGGATCCTCTTGTTAAAAGCAGTTTCTTATGTTTTGTTCCTAATGCAATGTGATGTAAATTTGGGCCACTGGGTAAAGTGAAGGTTGTAACAGAGTGGCAACCGAATTGTAGTGCTCTGTGACGACTAATAATCTATAATATTGTTACACTTTACCGCCTCTATGAAAGTCTACTTCACTTAGAAGCATGTAAGTTTTACCTGTATATTACCCTGTATTTTGATTGAGCATTTTAAACTACTGAATTGATGCCCACTGACAACAGGTAAACAGGGTGCCATGCTGCACTAATGTGTGGCTCCTGGCTCCCTGTGCTTGACTGCGTTTGCCCACAGTGTATGTGATGTTAATCTGAAAGGCAGGGTGCAATGCATTTCAACACAGTGGACTGATGTCCCTCCCTTGTTTCTTCAACAGCTGTGAAACTGATATAAACGAGTGCGTCCCCAACCCCTGCCTCAACGGTGGCACCTGCCGTGACCTGGTCAACAATTACGAGTGCAGCTGCGGTGCCAGCTATGTGGGACAGCGCTGTGAGACTGATGTAAGCGACCTTTCCTTCTTGTGCTCGCTGCTCTTCTGACAAAGCCTCTTTCACTTCTTGTGCTATACTGTCTTGTACATAGACGTTGACGAGACGGAAGAGATATTTGCTTGTCTGTGTGCATGTACTGTACGACAGGTTGAGATGGAGCCTGATCTCCATGTAAACTCATTGCATCCTCTAGTTATAGTTATTTTATGACAAGTGCTTTGCCTTTTCTTTTTGTTTTTGTTTTGAAGGTCCTAGTTTTTAATTAAAGTCAGGTAAGTGCCACTTCAACAGTATCAGCCATTTGGCTCAACGACAGGGTCTTATTGCTATGCTGTCTCTCTAAACTGTACTTTATCAGAGGTGGAAAAAAGACTCCTACTGCATAGCAGTTTCACCCATTCCAGGATTTACTACCAGCTTAATTAGCCAAAGTGCATAGGTAACAAGCTCAGGTGTGTCTTATTAAACGCATAGTAAAACCAGGAATGCCTCAAACTGCTGTGCAATGGGAGTCTTTTTTCCATCCTTGCGTATAGTTTTATCACAGGAGAACAGGATCTGGAATCCTAATGCAAGTGAGAGACAGAGAGAATACACGTGTCATATAATTCAGTTTATACTGGGTTACATGGCTATTGTTGGGTACAGTAATTACATGCATATATGCACTTACTGCACTGTCATTTCATTGCTGTTACCTTTTACATAGAATTTTACATGTACCCAGCAGGAGTTTAATTACAGTTTAGTTCTTGACTTGCAGTGTTCTGTTCATGTAACTACATAAACGTTCTCATGTGCTTAAATGCAAGTTAAATATTGGTTACAGTGTAACCGTATATGTGCTGTAATATAAAGTGTAAAGGAACATGTTGTACCTAGTAGATACATGTTGCACTATTTAAATAATGAAGGTGGAGTAACAAAATGGAAAATGTCAAAATACAAAATAGGTGTAATTGCAGAAACTGTGTGAATTTCTCAACCTTTAATACAATGACATGTCTACAGTCACACCCACAGACCTGTGGGAATGGAGGCCCGTTAGCACTGGTTATCACTGAGCTGACAACCTGATGTTTCTTTGCATGTTTTTTTTTAGATGTATCTTCTTTTACTTGGTCTCGTACTACTTCCTGTGTCAGACCTACATCTATTACCAAACGTTTTGCATCACCTAGAATTTTAGAGACGTAATTAAAAAACAAACTACATGAACATAATTTAGACATTTTATTTAACATCATGTAATCAAATAAACTACAAAATTACATTGTAAAAGTCTACTGGAAGCCAATAATAGTAGTACCGTATTTCATGTTAGATTTTGAAGTGTCACATTTTCCAATTTTTGTCAAGAATATGGAAAACTACAAAGCGGTATGTAATTCAATATGTTAATGTAACATTATTCAGAAGGTTTCATTCAACTTTATGAATCAAAATCCTACAGAATTAACTAATTCCTATAGAATTAGTTAACTCTATAGGATGCAATGATTTACAATACAAAAGAGACCTTGCACAATACTTTACAATACAGAAGAGACCTCGCAGAATGCTTTACAATACAGAAGAGACCTTGCAGAATGCTTTACAATGAAGAAGAGACCTCGAAGAGTGATTTACAATACAGAAGAGACCTCGCAGAGTGCTTTACAATACAGAAGAGACCTCGAAGAGTGATTTACAATACAGAAGAGACCTTGCAGAATGATTTACAATACAGAAGAGACCTTGCAGAATGCTTTACAATACAGAAGAGACCTTGCAGAATGCTTTACATTACAGAAGAGACCTCGCAGAATGCTTTACAATACAGAAGAGACCTCGCAGAATGATTTACAATACAGAAGAGACCTCACAGAATGCTTTACAATACAGAAGAGACCTCGAAGAGTGATTTACAATACAGAAGAGACCTCGCAGAGTGATTTACAATACAGAAGAGACCTCGCAGAGTGATTTACAATACAGAAGAGACCTCGCAGAGTGATTTACAATACAGAAGAGACCTCGAAGAGTGATTTACAATACAGAAGAGACCTCGAAGAGTGATTTACAATACAGAAGAGACCTCGCAGAGTGATTTACAATACAGAAGAGACCTCGAAGAGTGATTTACAATACAGAAGAGACCTCGCAGAATGATTTACAATACAGAAGAGACCTCACAGAATGCTTTACAATACAGAAGAGACCTCGAAGAGTGATTTACAATACAGAAGAGACCTCGAAGAGTGATTTACAATACAGTAGAGACCTTGCAGAATGATTTACAATACAGAAGAGACCTTGCAGAATGCTTTACATTACAGAAGAGACCTCGCAGAATGCTTTACAATACAGAAGAGACCTCGCAGAATGCTTTACAATACAGAAGAGACCTCGCAGAGTGATTTACAATACAGAAGAGACCTCGCAGAATGCTTTACAATACAGAAGAGACCTCGAAGAATGCTCTACAATACAGAAGAGACCTCGAAGAGTGATTTAAAATACAGAAGAGACCTTGCAGAATGATTTACAATACAGAAGAGACCTTGCAGAATGCTTTACAATACAGAAGAGACCTTGCAGAATGTTTTACAATACAGAAGAGACCTCGCAGAGTGATTTACAATACAGAAGAGACCTCGCAGAATGATTTACAATACAGAAGAGACCTCGCAGAATGATTTACAATACAGAAGAGACCTTGCAGAATGCTTTACAATACAGAAGAGACCTTGCAGAATGATTTACAATACAGAAGAGACCTTGCAGAATGCTTTACAATGAAGAAGAGACCTCGAAGAGTGATTTACAATACAGAAGAGACCTCGAAGAGTGATTTACAATACAGAAGAGACCTCGAAGAGTGATTTACAATACAGAAGAGACCTCGAAGAGTGATTTACAATACAGAAGAGACCTCGCAGAGTGATTTACAATACAGAAGAGACCTCGCAGAGTGATTTACAATACAGAAGAGACCTCGAAGAGTGATTTACAATACAGAAGAGACCTCGAAGAGTGATTTACAATACAGAAGAGACCTCGAAGAGTGATTTACAATACAGAAGAGACCTCGAAGAGTGATTTACAATACAGTAGAGACCTTGCAGAATGATTTACAATACAGAAGAGACCTTGCAGAATGCTTTACATTACAGAAGAGACCTCGCAGAATGCTTTACAATACAGAAGAGACCTCGCAGAATGCTTTACAATACAGAAGAGACCTCGCAGAGTGATTTACAATACAGAAGAGACCTCGCAGAATGCTTTACAATACAGAAGAGACCTCGAAGAATGCTCTACAATACAGAAGAGACCTCGAAGAGTGATTTAAAATACAGAAGAGACCTTGCAGAATGATTTACAATACAGAAGAGACCTTGCAGAATGCTTTACAATACAGAAGAGACCTTGCAGAATGTTTTACAATACAGAAGAGACCTCGCAGAGTGATTTACAATACAGAAGAGACCTCGCAGAATGATTTACAATACAGAAGAGACCTCGCAGAATGATTTACAATACAGAAGAGACCTTGCAGAATGCTTTACAATACAGAAGAGACCTTGCAGAATGCTTTACAATACAGAAGAGACCTTGCAGAATGCTTTACAATACAGAAGAGACCTTGCAGAATGCTTTACAATGAAGAAGAGACCTTGCAGAATGCTTTACAATGAAGAAGAGACCTCGAAGAGTGATTTACAATACAGAAGAGACCTCGCAGAGTGATTTACAATACAGAAGAGACCTCGCAGAATGCTTTACAATACAGAAGAGACCTCGAAGAATGCTCTACAATACAGAAGAGACCTCGAAGAGTGATTTAAAATACAGAAGAGACCTTGCAGAATGCTTTACAATACAGAAGAGACCTTGCAGAATGCTTTACAATACAGAAGAGACCTTGCAGAATGCTTTACAATACAGAAGAGACCTTGCAGAATGATTTACAATACAGAAGAGACCTTGCAGAATGCTTTACAATGAAGAAGAGACCTCGAAGAGTGATTTACAATACAGAAGAGACCTCGCAGAGTGATTTACAATACAGAAGAGACCTTGCAGAATGCTTTACAATACAGAAGAGACCTTGCAGAATGCTTTACAATACAGAAGAGACCTCGCAGAATGATTTACAATACAGAAGAGACCTCGCAGAATGATTTACAATACAGAAGAGACCTCGCAAAATGCTTTACAATACAGAAGCGGGGGATGGTTGTATTGCATTACCCATTTTTGTCTCTCACACCCCTTACTAAATACTTGGGCATCTCTGAATACTAAAACATCTTTCAGGGATACCAAACTATTTGTGAGAAAGTGGTCTAAGTGAAGTTATCCAGCAACAAACTCACCATCCCCAGCTGAACTGCTTTCCTAGAAAACTGATTCATTTCAGGGTACCATTCTACTTGTGAGTTGTCTCGCCCACCCTTGCTCTGTCTGTAAATCATGTGTTTCCATATATATATATATATATATATATATATATATATATATATATACTATGTGTGTGTGTGTGTGTGCGTATATATATATATATATATATATATATATATATATATATATATATATATATAATTTCAATAATGCAGAGGTATGGTTTTCTGTTTGGAAGTAAGTCATTTTAGCCTGAATAAACCACTTCCCAAACCAAACCTCCATAGTGTTGAGCTGCAGTTTCCCGCACTTGTGGTAAATATGTAACAGCAATGTGTGCATGTCTATTTAGTACAGACTTTCCTTCAGGCAGCCATGCACAGCACAATGTAAACTTTACACTATCTGATAAAAAAAAGAAAAGACATGTAGCCAGTAAGCAAGCAAACTAGATTACCGTGTGTGAGTGTTGAGCAAAGGCTTAGTCTAATCCAGTGCTGTCAGTGGGATTGAGGTAACACTAGTAATCTTGGAGACACGTGGCTCTCTCAAGTCACATGCTCTGTATCATTAGATTTATTTGAAATGCCTGGATAGTAAGAGTGGCACTGGGCACCCCACGCTGGCTTTCAGAATTAACATGCATATCCCACTAATATCCCACCAGTATTATACGCAACATTCAGAAGTACCCCAGCCATGTACTGTAAACAGCATATTTACAATATGAAGGGTCACATGTGGAATATAGGTGCATGCAGCGCTCCAGCTTTATAACACTGTAGTCGGGAGCCGCTGCTAAGTGAGTGCAATTAGTGTTCCACCTTTTAACAAGAATACAAGTGCCAGTCCGTGCACCCAGCTCTGAGATATAAAGGCCTGCTATAACGAGGGAGCGCGGTATGAAACACCCTCAAGGCTGATTTACAAGTGCCAGTCCGTGCACCCAGCTCTGAGATATAAAGGCCTGCTATAACGAGGGAGCGCGGTATGAAACACCCTCAAGGCTGATTTACAAGTGCCAGTCCGTGCACCCAGCTCTGAGATATAAAGGCCTGCTATAACGAGGGAGCGCAGTATGAAACACCCTCAAGGCTAATTTTCTAAAGTGAGGTGGGGAAGAATATCAGTGTTGCACAGGCTTTAGCGCACAGTGCTGTACTTCTGGGCTTCAGTGCACAGTGCAACACTAATGTGCTTCCCCATTTCACTGCAGAAAATAAGACTTGGAGAAGCAATTGTACCTGGTAGTTAACATGACAGATAAAGATCAACAATAGAGCGTCATGTAGAACAAATAGAAGAAATTAAATATTAAAGTAAAATATATATGTATTTAAAAATAAGGTAGGCTACTATGACATGTTCAGAATACATTTTCATAGTCTAAACAATTGGGCTTTGGGTTTACCAAGTGAATCTCCAAAGAACGGAAAAGTCACGCCTGATTTACAACAGAACACTCCCATCTGATAAAAGGACCCTACATCAATGTCTATTGTATTGCACTGTATTTTGTCCTGGACACTTCTACCATGATTTTTGTTTTTAAGACAGCATCAAATATTTTAAATCTTGAAAAACTGAAGTGGTTGCAGTCAGACTCATGAGAGAACCCCCTCACAGCTGTGATGTGAGCACATCCCAATCCTGACCAGTCCTGATTCTCACAGCACAGATTGACCATTGTTCTAAAAAGACCTGATGTACATGGTGCTATTTAAAAGCGTACTTACCTAGTCCAGACGTTTAGTCAGGGCTTTCCATTTATCTTAGTTTCCTGGTTTCACACCTGGTGATCTTCACACGTGATTCCGTCTATACTTCAGGATGAAATAGATGCAAATCACGTAAAAATTACTTTGCCTCCTTTACAGAAAATAATAAAGTAGTAATACTTGTGCTATTCTCTTAAAACCCCATGGAAATAAAAGCGAACACTGCCCTTTGCAATCATTGACCCCCTCATTCATTTCTTTTGCAGAAACAGGAGCAGACAGACACAATCCCCGTGGTGGTGATAGCTGTGCCGGTGGTCTGTGGCTGCTTGCTGCTCATGATTATCGGCCTTATTTTCATGGTGCTCACTGCAAGGAAGAGGCGGCAGTCTGAGGGGACCTACAGCCCCAGCCAGCAGGAGGTGGCAGGGGCCCGCTTGGAGATGGGCAGCGTCCTCAAAGTGCCCCCGGAAGAGCGCTTGATCTGAATGGCGCCTCCCCCATCCTGGGTAGGACTTTGGAATGGTTGGCATCAGAGTTGCTTGACTGACTCGGTGCACGTTGATTTGTACAGCACTTGGACATTGGGATTGCTGGATTTTACTTACTACTGACTTCTGTCTTATACACTGAATTGATTCCACTCAAGCAGTACAGGGGTCCTGCTAGATTACACAGTACTGTAATGATGTAATGAAATGACTGGACAGAGGTGGGATATGAGTTTTATAATTAGCTGCTGGTAGGGGATGTGTTAGATGCCTTGAGTCTCCTGTTTTATATCAAGTCAAGCTCAGAAAATCACTTCATGAACTCAGCCCAGCATTTCTAGATAGCTGTGGCTGGATATAGTTCATGTGAAGTGCCTTGTTCTGAGACTAAATTACAATAACCTTTTTTTTTATATCTAGGCCTAATCTGGAAAATGTATAAATACGTTTTGTGCTTTTTTTAAGGCTACACAACTTAAATTATTATTGTTCAGGATGTTTGAATTTCCTTGAATTTTGTAAATGCCTGCATTGTTTTGTGTAAACCAGGATGATTTCATCTGAGAGCTAGAATCTCGTGGATTTAATCGGTTATACCAACAGTGCTAATGTAAGTTTTGGTAAACAAAGTTGGAAATGTTTGTTTCCCTAAACTTCTTTAGTATCACTGAGAATGTTATGATGTGTTTGGAGTCCTAACACAGTAATTGAATACATGATCTGTTTGGCCTCAAGCACTGTGCCACTCTTTAAACGGTGCTGTTTGTAGTTCAAGCTCCTTCATCTTGAACGACATCTTTGAACTCTGTGCCACTACTGAATCTCAAAAACCTATAAATATCCTGAACAATCTCATGTATAAAACTGGACATGGTGTATATGTATTATTTGATTAAGACAGATTTTTGGTAATACAAATGTTGTTCAGTTCCCCAAAGAAACAATAACTTTGTTGTCTACAATTAACTTTGTTATCTACTTAACGGTTTTGTTTGGAAGAATGTCCTGGAAAAAATGTAATCCACATAATTTGCATATATGTGTGAACCTTACCATTCTCGTATAACAATAGCTAACAATAATTCAAATAAAAACATCATCAGTATACCACTACTGATACTGAAAAAACAGCGCTGTTGGATGTTACAAAATAAACCAGTGTTACAGTATGACGACAGTCTCGGTACCCTTTATAAACCGTTAATAAACAGCGATGAAGTGGTTGGTACAGGTATAAGAATCTAGAACCAGAAATCTGTTCTGAAAAACAAGGACAAGTTCATTTCAAATTCACATCTGCTTGTATAGAATTTAAAATGAATCCCCAAAAAACACAGCCCCTTTAGAATTCTGATACTGTTAAAAATGTACAGTTAAAGAGATGACAGATTTGATAGTGTACAGTTCATCTATGACTGTTTCCTAAGTATTCATTATGTTTAACTTTGAATATATTATTTTCACAAGAGGTTTGAATACATATTCTCTGGCTAGTCTTGCTACTGTTTGTTTCCACACTGTGTGTGAGGGCTAGTACAGTACGCCTGTATCATCAGTGTACACACACTGTGTGAGGGCTAGTACAGTACGCCTGTATCATCACTGTACACACACTGTGTGAGGGCTAGTACAGTACGCCTGTATCATCACTGTACACACACTGTGTGAGGGCTAGTACAGTACGCCTGTATCATCACTATACACACACTGTGTGAGGGATAGTACAGTACGCCTGTATCATCACTGTACACACACTGTGTGTGAGGGCTAGTACAGTACGCCTGTATCATCACTGTACACACACTGTGTGAGGGATAGTACAGTACGCCTGTATCATCACTGTACACACACTGTGTGTGAGGGCTAGTACAGTACGCCTTTATCATCACTGTACACACACTGTGTGTGAGGGCTAGTACAGTACGCCTTTATCATCACTGTACACACACTGTGTGAGGGCTAGTACAGTACGCCTGTATCATCACTGTACACACTTGTTTCTTCCGTTAAAAACCTCCAGTCCATATTACTTGGTTTCTGTATCTGTTCTGTAGAAGTAACATGCTGTCTAATACAGTATTCAGCATGTAAGCTATTGATTTTGTGCTGCGTTGCAGGGGCAGGGTGAGATTCTTGGGTTTTCATGCACTGTAACCTTGCTGACCTCTTCTATACACTAGTATACCATTCATAAATATAACACGCTATGGCAATTCATTATAAACATGTACTTAATAAGGTCTGAAAGAAACATTAGTATTAGTTTACGTCTAATTGTCTTTCTGCTTGGTACTGGACAATTTATGAGAACCAGAACTCACTACCGATCTACCGAATGTTACCGGAGGGCAAATTCTAGTGAGTGAATAGCCATGGAATATGTATTTAATGGGCTCTACATGATTACACACTTTGTTGCAGTGATACAATAGAGATTTTGGACATGATCAGAAATCAGGAGCAGCTGGATAGCTTTTGTCAGCTGTGCCAATTCGCAATTGCTTAAAATGTATATGATAGAAACTACTGTACAAAAGAGGACTTCTAAAATGTGTTTAATGCATTTAAAAGGGCCTTACTGTCATCAATGTGTTCTGATGCAGACTACTGAAAGAAATCCCCATAAGTATTTTTTTTTATTTTTTATTGCAAGTTCCCAACAAGAACATAACAGGGTCCCTTGTGGTCAGAAAGAGTCAGTGTTTAAAGAGACCAACCTTTTTCTTTTTTAAACACTCTGCAGTACAAGTCTCTCAGCGTGGATTCTTTAAGGAGACAGAGAAATAATTCTGAAAAATAAATAAGATACAACTTGATTTATTTTATTTAAAAGAAAGAGGTATTTTCTATCTTGTCCATATAATTTACATCAACACTAAAACTTTAACATCAGTTATTGTAATAGAAAAATCCTATTCCCAGATTATGGCAATAGTGTTGTTTGAAATGTGAAAATGAAGATGTTATCGTACTGCTTTTTAATAAAATTTTTTTTAATGAAACCACAATATTTCTTTATTTGTATTTACCAGTTTTATATTCTGAAAATTGGCCAACTAATTTATACCAAGGACATCCATGAATGTAAGTGTGTAGATTTCCCTAACCAATACAAGGCTGTGTGATTAACACAGATACCTGCTAACTTCACTGACACCGCACATGGCCATTTCAAAATAATCACCTGGGTCCTGATTAAAAGGGCTTTGCAGTGGTATGCACACACTACTTTAGTGACAAACGTAATCAAAAAAACCAAAAGACTCACAGTTAAACTGAGAGGTAAAACTAAAATAAGTTAAGTAGAAACAAAACCGTGTACCTTGTGTAATGTTTGCGTAATGTTTTTTGTTTGTTTTGTATTTCAACTCTTTGGTCATCAATGCTTTGTCCTTTTGTAGCTTGATTTTCTACACCTCTTTTTGCTGCTTATTTTTTATTGAAATGACAGTAGCACAGAGCTGTATGTATATTATTTGTATTAAATGGAATGTATTGTTCTGATTAAACGGGTTCTAAAAGACTGTGTATGTATAGTTAAGAAGAAGCCCATGGACTGCCCAACCTGCACACACTAAAGGGGGAGGAGTGCTGGACCTGATATACATAACACTTCGACAGCATTCTGAGAGTTCAACTGAGGCCACAGGAGTGCATTCAACTTCTGAATAAAAAACAGAATCTCACCAGGATGTGATGCCTGAAACACAAAATGAACAATCTTACATGGCTTAATATAGCTCATACCCGTACCAGGCTGCTCCTAAATACATATTCACCTGAGTACAGTATACACGTTCACAATGTTTCATTGCTACAGTGATGTGTCACCTGAGTACAGTATACACGTTCACAATGTTTCACTGCTACAGTGATGTGTCACCTGAGTACAGTACACACGTTCACAATGTTTCACTGCTACAGTGATGTGTCACCTGAGTACAGTATACACGTTCACAATGTTTCATTGCTACAGTGATGTGTCACCTGAGTACAGTACACACGTTCACAATGTTTCACTGCTACAGTGATGTGTCACCTGAGTACAGTATACACGTTCACAATGTTTCACTGCTACAGTGATGTGTCACCTGAGTACAGTATACACGTTCACAATGTTTCACTGCTACAGTGATGTCACCTGAGTACAGTACACACGTTCATAATGTTTCATTGCTACAGTGATGTGTCACCTGAGTACAGTATACACGTTCACAATGTTTCATTGCTACAGTGATGTGTTACCTGAGTACAGTATACACGTTTACAATGTTTCATTGCTACAGTGATGTGTCACCTGAGTACAGTATACACGTTCACAATGTTTCACTGCTACAGTGATGTGTCACCTGAGTACAGTATACACGTTCACAATGTTTCATTGCTACAGTGATGTGTTACCTGAGTACAGTATACACGTTCACAATGTTTCATTGCTACAGTGATGTGTTACCTGAGTACAGTATAAATGTTCACAATGTTTCATTGCTACAGTGATGTGTCACCTGAGTACAGTATACACGTTCACAATGTTTCATTGCTACAGTGATGTGTCACCTGAGTACAGTACACACGTTCACAATGTTTCATTGCTACAGTGATGTGTCACCGTGATACAGTATACACGTTCATAATGTTTCACTGCTACAGTGATGTGTTACCTGAGTACAGTATACACGTTCACAATGTTTCATTGCTACAGTGATGTGTTACCTGAGTACAGTATACACGTTCACAATGTTTCATTGCTACAGTGATGTGTCACCTGAGTACAGTATACACGTTCACAATGTTTCATTGCTACACTGATGTGTCACCTGAGTACAGTATACACGTTCACAATGTTTCATTGCTACAGTGATGTGTCACCTGAGTACAGTACACACGTTCACAATGTTTCATTGCTACAGTGATGTGTCACCGTGATACAGTATACACGTTCATAATGTTTCACTGCTACAGTGATGTGTCACCTGAGTACAGTACACACGTTCACAATGTTTCACTGCTCCAGTGATGTGTCACCTGAGTAGAGTATACACGTTCACAATGTTTCATTGCTACAGTGATGTGTCACCTGAGTACAGTACACACGTTCATAATGTTTCATTGCTACAGTGATGTGTCACCTGAGTACAGTACACACGTTCACAATGTTTCATTGCTACAGTGATGTGTTACCTGAGTACAGTATACACGTTCACAATGTTTCATTGCTACAGTGATGTGTTACCTGAGTACAGTATAAATGTTCAGTGTTTCATTGTTACAGGGATGTGTTATCAGTACACCTGTTCTTTCTCCTGCGATGGACCTTGTTTTAGCTGTACTTCCCATATGGTGATGGTGTGGTAGACACTGTAGCTGTGGAAATCCAGTCATGCTGGTGATGGTGTGGACTGCAGCTGTGGAAATGCAGTCATGCTGGTGATGGTGTGGACTGCAGCTGTGGAAATGCAGTCATGCTGGTGATGGTCTGGACTGCAGCTGTGGAAATGCAGTCATGCTGGTGATGGTGTGGTAGACACTGCAGCTGTGGAAATGCAGTCATGCTGGTGATGGTGTGGTAGATAATGCAGCTGTGGAAATGCAGTCATGCTGGTGATGGTGTGGTAGATAATACAGCTGTAGAAATGCAGTCATGCTGGTGATGGTGTGGTAGATAATGCAGCTGTGGAAATGTAGTCATGCTGGTGATGGTGTGGTAGATAATGCAGCTGTGGAAATGCAGTCATGCTGGTGATGGTCTGGTAGACACTGCAGCTGTGGAAATGCAGTCATGCTGGTGATGGTGTGGTAGACACTGCAGCTGTGGAAATGCAGTCATGCTGGTGATGGTGTGGTAGATAATGCAGCTGTGGAAATGCAGTCATGCTGGTGATGGTGTGGTAGACACTGCAGCTGTGGAAATGCAGTCATGCCGGTGATGGTGTGGTAGATAATGCAGCTGTGGAAATGCAGTCATGCTGGTGATGGTGTGGTAGACACTGCAGCTGTGGAAATGCAGTCATGCTGGTGATGGTCTGGTAGACACTGCAGCTGTGGAAATGCAGTCATGCTGGTGATGGTGTGGTAGACACTGCAGCTGTGGAAATGCAGTCATGCTGGTGATGGTCTGGTAGACACTGCAGCTGTGGAAATGCAGTCATGCTGGTGATGGTGTGGTAGACACTGCAGCTGTGGAAATGCAGTCATGCTGGTGATGGTGTGGTAGATAATGCAGCTGTGGAAATGCAGTCATGCTGGTGATGGTGTGGTAGACACTGCAGCTGTGGAAATGCAGTCATGCTGGTGATGGTGTGGTAGACACTGCAGCTGTGGAAATGCAGTCATGCTGGTGATGGTGTGGTAGACACTGCAGCTGTGGAAATGCAGTCATGCTGGTGATGGTGTGGTAGACACTGCAGCTGTGGAAATGCAGTCATGCTGGTGATGGTCTGGTAGATACTGCAGCTGTGGAAATGCAGTCATGCTGGTGATGGTGTGGTAGATAATGCAGCTGTGGAAATGCAGTCATGCTGGTGATGGTGTGGTAGATAATGCAGTTGTGGAAATGCAGTAATGTTGGTGTAAGTCTGGTTCTACACAAACCAACACCATAGTGTCAACAGTTTGTTATTATTATGGCATATCTGTGTCGTTCGCTTCCCCTGCGGTGTACATTGCTTATTTGTTTATTCGCTCCTGCAGCCTTCGGGACCAGCACTACTATAAACGTAAGGAAATGTACAGGCACGTTTCATAGACGTATTAAGCACCTAGTTAATAAAACCAAAACAATATGATAGGATAGACAAGTAAGAAATTAATTTATAAGAAAATGCAAACAGATAAACAGCTCTTAAAATTCACCATCCTGAACTACAAGATGTTAAATGTGGTACCAGTATTTACTTATTAGCTTTCTTCATCAGCCTATATCGCTCTGCGATTGTAGTCTGTTTTCTAACCTCTGCAGCTTGCTACGCGTTCCTTCTTCCTCTGCTCTTTGCAGCTGTAAAAAGCTTCACTGTTGACTCGAGGGCTCTGGGTGACCTCATTACGCCCACTCGGTGTACGCGACCTAGCGCCCCTACAGGCCACCGATTACTATTGATTTTTACTGTTACAGTAAAAAAAAATTAACACAACACTCCAGCTTGCTGTCGAGTGTCTCTTTCTACTGCACTGCATTCAAAATAAATAAATAACCGTGCGCTTCCTCCATTAGGCCTTGGCCTTACTGTTGCGCAGACCACACGCATCACCACTCACCCATAAGGTGTGTTAGTGTGTAAAAAAAAGGGAAGAGGTGTGTTTTCTTTTAGTTTCTTCTGTCTCTCTCCTTTCTTCAGGTTCGTGACTGCAATACCTCGCTGCAAGCTTCACGCTGCACCGGTTGAGGGCTCCACGTGGTCCGGACGCCATCTTGGGTGCTCCACTCCACTGCAAGCTTCACGCTGTACTGGTTGAGGGCTCCACGTGGTCCGGACGCCATCTTGGGTGCTCCACTCCACTGCAAGCTTCACGCTGCACCGGTTGAGGGCTCCACGCGGTCCGGACGCCATCTTGGGTGCTCCACTCCACTGCAAGCTTCACGCTGCACCGGTTGAGGGCTCCACGCGGTCCGGATGCTATCTTGGATGCTCCACTCCACTGCAAGCTTCACGCTGCACCGGTTGAGGGCCCCACGCGGTCCGGACGCCATCTTGGGTGCTCCACTCCACTGCAAGCTTCACGCTGCTCTGGTTGTGTGACTGCACTGCAACTGTCTGCAGGCTACGCTCCACACAGTTGCAAGCAACACACTACTTCTGGTTGTGTGACTGCAAACAGCCCAGACACAGACACACAGCCCAGTAACTTGGTACTTTGCCCTTGGTACTTGGTGCTCAGTGCTTCGGCGCCCCAGTGTCTAGGCCTCGACGCCCACGGGACCCTCAGGTCCTCAGTGCCTCAGTGCTTTGGCATCCTTGGTGCCTCGAGAGCTACACGCCTTGGCACTTCGACGCCTCGAGGCCTTTCGAGCCCTGTGAGCTGCGCCCTTGGTGCCACGCTGCCCCAGAGCCTCAGTACCTCAGTGCTTCGGCATCCTCAGTGCCTTAAACGCCTTGCGGTTTTTCAAGCCTGTGCAGCGGCGCTTTCTGTGGCATGCTGCCCCACAGCCTCGGTACCTCAGCGCTTCGGCACCTTCAGTGCCTCGAACACTCCACCCCTCGGCGCTTTGACGCCTCAAGGTTTCTTGAGCTGCGCATTGCGCCCTTAGTGGCCTCGGGCCCCTGTGGACTTCCTGGAGGAGGTCAAATCCTCTTGGTAACACCCGGCCTCAGCGCCCAGCGTGTCCAAGCGCGCAGCCGCACTTGCCTCCATGGAGGGAGAGGAGGCGGTAGGGCTCGCACAGTTCCCTCCGGTGGACTCCACCGTAGCGGCCCTATGCAAGCAGTAGGTGGTCTATCCAAGGATCCTGTATGCCCTAAAGGCCAATGCAGGATCACAGAAGCCCACCTGAAAAAGGCTTATGCCGCCGAAGCACAGGTGACACGCCTTGCAAACAAAGGAGGCCTCCTGATGGCCTACCTGGATGGCATGCTGCGCTGTCTTACCCTTCCCGAGCCGCTAGCTTTAGAGCTACGCACAGTCTCTGGCACTTTATTGCAAATATCGGGGGTTCCAAGGGCAAGCCCTAGGCAGAAGCCTGGCAGGCTTAGTGGTGGCGTGCAGACTCCTGTGGCTGTCTCAGGCGAGGGTCCCGGATGTGGACAAGTCCGCCTTATTGGACCCGCCTATCTCCCCTGGCCATACTTTTGGACCAGCGGTAGAGGAGATCCTACAAGGCTCTCACAGAGAGAGAGAGGTGTCCGGACAGGTGGCAGTGATGCTACCCTCCCATGCCTCGGCACAGGGAAGGGGAAGGCGATGACGTCCGGCAGTTATCACGGTAACCCAGACTATCCCGATCCCTACGGCACCACAGGGTGACCTGAGGCACCACCTCCAGGCCTCCATGGCAAGAAGCCAGCAACAAGCACAGGGGAACACTGGATGTGGAGACCCAGCGGGCCAGCGCCCAGGGAGACAGTTCCACCGGAACCATCGCAGGGAGCCTCCGCAGCGGCCCTGAAGGCTTGCGGCCTCAGACCTAGTCATACGCACAACACCATCTGCACTACTGGAGCAATTGCACCTCAGGCTCTTGGGTGCTCGCCACCGTACACACCGGCTAAGCACTGCAATTCCACTCGGGACCTCCTCCCTTTCGAGGGATTACGGTCACATCCGTGAACGACCCTCTCCAGGTCTTGGCCCTCAAACAAGAGGTAGAAACACTACTTCAAAAACAAGCCATCAGGCTCATATAACACACCTCTCAAAAAGGTATTTCTTGGTGCCAAAGAAGGATCACACCTCAACGGGTGCTTGAGGGAGAGGAGGTTCCAGATGGTCACACATCACCACATCCTCCAGTCTGGGCGACTGGTTTACAGCAGTGGACCTGAAGGACGCGTATTTTCACGTTCCTATCCATCCAGTGCACAGGAAATACCTCTGCTTCACCTTTCAGGGGAGCGTCTTCAAGTTCTCCATGCTGCCATTCTGCCTTTCCTTAGCCCCCTGCACATTATCAAAGTGCATGGATGCCATCCTATCCTGTGTATTGCCCTATAGCAGTTATTTTACAGTTTCTGCAAGATCTACTAGAGGAGAGTAAATCCCCCTCTAAGTTGAAAGTGTACCTAGCAGCCATATCTGCTTGCCATGTTCCCATCGACTCAGTATCCCCGGGTGCTCATATTCTGGCGACCCGTTTTCTAAAGGGTGCTTGGCAGTTACGACCTCCAATAAAGGACGTCCTCCCCGAATGGAGTCTAGACGTGGTACTAGAGGCTCTCACGAAGGCCCTGTTTGAGCCCATAGGTACCATAGAGCTGAAATATCTCACTATGAAGACTGCCTTTCTGTTAGCTATCACCTCCGCTAAGCGTGTCAGTGAGCTACAGGCACTGTCCGTGCACAGTTCCTGTATGCACGTTTGGCAAGATGGAAACATCATTGCACACAAACCCTGCTTTCCTCCCTTACAGTGTTTCACTTGAATCAATCAGTGGAACTAGAGGCTTTCCATCCCCCTCCCTTCGCGGAGGAGTCAGAAAGATTAAATTCCCTCTGCCCAGTTCGGGCATTGAGATGCTATGTGAATAGAACGAGAGCGCTGCGTCAGTCTGACCAGCTCTTTGTTTGTCATGGTGAACGGACCGGGAACCGGTAGTTCCTTCTTAATTTAATAAAAGGTGTACATTAGTAGAATGATGTTGGCCTGCGGGCCAGGAGTGCTTGAGATGATGGCCTGCGGGCCAGGATTGCTTGAGGGACTGATGATGGCCTGCGGGCCAGGAGTGCTTGAGATGATGGCCTGCGGACCAGGAGTGCTTGAGGGACTGATGATGGCCTGCGGGCCAGGATTGCTTGAGGGACTGATGATGGCCTGCGGGCCAGGAGTGCTTGAGATGATGGCCTGCGGGCCAGAGTGTTTGAGATGATGGCCTGTGGACCAGGAGTGCTTGAGGGACTGATGATGGCCTGTGGGCCAGGAGTGCTTGAGATGATGGACTGCGGGCCAGGAGTGCTTGAGATGATGGCCTGCGGGCCAGGAGTGCTTGAGATGATGGCCTGCGGGCCAGGAGTGCTTGTTTTGAACTGTTAGTGGTCTGCGGGCCAGGGCAAAGGATGGGGTCCAGACTTTATACCGCAAGAACCTTGTACTGCGGAGGTTGGCCCCATGGGCCTCCGGGACCCCTGAAAACATAGAAATCCTCTGACTCTGCAGAGAATCTTTGGAGGCACTGCCTCGTGGACCGGGCCATGCCCTCGGAGGATGAAAAGGTTCATAACCTGGAAAGAAGGAAGAAAAGAGATTCCCTGTCTCCTGGAGTGCGCCCGCAGGGGTATCTGAAAGATAGAACTTTGTTAGTATTTGGGTTTAGTATTTAAGAATTGTAGAAGACCACCGCTCCTACTGGTACAGTGAGAGAGAAACAACAGAGTCTCTGGGTGAGACAAGAAATTGCGCACGAGCTGTGAAAGAACAGTGTGGCCGGTGGTCCCCTCTGACTCGCTGCGACGAGGACTTCCCTTTTAACGAAGGTATGAGTAGCTGTGGCTGACTCGAGGCCAGGGGAGTGAGACTCACTAAACCCCCAAAAGGATGGACCACTGGCTCCCCGCAAGGTCCGCACCTGTGAAGACAAACAAAATACTGTGTGCCAATGCGCACCAAAAAACAAACAAGGACAAAGAGAGAGAGATGGTTAGTCAGACGGGCTATGTGCAACCCTCTGCTCGGTGGAGGAAAAAAACCCCTTGTTAGGAGGAAACCTGGTCCTGGCGGGAAGGGTGCCCCCACACCGGGCATACTAGCTATTGATTGGTGAGCTGCTGAGGTGTCTGTAGGAAGAGAACGAATGTAGGAGTGGAGTGCTGCTGATGACCAGCGACCCATAGTTTTTATAAGGTGATGACTAACATTAGCTTTTGCTGCTGATGAGGCTGCGCCGATCCTGAATGATTGCGGGGTATAGAACTGGGGAGAGAGACCTGCTGTAGCGTAGGAGGACCTGGTAGATGGAGAGAGGGCTGATGACATGTAGAGTAGATTGGAGAGTGATGCGTTTAGTTGAATATGAGATGATGGAACTGTGGAACCTGAAGAGGGATTGGAGCTGCTGAAGGGACCAGACTGCGAAACTTTGTGATCTTTAGTTATTTGACAGTGAAACTGAGGGAAGGAGCGTGGCAGCGAATAGCTGCTGCAGACTGAGAAGCTGAAGCGAGGTTGAATTCTGGGATGTTGATAGTTGGAATTGAAGTTGAAGCAGGGGCTGGCTGGGTTGCTGTGGCAGTTGGGGGAGATGGAAATGTTTGAGGAGGACAGAGGGTGATCTGTTTTGAAGATGAGCTGCTGGGACTTCATTCATTGATTGTTCCAGTGTTGCAGCAAGGTGTACCACATTCTGATGTCTAGAGAGATGAGATGCCGACCATCCTATGTGTTAATTAATACAGGATCGCTCAGCAGTTTGCAACTATCATGTCTGCTTGGAATGGAAAAGGTAAACTCACATTCAGAGATTTGGGTTTCATAACTCCAGTCATTCTCCTAATAGTTAATAACTCCTTAACTCATAATCAAGACAGATTTCCAGTCCCGTACCACATCTCTCACCATGTATTAATGCTTGTAGTATTTGAGAGGATGAGCAGACATATTAGATGGGGATTAGCGTTAGCCTTGATTGCGGAAATGGCTGCCATGATTCGAGTATTGGAGGAAAGCTGGAGTGTTGGAAGCTCTGGAGGAGGATTTCTTGCTTCTGAAAGATATTTTTATGTGAGAATCCAGGTTTATGCAGTTGACAGGTTTTTTGCAGCTGAGGCGAGAGCGAGAAGGTGCGATATGAATGTTCTGCCTTGAGAGTAATGCGAATTGTGAAATTGAAGTGGCTGAAGGGAGATAACGGGTTGTGTTTAGATATTGATTTTTATACTTGGAAGCTGGTAATGACTTGACGAATGCGTTCCAGGATTGTTGAGTAGGAGGCTGGCTTCAGATCTGACAGTGTCCCGGGTGATTCTTAGAAATTATAGTTGGGCCGATGGTTTATCTTGAGAGTGGGATGCCTACTGAAGAGAACAGAGATCGCTGATTGAAGATTGCTTGAGTGAGGGGATCCGAAGGTGGGGATTTAAGGAGAACATTGTCTTCCCTGCAGATCCCGAACAGGTGGTGGAGGGAGGGATGAATGGGCATGATTTAAAAGCGTCTAAATTATCCACTTTTGAGAGCCAGGCGCCGTGGCCTGCTGCTTTGATGGATTTAATAGCGTCAGACGCTGTAGTGTAACGAAGGGAGAATTGATCGTGGGGAATTAGGGCGTTGAGACTGGAGTGGAACTGCCTCTCAGAAATATCGATGATTAGACGCTTTCCCTGATATTTTGCGGGTCACTATTCCGATGCGGATAATCCTGAAGACGGGGAACAGAGCTGGGAAGGAGCCGGCCATGAATTATTTGTCCATCTCAACTTGAATTAGAGACTCAGTGATTCTGGGTTCGGAGGAAGTGCAGGGCGGTGCAAAGCGTATGTGTGTCTGTGACCACAGGGAGGTGCAGAGCGAATGTGTGTCTGTGACCGCAGGGCGGTGCAGAGCGTATGTGTGTCTGTGACCGCGGGGCAGTGCAGAGCGAATGTGTGTCTGTGACCACGGGGCTGTGCAGAGTGTATGTGTGTCTGTGACCACAGGGAGGTGCAGAGCGTATGTGTGTCTGTGACCGCGGGGCAGTGCAGAGCGTATGTGTGTCTGTGACCGTGGGGCGGTGCAGAGCGTATGTGTGTCTGTGACCGCGGGGCGGTGCAGAGCGTATGTGTGTCTGTGACCACAGGGAGGTGCAGAGCGAATGTGTGTCTGTGACCGCGGGGCAGTGCAGAGCGTATGTGTGTCTGTGACCGCGGGGCAGTGCAGAGCGTATGTGTGTCTGTGACCGCGGGGCAGTGCAGCGCGTATGTGTGTCTGTGACCACGGGGCTGTGCAGCGCGTATGTGTGTCTGTGACCACAGGGAGGTGCAGAGCGAATGTGTGTGTGACCGCGGGGCAGTGCAGAGCGTATGTGTGTCTGTGACCACGGGGCAGTGCAGAGTGTATGTGTGTCTGTGACCACGGGGCAGTGCAGAGCGTATGTGTGTCTGTGACCACAGGGAGGTGCAGAGCGAATGTGTGTCTGTGACCGCGGGGCAGTGCAGCGTGTATGTGTGTCTGTGACCACAGGGAGGTGCAGAGCGAATGTGTGTCTGTGACCGCGGGGCAGTGCAGAGCGTATGTGTGTCTGTGACTGTGGGGCGGTGCAGAGCGTATGTGTGTCTGTGACCGCGGGGCAGTGCAAAGTGTATGTGTGTCTGTGACCACGGGGCGGTGCAGAGCATATGTGTGTTTGTGACCGCGGGGCAGTGCAGAGCGTATGTGTGTCTGTGACCACGGGGCAGTGCAGCGCGTATGTGTATCTGTGACCGCGGGGCGGTGCAAAGTGTATGTGTGTCTGTGACCACGGGGCAGTGCAGAGTGTATGTGTGTCTGTGACCACGGGGCAGTGCAGAGTGTATGTGTGTCTGTGACCACGGGGCAGTGCAGAGCATATGTGTGTCTGTGACCACGGGGCAGTGCAGAGTGTATGTGTGTCTGTGACCACGTGGCAGTGCAAAGTGTATGTGTGTCTGTGACCACGGGGCAGTGCAGAGTGTATGTGTGTCTGTGACCACGGGGCAGTGCAGAGTGTATGTGTGTCTGTGACCACGGGGCAGTGCAGAGCATATGTGTGTCTGTGACCACGGGGCAGTGCAGAGTGTATGTGTGTCTGTGACCACGTGGCAGTGCAAAGTGTATGTGTGTCTGTGACCGCGGGGCAGTGCAGAGCGTATGTGTGTCTGTGACTGTGGGGCAGTGCAGAGCGTATGTGTGTCTGTGACTGTGGGGCAGTGCAGAGCGTATGTGTGTCTGTGACTGTGGGGCGGTGCAGAGCGTATGTGTGTCTGTGACTGCGGGGCAGTGCAGAGTGTATGTGTGTCTGTGACCACGGGGCAGTGCAGAGTGTATGTGTGTCTGTGACCACGTGGCAGTGCAAAGTGTATGTGTGTCTGTGACCGCGGGGCAGTGCAGAGCGTATGTGTGTCTGTGACTGTGGGGCGGTGCAGAGCGTATGTGTGTCTGTGACCACGGGGCAGTGCAGAGTGTATGTGTGTCTGTGACCACGGGGCAGTGCAGAGTGTATGTGTGTCTGTGACCACGTGGCAGTGCAAAGTGTATGTGTGTCTGTGACCGCGGGGCAGTGCAGAGCGTATGTGTGTCTGTGACTGTGGGGCAGTGCAGAGCGTATGTGTGTCTGTGACTGTGGGGCAGTGCAGAGCGTATGTGTGTCTGTGACTGTGGGGCGGTGCAGAGCGTATGTGTGTCTGTGACTGCGGGGCAGTGCAAAGTGTATGTGTGTCTGTGACCACGGGGCAGTGCAGAGTGTATGTGTGTCTGTGACTGTGGGGCAGTGCAGAGCGTATGTGTGTCTGTGACTGTGGGGCAGTGCAGAGCGTATGTGTGTCTGTGACCACAGGGCGGTGCAGAGCGTATGTGTGTCTGTGACCGCGGGGCAGTGCAGAGTGTATGTGTGTCTGTGACTGTGGGGCAGTGCAGAGTGTATGTGTGTCTGTGACCACGGGGCAGTGCAGAGCGTATGTGTGTCTGTGACCACGGGGCAGTGCAAAGTGTATGTGTGTCTGTGACCGCGGGGCAGTGCAGAGTGTATGTGTGTCTGTGACCGCGGGGCAGTGCAGAGTGTATGTGTGTCTGTGACTGTGGGGCAGTGCAGAGCGTATGTGTGTCTGTGACCACAGGGCGGTGCAGAGCGTATGTGTGTCTGTGACCGCGGGGCAGTGCAGAGTGTATGTGTGTCTGTGACTGTGGGGCAGTGCAGAGTGTATGTGTGTCTGTGACCACGGGGCAGTGCAGAGTGTATGTGTGTCTGTGACCGCGGGGCGGTGCAGCGCGTATGTGTTTTTGTGACCGCGGGGCAGTGCAGAGCGTATGTGTGTCTGTGACCGCGGGGCAGTGCAGAGCGAATGTGTGTCTGTGACCACAGGGCGGTGCAGAGCGTATGTGTGTCTGTGACCGTGGGGCGGTGCAGAGCAAAAGTGTGTCTGTGACCGCAGGGCGGTGCAGAGCTTGTGTGGGTCTATGACCTCGGGCGGTTCGTGTGTGTAACTTGGATCAACGGGGAGAGGGTGTGATGTTGGATGGCTGCTGCTGATTGGGAGCCTGAAGCAGATGCTGTAACTAGGTTGTACTCTGGATTGCGAAAAATGCATAGTACCGTGTGTTCCACGCCGTTTGCTCCATACCTGGACTGTATTGTAACACTTGAAATGTATCGCCCTGGATAAGGGCGTCTGCTAAAAAATAAATAATAATAATAATAATAATAATACCATGTGTTCCGTAAGCTGTGCACCATACTATAACGTTGGCACCGTACAGTGTGTACCGTGCATTGTGCACCATACCAACACTGTGTGCACTGTGCAAGCACCTCAAGTGTGTGCTGTGACAGTACTGTACTAGTATCTAGGCACTGTACAGGTACTTATAAGTAACCAAGGCTAAACAGTACCATCCTCGGTCTATTATCAGAAGATCTGGTCAGAGTCACTTGATACTGTTGATATTACAGTGTTATTGCCTTTTCAACATTGCTGTTCAACAGTCTTTTTTGGTTACTAGTACTCTATATTATCTGTTATAGTAATTTCAGCCGAGCGGTTGTATAAATTGTACACCACTGCGGTTACATTACGCCAGGGTTTCATTCTTGTGATACATGCAAGACAGTTCTCTCTTTGGAGGACAGGCACGGCAGATGCGCTGCCTGTTTGGGTCTGGAGCATGCTAAGGAGGCACTTTTCTTAAGAGTATAGTCATTTCGGCTTTCTAATTTTTGCAGAAGCCAGGGCGAAAGTTACACTTCACACCAATCCTGCTTTTTTGCTGAAAACCTTCTCGGCATTCCACATTAACCAGACGGTGGAGCTTGAGGCTTTTCATCCTCTGATAGAGAGCGGCAGCTCCATGCGCTTTGTCCGGTGCTGGCACTAGCGTATTATGTGGATACAACTCAGAGTTGGAGGTAGTCTGAGCAGTTTTTATGGGGCTGTCCCATGGGAGAGCCCTGTCTAAACAGAGGTTGTCAAGATGGATTACAGACACAGTTAAGACTGCATATGAGCGAGCCAACTTGCCTCTCCAGAGAAGCTCACTGCCCATTCTACCAGGGACTTGGCAACTTTGTGGGCTTTGTTCCAAGGCGCATCTCTCAGGGACATTTGCGATGCAGCAGTGTGGGCTACTCCCCATACTTTTATGCGGTTCTATCGGCTGAATGTCACAGATCCAGAAAACCCTGGTTTGGAACAAGAGTGTTAAGGGCGGCCTGAAGCTCGACCCTTACAGCATAAACATAGAGGTGAGTTCTCCCTCAATTTGTTAGCCATAGTTACTTGTACTGGGGCTCCTCATGGTAACGCACAAGGTGGCCGTTGGCATAGACTTGTAGCATTCCAGGTGGTCTACCATATTGCCTTGCGACAGCTTGGGTATTCATACCCATGAGGTAATGGTTACATTTCATACTTAATAGGGAACGTTATTATCATGACCCTGGTTCCCTGAAATAGAAATGTAACCATGAACCTTCAAGGTCACTGCGATCATTATTGCAGCAAGTCTTGAAGGAAAACTGGTGACGATGTTTGTGTCAGCAGTCTTTTTATGCCCACGGGGGTGGGCACGACTGCGTCACTGGCACTGTGTGTAGCTTTGATATTTCTGTTCAGGTTAGACGGTATTAGAGGATTAATACCCACCCATGAGGTAATGGTTACATTTCTATTTCAGGGAACCACGGTTATGATAATAACCTAACATTTTTCTTCCTCAGGCACTGGCGACCTTTGCATTGTAGAACGATCAATATCAAGACATTTTGCACTCTCATTTGTTACCCAGTGCTAGAGGGCTTATTGGACAGAAGTTTGTATTCCAGCAGGATAATGACCCTAAGAATTCGGCAAAGTCTACAAAGGAATTTCTGAAAAAAAAGGAAGATTACAGTTATAGATTGGCCATCTCAGTCCCCAGACTTGAATCCCATCGAGATGTTGTGGATTGACTTGAAGGCTGCTGTTGCAAAAAGGAAACCAAAGTCGATTGTAGAACTCAAGGCTGTTTGTGTTGAAGAATGGGCAAAATATCTCCGGAAAGATGCCAGGAACTGGTTTCAAAATACAAAAAAGACGGCAAGCTGTAAAGGAAGCAAAGGGTGGGCACACAGAATACTAATGTAAGGGTGCCTGTCACAAAGACGGCCGGAGTGGGTGGCGTCAGACCAGATCCAGGAAATAAACAACAGAGACTTGGAGTTTTGGTGAAGCTGAGCGCGTGATCGTGCTCAGCATTTAATAATTAACAGACCAGAAAATAAAAGGGTTGAACACAAAACAGGACACGGCACTTCACGCCAAAATAAAGAGACAAACAAAAGGGACTACACAGACAAACACGGTGAGCTTCTATTCTTCACAATTACCTCCGTTTCCAATCCTGTTCTCCACTCACCAAACCGAACCGTATTCATCCTCTGCTGGTGGAAAGGGACCCAGCAGGTATTCACCCTCTGCTGGTGGACGGGAACCCAGCAGGCATTCACCCTCTGCTGGTGGACAGGGACCCAGCAGGCATTCACCCTCTGCTGCTCTGCTCCTGTCGGTGGAGGTGGCGGAAGCAGAGGCAGCTCCTGCTCCTCTGCTCCTGGCGGTGGTGGAGGCAGAGATAGCTCCTGCTGCTCTGCTCCTAGTGGAGGAAGCGGTGGAGGTGGCGGAGGCAGAGGCAGCTCCTGCTGCTCTGCTCCTAGTGGCGGAAGCGGTGGAGGTGGGAGCAGTGTGTAGTCTCCTGGCGATGGAGGTGGGAGCAGCATGTAGTCTCCTGACGATGGAGGTGGGACCAGCGTGTAGTCTCCTGATGTTGCAGGGGACTGGTGTGGCTCTGCCTCTCTTGCAGGGGACTAGTGCGGCTCTGCCTCTCTTGCAGGGGACTGGTGCAGCTCTGCCTCTCTTGCAGGGGACTGTGGTGGAGGCAGTGGCGATGGGGCGGATGCTGGCCACTCAGAGGGAGGCTGTGGCGGTGCTGGCTCCCTCTGCTGTGGCGGCTGGGCTGGTGTGTGCCGTGCTCCCTTCAGCAGCATAAATAGAGGCTGCTGGGGGACACCAGCATCCTGCCCTTCTCCCCCCCAGAAAAATTCAGGGGGTTCAGCCTGTAACTCCTCCCCTTCTGGCTCTTGGGACGGCAGAAGCAGGTGAACCAACAGGCATGCTTCCTCTGCTGGTGGACACTGGGACAGCAGGCCTTGTTCCTCTGCTGGTGGAGGTGGAACCAGCAGGCATTCTCCCTCTGCTGGCAGCTTGGGTCCTAGGGCTGTGGAAGCCCCGACTTCCCTCTCTTCGGGCTGTGGACGCACCGACTCCTCCCTTTTGGGCTGTGGACGCACCGACTCCTCCCTTTTGGGCTGTGGACGCACCAACTCCTCCCTTTTGGGCTGCGGACGCACCGACTCCCCCCTCTTGGGCTTAGGACGTTCGGGCTCCCCCCACTCAGACGTAGGACGTTCGGGCTCCTCCCACTCAGGCGTAGGACGTTCGGGCTCCTCCCACTCAGGCGTAGGACGTTCGGGCTCCTCCCACTCAGGCGTAGGACGTTCGGGCTCCTCCCGCTTGGGCTGTGGATGCTCAGTCTCCTCCCGCTTGGGCTGAGGACGCTCAGGCTCCTCCTCATAACTGCGGAAGGGACAGTTGGCGAACAGGTGATCCTGGTCGCAGAGGAGGCACCCCGGCGTTGGCTTGTTAAATCGCCGTGGATGTCTGGCCCTTAGGCGGCACTCCTCCTCCCTGTCCTTCACCTCTTTATCCTCCTTCCATCCCATTTTATTTATTTATATATATATATTTTTTTGTAATCAATTTTTTTTTTTTTTTTTCCCAAAAAATGCGGTTCCTGCTCTGGCCTGAGTCCTGGAGGCGCTGTCGTCCCGGTTCTGACACCACGTGTCACAAAGACGGCAGGAGTGGGTGGCGTCAGACCAGATCCAGGAAATAAACAACAGAGACTTGGAGTTTTGGTGAAGCTGAGCGCATGATCGCGCTCAGCATTTAATAATTAACAGACCAGAAAATAAAAGGGTTGAACACAAAACAGGACACGGCACTTCATGCCAAAATAAAGAGACAAACAAAACGGACTACACAGACAAACACGGTGAGCTTCTATTCTTCACAATTACCTCAGTTTCCAATCCCGTTCTCCACTCACTGAACACACAACCTCGAGTGAATGAAACGTGCATCTATTTATACTGTTGTGCTGGGATTCAATTACTAATTAATTATTCACTTGAATCCCAGCACGTGAATTAATTAAGTGTACTCCCGTGACCACACATTACATTTTAACCAGCACGTGAAGTGATTTGTGCCATCCTCGTGCCTAAATACAAATCTACATTTTAAATAACTCGTGCTGCACACACCCATTTATATCCCGTGTAGTCAACTACAATACACCAACATTTAACACACCACACACAACATACAACATACAACATATAACACACACATGCACACAGGGGCGGGGCACATTGCCACAGTGCCCAAATACTTTTTTCAAAGTATGAAATTTGTTTTTGCATGTTATTTTTTCATTGCAAACCCTTGGCAAAACAAGACTCGCCAGACCACCAGATATCGCCCTTACAGTGTGTGTGTGTGTGTGTGTGTATGTAGGGTGAGACCCGGTGGTCTGGTGAGTCTAGTTTTGCCCGGGCCAATCTAGTTTCGTCAAGGTCTTCTGGGCGAATCCCGAAGTTACAACTTGTTTTCAGCACACACTCCCCTGCCACTCTTTTTATATTACAAATCTCTCCCAAAAAGTTAAAAGTCAAGAAGTCTCACTCCTGCATATGCGCCGGCAAAGTCAACACATACAACAGAGAGAAATAATATGTTAAATCGTCTTTTTTCATCTTCATTAAACGATAGTTAAGATTGTAACAGGGTCAATAATGCCAGTTATATTTCACGTATTTATTTGTCACTTGTATGTTTTATTTTTATAAGTGTACACTTTGATTTGATTAGTACATATTTTTTATATATTGTCGACTTTGTAATTGATTTATCACTTTCTAGTAGCCACATCACTCAGTCCCCTTGAAATGCTTTATTGGGTAGCGACTAATTGAGTTATTGATAGTTTTACCCACCTGTGTGTGGCGAGTTTGCCTGTGCGTATGGAGGAGCGTGCCTTTTTTACTTAACTTTTTGGGAGAAAGAGCTAATAAAACAAGTGGTTTTAACAGCTATTAAAACCAGCCATGGGGTCCTGCCATTTCTGCACTGCCGCTGGAAACCCAGCACACAGTCGCTACATTGTTGTCAGAAGTGGAGGCGAGGCAGGCACCCCGGCATGCACTTGCAAGCTGTCAGGGGAGAGTGTAGAAATGCAAACCTAGACTCGCCCAAATAATTGGCATAGGCAAAACTAGATTGGCCCAGCATCGACATTGAAGCTTTGGGTGAAACTAGACTCAATCTAGATTCGCATGATTGTACGCGGGCGAGTGCGAAAAAAAAGTCGTAACTAGATTGGCCTGGACAAAACTAGACTCGCCCGACCACCAGGTTTATATATGTGTGTGTGTGTGTGAGAGAGATCATAAACTGGGACCTGTGATAAAGAGATGCAAAATAGGTGCAAAGTAGGAAAAAATGTCCATAAAATAAGCAAAAAGCACACAAGTGGTCCTACATTTGATACACTTAGAAAATGAATGTATCAATACTCAAGGTCAGTTCTTTAAATATGGAAGTTTCATTAAAGGTGAAACAACTTGCATAGTACATTATAACATTTCCATCTTGTATACCCTTAACCCCGCCCACCCCGCTCTTGTTGTATCTTCAGAGATGTGTTAAGCTATAACATGCTAAGAAGAGCAATGGAAAGGGTTAGGGGTGTGGATTTGAAATCCTTAGGTACTAGTTATGCAGTCCCTTATCCGTCCAGATTATTTAAACACATTGCAAAATCCAGTCAATGCCTTCTTGGCTACCCATGGTGGGCATACATCCTATTGCTTTGGAAGGCGTTTTTTGTCCAATAACTTTACATGTCTGTTCACTGAATGAGAATTGGAATTTACAATGGGGGCTTTCTTAAACACTTAACCTGAAAGTGTTCCTTTGAAAACACTCCTTAATACCAGTCTCTGGGTATCAGAATCGTCTAATAAACATATTGTTTGTATGTACAGTTAGGTTCTAGATGGTGATAAAGATATCTTGGTGGAAGTCTACATGTATTCTTTTAGCACTATGGGCATCAATGTTTACTAGGCACATGAATAACGTTTTGCCAATTTCACTGGGTTGAACTAATGGGGGTTTTAATTTACTTCCTGCCTTTGTGAAATTGTCAGACTGGTAATTTTCATCTGATAACATCATTTTATGTGAAGTATGTTCTAATAATTGTCAAATGCAGATATCTCTGCAAATGACAAACGTGTGAACTATGACATTGAATAAAATACAATGTCATAAAGTATGAAAGATAAAACTGTAAAACAATGTTGCTGTACTTCAACTGTACCAAACTCAAGCAAAGGTGGACCAATTGCCCTTGCAGTCTTTCTACTTCATCTCAAAATCAAAAGACCATAGTTTAGAGCTCTATTAGACAGCCATGGCCTCTTATTGCATTGCTAGTTTTGATGTATTTTGGCACGGATTTCACATCGTTTAAAAGAGTTCTATACACATATCCACCACGCAACTTTGAGTTTTCCACATGAAATGTTTGCTGTCATATGTCAATACACATGAATCCCTGTTGTGCATACAATTGGAACAGTAAACATTTCTATTACAATCTCATTTACAAGTCAAACAACCTTAAAACAATAACCCAAAATATTCTAAAATAAAAGTGAATTAAAACAAAAAAATAATCAGAAAACAGTTGTGTAAACTTACAATTACTTGCAAAATGTGTTTAGTTTTCAGTGACCAAAAAGATTCAAATTGGTCTCCCTGTAAGCAGAGAAGGCTGTGTTGTTGTAATGTGTCACAGAAATCTCATTGTGTGAGGTCCCGAGAGTCTCTGGTAAATGCATGACCGTGTGGTGTGCAGGGTGAGTCATACAGTTTCTGCAGGTTTGCTTCATGGCTTCAATGTCGCTGGTCATCGCTGGGAATTCCACAGGAAGCGTTGTTTTCAGAATTGACAGGGAGCGCTTCTCTTCATCACGCTATAGCACAGCCTTCTGGCTAGGGGTCGGTAAGCTCAAGCAGACATCTGCAGGACTGGCCATTGTAGACCATAGGTCAGTAACTCACAGACATCTGCAGGACTGGCCATTGTAGTCCATAGGTCAGTAACTCACAGACATCTGCAGGACTGGCCATTCTAGTCCATAGGTCAGTAACTCACAGACATCTGATCTCGAGTTCCTGGGTGTAGTCAATTGCTGTGGTCATGGGATTGGACATTTGTGGGAATTGCTATGGTTAGAGAGAGTAATTGGAGTAATTCTTTGTTGGGGTCAAAATCGGGGGTAAAATAATTGGGCATACACTATACACATTTTATTCATATTTTGTTCTTTACACATAGTTACATGTTTTAACAAGCATGGTGAGATTAGCTACATTGTTAGTGCCATTAACGTCCCAATATTAACTCAGAGTTACAGGTGGTTTGTTTTACAGCGAGTACTATAAAAAGTGTGGATAAGGGGTCTGCAGCAGAGAAACACACAGGCAAATTGTAACCAGAATAGAAATGACAACTTTCTTTCCCACCAGTAGAAATTAAATCTTAAACAAGTCTGGGATGGTAGTTTGGGATGCAAGTTTTATTTAAAAAGTCTACGCAATGTCTGTTAAAAGCACACAATGATTGAAATTTTAAAAATATATATATATATAAATATAATAACATGCAGTGAAAAACATGCAACAAAGCGTTGGTTTTTTTTTTTGGTTTTTTTTGTTTTTTTTTAAACATGTGGAATCAAAATAAAAATGACACACAATAATCAGCAGCATTGAGCGGAAAACATATTAAAACACACGCTCCACTCCCAACCCAAATCAGTCACGTTCATCAGAAAAAATCACGACGACAGGAACACAGTTTTATCCAGGAGCAAACATCCAATACAAACAATTGAACATGTACAGCAATGCAAAGAATCAAAACAGAAGGCGTCCATTCTACAAGGACTTCAGAGGCACCAGAGAAGAAAAGAATTACATTGTCCAGGAAGCATTTTTCTTTACGGAGTTTCTCACATATTACAAGAGGTTCACAAAAGAACATTTTACTACCGACAAAGTGGCACATTCATTCTGCAACACAGTGCTGCCCCAAGTTATGTCCCTGTTTCGTGGCACTATTCAAACTTAAAGCCGTTGCAGACTGTGCTGTAATGTGTTTGTGTTCTGTGTGAAGATGAAGTTTTGGAGATGACTGCAGTGAATCTCATTGATCGGTGTCTATAAAATCAATGCATTACCCTGTGAAACAAATATAGACTTAATACTTAATTAATGTTTATGCCAATTTTGTGTGTTCAATTCAGATAAGGAAACATTCAGTATGCAATGGCCTACAGGCTATTGGACAGCACTGTCAGAGCACACCAAAAAAAAAACTCCTGTGACAACATTAAAGAAAACGTGTCTCTGAAATTTGAATAAATGTCACCATAGAACAGGGAGGTAACGCAGGTCATAAACCGCCTCGGGGTTGGGGTTGAATCCACCTCTCAGTGATTTGCAGTTTCATTGTGAAAAAGGAGAGAAAAGTGGGGCACCTGAGTATAAAATGTATTGTTATTCATCAGCAACATGTATAACACACACCCTGTCAATCCCCAGGCTTTGTATTCTTTGGCTTCTTTTCAAATTATGAACACAAAGTTAGCATCAGGGTTATTACTGGAGAAAACAATAAAATACCTTTTAAAATATAATCTCCAACACGCCTGTAGAGATTATAGCAGGTTTCATTTTTAGTTCTATTAAGGAAAAAAGTGCATTTTAAAATATTCTCATTACTGGAAAAGTTGGTCCTTAAAGCCGTTATTCCAGTCTGTGCTAGCAGCTCTACCTCTTTCTGAAGTACCTTTCCATGCAATCTAGGCTGCTAATTCTTCATCTGATCTCCTTACTTCCCCTGGGTGTGTTGTATAGCAGGATATCACTTAACTGCAACACACTGTACAGAACCAGCCTTCTTCACAGCGATCAACATTAAAAGCTAAGGGAAAACATCTGCTTTGTAAAATTGGGAAGTGGCACCTCACTGTCTATTTTTTTCCAGCAGTAGTTGAAATAATGGGGGACCAACATTGCGTAACTTTCCTATAATACGTTTTTATGGCGTTCAAATAGTTTTTTAAAACCCAGATTTTTTTCTACTTATTTCATTTGGCTTGGTGTACAGCCTGATAATCTAAAATACCTATTATTCAACAGTTTATGGACTCGCTAAGAAAAATAATTTACTTATACCATTTCTGGAGTTGACTACCCTATATTAAATATACAGATTTATTTTCAAACCATTCAAATAATTAATCCGTGGCTTAAAACCTGCACTAAAGCAGCACCCAGTTATGTGTTTCAGATGAACCCTTCTGTAGGTGTATTACTGAAATGAGTTTAAACAAGCAGACCCTGGTCTGAATGAGCTGATCACACTTCTCATTACACATGAATACATCTCTCGAGTCTGTAGGGTTACTAATAGGAGCTGCTCATGCAGCTAGAAGGGATGAACAATTTATTACCATTGAATGCGTGGCTCTTAACCATTTCAATAATATACTTAGTAGACTGGCTGCAGGATTAGTGTTCGTTTCAAGTCATCGCTGGTTTTCTTGTTTTGCCTGTTCAAGTGCCAAAAACACATTAAACAAAGTAAGCAAGGATCATACAGAACCAATAGTACTGGAGCCTATCAGCTAACTGTAATATTAAACAAAGGAAGCAAGGCTCATACAGAACCAATATCAGCTAACTGTAATATTAAACAAAGGAAGCAAGGCTCATACAGAACCAATATCAGCTAACTAATATTAAACAAAGGAAGCAAGGCTCATACAGAACCAATAGTACTGTAGTCTATCAACTAACTGCCTATCAACTATCTGTCTGTAATATTAAACAAAGGAAGCAAGGCTCATAGAAAATCAATAGTATTGGAGCCTATCAGCTAACTGTAATATAAAATAAAGGAAGAAAGGCTCATTCAGAACCAATAGTACTGGAGCCTATCAACTCACTGTAATATTAAATAAAGGAATCAAGGCTCATTCAGAACCAATAGTACTGGAGCCTCTCAACTCACTGTAATATTAAACAAAGGAATCAAGGCTCATTCAGAACCAATAGTACTGGAGCCTCTCAACTCACTGTAATATTAAGTTTGTCAGCAAATCCTTTAGGAACACTTTTTTCACCTGCGACTTATATACAGCATTTCAGATTTCATAAAAACAAAAATAACTCTATTGAGCTAAGCACAACGAAAGCACAATATTTTGTTTTCTTTGACAGAAAAGAATAGTATGAACTGGACCAGTTCTTTAAGGAGAAATGTTTTAAGTAACTATGTATTTTATTGTTTACCCTTATGTTTGAATGAATAAGGAGAAATAATAAGAACAATTCATATAATACATCTCTTTACTAATGGTGTAGCCAATAATATACCTGACTCCACCCCCAATACAAATTAGTTTAACTGCAGTATACCATTCTAGACATAGCTAAGTGAAGTAAAACAGTGATACCTTGATAAAGTACAGGCAAGTGTGGTTAAGCATGATAAAACCCATGATAAATCAATGTAAATGCATATAAGAAGCATGGTACAAGCATGATAAAAAGCTAGTGTGCAACATAACATCTGTGTGGATCGCACCTAAACCAAAGTTTGTATAAAGTATTTAACATGGCAGTAATCTTTCCAATGACGTGCAGCTGGCTGGAGTGTAGTGCTACTGATTTCAACACAAAGGATAAAGCCATATTTTTATTAAACTATTCTAGGGCAGCAGTGTGGAGTAGTGGTTAGGGCTCTGGACTCTTGACCTGAGGGTCGTGGGTTCAATCCCTGGTAGGTGACACTGCTGCTGTACCCTTGAGCAAGGTACTTTACCTAGATTGCTCCAGTAAAAACCCAACTGTATAAATGGGTAATTGTATGTAAAAAATAAATTGTAAGTCGCCCTGGATAAGGGCGTCTGCTAAGAAATAAATAATAATAATAATAATAATAAACATTTAGTGCCCTCATCACTTTACAAGGTCAGAAACACGAATAACTGCCAAGACTAGTGCAATATTCAGGGGTCAGTTTAATTTATCTAAAGGATGATGAACCTCAATACCACCACAACTGAAATAATAAAAACAGAACGATCACAATCGCACAAAAACATTTTCAGACGCGGTAACAAATTATTAGTGTTTGAATTTGTACTTCAGTCCAAAAGCTGTATATTGTAAAGTTCTATAGTATCATTTCAATGGAAGACAACACAAATAGGTGAGGCGGGGCAGTGAACTGGGCTTACTAGACTCTGATTAAACAGCAATATAAATACATGTATCGGTGTGATTGTCAATATACTGGCATTAAAACACAAATATGTCAAAGTGTTCTGGGACCCATGTGGGTAAACGTGACTGATCGTATTTAAATGTACTGGATCTAACACAGACCATCTATTTAACTCTTGATGTAAACAGATAAGATGGCACAATATTGATCAAAAGGCCTTCAAATAAGGCTCATTTTTATTGTATTGCTGTTTGCAGTTTACACTTGGTTGCATGCCTGTGTGTTCTGGTATTAAGACCAGAAAGACAAACACTCAAAAGAAAGAGTCACATTGGCTTGTTTCTGGTGCTTTCCTAATATTGTGTCTAGTCCACTGCTTCATCTACAATGAAGGCAATAGACGAGCCTAGTCCAGTCAACTACGCTTTGCCCAGTGAATGCTAGGTTGAGTATCAATAAATATACAGGGCAGGTTGAGACAGACTGCAGTCTATAAATGCACAAGCAAACACAGAAAACACACCAACAAGAACAAATATCTAGTATAGTATCATAGTCTGTATCTGCACAGGCACTGGGGTTGGCATTGGTCCCATGCAATACACTCTTGATGACTAATCAACAATACTTGACACAGCTGGCGTACCTGCTAGATGACAAACACTGGCTACAGTCGTCAGTCACACATTCATCATCCAAGGAATTTCCCATCATGGAGGGCATGGTTTTTATAATATGGGAAAACATTTTTGGTACTTGTGGTACTTGCATTATGATGCTTGAAATATAGCGACCTCTACTGTGTATTTTATACATAACTATAAATTAAGTTATAACCAAGGGTTATTTCTTACCACTTACTTGCACAAGCAACCCCTTTTCTAGTGCTGAAGATCTTCTAGTTCTCTGCATATCTCCATTAACTGCAATATAGATTACAAGCTTTTGTTGGTACCTAATTACTTGCGCTCTATTGTAGACCGCGTGCTGCACAGGCTGTTATAGGGACCAATAAGCTGTATGTGATGCATCTGCAATCCAAACTGAATACAAAAGAAACACAACAAGCCAACAACTTACAGACATTCAGCACACAACAATGGGAAAAACATTGCTAAATCTAATACAAAGTAAAGCAGCAGAACATACTGGAAGTATGTCTACACATTTTAAATATCAGCTCAGAATCTCACTACTTACCCACATAATTTAAATGAGTAAGGAACCTATAGCAATAGACACACTCCAGCTCTTCAGATTTATTTTTCACAGCTTTACTTTAAATTAAAGGGTGACGTATAACCCACAGGGTTTACGCAAATCGACCAACTTGATTAATGACATGGATGTAATTGTAACTACTTTTTATGCCTGGAAGGCCACTTGCTATTGTAGGCAGGTTAAGTACACTGTTGAGCAATGCTATGGGAGCAAAACACACCACCACAATATCACCTTGAGTCAGAAACACAAACTCTATATCTGAATTGAAAAACATAAAATAACACTGGTTTCTTCAAAAAAATATTACAGGAGAATCATTTCTGTATATTGATGAATCCTTATATACAAAACTAACAGGTACTGTTTCTGTTCAGTCAACTTGAGTTCTACAAAAATCTAACTAGTACAGAAGGTGAAGAAACCCCAGCTTGACTAGAGAGCTTTGCCTTAAAACTACCAGATATACATGAAACTGAACCAAGGTGAAAAGAGACAAACAACATCAAAGCTGTAATTGTGAGTACAGGCCACATCAGTGACAATAAGAACCAACACTTTCAGTAAAAGCAACACAAAAAGGCAACAAAAAATGCATTAAACACGGCAGAACATGGTGGAATTGCACTGCGTAAGCAAGGGCTTATAATAGTGTGTGTTTAAGAAGGCTCAGATCAAGGCGAGAAGTGACCGGTAACTTACAAATATCATAACAGAATACATTACAGCCACTGGATTTAAGGTGGCTCAGTCAAACACTAGTCAAACACTAGTTACTAAATCATCAGCGAAAACGCAGGACAGCCGTTTCATTACAAACTTAATGCCAGCTAAAATCCAGTTCTGTCCAGCAGTAGTGCTCTCCCATTTTGTCTCTTAAGTTCCAGCCTGTTGTCCTAGTTATTCCTGGTATTTACTCAAAGGTCTCCCATCTCTTTCTTAGCTGTACCACTCGGCCCTGCCCTGGGACTACTATGTCCTCCTTCGTTACGTTTAACAAATCCTCGAACGGGTCTTGTGGCTCCTCTTGTGATTTGGACGGGGGTAGCGGACTGTCACTCATGGCGTGGACCCGCTTTGGGGGGATCAGTGGGTCATAGCTGGGTGGCACTGGGCTTGGGCTCTGATGAATAAAAGCTCCGCTAGCTTGTCCCAACGCAGAAGGCTGACCAAACACTCCCGGAAGAGACGGAGCGGCAAAGTGAGGTCTAGCTGGGGCTTGGAAGAATCCCACATTAGGGTACATATAGTTTGAGCTAAAAGGATTGCGTGCAGGGGCAACATAATGAGCACCTGGTGGAGCGGTTGCAGGGTAGTGGAGGCCAGGCTTTGTAAATGGATTGAGCGATGATGGTGGAAACTGAGCCACCGCAGAAGAAGGGTATCCGAGCTGCTGGCTGTACGTGGAAGCAGGTAAACTAAAGTCAGAGGTAAATAAAGCAGGGCTGGAGGACACTGTAAATAAAGCAGGGCTGGAGGACACTGTAAATAAAGCAGGGCTGGAGGACACTGTAAATAAAGCAGGGCTGGAGGAAACTGTAGGGGCTGACAAATTTCCAGGGCTTGGCACTTGACTGCTACTCTGGGAGACTACGCCTGTGGTCAACGGATCTAAAAGACTTAAGAGGTCAACTGGTCCAACACTTTCTGAACTGACTTTAATAGGCTTCAGAATATCAGGGGCACTTGAATGCATAGGCAAGGGAGACGCGTTTAGTGCCTGCCTGAATTCATGACTGCTGGTTTTGGTACCAAAGAGCTCCTGTGAGAACCCAGAGACTAAATCAGAACTGGATGAAGTCTTTCCAGAGTCTACTGCTCCAGCTAGGGGTGGGTGTTTTCCCACTCGTGGCACTGGGACTGGCGGGGGCAGAACCTTGCCCAGCTCTGGGGTTCTCCTTCCATGCGGTCGAGGGATGGTGATGTTACTCTGGCTGCCGGAGAGGTGCTCTGTCTTCTCCAACATGCCCTCTGTGCTTGGGGGGCGCTGCTGTTCGGAGGAGACGGCTGGAGGGATAGCCAGGGGCTGCTCTGAGGAGCTGAGGGAGGTGTTGGGGGGGGTGGACATGTCGTCTTGACCCACGCTCCACAGCTTGTTGTAAGGATTGGAATGCTTCATTCCTGGTAACGTTCTGGTCCTGTTGTCTGAAGCTGAGTCCATTCGCTGCATAAAACAAATAAATACAGAACAGCTCAACAATTTTGTTTTCTGGATATAAAGATGGGTTTAACATCAATTTCACAACCTTTCATACGTTTTTCAAAATGGTCAGTCAGAATTCTAAGATAAAGCTAAATGAAACTAAGCAGACACACATTTTGGATAGTGCCTTCTTAAGTACCCTTTTAAACTCCTCCTTATTGTTTCCATTTCATATATCTTATAACTGTGCAACACGTTAGGTTATTATCATAACCCTGGTTCCCTGAAATAGAACTGTACCCATTGCCGGATGGGATATAACTTCTTATAGCCCGAATTACCTGAGCACTAATATCAAAGCAGCTCCTTTAAGAGCCCAGTATGTGTCAGACGTCGTCTCTGCCCCCAGGAGATAAATACGAATGACGCATAAGGCTCAGCGCCATTTTCTTTTCAGGCCTGCTACGTTGGAGTGAATGCAGCGACCTTGAAGGGTAATGGTTACATTTCTATTTCAGGGAACCAGGGTTATGATAATAACCTAACATTCCCTTTCAAGTACGAAATGTAACCATTACCTAATGGGATAGACTACCCAAGCTGTCGCAAGTGAAGGACTTGCAGCACCAGCAGATGTGCTAAAAAAGAAGATAACTGCCCTTAGCATTCTGGCCGAGGATCAAAGAGGATCCATGGCATATATTCCACAGTACAGTGCGGGAGAACCCTCTTGCAGTGTATATGCTGCAAGGTTACACAGAGTAACCTCAGCATTTAACACCAGAAGTCCAAAGAGGTGTGTGGCTAACTACCCCAGGACTTAAAGAGGAACATAATAAATTGTTGTTAAAAAGCAGAATGAGTGGCTGCTCTTAACACTCTGGTCCCAAAACCAGGGTTCTGCTGATCTACGACATTCAGGTCAGTAGAACCTGGTAATAGTATGAGGCGTGGTCCATACTGCAGCGTTGCAAATGTCTGCGACAGATGTGTCCTGGAATAACACCCAGAAGGTTGCAAAGGCCTCTTGTGGAGTGACCTTCTCTGGAGGGCTCAGGTTGGCTAGATCGTATGCAGTCCTGATCGTATCTACAATCCACCTTGACAGCCACTGTTTAGACAGGGCGTGTCCATGGAACTTAGACCCGAAGCAAATAAACAATTGCTCTGATTGCTGCCAACTCTGGGTGTGGTCAACATAATACGCCAGTGCCCTAACCAGACAGAGCGTGTGGAACTTTCTCTCCCTGTCAGACTGGAAAGGTGGTGGATGAATGGCCTCCAATCCCACTGACTGCTTGATATGAAAAGCAGAGAAGAAAAGCAGGATTAGTGCAGAGAGTAGCCTTAGTTCTGGCATCTGCAAAAAACAAACAGGCTTTTGCTTAGCAGAGGTATTAGCAAGCAGGAAAGCTGTCTTTAAGGACAGGACTTTCAGCTCTGCTGAATGTAGGGGCTCACATGACGGTTCTGTAAGTGCTTCCAACACTACTTTAAGTCCCCAGCGAGGGACAAGGTCCTTTCTAGGGGGTCTTAACCTCCGAGCAACCTTCAAAAACTGTCCAGCCAGGAAGTGAGCTCCTGGGGATACTGTCAATTTTAATATGGCAAGCTGAGACAGCTGCCAGGTAGACCATAAACATGGAGGGATATTTGCCTTCATCTAAAATGTCCTGCAAAAATTGCAGTATATCTGCCATTGGGCATGTCATGGGGTCCAGTTGACGTGACTGACACCACGTTAGGAATACACCCCATTTATAGCCATACTGGAAGCATGTAGACGCTGCTCCGGCAATCTGAAGAGTCTCAATGACTTGGTCAGATAACCCGAGACGGCTCAAATGTCTCCGCTCAGGGGCCAGACCTAAAGCTGCAGACCTGTTGGATCTAGGTGCCACGAGTCCCCCGAGTCAGGTTCAGCAAGTCGCGATGGGCCGGCAGCTCCCACCGCTGACCAAACAGGGGCTGTGCCTGTGACGAGAACCATGTTCTAAGAGGGTGCTGGACCCTGAGGTTGAACTAGGCTTGGAGAGAACGCAAGCGCAAGAGCCCTAAGGGGAGGATCTGGGATGCTGCTGCAATCAGGCCCAGAAGGCTCTGGAAGGTCAGTACCCTCACCGCTGCGATGGGCTGAAACAACTCCAAGCAGACAGTTAGCCTCTGGATTCTATCGTCCGACAGACTGGCAAACATGTTTTCAGAATTGAGGCTTATGCTGAGACAGACAGCCCTTTGAGAGGGCGTTAAACGGCTTTTCAACTGGTTCACCATGATTAGGGCTAGGATTTTGTCACTGTAATTTGTACTGAAAATCACGGAGCAGTCACGGTACATTTGTTTAAAATCATGGAGGAAGGTGGAAATGATGTGTGAAGTCACGGGGATGAAAATTCTATTATGTTTTTTTTTTTAAATACAATATACCTACATAAAAATAAAATCAGTCTGTCTATACAAATAGGAAAAACAGAAAATTAATCTAAATATTTATTTATTCATAAATACATCAGGTTCAAGTTTTAAATCGGTAAGCTTCACAGCATATACTATAAACAAAAATGTTTGTTTTACATAACATTCGATGGGTCTACAGGCAGCAAACAAAAGCTGTAGGTTTTACATATATTTAAAAAAGAGCGATTGAAGTCTCTTTGTGTGCATCTGTTGCTTCTGCTGTGGTACAGTTTGCAGTTATTTAACATTTTGGTTTGTTTACGTATTATTCTGATACAACATGTTGTACATTGAGAGGTTTGATGCATTTATGGAGTGCCAGTCATCCCTAAGTATATTTTTGTATGCAGAAAACAATCTTTCTGTGTCAACACTGTTGTTTTGCTCATTTTTAAAATGTTTGCAATGTGGCAAAGTACTGAGTAGTGTAAATGACTACATTACAAAGTAAGGCAACCGAGTTAGTTCAACATCATTAGCACACCAACAAAAACCACGGAATCCATGACACCTGGGACAATCCCAGCCTCAACCATGACACCTAACCGCTGGAGGTGGTTGGTGACCAGTCCCATGTGCAACACTGCCTGTGCTGGTGAGTCGGCACAAATCAGCCAGTCCTCCCGGTAATTGATCACTCTGATGCCTTTTAGTCTCAGAGGGGTGAATATAGCATCCATGAACTTTGATAAAGTGTGAGGAGCTAGAGAGAGAGCGAACGGCAGTACACGGAACTCGTACGCGGTGCCCTGAAAGGCGAACCGCAAGTACTTCCTGTGGCCGGGTCTTATAGGGATGTGAAAGTAGGTGTCCTTGAGGTCCACTGTAGTAAACCAGTCACCTGACCTGACTGACTGCAACTGCTGCCACATTGTCAGTATCTTGAAGCTTAGGACTCTCAAGTACAGATTGAGCTGTTTGAGGTTGAAGCCTCCATCCCGTAGTACCTGGAGGAAAACCCTTCTCTCTCAGTGAGAGGGTGGGGGTGGAAACTTCTCTCACACACACAGCACTTATCAGGACCATTGCTTCTGAAAAGACTCATAACAGCTGAATTTCTGAAGTGAGGGGGTTTGGAAACTTCTGTCCCCTCTGTGACAGTGGCAACATAAATTTAGGAAATTGAATAACTCTATACAAAAACACTGTTTCAGAAATAAGAGAAATTTGAGACGCACCCCCACCCCAAAAAGTGATGATCTAATGAGAAATAACAGTAGAGAATTATACAGAATAACAGAATATTAAACAAGCACAAGATTCCATTCTCAGGATTTCTGAATGATACAGAATAATAGAATATTAAACAAGCACAAGATTCCATTCTCAGGATTTCTGAATGATACAGAATAATAGAATATTAAACAAGCACAAGATTCCATTCTCAGGATTTCTGAATGATACAGAATAATAGAATATTAAACAAGCACAAGATTCCATTCTCAGGATTTCTGAATGATACAGAATAATAGAATATTAAGCCAGGGTGTCCTCGGCTCACCGCACACCAGCGACCCCTGCAGGCCTGCCTGTGAGCTGCCCAGAGCTGCGTGGTCCTCCGACGCTGTAGCTCTGAGGTGGCTGCACCAGCGCGGGGGTGGCAGCGGTGAGCCGGGTTGAAATAAAAAACAAATAACTGGGCTTTCTAAATTGCTGATGCCAAATTAAAAAAAGCGTTTCTTTCAAAACTGGACATTTCAGACCTATATGTCTATAGAACTGCACAACACGGATGGTTTATGCAATGATCGTGTTAGCTATAATCACTATGACAGCATTTATATGGTCTAATAGCTCTTTCGAGTAACCAGATTAAATTTCTTGCTGGTTAGATTACAGTAAAAGACTGGGGAAGGGGGTCCATGCTGACAGATTCACCAACCTGATAGCCAAACTTGAGCTGCTGTGGTCCCTCCTCTTTGGGGGTCCTCAGGTCCTCCAGACTCTTGGCTTGGCTCAGGGGCTGCTTCTCCGAGTCCACGTCCAGACTGCTGAAGATATCGCCCAGCAGGTTAATCTCTGTGATCCTCTGTGAGGCAACAGGGCTGGGAGGGGCTGTGTGGCCCATCCCCTTCTCAGCCTCTGCAATATCAGCCTCCTTCAGTGTCTTGTAGGGCTGAGGCCTGGGGAATGGAACAGAGGGAACATTCAGTATCCTCCTGGAACAACAGGTACAGGGTATAATATGGTACATAATACAGTTATCTTTTAAAATACCATTATTTTACATGTTCTAGTCTGCTATATTACATTATTTAGTTGGATTTTGCAGATATTTTAATTAGAAGCTTTTAATTAGAAGCTTGGTAAACAAATACATGTATCCATACAAGTGTTGCATAACTTTGTTGTATTCAGTGCTACAGAGTGAAACACTTTCATTACCTAACCTCATTTTGAATCTACCTTGCTGTCTTGGCAAATAGCACTGTTCCAAATGATCAGCTTTGCTGAACAGATATGGGGCTTGATATTTGGGAAGTGATTCCCCAAATTCAGCTGTTGAATTTCTGTTTAAAAATATGTTGTACTTCTTCTATAAACAGAATACTCCCCAAACATTCACAGGGTACTGTGGTTATTTCACTCATAAGACAACCCACTCAATGTATTAAGAGCAATACAATCCAAATGACTTTTTCTTAGTTTGTATCCCCTTTCCTGTTTATGTGTGCAATCGCATTGCAATTACTCAGTCCTAGTGTTTTGTATCTGTGTTAAGGTGCTCTCGCTGTGAGTTCAGGAGCTGCTTTTCAGTCCTAGTGTTTTGTATCTGTGTTAAGGTGCTCTCGCTGTGAGTTCAGGAGCTGCTCTTCAGTTCTAGTGATTTGAATGTGTGTTAAGGTGCTCTCGAGTTCAGGAGCTCCTCTTCAGTTCTAGTGTTTTGAATCTGTGTTAAGGTGCTCTCGAGTTCAGGAGCTGCTTTTCAGTTCTAGTGTTTTGAATCTGTGTTAAGGTGCTCTCGCTGTGAGTTCAGGAGCTGCTCTTCAGTTCTAGTGATTTGAATCTGTGTTAAGGTGCTCTCGCTGTGAGTTCAGGAGCTGCTCTTCAGTTCTAGTGATTTGAATCTGTGTTAAGGTGCTCTCGAGTTCAGGAGCTCCTCTTCAGTTCTAGTGATTTGAATCTGTGTTAAGGTGCTCTCGAGTTCAGGAGCTCCTCTTCAGTTCTAGTGTTTTGAATCTGTGTTAAGGTGCTCTCGAGTTCAGGAGCTCCTCTTCAGTTCTAATGTTTTGAATCTGTGTTAAGGTGCTCTCGAGTTCAGGAGCTCCTCTTCAGTTCTAGTGTTTTGTATCTGTGTTAAGGTGCTCTCGCTGTGAGTTCAGGAGCTCCTCTTCAGTTCTAGTGTTTTGAATCTGTGTTAAGGTGCTCTCGAGTTCAGGAGCTGCTCTTCAGTCCTAGTGTTTTGAATCTGTGTTAAGGTGCTCTCACTGTGAGTTCAGGAGCTCCTCTTCAGTTCTAATGTTTTGAATCTGTGTTAAGGTGCTCTCGCTGTGAGTTCAGGAGCTGCTCTTCAGTTCTAGTGTTTTGAATCTGTGTTAAGGTGCTCTCGCTGTGAGTTCAGGAGCTCCTCTTCAGTTCTAATGTTTTGAATCTGTGTTAAGGTGCTCTCACTGTGAGTTCAGGAGCTCCTCTTCAGTCCTAGTGTTTTGAATCTGTGTTAAGGTGCTCTCGCTGTGAGTTCAGGAGCTGCTCTTCAGTTCTAGTGTTTTGAATCTGTGTTAAGGTGCTCTCGAGTTCAGGAGCTCCTCTTCAGTTCTAGTGTTTTGAATCTGTGTTAAGGTGCTCTCGAGTTCAGGAGCTGCTCTTCAGTCCTAGTGTTTTGTATCTGTGTTAAGGTGCTCTCGCTGTGAGTTCAGGAGCTGCTCTTCAGTCCTAGTATTTTGAATGTGTGTTAAGGTGCTCTCGAGTTCAGGAGCTCCTCTTCAGTTCTAATGTTTTGAATCTGTGTTAAGGTGCTCTCGAGTTCAGGAGCTCCTCTTCAGTTCTAGTGTTTTGTATCTGTGTTAAGGTGCTCTCGCTGTGAGTTCAGGAGCTCCTCTTCAGTTCTAGTGTTTTGAATCTGTGTTAAGGTGCTCTCGAGTTCAGGAGCTGCTCTTCAGTCCTAGTGTTTTGAATCTGTGTTAAGGTGCTCTCACTGTGAGTTCAGGAGCTCCTCTTCAGTTCTAATGTTTTGAATCTGTGTTAAGGTGCTCTCGCTGTGAGTTCAGGAGCTGCTCTTCAGTTCTAGTGTTTTGAATCTGTGTTAAGGTGCTCTCACTGTGAGTTCAGGAGCTCCTCTTCAGTTCTAATGTTTTGAATCTGTGTTAAGGTGCTCTCACTGTGAGTTCAGGAGCTCCTCTTCAGTTCTAGTGTTTTGAATCTGTGTTAAGGTGCTCTCACTGTGAGTTCAGGAGCTCCTCTTCAGTTCTAGTGTTTTGAATCTGTGTTAAGGTGCTCTCGAGTTCAGGAGCTGCTCTTCAGTCCTAGTGTTTTGAATCTGTGTTAAGGTGCTCTCGCTGTGAGTTCAGGAGCTGCTCTTCAGTTCTAGTGTTTTGAATCTGTGTTAAGGTGCTCTCGCTGTGAGTTCAGGAGCTCCTCTTCAGTTCTAATGTTTTGAATCTGTGTTAAGGTGCTCTCACTGTGAGTTCAGGAGCTCCTCTTCAGTTCTAATGTTTTGAATCTGTGTTAAGGTGCTCTCGAGTTCAGGAGCTCCTCTTCAGTTCTAGTGTTTTGTATCTGTGTTAAGGTGCTCTCGCTGTGAGTTCAGGAGCTCCTCTTCAGTTCTAGTGTTTTGAATCTGTGTTAAGGTGCTCTCGAGTTCAGGAGCTGCTCTTCAGTCCTAGTGTTTTGAATCTGTGTTAAGGTGCTCTCACTGTGAGTTCAGGAGCTCCTCTTCAGTTCTAATGTTTTGAATCTGTGTTAAGGTGCTCTCGCTGTGAGTTCAGGAGCTGCTCTTCAGTTCTAGTGTTTTGAATCTGTGTTAAGGTGCTCTCGCTGTGAGTTCAGGAGCTCCTCTTCAGTTCTAATGTTTTGAATCTGTGTTAAGGTGCTCTCACTGTGAGTTCAGGAGCTCCTCTTCAGTTCTAGTGTTTTGAATCTGTGTTAAGGTGCTCTCACTGTGAGTTCAGGAGCTCCTCTTCAGTTCTAGTGTTTTGAATCTGTGTTAAGGTGCTCTCGAGTTCAGGAGCTGCTCTTCAGTCCTAGTGTTTTGAATCTGTGTTAAGGTGCTCTCGCTGTGAGTTCAGGAGCTGCTCTTCAGTTCTAGTGTTTTGAATCTGTGTTAAGGTGCTCTCGCTGTGAGTTCAGGAGCTCCTCTTCAGTTCTAATGTTTTGAATCTGTGTTAAGGTGCTCTCACTGTGAGTTCAGGAGCTCCTCTTCAGTTCTAGTGTTTTGAATCTGTGTTAAGGTGCTCTCACTGTGAGTTCAGGAGCTCCTCTTCAGTTCTAATGTTTTGAATCTGTGTTAAGGTGCTCTCGCTGTGAGTTCAGGAGCTGCTCTTCAGTTCTAGTGTTTTGAATCTGTGTTAAGGTGCTCTCGCTGTGAGTTCAGGAGCTCCTCTTCAGTTCTAATGTTTTGAATCTGTGTTAAGGTGCTCTCACTGTGAGTTCAGGAGCTCCTCTTCAGTCCTAGTGTTTTGAATCTGTGTTAAGGTGCTCTCGCTGTGAGTTCAGGAGCTGCTCTTCAGTTCTAGTGTTTTGAATCTGTGTTAAGGTGCTCTCGAGTTCAGGAGCTCCTCTTCAGTTCTAGTGTTTTGAATCTGTGTTAAGGTGCTCTCGAGTTCAGGAGCTGCTCTTCAGTCCTATTGTTTTGTATCTGTGTTAAGGTGCTCTCGCTGTGAGTTCAGGAGCTGCTCTTCAGTCCTAGTATTTTGAATGTGTGTTAAGGTGCTCTCGAGTTCAGGAGCTCCTCTTCAGTTCTAATGTTTTGAATCTGTGTTAAGGTGCTCTCGAGTTCAGGAGCTCCTCTTCAGTTCTAGTGTTTTGTATCTGTGTTAAGGTGCTCTCGCTGTGAGTTCAGGAGCTCCTCTTCAGTTCTAGTGTTTTGAATCTGTGTTAAGGTGCTCTCGAGTTCAGGAGCTGCTCTTCAGTCCTAGTGTTTTGAATCTGTGTTAAGGTGCTCTCACTGTGAGTTCAGGAGCTCCTCTTCAGTTCTAATGTTTTGAATCTGTGTTAAGGTGCTCTCGCTGTGAGTTCAGGAGCTGCTCTTCAGTTCTAGTGTTTTGAATCTGTGTTAAGGTGCTCTCGCTGTGAGTTCAGGAGCTCCTCTTCAGTTCTAATGTTTTGAATCTGTGTTAAGGTGCTCTCACTGTGAGTTCAGGAGCTCCTCTTCAGTTCTAGTGTTTTGAATCTGTGTTAAGGTGCTCTCACTGTGAGTTCAGGAGCTCCTCTTCAGTTCTAGTGTTTTGAATCTGTGTTAAGGTGCTCTCGAGTTCAGGAGCTGCTCTTCAGTCCTAGTGTTTTGAATCTGTGTTAAGGTGCTCTCGCTGTGAGTTCAGGAGCTGCTCTTCAGTTCTAGTGTTTTGAATCTGTGTTAAGGTGCTCTCGAGTTCAGGAGCTCCTCTTCAGTTCTAGTGTTTTGAATCTGTGTTAAGGTGCTCTCGAGTTCAGGAGCTGCTCTTCAGTCCTAGTGTTTTGTATCTGTGTTAAGGTGCTCTCGCTGTGAGTTCAGGAGCTGCTCTTCAGTCCTAGTATTTTGAATGTGTGTTAAGGTGCTCTCGAGTTCAGGAGCTCCTCTTCAGTTCTAATGTTTTGAATCTGTGTTAAGGTGCTCTCGAGTTCAGGAGCTCCTCTTCAGTTCTAGTGTTTTGTATCTGTGTTAAGGTGCTCTCGCTGTGAGTTCAGGAGCTCCTCTTCAGTTCTAGTGTTTTGAATCTGTGTTAAGGTGCTCTCGAGTTCAGGAGCTGCTCTTCAGTCCTAGTGTTTTGAATCTGTGTTAAGGTGCTCTCACTGTGAGTTCAGGAGCTCCTCTTCAGTTCTAATGTTTTGAATCTGTGTTAAGGTGCTCTCGCTGTGAGTTCAGGAGCTGCTCTTCAGTTCTAGTGTTTTGAATCTGTGTTAAGGTGCTCTCGCTGTGAGTTCAGGAGCTCCTCTTCAGTTCTAATGTTTTGAATCTGTGTTAAGGTGCTCTCGCTGTGAGTTCAGGAGCTCCTCTTCAGTTCTAATGTTTTGAATCTGTGTTAAGGTGCTCTCACTGTGAGTTCAGGAGCTCCTCTTCAGTCCTAGTGTTTTGAATCTGTGTTAAGGTGCTCTCGCTGTGAGTTCAGGAGCTGCTCTTCAGTTCTAGTGTTTTGAATCTGTGTTAAGGTGCTCTCGAGTTCAGGAGCTCCTCTTCAGTTCTAGTGTTTTGAATCTGTGTTAAGGTGCTCTCGAGTTCAGGAGCTGCTCTTCAGTCCTAGTGTTTTGTATCTGTGTTAAGGTGCTCTCGCTGTGAGTTCAGGAGCTGCTCTTCAGTCCTAGTATTTTGAATGTGTGTTAAGGTGCTCTCGAGTTCAGGAGCTCCTCTTCAGTTCTAATGTTTTGAATCTGTGTTAAGGTGCTCTCGAGTTCAGGAGCTCCTCTTCAGTTCTAGTGTTTTGTATCTGTGTTAAGGTGCTCTCGCTGTGAGTTCAGGAGCTCCTCTTCAGTTCTAGTGTTTTGAATCTGTGTTAAGGTGCTCTCGAGTTCAGGAGCTGCTCTTCAGTCCTAGTGTTTTGAATCTGTGTTAAGGTGCTCTCACTGTGAGTTCAGGAGCTCCTCTTCAGTTCTAATGTTTTGAATCTGTGTTAAGGTGCTCTCGCTGTGAGTTCAGGAGCTGCTCTTCAGTTCTAGTGTTTTGAATCTGTGTTAAGGTGCTCTCGCTGTGAGTTCAGGAGCTCCTCTTCAGTTCTAATGTTTTGAATCTGTGTTAAGGTGCTCTCACTGTGAGTTCAGGAGCTCCTCTTCAGTTCTAGTGTTTTGAATCTGTGTTAAGGTGCTCTCACTGTGAGTTCAGGAGCTCCTCTTCAGTTCTAGTATTTTGAATGTGTGTTAAGGTGCTCTCGAGTTCAGGAGCTGCTCTTCAGTCCTAGTGTTTTGAATCTGTGTTAAGGTGCTCTCGCTGTGAGTTCAGGAGCTGCTCTTCAGTCCTAGTGTTTTGAATCTGTGTTAAGGTGCTCTCGAGTTCAGGAGCTCCTCTTCAGTCCTAGTATTTTGAATGTGTGTTAAGGTGCTCTCGAGTTCAGGAGCTCCTCTTCAGTTCTAGTGTTTTGAATCTGTGTTAAGGTGCTCTCACTGTGAGTTCAGGAGCTGCTCTTCAGTCCTAGTTTTTTTAATCTGTGTTAAGGTGCTCTCGCTGTGAGTTTGGAAGCTGCTCTTCTTCTAGTTGCCTGCCAAAGACCAATGTAACAGGCTAGATCAGCCAAAATGTTGATACACATTTAATAAATACACCATAAATCATATTTATCTTAAAGCCTAGTTTTCAAATAAAGAAGTAGATCTCTGTTTCTTCTGATTCGCTGCTGTAAAGTTGTGGATGAACTTGATTACCAGTCACTTGTTTGTACCAGCCAGTACACTCAATAACAGTGATAGAGGTGACCAGTTAATTGAGGTTCCCTGTGCGATCATGGGAACATAAGAGGCAGTAAAGAGTAAAAGGAAGAATGAATGATGAAGAAGAGACCATTCAAAGGGAGCGGAGAAGAGAAAGTTCTCAGAGAAGGCCGAGACAGATTGGTGCTCATGCTGGAGCTCGTCCCCAGAAGAATCCTCAGACAGGAAGATGGTGTAGTGCCGGGTGGGCCTGGCCATGCTGGAGAGACAGGAAGAGAAGCAGAGAGGGAGGAGGAGGAGAGATACAAACATACAGCAGCATTCAATCACACTTTGCAAACAGGCTGTTCATAGTAATGAAATACACTCAACTCTGAGATAGATTCTCAAAGTTCCTACTCCAAATCGTCGTCAGGAAGAAAACATACCCAATAAAGTTACAAAACCACAAATAAACAATTCATTATTTGATCCCCGATTTTCTACCCAATGTTTAATGTTTTGACAGATAGTACACTGATTACAAGTGATTCACCTACAGGGTCCTAGCTGAACTGGTTGTTCATCATCATAAATACTACACTTTTAAATAAAAAAAAACACAACGTCAGAAAAAACAATAAAGGAACGTCCGCTTTGGTCTGAATCAAAGTTTACACAATGCGTAAGATGTAATGCCCAGCTCTCTGCTGTCAGGCATAGTGTCACTCCAAACAAAAGAAAACCCAACGAGCAACAGAGCCCCCTGCTGCTTCATTAACTGCTACAATTCATTCCAAATTAACCAACTGGAAACTTATTATCGGAAATCAAAAGAAATAGACACACCAAACTACACTTTTTAATGAACAATTAATGAACTAATGAAGGTTCTGCTACAATGTGCATACCACTATAAACTTTGGCAGTAGAGTGGTACTGTGTGTGAAACCATGCCATCTTTTTAAGAGGCCTACTAAAGAAGAGTGCGTTTCCTCATGTTGGAGCTCTCTCTCCTTCAGAGTGATTCAGACTCACTGAATCCGCACACACGTCGATCTCTTGACAGCTCTCACTCTTTTAAGTCCCTCATCTTGTTTCCTCCTGTAATGGGTTCACTCCTTATCCTGTCACTCTGTTAAAAAGGGAACCCCTCTTTTTCTTTCTGTTTCTAATTAATCTGATTTGGAGTCAGTTCTGAAGCCTGCCACCCGCTACCTGCCCAAATTGCACAGCGAGAGAGCTGCCTGAGCGGAAGCAGGTCACAGGCAGGCTGCAGCCGTGTGGGAAACGAGTTGAGCAGCAGGGAGAGGGAGGCAGAGAGAGAGAGAGAGTGTGCGAAAGACAGTACAAAAAGAAATGAAAAGCAGACAGAACTGCTAAAAAGCGTAAGAATGGGTTTCCTCAGTTTCTTTCTTAAAAACAAGTGGTTTTGACATTAGGCCCTAACTTATTTGCAATTATTCTTCAGAATAGTCTCTGAAAATTACATTTTGCCCCAAAATAGGACATACAGCCTTGGTACACTTACCCTATAGAGACTGGGTAGTGTCCTATAAACCTCAGAGATGGACCACAGTATATGTACCCTTAGAAAAGATTCCCAATGTGAAAACAAGATGTAACAATGCATAGTGAAAGCACAGTAAAGCATAGGAAAGCACTGTAAAGCCCCAAGAGGTATGGTAAAGCATCCTAAAAAAACATGACAAACCAGGGTATTTGCAGTATAACTACGGGGAAAATGACTGTGGTCAACATTTTTTTTAAGGATAGCTGCAAAAATACTGTGCATGTTGTTTTGCTGTATTAGTATACAGCAGATACAGGATTAACCCCATAGAACGTGAACAATGCTGTGAGGGAAAGGCACTGATTGGACAGGTTGGCACAGCTGGTAGGGAAAGACACTTGATCACCAGTAAGCTCTGATAGTTTGATAATTTCATCACAACTGCATAAGCAGCACTCTAGGTTTACGTACAGACTAGGGACAGAGAAAGTTAGAAAACAAGAAAAACAGGAGAAGAAAAGGAAATGCAGATTGTTGCTGTCCGTCTCGGCCCCATCATCTCCACATGACTGCACAGACTCCTACCTACATAATCCCCTGGCTAAGCTACAATGGTCGATCTCTCTCTAATGTTTGGCTGAACATGCCCTTGGCTGGCGCTAAGATGTGACAGTCCTGACAGCCGTGGCTGTTCCTTGTTAAATATCATGTCAAAAACACAGCGCTGCAGAACCAGGATGCGCTTCCTGGCACGGTGCATGGTTATGATAGCGCAGGCTGATGTTTTAATGAGGAAGATCTATGTATTCAATGCTTTCTTAAGTGTCAGAAATCACGGACAAATCAGGAACACATCACAGTGGCCAGAAATGAAATGTTGACAAATGCAGATATTTCAAATTTAATTGACACTTAAATGTACTGGGGATGAAAATTACCCTGCAAAGCACTCTGGGACTACACATATTGAAGATTCTTTGTGAGGCTGAAAAAACACCACCTGCATATGAGCTAAATATGAAACCTTAATTTTGTGCATATTTTTTACTTTGTTGGTTGAGTATAATGGGATGTCATAATTGCAAAAATGGGCATGTCGTATTTAAAGATATTTCTATTATCTTTTGATTTCTGAGGTACATATGAAAATATACTTTATATTGAAATCCCTCAAAGGAATAGTAACCCCTTTAAACCGTGACTTTCAAAGCACTTCCCTCTGCTCTTGCTAGATGGCAGTACCAAGCATCAGTATAGTCTAGTAATAGTAGTATTGGACTTGCTATTTGGTTTTAAAAACACTGTAGATTCCAAAGTAAAAGTCACACATACACAAGGTATCTTCATAAAAATGTACCTGCTTCAAAGTGAAAAGGAATGTGGTATGCTGTGCATAGAGCAACCCAAACCTTTCAATTTCCACCTATCAATGAGTCTAAGTGCTTTAAAACCTATAAGGTTGTATTCACAGTATTCACCTTAGGTAAGGTAGTCTGAGATTATTGCTAATCTGAACTTCTTTTTACATTTTAAATTTGGTTGGTCTTCTTTTCCATATTTGTGTCAATTGTGGCAGAATTTTTTTAATTTAAAATGCAGAGTATTGGTAGCAATGAGAATCCCTAAACCCAGCCAAGAAAGACATTTTCAAAACAACAATCTCACAAAAAAAATATTTGAATTCACTCCATTGATGGAACCTGCATTAACTGCTCAGTTGACCTGCTGTGTCACACTTCTCCACAAGGTGTCAGTAAAGTTCTTTTCCTGAGAAAATGAACGAATACCCAAAGACTGTTAGCACTGGGTTGTTTGTCTTCTCAGCGTTAACATTGGCTTGGGTTCATAGATTCAGCTTTTTTAATTTACAAAATAAACCAACAAATGAAACACAGTTGATATTTATTAACTTGCCCCCCCCCCCCTCCTCAGTTCAATTCAGTTGTATTATTTCCCTCCCACCTCTACAAGCTCCAGGAGGGCAGTGTCCAGTCCTTTCTTAACCATAATCCTACAGAGCGGCTTGAACCCCTTGCGGGACTGAAGTAAGAGTTACTGCATGAGTTTGGATTTCACTTCCTGACATCAACAAGCATTTTCAGCCTGCTTGAGTACGCTGTCAAAATACACATCTGTGTAACAATGCACTTAAGCCAAGTAATCCAGGCCTGCATCTATACTCATACCCTAGTGTCACTATTTTCAATGCAATATTCCCTTTCAGAAACTTTATTGCTGAACTTGCTCCAATATTCAGCCGTTGAGAGGTTGAATAACAGTTTGTTTTAAGCAGTTCTCTGCCTTGCATTCAGTGAAAGCATGCCGGTGGAACTGCACTGTTCAGTAATGACTCTGCATTGCTAAACGGATGTGGAGCTTGCTCTCAGGAAAGTAGTTCTCTGAATTCAGCTCTTTAATTCAGGCTTGAAATGTACTTTTCCCATACATTCTACTTGCTGGGGTGCTGCTGTTATTGCACTCATGAGGATGACTGCGGTGCTCCATGAACACTCATGCTGTATCCCCTATGCATGCTAACATCATTAACAACGGAACTCTGCTAATGGACTGACTTGAGTATAATAAACTCCTGCTTGTTAGCTCTGCACTTCTTATGGCATAGACCACATTTTTTTATTTTTAACACACAAATGGAAACAATAATAGACAATTATAAATCTGAAAAAAAACAAAACCTGACACACACACTCCAGCCTCATGAAATACAGCCACTGACAGGATCAGGGCTGTGGAATCCTGAATGCTTACCATTACTAACCCTTTATACCACATGCTAAAGCTAAACATGTGTTTTAGAAAGCCGCTACACTTAAATCATCAACAGGGATGAGTTTACTAAGACACACCTGAGCTTGTTACCTGTACAATTATTCAAATGTGCCTCTGAGCGTATTCTCTGATTATTAGATAGTTTTCTTTTCATAAACATAAAGCACTCTACCCCCAAAATACCATTCAAATTTGTATTCACAATGAATGGAGGGTATTGTCAAGCCATTAACTCCAGTCTGTAAGTAATGGCTGTTTTTGGTAGACACCTGCATATTGCTTAAGAAACCTTCAGTTATATTGCTAAGTTGTTTTTCTCCTGCCCAAAAAATAGGGGTTAACTACAGACTAGCGTAAATTCTTTAGAAAATACGGTTCAGTGAAGTTATTTGATAAGGCTGGCCTTTAATACTTCTTTTAAATAATTAATACAATTTGAGCAGTTTTTAGAATGCCTCGACGAAAGATTACATTTGAGCCAGTCTATTAAAGAGATACTCCCAATTACATGCTGAAGATTGAACCAAGTTCTGTCAGAAATGGGTAAGTGGTTATCTTGATACATGTAAAACAAAGTATGACATACATACATACATACATACGTACTGTAAAGAAGAAAATAAATCAACATGATTAGAATAAAACCCCTGATAAAAATACTGATACTGGAAATTTACTTCAATAAACATGGAAAAACTGAAGATATTGTATGCAATATGTGATGTGTATGTATGTGAACCAAGCCTCATCTCATAGCTGACTATCTCCTTATAGAATGCAAAACTCTGATATTCAAATATGCAATGTCTTATTCCTTTGTTTAACAGAAAAAAAACAGCAGCCACGTCTTCAAACTGAGTCCAATTAAAAAGCTTACTGTTCTGGGCTAGATACCGAGGTCCTTCCCCCTTCATCCACCACATTGCTCCCTGGTCTCTTCACAACTGGGGGCCTGGTGGGGCGGACCTGCAGAGATCAGAGATCAGGGATCAGAGTTCAGAGTTCAGAGTGAGACACTGTAAAAACAACGCTCATTACATGGGGAGCTAACATGGGCAGCAATTGAACTGAGCTGAAAAACCACCCTGAAACAAACTCAGTTTTACACGGAAGAGGCCAGAGAATGCCCCGCCGTTTTGTTGTTGAACATTTTAATGGAGTCAAAAAATGTTTTTCCTTTGTGTGTGTGTTTGTGTGGGGGTTCTTTTATTTAAGTGATGGGTTTTCACACCAAAATGTAAGTAGCATATATATACATCAAATGTGTGTGTGTGTATATATATATATCACATGCCATCTCTGACATGTATAAACCTGCACTCAACACCTTTCACATGCCATATTCACATATACAGTGCAATATGTAAAAGCAGCATTGTTCTGTCAGTTGCAGTCACAATAGGATACCAAGTAGATTTGACAGATTTTGAGAGGGTTGATAGTAGGAGCTTGGTTGGCAGGTGTATACCTCCAAGACAATGCAGGCATATCAAATGCTTTGCACCGTCACGTTACAGTTCAGCAAAAGCATGTTGCTCCCTCAGTGTGACCCATCCAAACCTTACGAGAACTGAACCGTCAATTAAACAAATCATATCCCCTTGGTTATTAAGACACTGATATCTGATTTATCCGTCATACACCTGACTTCACACTTAATATCACTTTGGGAAATAAAAGCATACACTTAGTAGTTTTACCTGTAAGTTACTGTCCAGTATTGAAATGTTCTGACATATAAAGTACTGCAGCACAATATCGCATGCTGAACACTGCACATGTGTACAGCAGCTTTGTTATCTTTTAATATTACAATATGTTGTACATGTTCTGATTGTAAAAACATCTGATTTATGAGCAGTAATAGCACTATAGTCCAAATACAACAACAAAGGGGTCTCAGCTTAAAGATAACATGTCATTTCCATTGAACCATGTTAAAGCCATGTTAAAGATTTAATTAGGATTCTTTGTCACTGATCTACACAAAATAGTCCATAATGTTGAAGTGGGGAAAAAAATCTACATATTTTTCAAAATTATTTACAAATAAAAAACTGAAAAGTCTTGATTGCATAAGTATTCACCCCCTTTGCTGTGACACCCCTAAATAAGCTCTGGTGCAACCAAATGCCTTCAGAAGTCACATAATTAGTTGAATGGAGTCCACCTGTGTGCAATTAAAGTGTCACATGATCTCAGATTAAATACACCTGTTTCTGGAAGGCCCCAGAGTGTGTTAGAGAGCATATCTAAACAAACAGCATCATGAAGACCAAGGAGCTATCAAAACAAGTCAGGGATAAAGTTCTGGAGAAGCACCAATCAGGGTTGGGTTATAAAAGGAGGGCATTAGTCAGAGAAGCAACCAAGAGGCCAATGCTAACTCTGAAGGAGCTGGAGAGATCCACAGCTGAGATGGGAGAAACCGTCCATGGGACAACTATAACCCGGACGCTCCACAAAGCTGGGCTTTATGGAAGAGTGGCGAGAAGAAAGCCATTGCTGAAAAAAAAACCCATATCAAATCCCGTTTGGATTTTGCCAAAAGGCATGTGGGAGACACAGCAAACATGTGGAAAAAGGTTCTCTGGTCTGATGAGACCAAAATTGAACTTTTTGGCCTTAGCGCAAAACGCTATGTGTGGCGCAAAGCCAACACTGCTCATCACCCTGAGAACACCATCCCCACGGTGAAGCATCATGTTATGGGGATGCTTTTCATCGGCAGGGACTGGGAAACTGGTCAGGATTGAGGGCAAGATGGATGGAGCCAAATACAGGGAAATTCTAGAGGAAAACCTGTTTCAGTCTGCAAGAGACCTGGGACTGGGGCGAAGGTTCACCTTCCAGCAGGACAATGACCCTAAACACACAGCCAAAGCTACACTGGAGTGGTTTAAAAACAAGAACCTGAAATCTTATAATGGCCCAGTCAAAGCCATGACCTCAATCCGATTGAGAATCTGTGGCAAGACTTGAAAATTGCTGTTCACCAACGGTCCCCATCCAACTTGACAGAGTTTGAGCAATTTTGCCAAGAAGAATGGGCAAAAATTGCAGGATCCAGATGTGCAAAGCTGGTAGAGACTTACCCAAAAAGACTCACAGCTGTAATTGCTGCCAAAGGTGCTTCTACCAAGTATTGACTCAGGGGGTGAATACTTATGCAACCAACAAATGTCTTTTTTTTTGTTTAATTAACTTTTGTCACAATAAAAAATATTTTGCACCTTCAAAGTGTTAAGTATGTTGTGTAAATCAAATGGTAAAAATCCCACTGTATATATATATATATGAGTGAGTGTGTGTGTGTGTGTGTAAAAAAAAAAAGGAGTGTTCAACATAGTATTTGATACACATGGAACTATATACCACATATATACAGAAAGTTCATTTCTGCAAATATACCCTATGTGGTAGGTCCATTAAATGTGACTTCCATAGTAAATATTTTTGTTGTAGTCAAAATTAACTAGACCTTGTCTTAATTTTTCACGGTCCATTCAATAATAAAATGTCTGCAAATCTCTGGCCTCTGGTTGACCGTTGTTTGAGTGGAGCGCTAATCCCCCCCACCCCTTAAAGCCTCATTTGAATGAGTGTAATGAATTCCAGTTAGACTGTTGTTGGCAGAGATATCACTAACGATTATTAAAGGGATGTTGACTTTTTAGTTATGCATGACCAGCTTTGACATGGCCGTGCCTTCATTCTTTAAACAATCCCCACAAAGCCAGGCGGACTGACCAGTGTGAACGAAGCTGCAGAGCTCTCTGAATTACTGCTTCTAACATGCAAGAAACAAAGTGATTCATTGTGATCTCTTCACGCTTTGACCTCGTCTAACCAGCGCTGTTTAGTTACTGCTGTACTTTATTCTGGATATAGTCACAGCCATGTATGAACTCTGGCCTTCGTCTACGACATTCATATATGTTCTTAATCCTAAAATAGCAATATATTTTAAAATAATTTGGACTATATTTAAACATCACAGGACTGCATACAGGTTTCAGGGTACAGACTGCACTACTAGTATAGGAAAGATAACTGCAGACCTGATGTATGATTTGGGTGTTGATTTGATCAACCTATACCCAACTGGGATAAGACAGCTGGTTTTTATTAGAGCATTTGACAGTAGTGTGGAATACACCTAGATTCCATGCAGTAACCTGGCCTGTGGGGTAAGCCCAGGATAAGCATGCCTGGGTGGTCCATGCAAACCAAGGGGATTCCCCAGTCCTAGAACATTCTGCCTTGATCAAATCAACACTCGAGCTGCTATAAGGGCTCAAAGATTTAAACTTTACAAAACTGTTCATATTCATGCAACTGGTCTACTCTGTTATTGGTTTCTGAAATAAATATCAAAATATGAAATATCCCATTTTAATCATAAAACACTATTTTAAAAAGAATCCTTCTTTAAATAGCTCATATATTAAAATGTATGAACAGACACATTCACAATGAAAATAAGGACTGAATGGCAGGGGTTGTTCAGGATTGGGGTGTTCAAGACAACGATGAGCAAATCGCCAGAGGCTCCCATTCACAGCACAGCACAGCCTGCTGCTGAATTACTGATTCCATTGAAGTGCAAGCAGCACTGAAGAACACTTCAGAGTATGTGTCACATTATAGGTGTAATTGAGGGATACATAACCACGTGGAGAGAAGCGTCTGCCTCTGTGTCTCAGACTGTACCATGTGATGCACCCTAAGTCATCTATTATTATTACTGTATTACCATCATTACCATCACCAGCAGGAATGCTATTAAAAAGTTCACTGGCTGGCAGAGACATTTCTATTAATACCATAATTTCCTTTTAAAAACAAGCCATGACAATGAACTGAATTTTAAAAACTGTTTCTTAGCCTGAAAAACAAAGCATTTCTTCAAACCCAAGGTAGTTTTATTTATTTAATTTGTGTTGTATTACACAGCAAGCTTCAAAAGGAACTGCAGCTGAACCAGGCCCCTGTGGATAGAGGTGTACGCTTCCATTGGGTACTGGGTGCACAGGGAAAGGGTTCTCTTGCTGGAAGGGACAGATTGTTGGCAGGGTTTGAGGAGCAGTTGTTAAAGCTCAGTTTAGGTTGCTGAAATCCAGATTAATAAAGTGTCTGCGGCACACCTTACTGGACTGACACAGAAAGAGATGTATTCAAATGCACAGGTACAATACTGCTAGGCACATTGGGGAGTTATCTACTGCCTATTCTTCAGCAAAACCTACATGAAAAGTTCATGAAACCTATTTCCTGCAAATGACTTGCACTATTCTGCCATACATGTTGTTTAATATGCTTACTGTTTTCCAGTATTTATGTGCAAGGAAATTGAAGACGTGTGTTAAAAAGTGTATAATCAGCCAAGTTAGTAAAAGTGATTCGGTTCCTGTAGCTCTGGATGGCTTCTCGTCCTCTCTTTTGATGCTGAATGTCATTCTACCGTTGTCTGCAGTGTTTGTCAGTACATTCTGTAAATAAAAGCCATGTCTTTGTTTCTGTGATTGCAGAACAGTGTTTTTGTGGAGGGACTCATTTTAATTATTTTTTTGTCACCCTAGCACAAAGCACGTCCATTTGAGTTTAATAGGAACTGCCTTTCAGTAGCGTCCAGACCCCTACCATGGCAATAGTATCAACAGCAACAGCAGTGCTTGCTAGTTGGTTATGTTTTACAGGTTCCTGTTTAGCATCTTCACCCACGTTCTGTAGAGGCTAACCTGACAGCAGACACTTCCCTGTCATTAGCACATGTTTCTTTTTTTTTTTTTAATTTAGTCGTTGCCACTTTTTTACCCCGGTTTTCTCCCCAATTTAGTATGCCCAATTATTATCTGTATCCTCGGCTCACCGCTCGCAACCCCCCCGTCGACTCGGGAAACGGCTGGAACACACGTCTTCCGAAACGTGCTCCTGCCAAGCCGTCATTTTTCGCACTGCAGATCCACAGCGATGCCACCAGACCTATTGTGCCGGATTACAACACAGATCTGGCAGCTCCACTGCAGAACCGCAGGCGCCCTATCGGCCACAGGGGTCGCTGATGCACGGTGAGCCGTGGATTCATTAGCACATGTTTCATTAGAAAAAAGGATTGTTTTGATCGCCAGTGGCATTTCTAGCTTCGTAGAAAGTATGTATGTGTGAATATATGACTTTATGTGGTCCTCAAATGATGGTGAGAAATGCAGATTATGTCTGGTCTGCGTAGAGCATGAGTAAACTACTGTAAATGTAGATTTAAAAGAAAAGTATTTGCTTTATTCCAATGCTCGTGATTGTGGTAAACAAATATTCTCGTCCTGGGTAGTAACTAGGAAATGGGGTAAAGCGTAAGTAACTTCCAAATGGCATTTTAATTGTTTTATGACACTTACACAGCGCCTAAACGTTGACAGCCACAATTCATTCAGCGCCACATTTTTTGTGATAATAGTTTTCAAGGTAAATACACATATAGTGAGGTGCCTCAAATGCCAGCGTGACTCAAGCACTTGATGAAGGTCAAGCACTGAAATACCCAATAATGTCTAGATTTCTTTCACACATGTGATCAGATCTGTCACAATCTTAATACCAAGATTGCATTATTACGTGTGAAATGAAAAGAAAAACTGTTCATACTGTAGGTTACATTTAAAATGATATGATGTCAGCACTTGCTGTATCTTATGCACATATGTGCAAAGAACATACTGCACAAGTGTAAAGACTCCTTTTATGATTAACAGCACAATTTGCACAGCTTCGCTTTGTGGTCCTTTTGCTCAAACTTCATAATGTAATCTCTTATGCACTAAGAGACAACCTGCATTTGCAAACATTACAGTTACAATTTTTAGAAAATTGTAAACTAAAACCATGTATACAAACCAACATTCTGTTTTCAAGCTTATTTATAGCTGGGTGTAGAAAACAATATTTACATGAGGACCACTTAAACTGCAAACGAGTTTTTAAGTGTGCATGTGGAGAGGTGCAAATATAAATAAATAAAAAGAGAAAGTCATGGAACCGAGGGATGTGAGACAGTCGCTTCATAACTGTTAGAGAAATAAACGGAGGCTACTGGAGGCTGCCAGATCCAGCAGAGGTCAGGATTTGGAGCAAACCCGCCTCCCCTACCCTCAATGCTTGCCATTGTGTACCCAGGACCGGGGGTGGAGAGGGATTAAGTTTTATGGCAAGTTTGTCTGAACTCGCAACAGGGTGAAACATGGAAGGAAAAGAACAACAGAGCTAATTAGGGAAGCTGAGCTGTCAGACCTCACTGCCAACAAACACAAGAGGAGGGCTGGCAATCAGCAGGAGCGATGGAGAAGACTGCTTCATTAAGGGTGATAGGACAAAAAGAAGGGAGGGGGAGGGAAAAAAAGAGGAAAAGAAAGGCTGTTTAATTAAGCCTGAGCTGGAAGGTGATGCGTGAAGCCGGCCTGTCATCGTGCTGCGAATACTTTCACCTTTCTGTGCAGCTTTAGAAAAAGCCAGGCTCTGCCCCTCCAGTGTCAGCGGCACAGGGCTTAGTCTGCAGAGCAATGCTAAGAAGGATTTGGAGCCCCGGCCTATCGAGACATGAGGAAGAAAGGCAGAATTCCCACTGGGTTATCAACCTGACGAATTCGACCAGGCATAAATGAATGTGTTTTGAATACAGGAGCAGTGACCACATCTAATCTCTGCAAAGAGAGAATCTCCACTCTTATGTACAGTTCCTTTTCAATGTAATTAGTGTCGAGTCTTTCTTCTTCTCCCTATATAAGTTGAGGGTAATTCTTAACGAGTTCAAAGCTCCAGGTTAGGGATAAGGTCCTGAACTAGGGGATCCCATTCCTGTAACTTTGCTGTACAGGGATACATGTGCAGGTATCTCACAGTGCATTAACTTTAAACAGCAAAAACACATTCATCACAAACTAACAAAGACCACAGACATAATTCTTATTGTTAATCAATGGCACAACAGTTTGCTTACTTGACTTTTCTTACAGTTATAATAGATTCCTTTCAGTCTTTCTCAAAACAGTAATTTAATAAATAGAGAGGCTGCTTACTGAATAATAGTTTCATTACATTTTTTTTTTTAACTTATGAATAAAAGGCATATATTGCTCGCAAACCTCTTGAGTGACAATAACGTATTACTCTGCATAACTACAAGCTAGCAGACACTTCAGTGAAATGCTAAACAGAAACCAGGTACCACCTGACTATTTTAGAACACTTCAAAATGTTGGCTTGTAGTCAAATTAAAATACAATACAAAATATTTTGCAAGTAAAAACATAAGAAACAAATGTATCGGAAGAAACATCTACAAAGTTTCATCAAAGTTAAGATCTGGAATCAGGAACCCCATAGAGCGCTTTTGAAAAGCGATGTACGAGTCCTATGATCAGATTATTGTAATTGATGCATTATTCCCTATTACCCAGGCTTCACAAATCTCCTACCGGGCTACTTACTCACTCCCTATGGTTGTATTAGCAGCTTTTTCTCACATTCAATTAGGAACTGAAGAAGTCAGATAATTGTGCTGATTGAGTTCGGCCAAACAGGAAATTCACCCCGGTATTGTTGCCTTATTAGGTTAAATTCTGATCAGCATGACATTTTAAGATAGCCCATCCTTGAAATACCAAATTCAAATGATCTTTAGTTTGGAATTATTATTATTATTATTATTATTATTATTAATTAATTATTATTATTATTATTATTATTATTATTATTATTATTATTATTATTTATTTCTTAGCAGACGCCCTTATCCAGGGCGACTTACAATTGTTACAAGATATCACATTATTTTTACATACAATTACCCATTTATACAGTTGGGTTTTTACTGGAGCAATTTAGGTAAAGTACCTTGCTCAAGGGTACAGCAGCAGTGTCCCATACCAGGGATTGAACCCACAACCCTCCAGTCAAGAGTCCAGAGCTCTAACCATTACATTGGAGCTGATATATAAAAAATATCCTGTGTTCACTTAATAAAACAAGTATCGGAAGATACTGCTTAGATTCCAAATCTTCTCTTTGTTCATTCTACAAAAAACATCTTTACTGTGTCTTCTTGTAATATTGGGTTTTCAGGGACAAATATGAAAAAGGCAAAGGGCCTCAGCGTGTGTTAAAAGTACCGCTTATTGAAACCAGGTGGTGTCGCAGAACCAGCAGAAGAGCTGCACAGGAGAGTAAGAAGAAGAGTCAGGGAGAGAGTATTTCGGACCAGGCAGACATTACTAGGGCTGTGTGAGGAGGAGGTAATAACTAGGATACAGTGAGCACAGATCATACTAGCCTTACATGTAGGGGCCCGGAAAATTCATGATATCACTAATTTCACAGAAATCATGCATTTGACTGCATACCATGAAAAATATGCATTTTATTTTCCTAACAGTATTTTACATTCCTCTTCACCCCCCCTGTTCATGTCATACTTTTATCAAGTAGAAGCAGCGCTACAGTAGCTGCACACGGTCCGGCTCAGTGCCGTGCATTTGGTTACTATTGCAAACTATGGGGTCAAAGAAATACCGGCTTCATGACTGGTGAACTCCTCATACTGTACAATGATGTAACATGCGAGTCAGAGGCGGGGTGTTTAAAATGGTTGTTTAGATTTTGTTGATGTATTAGCTTGCAGTGTGTGATTAACATTAAAAATTAACATTTCAACAGAAGCTCACGTTCAGAGCTACGAAATGGAGACGTTCATGCAGATGTCTTTGGACCATCTAAGAAAATGTACTATTGACAAGCATCTTGACAGCACAATACACAAAAACTAGAAAATCAAACTTGAAGTTCAGGCTGAACAAGCAGCTCACAATCACAGGATTGTTTAAAAAGAGCACAGAAAGTGGAGAAACACATAATAGCAACACGTCTGAATTAGTGGAAGCCTCTATGCAGCAAACATACCGATAACAGCTGGTCAGAAATATTACAAAGTTTTTTTAATGAAGAAAATCCCGAAATTGCAGAGCCGTGCCCAACAGCGAAACACTCAGACGAGAGCATCTCCCTAAAGTGTATGCAGCACACCAAGAATATCTAAATGGAAAACAAACTATTACCTCGAACCTACCACCGCGCGTCCATCACCGCGTCACCCAGTACAGCACAACCCCATCACCGCGGGACCCCTTACCACGGGACACCTTTACAGTGACAGACCACCACCGCGAGCCCTGTTACAGCGTATCACCGCGCACAACGGTGTGGCTATACTTGCTGCCTGCCCGAGATGCATTCAGGGTCTTATGTTATTGTGAAGTAGCTGCATGGTTTGTTTCAAGCTGTTGTTATTATTTATTATTTATATTTTTTTACACATTACCTTAACAAGTTGCTCTTCTTCAGTAAAGACGTATTTTCCATGCAGAGTTTCGATAAAGGACACTTCAGAAGCAATTCATGTTCAGAGCACCCCCTTTTTTTGGCATACAGTACCAAAATAAATAAATAAAGTCAGAACAAAGTGAAACGACATTCTGCTTCCCTCTCTAACAAAAATAGTTTCAGTGTCACACTAATATCTGCTTGGTTGGAAATTAAAAATACACCAAAAATAATAATAATAATAATAATAATAATAATAATAATAATAATAATAATAATAATCCTGGCTTCTGGAAAAAACAAAACAACTGATTACAAGAGGGGATAGCAGACAAGTGCTCACATCAAATTAATAAAAACATACATAATTAATAAAATAAAGTGCAGTTCCAAAAAATCTAAAGTAAATAAAGCTATAAGACCACCACTGAGTTACATCAACATAAAAATACGTAAAACGCAGATGTGATTACAAAACATGCACCCTGTTAGTAACTAATATAAAATATCTATATGGTGATAAATTCTCAGGAAACTTTTCTCAAGATCCTGAGATCTTAACTTAGCTCGTTAACCAGAGATAACTGAGACCTTTTTTTTTTCTCCCCTCTCTCTCCAAGGCCTTAACAAGCCACCTTAACACAGAACATGTTGAATAAAGTTTAAATAAAGTACTTCCCTAACAGCTTCAACACCATACGATAAGCTATATCACTGATACGGTGCTGCTAAATAAATAAATACTGAAATAATAATAAGAACAGCAGGACAGGATCTACTTTTGATATTGATTTCCTTTCCATTCATGTTCTTTTTAACAATAGCCACCGTCCCCCCACAGACTATAAACATACAACATTTGCACTAAACTTGAAATAAAATGTATAATTTAAACAAATTATTTAAACATATTAATAATGTTATTTCCAGCAGCTATCTACATTTTGTACACAAAGCCTCAAATATAATTCTGTATTTCAGATATGTGGAGCTGTTACAATGCGGTGGAGTAGCACCTTCCACTCACAAACAATTCGGCTTTCGGGGAACTTCTGGGATGCCAACACCCCTCCATTTGGACATTCATTGAGGGAATAAAAAAGGAACATGCGACTATTTGCGCGGCATTGCGCATAATATTGAGTTCCAGGTGTAACTCCCCCTACTACCAGTTTCCCATATCTCAAATGACCAAATCAAATCAAATTTGATTTATAAAGCGCCTTTCATGGCAAGCCATCCCAAGGTGCTTTCAACAAAAAGAAAAGAGCATTCGGAAATACATTTAGTACAATATAAACAAAATGAGCCCTTCTGAAGGGCAGGTGCAATTTCTCTGTTATATCTGATAATATGTGGCTCCCCTCTAAATGGGCTACCTCAATTTAAAAATATATGGTAGCCTATTTGGATGGGAGCTATTTTTTGCGCACCTCTGTAATCTGTAAAGGCGACTTCATTGACTGCACTGTTTGTTAGTTCCGTCACAACTTGTTAGAAAAATGTGTTTTCTCAAATGATCTCAACATTATCTGTTGAGTAAACTGTTGTTAATTTACACTGTTCTATCGTTAGCCTATTTGCCTTACCTTAAAAACAGATAGTAGATGTTTATAAAACCTGTACTTAAAAAATAAAATAATAATAATAATGAAAAAAGAACATGCATAACCAAATCGCCATGTTTATTTTTGTTTGTTTTTACTTTATTTATTTTTTTTGGTACTGTATGCCAAATAATAATAATAATAATAATAATAATAATAATAATAATAATAATATAAAAGTGCACAAATTGAATAATTCAGGAAGGTTAAAAAACACCTGGGCTTAAAAATAATAATAATAATAATAATTTACCATAGCATATCGTAAAGTAGCACAAAAAAGAAGAACCATGTTTATTTGATGATATTATTATTATTATTATTATTATTATTATTATTATTATTATTAATAAGGTATTTTTTAATTTTTATTTTATTTTCCAACCAAGCAGATATTAGTGTGACACTGGAGAGGGAAGCAGAAAGTCTGTTCACTTTGTTTTGACTATTTATTTATTTTGGTACTGTATGCCAAATGATAAAACATAAAAAAGTGCTTTGTACATGAATTGCTTCTGAAGTGTCCTTTATCGAAACTCTGCATGGAAAAGACATCTTTACTGAAGAAGAGCAACTTGTTAAGATAATGTGTAAAAAAATAAAAATAATAAATAATCAAAACAGCTTGAAACAAACCATGCAGCTACTTCACAATAACATAAGACCCTGAATGCATCTCGGGCAGGCAGCAAGTATAGCAGTAAAGTTGTGCGCGGTGATACGCTGTAACGGGGCTCGCGGTGGTGGTCTGTCGCTGTAAAGGTGTCCAGTGGTAAGGGGTCCCGTGGTGATGGGGTTGTGCTGTACAGGGTCGCACGGTGCGTTTGCAGTAATGTCCTGTAACCGTGAGAAAACACTAGCTGTTTAAACCTCATGCATCATTTTGCATGTTGAATTGTGCGCGTTATGACAACTTGCAAATTAATCATTTAGCTTGCTTTATTTATGCATATAATTAGCTTAGTGAATAGAGCTATCGCTGGTTGATTTCTGCGTGTTGTGTGGCTTCACCCTGCCATGCGGTAATTCTGGTAATTTACCTCCGTTTAGTGAATGAGGACCAGTCAAGCGACCAACAGAAATGTGTACCTAACAACTCACTTCTGCCAAACATTCATACTATGAATCTCTCATGCTGTCCTGTAACAACCCCTGCAGACTTTACTCCACCTTTCCCTCCCTCCTTAAACCCTCACCCTCTCCCTTATCCTCCTTTACATCTGATGATTTTGCCTCCTCCTTCTGATCAAAGGCAGCTGATATCCAAAAGCTCTTCTCCAATCCATCTTCGCCTATCCCTTGCCCACCTGACCTCACCCTGCCTTTCTTTCACTTTCAACTTTCATGCCAATATCTGATTCTGACCTTACTCCTTAATCCTTCAAAATTGCTCATATCACCCCTATTCTTAAGAAACTTTCTCTTGACCCTTCTCCTGCCCAAAACCATCACCCCCTCTCTCCTCCCATTCCTCATTAAAACTCTTGAGAGAGCAGTGCACCGTCAGCTGGCTTACTTCCTCACCAAACATTCTCTGCTCAATCCACTTCAAATCAGGGTTCTGTCCTGCACATTCCACAGAAACTGCCCTCCTCTGTAACTAACTCCCTCCTCTCTGTAACTAACTCCCTCCTCTCTGTAACTAACTCTCTCCTCTCTGTAACTAGCTCCCTCCTCCATCTTTCACACCACAGGTGACACGACACACGACGCAGGAGCTTCACCAGGGCCATCCGAGTGAAGCAATATGCCAAAATGACGGAGGAAACAATAATACTTGTCATTGAAAAAATACCCAGAGCTTTATGACAAAGGGCATCACAATTATAAAGATACAGATTTGAAAGAATATATGGGAGTCCATTTCGCTGGAACTGGATAAGCCTGGTGTGTATGATTCATTGCCATATATATTGAAATACCATTGAAGACACTTATAATTACTACACTGACAAATATGTACCAGTCCTGATCATAGCTTTGTCAATAACAATTTTGAACACATGTATAGATCTCGCAGTTTTCAAACCTGTCGCATCGCCTCTGTGTCGCTTCTGGTGTGTATGGTCATGTCGCTGCAGAAGTGTCTCTTCACCAATTAAAAAATCTCATGGCGCCTGGTGTGTGGAGACCTTAACTCTCCTTTCTGCTCGTGTTGCTTCCCTCTCCTCCATTCTAATTCTCCCTGACCTCTCCTCTGCCTTTGTCAATTGTGCTTTTTTCCTTTCTTCTCTCTCTGATCTAGGAATCTCAGGCACTGCTTTTGCCTGGTTTTCCTCCTATCTTTCTACCCGTTCTTTTCAGGTTTCTTGGTGTGGCTCTCTCTTCTCCTTGCCCTCTCTCTACAGGTGTACCTCAAGGATCTGTCCTAGGACCCCTTCTATTCTCACTCTGTACCCACTCACTAGGTACTCTTTTGGCTTCTCATATCATCTATATGCTGATGATACTCAGATCTTTCTCTCTACTCTCGCATTTCAGATTGTCTCAGCAATCTCATCTTGGACACATTCACATCACCTCAAACTCAACCTTTCTAAATCTGACCTCCTTTACTTTTCTTCTACTTCTCCTCTGACCTCTATCTCTATCTCAGTCTCCCTCTCCTATTCTCAACACACGTCTTCACTAAAATGTACCTGTCGTTTCTTTCTTAGCAACATCTACAGAATCTGCCCTTTTCTATCTACTTATTCCACTCAGCTCCTGGTCCAAGCTCTTGTTCTTTCTAGATTGGATTATTGTAACTGTTTCCTCGCTGGTCTCCCTGCTTTGGCTATTCGTCCACTTCAACTTATTCAGAATTCTGCTGCTCATCTGGTATTCCCAACCCCACTGCTCTCACGCTACCCCTCTGCTTCACACTCTCCACTGGATACCTATATCTGCTCAAATCCAATTTGAGACCCTTGCTCTTGCCTATCGCTCTATTCATCATACTGCCCTTTCCTAGCTCCAGTCCCTCGTGTCTCCTTATATTCCCTCTCGCCCTCTCCTCTCATCCTCTACAGGTTGACTTGTTCTGCCTTCTCTTCACTCTCCTTCCTCCCGTGCTCACACCTTCTCTTCCCTTGTCCCCTGTGGTGGAACCAGCTACCGGATATCCTCAGGACTGTTCAATCTTTAACGGCTTTTCACCATCTTCTCAAAACCCACTTATTCAATCTTTATTTGTAAATTCCTATTTATATATCTTTTTGTATTTTATTTATAATTATTTTGTATATATTGTCTATGTGTGTTTGTTTTGTATTTTTATTGCCTGTTATTTATATTCTTTTTATATTTTGCTTAATTTTCTGTAAGTGGCTTTGGACAAATAATAATAATAATAATAATAATAATAATAATAATAATAATAATAATAATAATAATAATAACCTAACAGGGGGTGGCCTTACTACTAAAGGTACACAAAATTAAGACCATGGTTATTTTGTTTGTTTAAAAAAAAATAACCAGTTTATATAACTGGTTAACAATGTTCTGGTTATTATTTATAACATTTTCTTTCATTACAAAATATTCTAGTTTCCAAACTAAATGAGTTACATCATGGTAATTAAACCGAGGTTTGGTATGTTGGGACTGCAGATAATACAGAATAAAAGGGGTGTCCTTCATATTGAAGGTGGCCTTCTTTATACTGAGGTGACCAGGGAGGTTGTACTGTAGTTGTGTATGACCATCACTGTTCGTCTGGAATTTGTATACAATGAAGAATTTGCTTGAGAGGGACCCAGTCTGTTTCTCTGCTCCTGTCACTTAAGACTTTTTTATACTCCCCAAACAAATTAGCACTGTCACAAATCCGTTATAAGAAACTCATCTTTAAAAAAAAAACTTTTACATCATAAACATCCTGTGCTAATGCATGTCTGCAAAACAATTAGTAGTTTTGAAAAAGAGAAAAACAGCAAGGAAGAAGTGCCATCACACCTGCTGCAAACAGCCTGCTACCTTTGTGAATGCGTGCCTGTACCTCTGAAAGAAATCCACACACTTACACTGAGAAGGAAAGTGAGAAGGAAAAGGTGTGTGAAGGAGCTTTCAAAACAAAACAAAGTACATTTAAAATAATGCTAGAAGAATATTTCATTAGAACATTCTTACAATATACATATGTATGTAAATGGAAGCTAAAATCCAGTCATGATAAAGTTACTTTAACATGGTATTTATAATAATATGCTTGTTATGCCGTACAGAGTAGAATGTAGACAAACCAATTGGGACTGTTCAGTAAGGGTTTTAGTTGTGGTAGTCTGTACCATACTAAGGGGTAGCTGGACTAAACTGTTGCGCCTGTCGCAATAGTCGCAAACCAGTTGCAAATGAGTTGGAAGTCTTGGGTGAAATGTACTAAACAAGCGCAGTGCTATTTGTGACTTTTTAAGGAATGCTTTGCGGCAGCAGTTTCTGTTTGCGGTTCAAGCTAAGGTTGGTGAAGTTTCTGCATTTCTTGTACTGCCTAGCAGCTCTGTCACTGAAGTAATGTATGTGTTTCAAGTCAGGGACCTCCCTCCTTTTGAAATGCAAACAGTATCGACGTGGAGTGTTGCATTTCATTGCTCATCACTGCAACACTCATGTGTTTAAGTTCACCGTCCCAACAGAAGTAGAACACAAACGGATGGAGTGTTGCCTGAGAATTGTCCCAATGAAATCCTTGGGCATATCATTTTCTGCAAAATCGAGCAGACATATGGCTGATTATCTATTAGTGTAGTTTTTAAAATGCAACTAATTGAGGTTTTGGTGGTTTCAAATGTGTCACTGTAACAAAGAAATCAATACTTGATTCTTGAATCTATCCAAAAATATCTTTGGGTGATTTTTTGGAGCCCCTCCACGTGAGTTATTTCAGTCTAAACTTAAACTTAACTTTGGTAGAAATACCAAAAATTCAAATTTCAGAGGAGGGGGTTAATGACTGGTGGGGGGGACTTGAAACCAAAAGTGTTTCACAAAATTTAAGAGTGGTCCCTAAGGTTCTTACAGCAATACTAACATTTTTCATCTGGCAACTTGCCAAAAGTGAGTTCGGTGCTCCTGGTATTTTTTTCTCAATAGAGTCGAACGAGGTGCTGCACATGATGGTAGCGTCTAAGTTGAGCCCAGGGTGATTTTTCTGGTGATTTTTCTTTTTCACTTTAGGTTGACCTTTGCCAGGTCACAGCTCGAAGGGGAAATTTAAAAAAAAAAAAAAAAAGATTAGCGTTTCTGACCTCAGCATGCCCGAAAAACCCCAGGTGAATTTTTCTTGCACAATCTGAGACGGTCGGGCAACGGCTCTGGTTGAATTAGTATGGCATAACCCTATATCTAAAGCACACTACAGTACAGACAACCAAGTATTTGTGTTGAAAATAATGACCAGGCTTACAAAGATGTGTTTTCCTGTATATCGCAGCCATGCAAGTATGAACACAATTGTGAGCACCCCAGAACAGAGCAGAGCACGCTGCCAGCAGGGCAGCTGTCCAGTGCATGAGTGTGGATAGCTAAGTAGCAGAAGTACAGTCACACAAGATGCAGCAGAGACAGCAGAGTGGAAAAATACATCCTCACTGCCGCAAACGAGGCAACCGCTGAAGAAGAAACTGCTTCAACACCAGTTTAAACCACACCATACAACACCCCACAAGTATTGGCAGGCACCATCAAAACAAAAACATTTCTGCTGAAGCCTCAATAAACACGTAAATAAAAACACGTAAATAAAAACTTTTATAAAAGGGGCTCTGAGGAGAATCAATAAAATATCCTGTGAAAATTAACATAATAATTTAATATAAGTTTTCCAGTGGGTTTATCATTATTCACAGATATACGATGATAAATCCTGTTCAGCATGAGCCTGACAAAAATTGTTAACAAATTCCATGGGAAATATACACTTCCAGTTTAATTATTCACACGGTTCTTTCATCTATCAGCATAAACGTTTGGTTTTGTTATCGGAAATGTAGCCAAATACTTAGGGACACAGCTGTAAAAAAGCTTTCAGTATGTAGATAGTATAGCGTGGCAGGGCCGTGCAGACGAGGGGTTTTCTGTTAGTGGGAGAGCAGGAATGGAAGTCTTCGTTACTCACGGGCCGGGTGGAGCGCTGGAGCTTTGGAGGGGGAGGCCGGGGGGGGCGCTGTTGCTCAGGCTGTATCAAAGGGTCACAGTAAAAATTCAGTCACAGTAAAAACTCAAAACATGAAAACATAAACAAAAGGGTGAAAGTAAGACATTTGTTTCTAATGACCAGAACAATAAAGAAAAATGATAGGGGTATGTATGATGGATACAGGATGTATGAAAGGGGAAACTCACAAATCAGGACCAAAGGAAACAAAATGGCAGAAACATTGGTGGTGAACACAAAAACGATAATAACAAAATACAAAATATATTGGATTTTATGCAACATAGAAGAAACAAAAACAATGTTGAGGAGACATGTTTTATATATCAGATCTAATAATGGAAACCAAACAGAAAAGAAAGAGGATGAGGAGGATGGCTTGAGGTGATCTGATTGTTGTATTTGGGCACGGGAACATTCAAGCAGTAGAAATCATTTTGAGTTCTGTCTACTTAACCTTAAAGCACTTGTGCTCCATGTTTGTGATTTATAAAGTCACCAGAATCTCAAAAAGCAAATTCCAACTTCATAGTTAATAGTAAGCAAGTTTACGTTATTATTTACAGTTGTTGTACACCAACTAAGATTATAAGGCTGCTCCTGTAGTTGATGCACACAAAGGTGTACAAACTGTAGCTGTACAAACCAACCAGCAAAGTCAGCACATGCAAATGACGTCCAGATAGCAAGGTTTGACTTATATAAAAAAATAAAATGCATTTCAAGACCAAGAGAGTGCTGCAACTGAGCTCACGTATGAGGTGATGGGCTTGCGCTGGCTGCCGAAGGCAGTGGGACTGCTGGCACCCGTCTTAGCAGGGCGATCGTTAGCGAGTGAGCTGGAGCCAGCAGAGAGGCTGCAGCACACTGAATAATCTAACCCCTAGAGAGAGAGAGAGAGAGAGAGAGAGAGAGAGAGAGAGAGAGAGAGAGAGAGAGAGAGAGGCCATGCAGCTTCAACAGGGGACCCAGGGACTGGATTAATACACTGAACACAGTCTTTGCAAGGGCATGCACTGACTGTACAGCTACAGTGTCTTTATCTTGTAGTAGCGCCTCACAAACACTAAAAGCTCCACACTATCATGTTAAATGAATAAACCATAATTCCAAATTTGAGTTCAACTTCTGGCATTAAATATGAAACCTATTATTTATAAATGTTTTATTTTGTATTATCTTAAACATACTGTGGTCGATTTTCAAAGGCGACTAAGGTGTTTTGGTGTCAAACTTCACAGGCATCAAACAGCACTTAAACAATTAGACATGTGTACACGTCTGAGCGTTTTCATTGAATACATACTCGTTTAGACATGCATTTACACATTTAAAATGAGCTTCACCTGCTGCTATCTGCTCCACAACGAGCACACTGGCTTCTGTAATATGCCAAATAAAGGAATACAGATGATGTTTATTAAGCATTTCAATTTACAGGTTTCATCTTTATATAAAGTATCTACTTTTCGCATGGTCTAAATGTGGTTATTTGATTAAAGTTGATATACCTCAAACCAGGAAATACTTTTAATAACATACATATTCCAGCGAAAGATACAGGCAAGACAATAAAGTAACCAGGAGTTTCTTTCTCCTGCAGCGTGATCATTCTAGATTAATAGAATGTTCAATAACTTATTGTAACAAAAGCCCATGTAAAGTCAGATCAAAGTGTGTATGTGTGTGTGTGTGTGTATGTAATAATTTAACCAGCCACTAGCCAGAACCCATATATCACATAGAATCAGAATATTAATTTGTATTAATTATTTGAAGAGTAAGTAGCTTTAAATGACATTCCCTTACTTGCTATACTGTTTTCTTAGCTTGTTAAGATGTTTGCAGTCATTCTGAGTGCTTCATGTTTCATTGTGCAATTGCTCAGATATTGCGTTTTTTGTGTATTTGTTGCCTTTACTACAAGTTCAGAAGCTGCTATTCCGTTCTAGATGCCTGCCATAGACATAGGTAATGTAGGCTAGATCAGCCAAGGTGTATGCTAGTAAGTGCCAGTACAATCTAGTGCAGAGCAGTGTATCGCCAGCAAAACAAAAGGAAACTTAATCCAGTTTAGTTTATCCAGCCTATGGTACATATATCTATGGTAAGTAACTAGAAATGAAGAGCAGCTCCTGAACTCAGGTGAAAGCATCTTAACACAGACTGATAAATAAATCAATACATCAATACATGAAAAATACTGCATTTGTGTACAATCAGAGCCACACCAAATGACTGCAAACATCAGAAAAACCAAGGGGGTTAAAAATAAAATATAAGAAGATTGACTTTGAAGCTACTCTCTGTGTAATATTCATTTACATCTTAAAACAGATTAATCACTTTTTGTGATTAAAAACAGTAATGCTATTCTGATATGCTTTCTGAATACTATGTGCATGACTTCGGAACTACTTTACAGAAAACTACCAGGAGACCATGTAAACGTGTACTGAGTCAACACGACTCAGTGAAGTGATCAATCAGCCCATGCTTTGAATGATGTAATAAAGTCTCTTGTGGTCATGTTCATGATCCCTTCCAAACCTGTCCCTGGTAAACCCTGAATCAACACGAATTCCTGATGAAACTGTTGTTGTATAGTATGAGAAGCACTCCTGGGGTTTCAGCTTCACTCAAATGTGCAGCACCAAGAAAAAACTCCACTACGAGGGGGACTATAAAAGCACTGAGTGTACACGCTAAACCTAAAGAGCACAATAACTCAGAACGTCAACCTGCTTACAATACAAATTCTAACCTTAAAAAGTGTCTTGTGAGCATTTTTCTTGTGAGTCATTTGGTCTTTAGTTCTGCGGAATACAATGTGCGGGTTGGCACAATATATAAGGGCAGCAATCTGTATGTTTTAATAACAAGAGGATGGGGGGAGGAGAGGTATACATGTTAATGCTATTCTGGGATGGGGTGGAGGAGGAGAGGTATGCATGTTAATGCTATTCTGGGATGGGGTGGGGGGAGGAGAGGTATACATGTTAATGCTATTCTGGGATGGGGTGGAGGAGGAGAGGTATGCATGTTAATGCTATTCTGGGATGGGGTGGGGGGGGTATGTATGTTACAGCTATTCTGGGATGGGGTGGGGGGAGAGGTATGCATGTTAATGCTATTCTGGGATGGGGTGGGGGAGGAGAGGTATGCATGTTAATGCTATTCTGGGATGGGGTGGGGGGGTATGTATGTTACAGCTATTCTGGGATGGGGTGGGGGGGAGAGGTATGCATGTTAATGCTATTCTGGGATGGGGTGGGGGAGGAGAGGTATGCATATTAATGCTATTCTGGGATGGGGTGGGGGAGGAGAGGTATGCATGTTAATGCTATTCTGGGATGGGGTGGGGGGGTATGTATGTTACAGCTATTCTGGGATGGGGTGGGGGGAGGAGAGGTATGCATGTTAATGCTATTCTGGGATGGGGTGGGGGGAGGAGAGGTATGCATGTTAATGCTATTCTGGGATGGGGTGGGGGGTATGTATGTTACAGCTATTCTGGGATGGGGTGGGGGGGAGAGGTATGCATGTTAATGCTATTCTGGGATGGGGTGGGGAGGTATGCATGTTACAGCTATTCTGGGATGGGGTGGGGGGAGGAGAGGTATGCATGTTAATGCTATTCTGGGATGGGGTGGGAGAGGTATGCATGTTAATGCTATTCTGGGATGGGGTGGGAGAGGTATGCATGTTAATGCTATTCTGGGATGGGGTGGGGGGGTATGTATGTTACAGCTATTCTGGGATGGGGTGGGGTGGGGGGAGGTATACATGTTAATGCTATTCTGGGATGGGATGGGGTGGGGGAGGAGAGGTATGCATGTTACAGCTATTCTGGGATGGGGTGGGGGGAGGAGAGATATGCATGTTACAGCTATTCTGGGATGGGGTGGGGTGGGGGGAGGTATACATGTTAATGCTATTCTGGGATGGGATGGGGTGGGGGAGGAGAGGTATGCATGTTACAGCTATTCTGGGATGGGGTGGGGTGGGGGAGAGGTATACATGTTAATGCTATTCTGGGATGGGATGGGGTGGGGGAGGAGAGGTATGCATGTTACAGCTATTCTGGGATGGGGTGGGGTGGGGGGAGGTATACATGTTAATGCTATTCTGGGATGGGATGGGGTGGGGGAGGAGAGGTATGCATGTTAATGCTATTCTGGGATGGGATGGGGTGGGGGAGGAGAGGTATGCATGTTACAGCTATTCTGGGATGGGGTGGGGGGGGGAGAGGTATGCATGTTACAGCTATTCTGGGATGGGGTGGGGGGAGGAGAGATATGCATGTTACAGCTATTCTGGGATGGGTGGGGGGAGGAGAGTTATGCATGTTACAGCTATTCTGCGATGGGGGTATACATGTTAAATCTACAGTTTTTTTTTTTTAAATGTACTAGGTAACCAGATGACTATAATTTACACTTTCTAGTTATTTAATATTTTACTTGTTTAATATCCTATTGGGTGTGTTTTGTATAACTATCTTGCTGTCTCTGATATCAAATGAACATAGTAGCATATAACTCCTATATGCTGAATGTGTCAAGTGAGCTGGTTTAAATAAATGAACGCTGTAAGAGTGCAGCTGTAATTTATGTAACTGTTACATTGTTGCCACGCTGGACAAGGGGGTACACATTCCAGTTGCACACCACTAGTGGTCACTTCTAGAGCCAGCCTCCTTCAGAAACTGTGCGATCTGTGCGAAGGAGGGGAATTCTGAAGAAAAGGCAGCAACAGTGACTGAATGTTTTCAAGCGAGAGGTTGCCCTGATGTTTGGGTAACTCAAGCCGTTGAGAACAACGTGTAAAAGGCTGTTTCTGTAATTTTCCTGTCAACATGTGGTTTACAAAGTAGTGCTATACAATCGGTTATACACGAGCACTGGCATATCCCTTCCACTGACTCGAAATTGCTGCCTTATTTTCAAGATCCTCCCCTTTTTACATATCGCAGGGCACGCAATTTAAGGGACCGGTTGGTTCATGCAGATTCCTTTAAACCTCCCTGTCCCATCCTCCCTATCAAACCTGGCTGCTCTCCTTGTCTTCAGTGTGCCTCTCTAATAATCGGATTAAAACTGATTCATTTGTACAGGGAAAAGATTTCAAGTAAGAACAAGGATTACATGTAATACTGCAAATGTGATTTATTTCTTATTGTGTCCGTGTGGTATTGGTTATATAGGTAAGACTTCAAGACAACTAAAAATTCGGCTAGGTGAACATAAAAGTTCCATTAGAAGAAGTGATCTTACATCACCAGTAAGTAGCTAGACACTTTCAAGAGTTTAAACATAATGTACAAGCATTGAAATGCATTGGTATTGAGAAGGTCCAAATGGGAAGAATGGGTGGTGATATTAATCAAAACATATTGAGACGTGAGGCTTTCTGGACATACACTTAATACCATTGCACCTTTTGGTATGAATGGGGAATTGGATTGAATCCCTTTTGTGACATAGTATGATAATGATTTGAGATCCTTAGTGCATTCCATTATAGAATAATGTGATTTCCGGTAACCATTCCTTTCCACATGGATATGTATCACTTTTTGTCAATTGTTGTTATAATGTATATTTGACTAATTCAGATACTCTTAAAATAGTTATACAATTTAATATATCAATTATTTTTGAATAATTACTGAGGAATTATGAAATGTAATACTGCTTGTCTTGATTTGAAAATGAATTAATGTATATTTATAACAGACTGATTTGTATACATGTTTATCTTTTGCAACCTATGGTGATTGAGATACGTATTTTTTTTGTGAAATTGGTAACTAGTTTCCTATTTTTAACTTATATATTGCAGCTGTAATTAGTTATTTGAAAATAATTGGTCATTTATTCTTGTTAATGTATGTGAGCTGATTATATGATTAAATAATTGATTGGTATTAGCCTATTTATTGTTGACAATGAGAAAATTGATTAATTGATAGTTTGTTAAACAGAGTACAGCTGGCAGTGTAATAAGAGAAACGCTGAGGACGGCCATTTTATGGTCGAAACGTTCGTTTGATATTTTTATGCTTCTTTAAAAATATGAAAAAGTAATTGCTTCAATTTGCTTTTCTTGATGAGTGAGGACATCTAATGTGAAAGTGATCTAAGCAGAAACACAAATAATACAATTTTAAAAAGGTGAGTAAATAAATATTTAGAAAATGTGGAAAGTATTGCTTTAAACTGCTTCACATCACATTGAAACACTTACAATCACATGTTTTAATGTTACCCTCTGCTTATAATCACCACATTGAAACGTCCCGCCCAGATTATAGAGTCATTAAGGGACTGGCTCCTGATACACCACGTTGGTTATTATCCCAGTCCCGTTAATATCACTCACATTTATCAGCCATCTGAATTACACCCTACTAAATATAGAAGCATAAGATTCAAACTCTGAAATGCAAGAAAGCTACGGTACAGTATTGAAATGTTCTGACCCAATCTAGCACACAGAACGGGTGTGTATGTGTACAGCTTTCTTACATTGTCCATTACAATGCTGTGCTATTTGCAGAATATTAGACTGTACATATTGAAATGATAAATAAATATATTGTAATCAATGCAATACCTAGTACTAGACACATCAAAACAGACATATTAGTTGTATCTTCTGTGTTTTTTAAATTATTTTGCCATGTACTTGCTGAACTCCCAATAAGTCAGCTTCACCAGTTGTCACAGATATTAAAAGGGTTTGAATGTTAAAAACAAAATAATATTTTAATAAATGATTGAATCACATTTTTGTTTAGCACATTCTTTTCTGTGCTATAGTTACATGAATGTGTTTGTCATTCATAGAGGGTGGAACATATTCACAGCACTGCAAACCCATATTTACAGAACTGCATCCGATTTGCAGCTAATGTGTTGATGCAGCAGAAGTCATTGTTTGGGCAAGGTCAGGAGGGGAGCTGTGTCAGAACATTGTTTTAATTACCTGAGCTGTACGGATGAATGGGTGCACCAGGCCTGGCTGTACTGCTGATCACAGCTCAATAGCCACTCTGTGTGAATATGTGTAAACCACTTGAAATATGGTTTCAAAAAATTACCATTTTTAAATAAAATCTAATTTCTACAATACTGCGAAATCTTTACCAAACTAATTGGGACCAGGGGATGAAAACTTGTTTAGATAATCAAATTATAACTGTAATATTGCTAATCAAGAAACCAGGAATAATTAGAATACAGTCACTACGTCTTCAAAGTGTTACTGTATTGTACATAACACATTTGTAGCCTTGAATCAGGTGAAATAATGTGTTATAAAAAGAAACAAGAGCTTTACTTTGCAGAGAGAGAGAGAGAGAGAGAGAGAGAGAGAGAGAGAGAGAGAGAGAGACAGAGACTGTGTTAAAGACTGTGAAAACTGATTAACTAATGACTTCCATTTTTAATGACTACCACAGTGATTAATTGTTAATTGTACAATGGATTAATCTGCATACACTTTTTCATTGTTTTATTACCTGCATTTCTACCCAATTTGAAATGCCCAATTAGATTATCTCCACATAGATTCCACCCTCTTACTGATTAGGATGACAAAAGATGACTAAAAATAATGTCTTCATTATTTGAAAAGACTAAATCAAGGCATGCCTCCCCTCTAGTCGGTGCCTTGACAAATTGCGTTAGGAAGCAGTCATTTGTCATTTCCACCATTTCAATTTTGTCCGTCGTACTCCCCACCGGGTTCTCCCATTTTATACAGGGGAAGTTGAAATCCCCCATTAGTATGGCTTCTCCTTTTCTACACGCATTACGAATGTCATTGTATAACAGATTATTTTGCTCAGTGTCTGAATTTGGCGGTCTATAGCATGCTCCTATTATTATGCCCTTTGAATTTTTGTCCATTATTCTGACCCATATTGATTCTGCATTGTTTTCTTTGTCCTGATTTAACACCTAGTCTTCAAGACTATTTCTTATGTATAGCGCTACCCCTCCGCCTCTTCTGTCCTGCCTGTCTTTCCTATATAGTGTGTACCCACTAATATTATATTCGTCTCCATCACTCTCAGACAACCAAGTTTCTGTAACACCTATCACATCGTAGTTACTTGTTAGTGCAGTAGCTTCAAGTTCTAACATTTTGTTTCTGAGACTTCTAGCATTAAGATAAATACATTTAATAGTTGTCTTACCTGAGTTGTTGCCCTTGTTTTGATGTGGTCTCCCTTCTGTTTTTTTGTTTTCTCCCCCCTTTCTTTCTAGTTTAAATGCTTCTGGACTACTTTTGCTATTGTGTTTATATTTGAAAATTAGACACCTGCTCAATCATTACACTCTTATTTCTTGCCACCAAAATGTATTTATGTGTGTATAATAATAATAATAATAATAATAATAATAATAATAATAATAATAATAATAATAATAATAATAATAATACATAATTTCTTTTTTTAATATGAAGAAGAACAATACTAAATAATATTATCAATAACACTAAATTATATACTACTACTGCTACTGCTACTACTACTAATTATTATTATTATTATTATTATTATTATTATTATTATTATTATTATTATTATTATTATTATTATTATTATTATTATAATAATAATAACAACAACAACAGAATAGGGTAAAGACAGAGAGCCATTACTCAGGACAGAGATGGCATGCATTAAGTGGATTAAATCATGAAATGACAATATAGCATGTTACCCAGTGGTTTTTCCCTATAGTCTCTCTCCCTCGCTCAGTGTCAGTCAATCCTTCAATCCACTACCAGCTAATATGTTAACAACTGTTTTTTTTCAGCCCCAATTGAAGAACATCCCAATGCTCTGGGAATATTCAAGTCTCCAATTTGTACCAACTACAGTCTGCTACAGTACCTGCACTGGCTGCCTGACAGGAGTGACATTTCACTTTGCCGCTGCGAGCCTGGAATATGTGTGGCATTGTTATTCATGCCGGTGAGCGCTCCTGTAATGATCGTCTCACTGCAGCAACCCAGAGCCCTCAGAGAGCAAACAAGAAGCAAAGGTGCCAGAGATCCCCATGCCTTATTAAACAACACCTCCACCAGCGCCTTCCTAACAAAGAGTAACCGCTGGACAATCAGGTGCCAGAGATCCCTGAGCTATATTAAAAAACACCTCCACCAGCACCTTCCTAACAAAGAGTAACCGCTGGACAATCAGGTGCCAGAGATCCCTCAGCTTTATTAAACAACACCTCCACCAGCGCCTTCCTAACAAAGAGTAACCGCTGGACAATCAGGTGCCAGAGATCCCTGAGCTTTATTAAACAACACCTCCACCAGCGTCTTCCTAACAAAGAGTAACCGCTGGACAATCAGGTGCCAGAGATCCCTGAGCTTTATTAAACAACACCTCCACCAGCGTCTTCCTAACAAAGAGTAACCGCTGGACAATCAGGTGCCAGAGATCCCAATGCCTTATTAAACAACACCTCCACCAGCGCCTTCCTAACAAAGAGTAACCGCTGGACAATCAGGTGCTAGAGATCCCAATGCCTTATTAAACAACACCTCCACCAGCGCCTTCCTAACAAAGAGTAACCGCTGGACAATCAGGTGCCAGAGATCCCTGAGCTTTATTAAACAACACCTCCACCAGCGTCTTCCTAACAAAGAGTAACCGCTGGACAATCAGGTGCCAGAGATCCCTGAGCTTTATTAAACAACACCTCCACCAGCATCTTCCTAACAAAGAGTAACCGCTGGACAATCAGGTGCCAGAGATCCCTGAGCTTTATTAAACAACACCTCCACCAGCGTCTTCCTAACAAAGAGTAACCGCTGGACAATCAGGTGCCAGAGATCCCTGAGCTTTATTAAACAACACCTCCACCAGCGTCTTCCTAACAAAGAGTAACCGCTGGACAATCAGGTGCCAGAGATCCCTGAGCTTTATTAAACAACACCTCCACCAGCGTCTTCCTAACAAAGAGTAACCGCTGGACAATCAGGTGCCAGAGATCCCTCAGCTATATTAAACAACACCTCCACCAGCGCCTTCCTAACAAAGAGTAACCGCTGGACAATCAGGTGCTAGAGATCCCCATGCCTTATTAAACAACACCTCCACCAGCGCCTTCCTAACAAAGAGTAACCGCTGGACATTCAGGTGCCAGAGATCCCTGAGCTTTATTAAACAACACCTCCACCAGTGCCTTCCTAACAAACAGTAACCGCTGGACAATCAGGTGCCAGAGATCCCCATGTCTTATTAAACAACACCTCCACCAGCGCCTTCCTAACAAAGAGTAACCGCTGGACAATCAGGTGCCAGAGATCCCTGAGCTTTATTAAACAACACCTCCACCAGCGCCTTCCTAACAAAGAGCAACCGCTCGACAATCAGGTGCTAGAAATCCCAATGCCTTATTAAACAACACCTCCACCAGTGCCTTCCTAACAAAGAGTAACCGCTGGACAATCAGGTGCTAGAAATCCCCATGTCTTATTAAACAACACCTCCACCAGTGCCTTCCTAACAAAGAGTAACCGCTGGACAATCAGGTGCCAGAGATCCCAATGCCTTATTAAACAACACCTCCACTAGCACCTTCCTAACAAAGAATAACCGCTGGAAAATCCACCTGGACAGTGTCAGCGCAGACTATATCCATTAGAAAACACTATTCAACTTTACCCCCTCCCCTTAGGATAAGATATAGCTATACACAACATAAGTAAAGACGATACATACAACAGCACAGTGAACGAACAACATGGCAATGCCTTCAGAAGAGAAATGGCTCATTCATAACTACAAAAAAAACCCCAGACTTTTAATTATTGTGCGTACAATAGACCTGTGGTGCGCAAACTTTTAATATGATGCCCCCTTTTCTTAGCATACATTTTAGACTTGTCACCCCATAAATGAAAGCTGCCATTTAGGCTTTGTTCACTGCAGTTTCACTGACACTCACCACTTGAAACATAATTTCACTGCAATAGACGATGAACAGTGAGACAATGCATACAAAAAAGACTAAATAATCACAATTTTCATGCTTCTAATATTTTCTACTTTCGGATGTGTCACACCATAAATTCCAGAATTTCAAATATACTAGTTTAAACAGATCTGTTTGTTATAACTGCTCTCACCTCTCCTAATGTGATTTAAAGATAAACCCACTTCACTGTGTTTGTATGTGAAATGGGACAGATTGTTTTTGCAACCTTATAGATGAAGATAACCATAATATAAGAAGAACAACAGTGTGTATATTTTTAGTTTGGCCGCACTCTGACTGCTTGCAGCTGCCCCAGCGTAGGTCATCAAGTTTTCAAGTTAATAACATCATGATTTTAATGAGCAAGCCGACAGACACCAGTGGTTTCTTTTTAACATACTGTTAAATTACCTTTCTAATCAGACTAACAAGCTACCAAGGAAAATGAAATAATATCAAGAAAACTGTTAAACTAATCATTAAAGTATTAATCGGTAGAAATCGGTATAATTAATTATGTAGTAAGTCCACCCCCCATTAAGGCCACTTTTATTTGGTCCCTTGCCTGGCCTTAATAACACGATTTAATTTATGTCTGAAATCAGATCACATGTTCTATAAGGCCTTATTGTAATTGCCAGCCCAAAAGAAAAGTTTAGCCTCAGCTATGAAGCGTATGTGACAAGGACGTGGCTACTGTATGTTGTATTGCTATCTGCAATCCTCTATTCAATAAATATCAACTAGCATCAAATCTGGCATAAATACTATACCTTCCCATAGTGCCACCATGCATTTAAAAAAACACTTGCAATATGAATTCTCACAGAACCTTCCATGCGCTGTACAAATTGGCCAGGATAATCCTATCCCGTCTTTCCAAAACTGTGTTAAAAACCACCTGCTCTAACCAGCAGGTACTGTAAAGTGAGCACGAGAAGCGATGGTCTTTTAGTAGTACAATGTATTACACAGTATATCCAGGCCTTTAGTTCAGAATTTCAGAATTGTAAAGCCGTAGCTTCTCACAATCACAATGCAAAACAATGTTTAAATTTATTTTAAAAATACTACTGTATAATACAGTCAGATCAAGTGACATTGCTACATGTTTAAATAAAAGCACTAGGTATGATTCAGCATGCTTTAAGTTGTTGTAACCAAGGTCTAACAGCATACATTACCACTGGTCTCCCTTTCACCGCGTTGCATACTGATTCATTACTTGTTTTGGCAATGTACTGTAGTTTTTCAAATACAATGCTGTACATTACAAGTTTAAACTGCAAGGTCACTGATACAGTTGACACTTAATTACACTAAATAACTGGGACAATGCAATTGTCAGTGGTCAGCAGTAGTCAAATCCACCATTAGCACCACAAGAAGAATGTATGCAGTGAATGTGCATTTTCATCACAGATATCCAAACACCTTACTGTTAGAAGATTAAATGATCTGTTGCTGATTGTGCTTTCAAGGATATCTGAACAGCAGCAACACAGGTATCTCATATAGGTTGCATCCCAGCAACAATAAAGTTGTTTTATACATTTCTAGTTAAAAAAAAAAAAAAGAAAGTTCAACAATGAATGTATTATTGATCGTCATGGCGATTGCAGACCTCAATTCAATGTAGAACGGCCTAAAGTAGAAGAGACTGTCATTTTAAATGTTTTTTTTAAACGGTTAGTTTCATGGAGTAAAGCAAAGAGAAAAATTAAGAAAAAAACAGATACAAAGAAATAAAGAAAGGAAGACAAAGAAATGTGTGATTAAAAATCCCAGCCCACCCCCTTTTGCCATGTCATGTCATCTCTTGAAAACACAGTGCAGGCTCGCTTACTGAGAGCTGATTAGAAATGTTCAACCAACAGCAAAGTGAGGCCCTTTCCGGCAAAAATAAATAGACTGTATGCAAATGTGTTTGTCACTTTGACAGCATGTCTCAATTAAGGCTTCTCACCACTCCGACTAGGCTTAGCGAGCTGCCGCTGCACTCGTGAGCAGACTGCATCACTGATATGTGGGGCTCGACCCTAATCCCCATGCATGCATTTAAAAAAGAATACTGCCTTCCCTGTGCTTTGCTAGCAGAATGTTTTCAGATGTGTAAAACAAGTGACAAACGCTAAAAAAATGCTTCCTCATCTGCATAAAGAACCTTCTCCAGCACCCAAGACTGCTTTGACATTTATTTTCTTAGATTAAAAAAAAACACAGTTAAAATGTTGGTTTGCTTTGTAAGGCAGGCAGGCATAGCTATCTTACTGAAGCCTTAAAAGTTCAGTGACCCACAAGTATGAATGTGACAAGTTAACAGAATTAATTTCATAATTTTAATATCTGAAAAATAAAAGCATCCAGAATCGTTCGGTGTTCCTGCTGTCTCCTCCCCCAGCTGTCTACGGCTATAAAGGATGTTCTCTTTAGTTACATTCAGGTAATAAGACAGGTGAGTCTTCCAATCTGACCAGGTTCAGCTAATAAATTAATTAAGCTACAGTTTAAAATGTGGGATCCCTCATTCTTTGAAAAAGTAGTTTTACTGAGAAGTTAGACAGGGGGCTGCATGTATTTGTTAACAGGGTGAAGCGCACACTGCATTCAAGGACGCTGACAGGATGGGCACTTATTCAGACAGTAAACAGCCAAGGCTGACAATCAAAGTCTATTGTCTGAATCTGGCTGTGTCTCCACAATGTGGTGCTAAACTCCAAGTACTCTTCTCTTTTTCAATTGGATTAGATTACCAGGATTCTGGGGGGTTCAGAACAACAAGAGCCCTTCTAGTCCAGAAATTTGTGACAACCACTCCATACATTACTTTATTGAGCCAACTTGTGAACTGTGCATATCTGGTTAAGAATAAATACATAGTTTACTTAAATACACATAGCTGTAGCTTGTCTCCACTTCCAGAAATACATAATTATTTAATTGGGTTTTGCATGTGTTTTTTTAAACTAAAATGCACACGAGAAACCTGCACACATTGCAAACGACAGGTCAATTAGGCCCTGATTTATGACCTTGTGAAAAAGTGGGTCAACCGGCACATTGCAGTCGAGGTCAGGGCTCTGTGAGAACAGCCCTTATGACTTTGTAGGTTTTTTCATGTATTTTTAAATGTATTTTTAAAGCGCTTGTTGAAATGTGCTGTCAACACTATGACCTGAAAACCTATCCACAGAGAGGGAGCAGCTCAGACAGTCAGTGTTTCCCACTCTGCCCTGCCATTGTGCCTCCAGCCTCTCTGAGGGGTGAGGGAGCAGCTCAGACAGTCAGTGTTTCCCACTCTGCCCTGTCATTGTGCCTCCAGCCTCTCTGAGGGGTGAGGGAGCAGCTCAGACAGTCAGTGTTTCCCACTCTGCCCTGTCATTGTGCCTCCAGCCTCTCTGAGGGGTGAGGGAGCAGCTCAGACAGTCAGTGTTTCCCACTCTGCCCTGCCATTGTGCCTCCAGCCTCTCTGAGGGGTGAGGGAGCAGCTCAGACAGTCAGTGTTTCCCACTCTGCCCTGTCATTGTGCCTCCAGCCTCTCTGAGGGGTGAGGGAGCAGCTCAGACAGTCAGTGTTTCCCACTCTGCCCTGTCATTGTGCCTCCAGCCTCTCTGAGGGGTGAGGGAGCAGCTCAGACAGTTAGTGTTTCCCACTCTGCCCTGTCATTGTGCCTCCAGCCTCTCTGAGGGGTGAGGGAGCAGCTCAGACAGTCAGTGTTTCCCACTCTGCCCTGCCATTGTGCCTCCAGCCTCTCTGAGGGGTGAGGGAGCAGCTCAGACAGTCAGTGTTTCCCACTCTGCCCTGTCATTGTGCCTCCAGCCTCTCTGAGGGGTGAGGGAGCAGCTCAGACAGTCAGTGTTTCCCACTCTGCCCTGCCATTGTGCCTCCAGCCTCTCTGAGGGGTGAGGGAGCAGCTCAGACAGTCAGTGTTTCCCACTCTGCCCTGTCATTGTGCCTCCAGCCTCTCTGAGGGGTGAGGGAGCAGCTCAGACAGTCAGTGTTTCCCACTCTGCCCTGTCATTGTGCCTCCAGCCTCTCTGAGGGGTGAGGGAGCAGCTCAGACAGTCAGTGTTTCCCACTCTGCCCTGTCATTGTGCCTCCAGCCTCTCTGAGGGGTGAGGGAGCAGCTCAGACAGTCAGTGTTTCCCACTCTGCCCTGTCATTGTGCCTCCAGCCTCTCTGAGGGTTGAGGAAGCAGTTCAGTCTACACACAACCAATCCTTGGCCTTTACAGTATTATAAAACATGTCTGTGACCCTTTGATCTTCTGATTGATTCATTCTACGAATATACTAACAGAAAATGGCTGAGTGGCTTTGAAGAGAAGGGGAGTGCGGAGCAGACATATTGTTCATTAACGAATTAACAGTTAGTGCTACGAATCCACAGAAAACGGGATTCCTTAACGAAACCACAGTGAGTCAGATCAACAGAAAAGCAAATACCATTTTATTACGCAACCAATCATTTCAACAATTAGTACTACACATTTCAAATGTAACACTTAGAAAAGGGCTTGCAGTTTCAATTTAGCATTTCATATTGTTTGCTAAAAGTAGGGCAATACAATTATACATTAACAATGTAAAACTTTTTTTTTCAGATTTACAAATTGTGACAAAGCTTCTTTATTTACAGTATAACTTTGAACACAGTTCTGGGTTAAACACGTCTTTGGTGGATAAAGCACGCTCCACAACATGGGTTTAAACAGGATGATACCTGTATTATATTTGTTCCAGTGTCCCTTTTCCAGCGGGAACACGGCTTCATTTAACAAATCACAGATTTAATATACTTTGTTTTAACGTACACCGCATTCAGGTCTGTACACAGTTCCTTGCCTTCACACAGACAGCTATTGTCTTTGAAACCAGTCCTTTTATACCTACCTGGCTTGTTAAACAATTTCAGGGAACCAGGGTTATGTATGAAATGTAACCATTACTGAATGGGTGAGTATACCCAAGCCGTCACAAGGGCAAGATTGCCAAATGACGGGAATTGATACAAGGCTAAACTGAGAGGCTGCCCTGTGCGTTACCATTCGGAACCCCAGTAACAAGTAGCTAGGGTGAAAAAACTGAGGGTGAATTTCACCTTTATGCCTGTTGTATAAGGTTGACAGGGAAGCCGCCCTAACCACTCTAGTTCCAAAACTAGGATTTTGAGGAATCACAACATTCAGTCTGTAGAACCTAGTAAGGGTTTAGGGAGTAGCCCACACTACTGCATGAAATATTTCCTTGACAGATGTACCCTGGAATAAAGTCCACAAAGTTGCAAGGCCTCTGGTGGAATGGGCAGTAAGCTTTTCTGAGGGGGCAAGTTGGCCAGCTCATAGGCAGTGCTGACCGTGTCTGCTACCCACTTGGACAGCCACTCCACAGACAGGGCTTGACCATGAGACTTTGCCCTATCGCAGACAAAAAATTGATTAGACATAATAAGCATGGACAGTGCGTATCGAGCGGTCGTTCCCTGTCAGACTGGAAAGGTGGATGGAAAGCCTCCAATTCCACAGACTGGTTGACATGGAAAGCTGAGATAGTCTTCTGCAAGAAGGCAGGATTGGTATGCAGCGTGACCTTTGTCCAGGCTTTCGTGTTAGAGAATGCCTGCATCTCTCTCGCTTTAAAAGACAGCAATTTCAGCTATCTGCAGGGGTTCAAATGGAGGCTTCATGAGTCCAGCGAGGGACAATGTCCTTCATAGGCGGACGAAGCCACCAAGTCCCTTTCAAAAATTGCCCCTCCAGGAAGTGAGCTCCTGGGGAGACGGAGTCAATCTTGACATGGCAAGCTGAAATAGCTGCCAGATAGACCTTTAACATGGAGGGGGATTTCCCCTCGTCAAAAAGGTCCTGCAAAAATCACAGTATAACTGCCATGGGACAGGTCGTGGGGTCAAACCCACGAGGCAGGTACAACATCTGGATGATGCCCCACTTGTAGCCATACTGGGAGTGTCAATAAATGTGTTGGAAGTCCCAAGTGACTCAAATGCAGCCGTTCAGGGGCCAGACCCAGAGCTGCAGGCTCGATGGGTCGGGATGCCATACGGTCCCCCGCACCTGGCTGAGCAGGTGACGGCGCATCAGCAGTCTCCACAGCTGGCCTATCAGGAGCTGCATGAGGGTTGAAACCCAGATTCTCCTGGGCCAGTATGGAGCTACTAACAGCACCATGGCCCAGTCCTGCCTGATTTTCTCCAGACATAGCGGGAGCAGCACAAGCAGTGGGAAGGCGTATAAACAGATGCCTCAGCCACTGGTGTGCCAAGGCATCTATTCCCAGTGGTTCCCCACCTCCTATTATGGAGAACCAGAGGGGACAGTAGGTTGATTCCTGGGAGGCAAAGAGGTCTATCTCGGCTCTCCTGAATCTCTCCCAGAGGAGGCTCACCACCTCGGGGTGAAGCCTCCACTCTGAGCTCCACTGACCCTTGAAAGGAGGTCCGCCGCCCAGATGAACTGCCCAAAGTGAGAGGAGGTTCTCGTGCACCCACAGCAAAAGCTTGTGAGCCACGCGATTGAGACTGGGCAACCGCAGGCCGCCCTGGTGGTTGATGTAGGCCACAACTGTTGTGTTGTCTGTGTGGACAAGCACATGTCTCCCTTGAACCTCCTGCAAAAAATTCTGCAAGGCCTGATAAACTGCCTGCACCTCTAAAACATTGATGTGGAGACCCTTCCATGGGGGGTTCTACACACCTTGCATGTCTTGGCCATTCCACACAGCACCCCAGCCCAGGCTGGACGCGTCCGTGGTGACGACCTCCCTTCTGGTGACACTGTCAGTGCTATGTCTAGGTGTAGATGGGCCGGGTGTTTCCGCCAAGAGAGTGCTAAGGAGAGACCAAATGGCAGGACACAGAACTCGTACACGGGGTTCCCTGGAAGGCGAGCTACAGGGACTTCCTCTGCTCTGGTTTTATGGGGATGTGGAAATAGGCGTCTTTGAGGTCCTGCACAGGTTCAGTGACTTCGGTACTGTTTCTGTACCAGTTCGGTGTCTGCGGCACGGGGTCGGTACTGGTCAGTTCTGCACCAGTTCAGTGACTTTGGTACCAGTTTGATGGTTTTGGCACTGGGTCAGAACCGGGTCGGTCCGGTGTATTTAACACTGAGTTGGTACCGGTTCGGAACCGGCCGGCCTTAACACCGGGTACCGGGTTGGGATCGGACGCGGCTCGGTTTGGCACCGGGTACTGGTGCGGTAACCTCGGTCCCAGTTTAGTACTGGGTCGGGATCGGGAGTAGGTCCGTGATTTCAGTACTGGTTCGGTACGGGTATACCAGGTTGCAGTTACCGCGGGTGGCAACGTACAATACCTGTAAAACTTACTGGCAAAACCACTCAGTCAGTACCAACACGACTGAGGGAAGCCTGCTTATTAGAATGAACTAACAGCCTTCACAATGGTGATGCTAAAATAGCTGTCACTAAAACGGCATTGAGATACTGTGGTTTTGATGCAAACTAACAACAGTGCTGAAGCGAGTATCTTGGTCCTGCACAATGCTGCTGCTGAAGCAAGCAGCTGCTCTTACTGCACGCGTGCAAGCGCCACGTTACAGACAGGCCTGCGCAGGATTATCTGAAAGACAGAAATAACACAATGACAAAAGATTTTCTCAACAAAAAAAGTAATTTAACAATTACATAAATAAAATAAAACATCTTGTATGGTGCTAATTAGCAGAAACAAGAAATAAAATAAGCTCCAGCCAGAGCTATGCAGCCTGGGGGAAGAGCACAAAATCAGCTGACTTATGTTGCTGGGTCCCTGGGAAGGAGCGACTCGAGCCGCTGGTTTCACGCGGGGCACAAGGTCGCAGCGGGACGTAACTAGCAACAGACTGTAGTGCAAAAACACACGTAAATAGAAAAACTATTACATCGATTCGCTTAAATACCGCATACAAAATGTGTAAAAACACAAAATGCTAAATATATACAGATATAATCAACAATGTACTTACCTGAACAAGGCGCTCTGATCAGGTCAGTCTTGAAAGGAAAAATGGTGCGGAAATCTCGAAAAGCAGCTTTGGTATAAAGTTTTCAGTTCAGGGGTCTTTAGGCGGTAAATACCCATTTGGTAATGTTTACATTTCATACTTGAAAGGGATCTACCAATAGCTTCTGCTGCTAATGGTGTAATAACTGTGCAATTACACTGGGGTGGCCTGTGCCACGGTGATACATGAGGTAACAAGATGTGGATCACAAAGTAATTTCCATAGAAGAGCAGTAACCACTGGTAGTGCCCAAGTTTTTACAATGTAATTGTCTGGTTCAATGTTCAGTGTTCTAGCTCTATGTTATTATATTTCTCAGTTTGTGACAGTAGACCTGCAGAGGGCTTTTATCTGAATGGAAGATGTAACCCTGCCAGATGCCTGCAGAGCGTGGACGGCTGCTCTTCTGCACACACCACACACTACGGCCGGGGATCACCGCGCTTTCTAAGTCAAGCAAACCCCATTTACAAATACTGTACTTTTCAGCAGATTTCCTGCGCTTTCCTTTCACTGAAGTACCCACTTCATGATGACATCCTCCTTTGCTGCGGGGCTACAGCGTTTCCCTCCTCTCACCACAAAACCATCCTGAATATAAAATCCCTGAGTTAAATATTTCTCTGCACTGCACACTACACAACTGTGCGCGGGCCGCTACCAACTGACAATCCCACTTAGTTTGTGGAATACAGAAATGTGAGAAGGCCAAAAGTATACTAAAATGTTACATAAACTCTGTAGAAATATTTAATGCAAGCAAACAATAATAATATCATATCACTATATTTATTCTGATAAAACTGTAATTCCATTTCCAAAAGTGTTTTTTGTTATGGATTATTAGGAGATAAACGTACGGTACACATAATGAAGCAGGTACTTCAGAAGAACGTAAGCTAATAGTATTTTTGACATGTATTGCAGCATTTTAAAAGTTGTTTCTTTGACCATTTATAATTATGTGATGTGTGTTGTGTATGCGTGGCTGCTTCTGCGGGTGGTGTTTTTTTCAGGTAGTGTTTTGGAATGTACTACTCTGTGCAGCTTTTACAAGGTTAGCGCTTTTGGTTTCTCTCTAGCTGACAATAGTACTGAATTGCGTAGAGAAGTTTTGTGGAGTAATGGTCAAATACATCTCTCCTGAGGTAAAAGGCATGCAAGCAAGTGAAGAACTCCACTGCATTATCTAGCCATTGAATCTGCTGCCTTTGTAAATACATGCATGGCAAATAGCTGTGTGTCAAAATGAGCTCTGAGTGACGGTAAAATTAGGCAAAACCATTTTATTGTATTTTCAAGTCTAATTAGTTGTCCTGTTTTCCTTTCTGTTTAAGAAGTGAAGCACAGGCTGCCGCTGGCAGGGCTGCCAGCAGCCAGAGTACTCCCTGACAGCTGGTGAAATAAAGTTTTAACCTGTCAGCAAGTCTGTAGAAAACAGTCAGTAATCTTGGAGCAAATTATGTGATGCCGTCTCCCATCAGTGTATCTGTTTACCATTATGGAATGGAAATAAAGTCATCAAACAGGCCTTGGAAACAGAATCTACACAGCCGACAGCTTTCAAGACGTTTTCCAATTAAAGAAAAGGAAACAACTGACTCTCAGTTAGTGTGACATAAGTTACCATCATATAAATACAAATAAAATGCTGTTTTAATACTTGAGAATTACTCATAATTACCATAAATTACATTATTAACCTTATGGATCATCTAAGCCAATCCATGCCCTCCGAAATCCAACAGGACTTTAGAATCTTGAAACTTACAAAACAGCATTCAAGTAGCCAATGTGACTCAAAATAAACTTAAAAACACATTTTAAAACAGTCTTCAGTTCTGGGTTTACAATAGCAGTAATATTCTCCTCAGTAGCCATTACCTGCAGATAACTGACCTTTCATTTAGTGGCCTCCCCTTTGGCGCGGGACCCCTCATCACAGCCAGTTCCTAGCAGGTATTGAGCACTATGTCGGACACTAGTGCTTGAGACTCACAGGGAGAACGGGGAGCGCACATGATAGTTTGTTAGCTACGACTACTTTAAGTTACGGGGGGCTTCAGTTATTTTTTTTTTGCTGTAAAAGAAAATGGAATGAAAAGAGATGAAAGAAAAATAGAGCTCCACCCACCTGCCCAAAATGCACTGTGATTGGCCTGCGCTCCTCCCTCTGCTTTCCCTCCTTCCTCTCCGTCGATGGGGATGCGGTGACCCTCGGTTGCATTTCGTCCGTGGCCACAGAATATCCGTTTTCAGCGATATCCTGCATGGTAGGAAAAGGTGATTTGCTTGGCAAGGAAAACTCTTGATTGAGGGTGAGGGGTAAGGAAGAGGTACTACGGGATAAGGCAGACTAAGCAGATAGATGTTAGGAACAGACAAACGGCAATAACAAACAAAAAAAAGAAACAAAAAATCCAGTCAGCATAGCAAACGAGAGAAAGAAGTTAGCACACGATTTACTAACAACATATCATTGAACTCAACAGTGTTCTGTTCGAGAACACTTTCAAGACGTGTCTGTTTGAAGTAGCTAATGCAACCCCATTCCCACTTACAAACTGCTGCAGAAAGACAACACAAATGAAGACCTACTGTAAGATGAAATGTGGTCTCAGCCTACTGTTCTTCAACTATTTTAGTGAGGGTTCTCATGTTATTCAGATTTTCAGAGCATTGTTTAATCTAATGAATCTAAACTCTCTTCATATATTCCAAAAAAACATTCCGGAACAACCCTGCAGTGTTTACAAGAAACACAGTACTGCACCTTTTCCCATTATAGCGTAGCTAAAGTCTAAATAATAATCGACTACAAGGTTTCTTTATTTGGTGAAAACTTGGTTTTATTTTTTCTTTGTAATTGTCATGAACTGTGTTGAGCACCTGTATAAAGTATCAACAAACAAAAAATATTATTATTATTATTATTATTATTTATTTCTTAGCAGACGCCCTTATCCAGGGCGACTTACAATTGTTGCAAGATATCACATTATTTTTTACATACAATTACCCATTTATACAGTTGGGTTTTTACTGGAGCAATCTAGGTAAAGTACCTTGCTCAAGGGTACAGCAGCAGTGTCCCCTACCAGGGATTGAACACACAACCCTCCGGTCAAGAGTCCAGAGCCCTAACCACTACTCCACACTGCTGCCCAAAAATATATATATTTGAGTGAAACTGAGCTCTTAGTTTGTGCAGATAAAAACACATGTGGAGTTCTTTCTCTCTTGTATTGTTATCTTCTTCCTGTCTGTTCTATTTCCTGTCTTTCTCACATACCAATCCTTTACCAGGGGCCATGACGGCTCTCGGCGGCCCTGCGTTCCTGCACAATACCATCTTGGTATGGACAAGTGGTGTGAATGCGGCAGTTCTAGACACCATCGTTGCCATCTGTCAGACAAGTCTGATGGCAGCTCTTCATCCCAGTCCAGTCCTCTTTCCCACATTTCTTGGAAGAGACATTTTACACGAATAGTAAAAGGAGTTAAAAAGCCAATTAGATCAAAAATTCGTGCTGCAGATTGCAGAACGCTTCTCTAGTGTTCCTTCGTCCCTACACAAAATCGTCCGATTCCAGCTTCCACACTAAGCCTAACACCTTCAGCACTGTTCCATGAATTTTCAACTCTGTGGTCTGGTCAACTGCGTTCTCCTCCCATCGCGCTCTGGCATTGGTGGCAACCTGTTGGTCATGCTGCGCTTGTCTTTCAATGCTAAGGCCAAACATCGCAGCACCTGGTCATGACGCCAAGCAAACCGTCCTTGGCTAAGATCCACCTTCATCCTGTCAAAATGTGTCTTAATGTAGCTGGCGATGAACACAAATGTCACCACGAAGCCTTTCCTACCTATAGATTAAGGTTCTGTGGTGATGGAAGAACATCATATGTTGACCTGATGAGGAAACTGATCCTGCTCTGTTCCAATGTCCATAGATCTCGCCAGCTGATCTCGGGCCAGTGCAGAAAATACAAGAGAAAACTATTTTTCCACAGAATACAGAATAACACAATTACAGTTCAGAAAATAAACAGCTTGTAACTTAAAACGAGAATTTTTATGGAACGCCATCTGGAGCTAAGCAGCCTGTGGTTTGTACGGGACGTAACACCAACAGGCTGTAGTGCACAATATACGCGTAATTAATTAAAAAAAAATAATAAATAAAAATCTACTACAGTGCAAATAAAATATTGCATAAATTATGTAAAACGCAATAATTACCGAAAATGATACGCAACAAGTACTTATCTGCATTTCATTCTTTTCTTTTTATTACTTAATGCTCTGTTTTCGGCTCCCTCTCAGCACCCTCTCCCGTAGCCATTTCTACATCCTTTCCTCTACTTCTCCCTACCATGACTAACTTTAATATCCCTGTAATCCTCTCCTCTTGTTCCTGTCCTCTGGCTTCTCCCTACTGCTACAAATCTAACTCCTCTAACCTGACCCCCCCCCACCAACCGCACTCTCTCTAGTGCCCTCTGGAATTGTTGTTTGGCTTCCAACAAAGCTGACTTTATCTCTGCCTTTGCCTCTCACCTCTCTCTTGACTTCCTTACTCTCACTGAAGCCTGGATTTCCCCTGATTACACTATCAATCTGGCTGCTCCCCTCTCTCTTTGTTCTCTCCCCACTCTTCTTGCCGCTCTGGACAGGATGGGGGAACAGGACTTCTGCTCTCTCTCTCTCTCCCTGCTCTTTTCTGTCTCCCCTGCTCTCTCTGTTAGCACCTTTGAGTTTCATGCTATTGGAATCACCTCTCCTTGTCGCCTCCTCCTCATTGTTCTCTACCAACCTCCTGGACCCTTCACTTTCTTGATGAGCTTGACTTCCCTCACTTCCCTTCCTCATTTCTCCCACGCTACACAGCTGCTCCGCTCCCTCTACTGGCTCCCTATTGCTGTTCTTATCCAATTCAAAACTCTTGTACTCGCCTATTGCTGTCTTGACCTTTCTGCTCCAGGCTATAATTTCTCCCTACACCCCCTCTTGCTCCCTCCACTCCTCCACCACCGGCAGATTAGCTGTACCCCCCCCCAATCCCCTGCTTCCAGAGCCCGGTCCTTCTCCACTCTTGCCCCTCAGTGGTGTAACGACCTACCCACGGATATCAGGACTGCTCAGTCCCTGACCACCTTCCGGCGCCTCCTCAAGACACACCTGTTCAGACAGCACCTGTAAACCTCACAGCTCTCAACTATACTGGAGTATATGGCACCCAATGTACTAGTACTTGCACTGAACTGCTCCATACCTTGCCGAATTCTGTGACTGCTCTTAATTATAACTATTTCCTATATCTTGTACATGATTTTACTCTTATAGGTATCCATATTCACGGTTTTTGTAATTGCTCTTATTTGAAATAGTTTTTGTTCATCTATCATACTTACTATGTGCTCTTAAATGGACTTTAGGTTTTAGTTACATTTTATTCCAGTTGAGTTAATGTAACATGATCCCTGGAATAGCTCCAATAGCTGAAGGGGTCATGGGTCATGGGGAACCATGTCCTGTTCAGATTCTAGTTCCAATCCAGGCTAGCTTGAACACTCTCCAAAGGTGTTATCCAGTTCAGACAATAAACAAGCAACAGTTAATTACAGCAAGTGTACGCGTGCCTGAGACGCGCTGAATAAATGGACCGCTAAGGGTTAAAGGGTGAGAAAGGTTCAAAGATACCCAGAATGAATTAATTACACATTCAGTGTTACATGTGTCACACACAGAACACTTTCTTATGTCTGATAGAGACACTGTTAGCAAAATATGGGAGCTGAACAAACCAAAATCTTAGTCTCATGTGTTACTACAATGATTAGACACGTGTTGCTGACTGAATAAACTAAAATCTTAGTCCCATGTGTTATTACAATGAGATAATATTATTTATTTTGTTAATCTATCATTTAAAATGTATGATCTATTTATCCCTGTTTTGGATCTGTCTCATATTTTATTTTTCTAAAACATAAATAAAATAAAATAAATTTGTCAGTACTGTGTCCTGTATCCAAAGTAACTACCTAATTATATGGACTCACTCCTTCAAGCATGTAACTGACATCTACACCCAGCCTTAGACAAGCACAACAAAGAAGCATGCACTATCCAGTGTGCTATTCCTAATGCTGCTCTGCTGCTGGTACCAGGCTGCAGTGTGGAGCTTCACCTGAGGAATCAGAATGCTTCCTTTAGTTCTGCAGAGACACTGAGCAGCGTCTCATGCAACAGGCACACACACAGAGGTGGAGCTCAGCTCACCAGCACTCTTAGTGTAAGTATGAGAAAAGCCTGACAATGAACGAAACAAAACACATAAAGAGAAACGGAACATGTCCACAATAAATGGACAGATGGTAATGCATTTTCAAGAGCGCTAAACAAGATGGCTGGAAGTGCCTATGTCTGGATTACATAATGCTTTTAAGATGAGGTTTTTAATGCACTTGTGCATGAAGGAGCAAGAGCAAAGCATAAAGAGAAGTACCTTCTGTTTCAACCGATTTTTCACCTCCTTTATACCCATTCTGGCGTGGTCCTTGGCCTGCAAGAAGAATTGAGCAGTATTAGTCACACACTGATTTCACATTTCTGGTATTTCCATTTTTGACTGCTAGATTGTTGTCTATCAGGTATGAAAATTACTTGAAACTACAGTGAAACCTGCTTAATATCACTCTGGTTAACCCTGACATTTAACTGTAATACAACGGGTTATACCCCACCTACTTTCACTTAGAGAAATAAAAGCATACCATTAGAAGGCATTACAAGAAAATAAGTAATGCTCATTTTGTTATTGCTGAACTCCTAATGAGGTCAGCTCTGTTTATTGTCTCCATTTTGCTCAGTACCTTTCAAGGGATATTAAAAGGGATAGACTGCACTTTCTATGAATATCTGAATAGTTTTGAATATAAGGTTCAGACAAATTATCAGAATAAAATCATTTAATGATATAAAACATTATTATCATAACCCTGGTTCCCTGAAATAGAAATGTAACCATTACCGTATGGGTATTTACTCTTATAGACCCAAAACCTGAATAAGATATATCAAAGCTGCTCGTAGTCATGGCCCGCCTCCAAGGGTACAAAAACACTGCGGTCACAGACCTCAACACCATTTTTCTTCAGGTCTGCTGCAATCATCATGGACACAGGGACCTTCTATTTCAGGGAACCAGGGTTATGATAATAACCTAACATTCCCATTCAAGTACGAAATGTAACCATTACCGTATGGTTAAGTGTACCAAAGCCGTCGCAAGGACAAATAATGCAGGACAATTGGAATGCTACAAGGCTAAGCCGAGAGGCTGCCTTGTGTGTTACCACCCGGAACCCCAGTAACAAGTAGCTAGGGCTAAAAAACTAAGGGAGAAACTCACCTCTATATGCCTGTGTTGTAAGGGTTCCAAAACCAGGGTTTTGAGGATCCACGACATTAAGTTTGTAAAATCTAGTAAAGGTATGGGGAGTAGCCCACCTCGTTGCACTGCATATGTCCTTGACAGATGCACCCTGGAATAAAGCCCACGAAGCTGCCATGCCCCTGGTGGAATAGGCAGTGAGCTTTTCTGGAGGGGGCAAGTTGGCCAGCTCATAGGCAGTCCTGACTGTGTCTGCTATCCATTTGAACTGCCTCTGCTTAGACAGGGTTTGACCATGGGACTTCGCCCAATAGCAGACAAAAAATTGTTTGGACTCCCTGTCAACATAGTGAGCCAGGGCCTGAGCTGGGCAGAGTGTATGAAGCTGACCCTCTCTGTCAGACTGGAAAGGAGGTGGATGGAAAGTTCCACAGACTGGTTGACATGAAATGCTGAGACTGGCTTCGGCAAAAAGGCAGGATTGGTATGGAGAGTAACCTTTGTCCTGGCCCCTGTAAAAATGAAGCAGGCTTTTGCAATGGAGAATGCCTGCATCTGACTCACCCACTTTGCGGAGGTGATAGCAAGCAAGAAAGCCGCTTTGAGTGAAAAATATTTCATCTGAACTGAATGCATGGACTCATGGAAGCTTCATGAGTGCATTAAGCACCTCGTTTAACCTCCAGCGAGGAACAATGTCCTTCATAGGCGGCCGAAGCCATCAAGCCCCTTTCAATAATTGCCCCGCCAGGAAGTGAGCTCCTGGGACTGAGTCAATTTTGACAGGGCAAACCAAAATGGCTGCCAGATAGACCGCTTGGGCAGTCTCCATGGCTGGCCATTCAGGATTGAAAATCAGAGTCTCCTGGATGAATAAGAGGATACTAGGATACACCCCAGGGAATTATGCAGTGATAAAAATCAAAATTATGCAAAATTATGTGGTATCTCTGTACAAGTATGTACAAAGCAACAAAAGTATTGTGCAGTTGTATTAGGTTCTTCTCTCATACTGGATATCAAAATACTAGCATAAGTAAAAAAAAAAAAACAAAAAAAAAAAACAATTCTAAGATTGAAATAAAGGAACACCAGCTCTTTCAGTTTGTCTTCCGAAAGAGAACACCTCTGACCAGACAGGCCAAGATTAAACAGCGAGTTGCTGCGCTCAGCATCAGCTGTACTTTTACTGCATTTATGTATTTGAAAGCTAATGTTTTCAAATTAGGAAGATGGTCAGCTGTCGATGACCAAAAAAAAGTCGATGTCAATTTCCCCTAGCAGTACAGCGCTCTGGATTGCATTGGGTGCCACCTTTAAAAAGCAAAGCAAAGAACATATTTTACTCTCTCTTTTGCTTATATATTTGCAACGTGGGACCTTTGTTGCGACATTTTCTAGCAAAATCGATCAATGTTCCCTTTATCCTCAGTGTGCTCCAACATTTTTATCTATCCTTCACTGTTAACGGCGATATTATTTAATATTACGCATCTATGTGTGGTGATAAGTTGTATGTGTAAATTCCGCAGGCGTGTAATTGCGTAATTCCCCGGGGTGTACTAGGAGCACCTTGTCCTGGTGCTTCCACAGCGGGAGCAGGGCAAGCGGTGGGACGGCATATAATAGTTGCCTCGGCCACTGGCGTGCCAAGGTCTCTATTGCCAGTGGGTCCCCACCTCCTATTATGGAGAACCAGAGGGGGCAGTGGGTTGATTCCTGAGAGGCAAAGAGATCTATCTCTGCTCTCCCAAACCTCTCCCAAATGAGGCTCACCACCTCGGGGTGAAGCCTCCACTCTGAGGCACTGGGGACTCCTTGAAAGGAGGTCTGCCGCACAGTATGTCACCACAGGCAGATGTACTGCCCGTAGTGAGAGGAGGTTCTCGTGTGCCCAGAGCAAAAATCTGCAGGGCACACAATGGAGACTGGGCGACCTGAGGCCGCCCTGGTGGTTGATGTAAGCCACTACTATTGTGTTGCCTGTACGGACAAGCACATGTTTCCTTCGAACCTCCTGCAAAAAATTCTGCAAGGCCAGGTGAACTTCCTGCAGCAATACAACATTGATGTGGAGACCCTGCCAAGGGGGGGGTTCCACACACTGCTGCCATTCCACACAGCACCCCAGCCCAGGCTGGATGCATCCGTGGTGATGACCTCCATTCTGGTGACACTGCCCAGCAGGCTGTTTCCACCTTTAGACAGTGACAAGACACTGTTAATAGGCAGGCGTGGTTAAACGCGGGCTGAAAAAACCTGGTGTTGAACCAGGCCTGCAGAGGGCACACTCGCAGGAGGCTCAATGGAAGGGTCTGGGAAGCTGCTGCAATCAAACCCAGAAGTCTCTGGAACGTCACTACCGTGAGCACTCTGTTGAGCTGAAAGGGCTCCAAACAGGTGGCTCTTTGCATGATTCACCATAAGGCCCAACCGTTGAAGGTGGCCGGTGACAAGTTCCGTGTGGGCTGTTCTCTGAAAAGCGAACTGCAGATACTTCTTGTGCACTGGTTTTAAGGGGATGTGGAAAAAGGTGTCTGAGGTCCACCACGGTCAACCAGTCGTCTGGCCTGATTGAACATTTTGAAACTCTTTCGGCTCAGATAAAGGTTGACCTGTCTGAGGTCGAGGATTGGTCTGAGGTCACCATCTCGTTTGGAAACAAGGAAGTACCTGGAGTAGAACCCTTCATCCAACTGGAGGGGGTCTATCATGTGAATAGCCCATTTTTGCAGCAGAGCTGCTACCTCCTAAGATGTCACAGCGATGTCCTGTTGGTCTGTGACTAATGTAGTCACGACCCAAAAGGGAGGGAGATCGTGCTTGAACTACAGTGAGTATCCGGTCTGAACGATAGTAAGCACCCAGATGTCTGTGGAGCATGGCAATAGTCCAGATGGCTCTCTGTGGCAGCAAATCCCTAGGGTTGCTGCTTAGCCTGTGGCTTGGCCTGCGGCTTCTGTCTCTGCGCAGGGCAGCGGAACCTAATAAAGCCTCCGTGGGTCGGTTTCCAAACATCACCTCTGGCAGCGGGCGCAGCCAGCTGTGCCGGTCTTTGAGGCTGCAGAGGCCTAGGGCGCCAGTATGCCGCTGGTTTATATACTGGAGGTTGTTGCCTGGGAAGCAGGCGAAACAGCTCCTTCGTGGATTTGCACACGGTGAGAGCGTTGCAGCACGTCGTCCACTGCGGGACCAAACGTATGCCCTGGTGCAATCGGGGCGTCTAACAGCAGTGCCTTGTCCCCCGTCAGGCATGTGTGCCTGGGAAAGCTGCCCGTTGAGTTTAGACACACAGAGCAGGTTCTTGTTAACCAAGCGCAGCTTATCCAACTGTTGTGGTGAGGGCCTGTGGTTCTCAGAAAGGGACCTCAGCAAATGGCACTGGTAGGCTACCAGGTTGCTGTTATAATGGCCCAGCCTTGCAGCAAATGCACTGGCTGAATAGGCGAGCTTAAGGATCACCTCAGAGACCCGGCACTGCTTGTTGGGGGAGGTAGCGCCCTTGAACAGGAGCGCTAAATTAAGCGCCTGGACCAAGGCGGCAATAGAAGCCACCACCGGCAGAAATTGGGCCAGTCCCAGCTTCTCTGCATCATGTAGGGTGTCCATCGACCAAGAAACAGCAGGAGCTGTTGCCAGGTGACCCCATGAATACTGCATTTCAAAAAGAAAATCCAGGTGCACTGGGGGGGGGGAGGGCGGGGGGACGGGACACGGGAGAAATGGTAGACACATCATTGAATATGGACTGCCCTGTTTTGCCTTCTGTAGGCCAGGGCACTTGCAAAATTGCAGTGGCCTTTTCTTTATCAGCAGCAGAAGCTCTGCTGAGAGGGAGAGCTTAACTGCAGGGGATGTGCTGTCAGACTGCGTCCTCAGGCGGGAACGCCAGTTCCTGTTCGCCCGCCTCTTCAGAGACACCGATGGACAATATGTCTGTGCTCATAGCTCCCTGGGGCCCCAAGAGAGGCAGGTGGCGCTGAACGTTCCCGCAGTAATTCCGCGAGAAGTTCCTAGGTGGGGAACAGCTGCCCACAGCTTTTCCATCTGCCGATCGTTTGGAACAGTGACTCTTCTTCTTCCTCGGTGGATGTGAAGAAGCAGAGGAAGATGAGGAAGACTCTGATGATGGTTCCTTGTATGGGCTACTTTCCCGGGTGCATCGTCCGGTCTCCCTTGGCACAGAGCCATGGAGTGAGGACGCAGCCACCTCTCTAACAGAGGGTGATGGGGAAGAGCGCTGTGCAGGAGCTCTGTAGAGCTGCAGGAGAGATGTATCTCCAGCGTGCGCTTAGAGAAATGTGCACAAAACTCACAGAAGCTGTGATTTACCAGTGCCTCCTTGGTGTGTTCTGGCCTCAGGCAGGAAGAGCATCTGCCGTGCTTGTCCTCAACAGGCAGACTGGCCTTGCATGTGTCGCAGGCATAAAACCCAGGCATGATGCAAGAAGCAAGCAATGCAGTGTGCAGTATACAGATATACAGGTGTACAGGCAGGCCAAGACCCGAACAAGACCGAACCGGAGGAGTGAACACCAGTCGGTAGTGCGCCATGTAGTGACTTTAGCACCAGGTTGGTATGGTACAGTACCGGGTCGGTTCGGTAACGGGTCAGAACCGGGACGGCACTGGATCGGTACCGGGTCGGTAGGGTACGGTACTGGGACCGGAATGGAGTGGGTCAGTGACTTCGGTACCGTACAGTATGGGTCCACTGGGTCGTAGTTACTGCGGGTAGCAATATACAGGGATGCCCACCTGTACAATCCACTGGCAAAATCACTCAGTCAGTACCCACATGAGACTAAGGGAAGTCTGCTTGTTAGAATGTACTAACAGCCGTCGTAATGGTGATGCTAAAGCTGTCACCAAAACGGCATCAAGATACTGTGGGAGAGAATGCAAGCAACCACAACCGAAGCAAGTATCTTGGTCCAGCAGCTGCTCTCACTACACATGGGCCTGCGCTTAGTCTGTGAAAACAGAAAAAAACAATAAAATACAGTACATTTACACCATAATATAAAATGTCGCGTAATTGTAGCCGAAGTCAAAACGAGAAATAAATAACTCCAGTTGGAGCTATTGCAGCCTGGGGGGAGAACACAAAGTCAGCCGAGTCATGTTGCTTGATCCCTGGGAAGGAGCGACTCAAGCCGCTGGCTTCACGCGAGGCACAAGGCCGCAGCGGGATGTAACGAACAACAGGCTGCAGTGTACAAATAAGCGTAATTAGTAAAACTAACACAGCGATTATTTGTAATATCACATAGAATTTGTGCAAAAACACAATAAATGCGAAATATATATCAGAAAGAGTAGCAAGTACTTTTCTGAACCAGCTCTCTTGTCAGGTCAGTTCTTGGCGTTGAGGTCTGTGAGCGCAGTGCTTTTGTGTCCTTGGGGACGGGTTATGACTGCATCACAGGCTCTACGAGCAGCTTTGATATTTCTTATTCAGGTTTGAAGAGGTAAATATCCAAATCGTACTTGAAAGGGATCTAGAAAGAAGCTTCTGAGAACAAGAATGTAATTGTCCTGCAACTCGATTTGAATTTCAGTGGCCCTGTCCTTATAGTATAAAATAATTAGAGCCCCGTGAAATTATTTTAATTTTTTATCATATTTCATTTTATTTTTCACAAATGTAGTTTTATTTCATTTTATCCACTAAAAATGTTGTTTTATTTTGTTTTATTACAGACACACATTAATAAAATAACTCAAATAGATGTATATAAATAAAAACTAAGTATACATCATGTTTTAACTATATACATATTTTTATTAAACATGATCTGCTTTTTGTTTAACATTTTGACATACAGACCTAGCACAGAAAAATAATTTAGTTACCATAATTTCTCATTAGCGTCAGTAACAGTAACGTACAGTCCCCCACTCTTTTTAATTAACTATTTAAGATAAAATAAAAAAAATATATATATATATTTATACTGCTCTACTATTGTGGGTTGTCATAATAATTGCACATACAGCAATCTCCTAGGGCTCCAGTATACAACAAGCTTGGAGTTTCTCAGTACTTAAACACTAAGCAAAGCAAATTCATTCATTCATTCAAATGAATTCAAAACCAAAACAGCATTTGTTCCAGTGCAAAGTTTGCATCACTTGAAATAAAACAAAGAATTTGCATACTAATACAAAATACAAGTCATATTTTCCCCAAAAGGAATAAACAGCTAATGCTTAACGACGATATCTTTCAGCCCATTCCAGCTGCAAAATATGCACATCATTATTTTGTCACCGTCAGCTGCATACATTCCCTCATGCTTAAATTCTTTGCAGCATTTAATTGTTATGTGTGGTTTAGGCATTTTAGAAACAAAGTCTCCTCTCCTCCATCAAAATTTTAATTCTGACTCGCTCCAAATTACACATTTGTGCAAGTGCTAAACAGAGCTTCCCTTTCCCTTCAGACCACATCTATGGTAACGGCTGAGCATTGACAACTACAATTTGTATTTATTTAAAATATTTTTTGTATAAACCTCCCAATTTAAAAATGTAACTCTCTGTTTGCTTTATAATGATTTTTCGTTTTATATGTTGCATTTCGTTTTAGTTATTTTCTATTTGCAAAAAACAAGGGGCTCTACAAATAACAAAAACTGTGAGAACTGTGAAATTAACACTGCATACATTCACAATCAGTGATCTTAACCACAGCTTTTGTTCAGTTAGTTCTGTAGTTCTTTTAAGGCTAGCAGCACCATGGCTAACATGTATTGTACGGGCCATTGTTTATTATGGTGCACATTATGGTTAAAGTAATACAGATCAAAGTTATTAATGAAGACATGTACTGGTCGTTCTTTGCAGCAATTTCAATGCTACACGTCTACTTCAAAAGACTGCATTAAGCCGGGTCCACACCTGAGCGATCAGTTGCGCAAACCCAATTGCTCCCGAAATCGCGCAACTCAGTTGCGAGCAATTGCTGTGTCCACATCTGAGCAATTACTTGTGCCACAAGGTTCCCGCGTCTACAAGATTAATTTTTTTATAACGGAGGTTTTTTTTTTACATTTTTATTCCATCTACAAGATGAAGTAGTTTTTTTTTTGGTTTTGACACATTTTTTTTTTCTTCTCCCGTGTCTACAAGTTTAGAATCGTATTTATTTTATTTATTTTTTGACAACTGAGAGGACACAGGTCGTAATGTGTCCGGTAATTAACGAGGAAGAGTTGGCTGTTATTTTTTCAACTGTTATTTTAAATGCCATATTCCCGAAAGAAAAAAACAAAGCCGTGTAAAAGCTGGAGGAAACCGTTAATTTTTTTTTTTCTTACCGCCGACATTTTTAAAATTAGAGCTTCTTAATATGCAAGCCGTGCAGCCAGTATTATAAGAACCAATCAGAGTTGGCGAATTACCACGTGATCGCCTGTGTCTACAGAAGTCGCTCAGCTGGTTGCTTGGAAAGTAGAGCACTGCTCTACTTCAAGCAACTGGTTTCGCAACTGCTCGCAACTGGTTGCAGGGACGTCCACATATAAGCAACTCGGTTGCAAGCAACTAAGTTGCGCAACTGATCGCTCAGGTGTGGACCCAGCTTTAGGGACACTGAAAATGCACATGAAAAGAGGAACTTCATTTCTGGGAAGCTGAGCCTAAGTGAGGAGATTCGGAGTGTTCTTGAATAGGAAACAAATGGCAGAATTATTTCTAGAGAAACGTACATTGAAATGTTGCTTAAGAACACACAGTCTAAAATGATCTAGTGTGATCTAAACAGCGGTGAAGCTAAAGATAATCACTGTTTGAATATTAATAATAGTCAAGAAGCAATTTATCTTACTTTTAAAGACATACTTAATGTAAAGAGACTCTTTTAATGATTGAATTGTCAGTGCCACTACTATCATATAGATCAATTGATTAGGCCACAGTCTAAAAAAGAAAAACAACTTCCTAGTCTGAAGCCAATCGCTGCTTTCCCTACGACTCAAGTATCTTCAACATCGACTGCGTTCCTTCATGATCCGAAGTGCAGCATTGAAATATAATCAAAAGCGCTGAGCAATAGCAATAGCTATGAGAAATGTAAAAATCTCATATATGTTTACCATAATCCTTCCCATAAAAACATGCACCATCTTCAAAGTGATGGTAATAAATATTAGGTAAGAATGACTTAATTACTTCATCACAAACGTAAACATTTCAAATACACTATTACCACACTTCCATAGCATATCGATTCATTGAATAGGTCTCAGAATAATCAATAGAAGAAACTTCAAGACAGACTCTTCTCTGAAAACAGTCATCCATAACTTCTAAATGCTCTGCAGGAATACCGTGGAGGATACAGAACTGGTTAAAACACAGAACGCAGAGAGTACCACAAGGGTCTGGACGTGGCCCCTTACTGTTCCTCATGCTTATGAATGACTTGGACCGAGATACACATTGCAAATTGTTACATTGCAGAGGATACCAAACTTGAGGGAGTAGTGGACTCAGAATCCGCAGCCCAGCTAATTCAAAGGGAATTGGACCATTTCTGTGACTGGGCAAACTTGTGGCTAATTTATTTTAATGTTAACAAATATAAAGTATTGCATATTGGGCGTAAAAAATCAGTGCTATAAATATAAAATTAACTGGATGGAAACAGGAGGACTTTGAAAACCATCTCAGGGTTATAGTGAAGTCATCATTATCTCACCAATGTGGTGCGGCAATTAAAAAAGGCAAATCGAATGTTAGGCTATATTGCAAAAAGCGTGGGCTACAGGTCTAGATAGGTTATGCTAAGATTATACAATGCCCTGGTTAGACTCCACCTAGAATACTGTGTGCAGTTTTGGTCACCTCACAACAAAAAATGCATCATTGCACTCGAGAAGGTACAGAGAAAGGCAGCTAGGCTGATCCCAGGACTGAATGACACAAGCTATGAGGCCAGGTGAAAATAATTACATCTCTTAAGCCAAATAAAAAAGAAGGGAAAGAGGGGACTTGACTGAAGTCTTTAAAATCATAAATGGTATAAAGTTAACCCAAGACACTACTTCAAATTTAGCACAGAGAGGGCATAAGTGGACGCTGAGTAAAAGTAAGTTTAGAACAGAAGACAGGAAGCACTTTTTTACACAAAGAGTTATAAATGCAAGGTTAAACTGTACGACACTGACATTTTGTATACTTGTTTATTACAGTTTTACTAAAGAAAAAGGAGGAACATAGCATCACAAAATGTATTGTGAGGTGACATTTCTGGTTAAGTCTTAAACCAGTTATACAGAAGACTCATACTTACAAATCTGTAGACTGTTTTCATGGCAGGGTTGGCTTTCGTTTTCACTGTATTTATAATGGCTCCGCTGCCTTTCTGTCAATAGATAAAATAAAAAGAAATCTTTTTTTTACATTAAGCAGTAAGCAGCTAACAGCTTATTTAGTCACATGTTCACCTTCCAATTCACAGGCCTTCCATCTGGAGCATGACATAATGACAAAAGATAAAAGACCACAGCAGGAGGAATTCGAATTCCATTCTTTTTTATTCAAGTTTATTTCTTGTCTCAGAGAAGCTAACTCAAGGAGAGTCCTGTAAAGATGTTTATATTGAGGTCATGGGTGATGGTGCTTAAACAGAAGGTTTTTAATGCAGGTTATTTTTCTTTCCCACATGCCTTCCTTCATTGAAATCCACTTAAATCCATCAAAGATGATAAGTTGTAAATGTCGTGATGCTCTTGTAATTGAAATATCCTGTCACCACTTCCATTTTTTATCAAATAAAAATATAAAATATGACATTGTAATTATTTATGCATGGATTTTTTTTTTTTACCATTAAATTAATTTCTAGGACCCTGTCTTCTTGACAGAGGAGGTTAGTTTGTAGTCATCAGTGTTCTTCTGTAAAACATTATGATAATTAATGTTGCATTTCAGCAATTTGATGCAAAAACTAGCGGCGTTAGTTAAACATTCTGATAAAAGACAAACAAACAAAAAAATACATGATTTTTCCAAGGGTTTCCAGTACTGGATTGTATTAAAATAATTTCCCTAAAATTTCCAATTGTTCAAGCAACTGTATGAACCCTAACTCTAGGATTTGTATCAAGATGGAGGCTGGCCTGGAACCGACTGCAAACATTTTAACCACCAAGCAAGACAGCCAAGCTCTGTACTGGCACTGCATACTCTTGCACTTGCATATTTACATCATTCTTGTATCAGTTAGCTTCTTGCGCACTCAACCTTCTCCTTGCTGAATGTCTGGTTTGTTTGTTTTCCCAAAATGACAGTCCTGTCTTAGCTAAGGAAGCAAACGTTTGAAACCAGATCACCAAGGCCTACATCCACTATTTACGTGTGCAAATAAAGACAGACAGACAGGTTATCCAGTTTCATCACAAATAGCAAGCGGTTCTTAAGACAAAAATGTCAGTTTAAATTATAGACTGATGGACAAACAGACTCCATATACCCCAGATTCTGATACACTCATTCTTGTGCTGCAGAACGTCCTCAGCAAGTTTCATCACAAACAGACAAGTGGTTCTTCAGATCTGAGTAAAATCAAGGACTTTATAATACTTGTGTCTGGTTCCTCTCTATCCCTTTTATTAAATGAACATCACAATACCTAGTTACTTACTCATTTGAACTTCTACCTGTGTGTGCTGTTTTCTTCTTGACTGCTCGGTTAATTAATCACAACAGCAGGTAAACAGACAAAAATAACACCACCATCACGTAACAGATTTGGGTGTGAACGCAACTCAAAATGTGCTAGTGTTTGTACCTAGTATACCTAATGGGCTACTTCTGCTGTTTCATCGATTGTGTTAATTTCACAACAAGCTCCATACCGCTAATAAAGTATGTTTCGGCAGAGACCTGAGGCTTAAACATTTGTTAATTTGGAACACATTGTCTCTTTACCCTAAATGCTTCCGGCAACTATACGAGCCACTTTCTGAACAGAATATTCAGAACACAATACAAAATAGGGGGATGACTGTTGAAGCTTATAAATGTCTTGGGTTAACACCACTGGAGCCAGACAAGGGCTCTGTGTGATTATTTAAATGTAATAAATTGCATGCACTTGCCAGTGACAATACGATGGCCTGTGGTCTGTGGTCTGTTTTGTTATTAGGAGATCATTATACACACCCACATTCTCAATACAACATGAAGGAAACCTGGCTTACCTTCACTGTGAAAAGCCACTGGTGGTAGGTTTTATCAGTACCTGGAAGTTAAGACAAAGGGACGTTGTTTAGGATCAGGATCAAGGCATTGCAGCTCCACTCAACACAGCATAAGAGCTCATTGAGCGCACGAGAATAACTAAGTTATACAAGACATTCTTTTTTATACTTTTGATGTAATGATGATAGACGCTGGGGTCTGAGTTTTTACGGTAATTATCCAAGTATAACGCGCACCCTTTTAGAGTTTTGAAGTTTAGGTGCATTTATTTTTCTTTGTGTTATATAAAGGTTGCAGGCTACTTAGAAGGTATGTGGTAAATTTGGGTTATAACATTCTGTATAGTATACTATGGCTTTTTCATTGGAGTATATACAAAAGATGTGCATTATACAATAGATGCGTGTTATAGTCGCACCATTACAGAAGTTTGTACTACCCACTCTGCAGTCAGTAGGTATCTTGTATGATAGCAACCTGAATTTTGGAATGATGCAGCAAGACTTGCCATATGAAACACAATTAATCTAAGGTAGGACAATGACATTGGCAACCTCTACAATTTAATTTTCATAGTAACTGAGGAAGTCAAAATGTGCTGTAAATTTAGAGTTTATGATAAAGCACCCAGTATATATATATATTTATGTACCCAAACCAGCTTCTTCCAGTTGCATTGAGAAAATACAAAGTGTTTCCTCTCCAGCTCCCTTCTAAAGTTGTGGTTCAGGAGCTACTTCTCTCAAGCAGAGACTGACAGTTGTATTGGTTTGTGTGACGATGGCCACTGGGGAATTGTGATCACCACTGACATGACTCATTTTATACACATATATTTAATAAAATACATCATTATTAAAGTAAACAGTAGTTCAGGCTAATTTGGTTTAGCGTTCACTATAAAGCCAAGTGGCTGTAAGACCATTTTATGCTACTACTGTACTAGACAAAATGTTCATATTCAGGATGCCACCATTTAAAAGCCGTGAGGCAGTTCTCTCTGTTTCTAAATCTTATGCCATTATCAGAAGCCGTCCTTGAGATCCTATTTTGAGCAATGCAATAATTAGAAGTGTCAGCTATCCTAGAGCACAAGTGTGACCTATGGGGGGGGAGGTCTTCATAAGATCAGAATATAAATGTAGTGAAAGGCATTTCTAATATGTAGAACCAACCTTGGAGGTCATTTATTCCCTGTATGTAACTTCTACATGATCATTAACATCCTACTCTTCTTGCATAAGCTGGGGTGAGGCTCATGGTTCTAGCAATGTTCAGGGACACATTTAGATAGCTCATTTCTTCAATGTTGTGTGAGACTCTACTATCGCACGTGTGTTTGTATGTATATGTATATGTATATGTATATGTATATTTATATATATACTGTACATTTTTTAATGCATGCCAAGTTTAATGTATTAAATGGAGCACAGATGAGATGTTAGGGCATCCAGTCAGAAAAGGTTCAGATGTGATTCTGTGCAAGGCATAATAAGTAGGAGCTAGGTTTGTTAGCTGGCTTTTTGATGCAGATACTGCATAAGTTAAATGGGCCATTACCATTCACTATCGTATGTGAGCCAGTGACATTTAATCCTTTCAGATAAGGGCAGGGCAGATCTTGATACGGTTTGCATGAATGCACGCTACTGTAGAAACAGCCTAGGGCACATTTCTATTACACTGTAAGTAAGATACAGAAAGGCTGTGGCTCATAATGATGGCTTTTGATAGCTGTGTGCTATCCTGCTACTAAAAATAGCTGTTTTCTAAATATTATTGTGAATCTTCATATTGGATTAATGAATTCTGGTGCAAAGACTGAAGGCTCAGTTTACCTACAGAACAGAAGAAGTGCAAGCTTCCCAACAGTACATTATCTGAAGGCCTGAAGGAGGGTGAAGGGGCATGGCAGTCTCAAAGCTCATCTGATTGTTCAGGACTGCATTTGTGTGGAATTGAGTGGTGGTTTTGTGACTAAAAAATGTATGGTACACTACATTATTCTAAAGTAAACTGAAGTGTTTTTACTGAAGAATTACTGTAGAATACTACAGTCATTAATGTAGAATACTACAGAGTTTTTTATGTGGGGACCTTCTGAGCAGCCTACACTGCCACTTACAAAATGACTAAACACTTGAAACTGAAATGTTGTAAAACTGTGTCTCTGACCAATACTGCAGACCCCTAATTAAGAGCAGGGAAGTATGGAAAGTGTGACTTGTCAGTGAAATGGAGATGTTGGTGTTGACCATGAGACCAGCTTGACCCCATAGCCCATGGTGCTGTGTACACCTGATGGCTGGACTGTAAGGACCCCTCTCACACTGCTCCAAGGACCTCCACCATGAAAGAGGGCACTCTCCTTCTTACCTGCATATTCTCCCATGTTGATTTCTTCCTCAAAGACATCACTGAAGCCTCTTCCAGAGTTGAGAAGTTCCAAGCGGCCATCAATAAACTTGGAAGAAAGGCAAAAGAAAGAGCTTCCCATTGATTGAAGGCATATTGGGGTCTAATTAACTGATTTGAACAGTGACAGATCTAAATATCGCCGTTGATTAAATCACGAAAAGTGTGAAAACCAACACCTCTAACTGTGTGTGTGAGTCTCTTCAGTGTGTTTTTGTTTGTAAAAGTAAAATGTCAATCCTTTTTAATACTTAAACAGAAGCAGTATTTAGATACTGTGTAGATCAATTGAATATAGACTATCATGCCTCAAACACTCCTATTAAATCACTTCAATACTTACACAGCCTGAACCTTTCACCACCACACACCATGCTCTGTGAAACTGTGTACATTTGGATTTCAGATTAAATTATGGCTGTCTTGTTAAACAAGAACAAGAAGAAGAGTTTCTATGCTAACAAAGCAGGCTTTATGGGATCACATAACATACTGAGCATTTTGTATTTTTGGTTTTATCTTAACACATTTTTCCTGGAAATTGTTTGGAGTTTATTTTACAAATATTAAAATAGGGATAAAATCGGTAAAAATGTGTTAATTGAAACATTGGTAAAAATTGGGAAATAAAATTCTTAGTATACACACACTTTACATGTGGAATATGATACGTAGCAGTTCAGTTCTGGTTTCTGATAAAGTTTAATGTCCCTGGCAAATTTTGCCTTGTATGATGAAGCAGAATCTGTGCAAGCTGAGGCCACATTTTCCCAAGTTAGCTGGTACTTTGCGAACGTTTGGGCAATCGCTGTGCTGACAGAACTAGTATCTGCAGAAGGTATGAACATGAAATCAGCACAAAACAAGCCAGGTTTATTCACCTTGAAATCATAAAAAGAAAAGAAAATTGACAGAACTCTGGGCGGTGAAAGCCATCGGGAGACACGTCAAAAATCACACTGGACATTTCCATCAATGAGTTCCATAAGTTCACCAACTAAAGCATCATCATTTTCTGTCAAATATTTACAAGATAGACAGCGTTTAGCTGATGTGATGGATAGCACTGTCACCTGAAGTCACCACACCCCCCTGCAATAAACAGAGGCTGGACAGGAAATCACAGAGCTCTGACAAACTCATTAACAGTCATTCTGCGCTCTTTAATTAAAGCGTGTGTAAAAGCCGCAGAAATTGATTGCTTGTCTCTCAGTTCACTTTCTTGTTTTAGCTTAATGTGTTGCTTACTTTCAGTATGTTCTTTAACTCTGTCAGCACAAACATGTACCTCAATGCAGCAGTATTTGCAATGCTATGAATCCTCTGCCTCATCTGGCTCACTTCAGCTGCTTGGCTTTTTGTATACTTCGAAACATTCATTTTATTTTGAATATTCATAAACTGATTTACGTTTTCTCCCCATTCCTCATCCACTCAAAATATAATATTTTCATGTAAGCATTTCAATTTAGTTTTGATCAAGCTAGTTACTACGCCCAGCACTTGACACAATAATCGGACATTGATTGACCATTGGCCAACAGAATCAGGTGATAATGTGTTTGTGAAGCAACAGAGAATCAATCATGTGCGACGTTTGAATGTTCTTTGATCCTCTGACGTCTAAACGTATCTGCTGTATCCTAGGTCAGTGTAGGGCTGCTTATTACAATGTCAGAATCAAAACAAAACAGATTTCCATTACACGAGAGTAGATGTTAAAACTTTATGCTGATTTGAACTCGGCTCTCGCCAAGATAAGCACCAACTAAGACGTAGCTTTACAGTAAACTAATGTGATCCATATGTGTCTCCATCCATTTACGTTTCCTTCCATATGATGATGTAGATATCCTTCAGTCTGGTGTTAATGGCTGAAGTGTAATGCTGGCTCCAGGGATCAGCTTATTTTGCCTCCCTGGTGCATCAGCACACACAACGGCTGCGATGCTGGCTCCGGGGATCAACCACAGTGCGGCTTCCCCAGCGCATCAGCATGACAACAGTCTGGATTGAGCTAAGTAGTGTACATCTCTGGGGTCTTCAAGTGGGCACCTTCCATCCTCAGTGTTTCGTCGACTAGCCCACGACACCTCAAGAGGGCTCGACGGTGATTCTGGCATCCCAGCATCACCCCCTCCGTCCCCCACTCAACTCAGCCCAGCTTACTTACCTGTACATCAGCGTTTCTTTCTTTCTATTGTGCTTGAGATCCCCAGCCAAAATCTTTCCGTCTCAACCACAGCCAGTTGCTGCTCCTCTCTGCTGCTTCAGATAAGTTCTTCACTGTGCGACGCAACTCTTGGCCACTGAATCCGACGTCTCTGAGAAACCGGGTTGTAGAGTGTGCCACAAATCCTCGACAACCCACTTCCACTGGGTAAACCCGAACTCTCCATCCTCGCTGTTCCGCTTCAGTGGCTAGTTGAGCATACCGCAGTTTCTTCCTCTCATACGCCTCATCTACAGCATCCTCCCATGGCACTGTTAACTCTACCAGGTGAACAAGGCATGCTGATCCAGACCACAAGACAATATCTGGTCGAAGGTTAGTGGTGGCAATCGCAGGTGGAAAAATAAGCCGTTGACCAACATCTGCCAGCATTTTCCAGTCTCTAGCAGCTTCCAGTTGTCCTGGGCGAGGATTGGTTTTAACACCTTTTCTTGGTGGTTGCTCTCCTGGGCGGAGGAATGTTGTCTTTTGTGTGTAATGTTTTGATGGAACAGGTGACAACTTATTGGTCATGTTACGCTTGTCTTCCAATGCTAAGGCCAAACATCGCAGCACCTGGTCATGGCGCCAAGTAAACCGTCCTTGGCTAAGAGCCACCTTACATCCTGTCAAAATGTGCCTTAATGTTGCAGGTGATGAACACAAAGGACATGAGGGATCCTCTCCTACCCAGAGGTTTAGGTTCTGTGGTGATGGGAGAACATCATATGTTGACCTGATGAGGAAACTGATCCTGCTCTGTTCCATTGACCATAGGTCTTGCCAGCCAACATTGCGTTGTTCCACACTCTCCCATCTCATCCATTCTCCCTGCTTGGCCTGGGAAATGGCCTTTATACACCTCATCCTCTCCTCCTGCTTTTGCACCTCGTTGACTACCAGCTTCCTCCTTTGAGCTGGGGCTGCCTTGTGCCATGTAGGAGGAGCTGAACTGAAACCAAGACCCCCTCTTCCATGCTGAACTTATCACCAATTCGAAGGGCAGCCTTTGCATCTTCCACAGCTTTCTTTGCCGCCCACTTTCTTCCAGTTTTCAACACAGGTGCTGCCTCCCTTACGCATTTATCGCGTGACTCTACTAATGTCATTTCCAGTCTGACCTTGGCGCACTTAAACTCCTCGGTTAGAGCAGAGACTGGTAGCTGCAGTATTCCTTTACCATAAAGTCCCACTCTGCTGAGGCAGCGTGGAACTCCCAACCATTTCCTGATGTATGAACTGATTAAAGCTTCCAGCTTCTCTACTGTTGTCAAAGAAACCTCGTACACAGTCAGTGGCCACAGCAACCTCGGCAGTAGACCAAACTGAAAGCACCAGAGTTTTAGTTTACCTGGTAGAGCGCAGCTGTCTATGCTCTTCAACCCTTCAAATGCAAATATTGTGTATTTCCTAGAAAATAGTACCGGTTCAGTTAAAAATAAATCCTGTAATTGTTCAGTAAAATTCTGAATAAACCTGAAATGTGGAAAGCTAAACATACTGTAAGTCTCAATTCTATTGTAATCTGCAAAGCTATATCAGAAACATTCAATCATTTACGAGAATCTATTTTGATCTGGATAATAATCAGTCAAACACGCTTAACAAAATTCTACTGTGCATTATGCAATCCCATCTCTGCATGATAACTGAAACAGAGCATTTCAGCAGGGAAGCTTGGTGGGTTTAGGATCATCATTTTGATTTTGGGATGAAAAGCAGAGAAAGCTTTAACTCTTCCAGTCCTGCCTTATCTTAGCACTGTTTAGAGCTCTGAAAGTACAGATGAGTGCTAGTCCTATTTACTGTACCAACATGTATGTACATTTTATTTGTCCTGTTCTCATGTATACTCAATAAAGGAGCTCCTTTCTTGAATCACAATGTTTAACTTCATCCTTTAGCTCGACAACAATAATGCAGGACTGAAAGGGTTAAAGTGACTGTAAAAGTCATTAGCCCACTTTACAATGCAATTAAAAACAGCAAAAAAGTGACTGTGTGAGAAACATACATATTAACTGCAAACAGCTTGTCAATGTACTGTCCACTGTACAGTGCAGCCCACTTGCTGTTTGTTCTTTATCTGTAAAGCATCTGATTGGGTTTCTTGCAAAGAGAATAAACGGGGTCTCCTTCAATGCCGAGCTTCACCCGCCTCAGGGGACATTCAGGCTCCACAGGGGACAAACCATTCATAAAGAAACATTCCTGTGCTTATAGGTTAGCTTAGCGCCTGCATTCTGCGCAGTGGGGGGCGTGATTGCCCGTCATTCTTACCTGTTTGAATAACTGGAGCTGAATGGCATTCTGCAGAAACTGCCGCATGGCGCTTGACCGATGAGACACAAAGGCTTCTTCGCTGAACGTTATTGGTTCCTCCTTAAAAAGGAAATAAAGAATGAGTTATTTATCATACTATGAAAACCTTCCTTTTCTACACTCTCCTCAATATAGGGTTGGCACAAGGACAGCTGGAGTGAACTTGGCCCAGCCTCCACAAGACGCCTGACGTAATCTAGCAGGGTTTGGGCCCATTCCTCCAGGAGTACAGCCTGAAGTTGTGTCATTGAGGTAGATGAGGGATTGTGGCCATGAATGCAACATTTAAGTTCACCCCACACATGCTCAAATGGATTGAGATCCAGGGATTGTGTGTGATGAAGACTGAAGTCTGTCTATTGCACCATTCAGTACAAATACAAAGAGTTGACATTCACGGACTTTGATCAGCAACAATGTTGAGGTGCACACAGGGTGCTATTCAACCTCCCGGTGGAATCAAAAACCTACATGCAATTAGAGGTTCTAATAAATTGGCCTTTGAGTGTATATTTAAAAGTACCTTTAAATTGAATTGCTTTTGTTTCCTGGCCCCTTTGCTTTGCATTGATATTTGCTATCATTCTCTACTGCAACTCAAATACTAAGATTAATTATTATTATTATTATTATTATTTTTTTTACAAGACTGCTAATGGGTTTCACCTAAGTTCAAGAGCAGTTCTAGTTGTCTGCCATAGATATAGGTAAGCTAAGCTACATCAGCCGATAGCCAGCACTATCTATAGTAGTGATAGATATAGGTAAGCTAAGCTACATCAGCCGATAGCCAGCACTATCTATAGTAGTGATAGATACAGGTAAGCTAAGCTACATCAGCCGATAGCCAGCACTATCTATAGTAATGATAGATACAGGTAAGCTAAGCTACATCAGCCGATAGCCAGCACTATCTATAGTAATGATAGATATAGGTAAGCTAAGCTACATCAGCCGATAGCCAGCACTATCTATAGTAATGATAGATACAGGTAAGCTAAGCTACATCAACCGATAGCCAGCACTATCTATAGTAATGATAGATACAGGTAAGCTAAGCTACATCAGCCGATAGCCAGCACTATCTATAGTAATGATAGATACAGGTAAGCTAAGCTACATCAGCCGATAGCCAGCACTATCTATAGTAGTGATAGATACAGGTAAGCTAAGCTACATCAGCCGATAGCCAGCACTATCTATAGTAATGATAGATACAGGTAAGCTAAGCTACATCAGCCGATAGCCAGCACTATCTATAGTAGTGATCTGCCACTTTTTGGATCAAGTTACCTTTTAGTTTTCTGCAATATATATTTGTGCACCAGGCGGTGCTGATGTTCACTAATATAAAGACACGTTAGCGTATCTAGCCTACATGTGTCTTTGGCAGCGAAACTAAACTCATAGTCAAAGCACCTTAATACAGACTCATAAAAAAATAATATTAGAGTAATTGTAACCACAGCCACCGGGTAGTAAGTGTTATTTCCTAATTGCTTATGCCTCAAAAGTATAGAAAATGGCTATTATTCCCCACAAACTTTGCTTTTGTGACGAGGACAGTGATATTTTGAAATTCACCTATTTTCCAGAACATTCCAGATAGATTCAATGCTGAGTAAACTTGGAGTAACTTCTAGAACTTTCTAGAACTTTCCAGTAATATAAATAGTAGTATAAATACAGGGGCCTTAAGACCGCCAGTTCAGTTTAGTTCCAGCTGCCTAAGTGGATACATATCTGCATTTTTCTGAGATGGCATCAAGGTCATAGGAGACTTCAAAATGGTGGCATTCCTGATGGGTCTCCAAGGCGGTTTTACCAAGTTTCCCTGCTATCTTTGCCTTTGGGACAGCAGGGACACCAAGGCGCACTACCACAGGCGGGACTGGCCACAGCGGACCGAGTTCTCTGTGGGGAGGAACAACGTCAAGTGGGAGCCACTGGTGGACCCCCGGAAGGTGCTGATGCCACCACTGCACATCAAATTGGGCCTTATAAAACAATTTGTCAGAGCTCTAGATAAGGAGTCGGCAGCCTTCAAGTACCTTCAAGACTTCTTCCCTAAGCTGTCTGAGGCAAAGGTCAAAGCCGGTGTCTTCGTCGGACCACAGATAAAGAAGATCCTGGAGTGCAATGAATTCCCCAAGAAGCTCACTAGTAAGGAGAAAGCAGCTTGGAACAGCTTTGTCGCAGTGGTTCGGGGCTTCCTGGGCAATCACAAGGCCGAAAACTATGTGGAGCTGGTTGAGACTCTGGTGAAGAACTACGGCACAATGGGCTGTAGGATGTCCCTCAAAGTCCATATCCTTGATGCTCATCTTGATAAATTCAAGGAGAACATGGGAGCGTACTCGGAGGAGCAAGGCGAGCGCTTCCACCAGGATATACTGGACTTTGAACGCCGCTACCAAGGACAGAATAACGAGAACATGATGGGAGACTACATTTGGGGGCTGATTCGTGAAAGTGATTTACAGTATAATCGTAAATCTCGAAAAACTACTCACTTCTAAATCTTTTGTTGTCATTTTTGTATTACTTTAGTATAAATACATGTTAATTTTGATTCATATGTTGTTTTTTTCTGACTTTATGTGAACGAAAAGACACAAATTCGCCAGTTTTCTCATTGGAAATAGGTAAATTTCAAAAGCAAAGTTTGTGGGGAATAATAGCCATTTTCTATACTTTTGAGGCATAAGCAATTAGGAAATAACACTTACTACCCAGGAACAAAAATTGTGTTACATAGTGACATCATACAAAGTTAGGGGAACAGTGAAAAATATTATACTTAAAATATTTGCCATACCATTTGTCAACCACATGTATCTGAACATAAATAAGGTGAAAAAGTGAATTAAGACAGATGACTGCTGATTCAAGGTCATCCATCCCTCCTGGTCTTTACTGGTTTGTAAGACTAGATACAGAAAGGTTTTACTGTATGCTGCACATAAACACAGGCACCTTTCAGTTCAGTTTACTACGCAAATCACTTTGCTATTCTCGAAACTCAGAGACCTCAGCAACTAAATGCATTAGGTATGTTTATTATTATTTGTTGTTACTAATGGAACCAAGCATGTGCTTTAGCAACACAATCAGATGTTGTGATTTCAAAAAGCATGCCAGGAACAAAAAACTAACAGAATACATTGAACTGCATCCAGAGTAGAAAAGTGTAAGGATGACTTCAGTGCACATGTACGTTATGTACACACGGACAGACGGACAGACGTCTCCAAATTACCCCGTGTTCTGATACCCTCTATGATTAAAGAAAAACCTGTCAGAGTTTCATCACAATTCTCTGGATATATGTAACAATACATACGAGTGGGTTAACTGTAGATCGTGTAGTGTTCACTTTGCAGGTTGTCATTAACTGACACAGCAGGCAGTACTTACAGAAGACCAGATGCAGTTATCAGAAGTGCACTTGGAGTCATATGCATTAAAAAGCTGAAAACGTATTTCATATTCAAGGCTCATTTGGCACTTGCCAAAGTCCTAATCCTCGAATTTGAAAGACAATGGCCAGCATCTATTAAACTGCCATCTGCCCATAACGTTTTGTGAGACAGAAGGAAAGGTCCTGTGAAATGTAAGCATTAAGCCAGTCGCAAAAAGGAACTGGATCCAGCACCCCACAAACAAAACACTTCAAAGTGGCTGGTTTTTAAAATGGTTAAGTACGAAGGAACTGGCGTTATTGTTCCTAAAATATATATATCTTGTGATTACTTAGAAATTACTTAGAAAATCGGAAAGAGAACCTTTAGAATACATTCGGTTTGTAGATGATGTTTTTGGAGTTTGGACACATGGAGAAGAATCTCTTTTCCAGTTTCATAAAATGGCAAATGAAATACACAGTAATATTAAGGTGGACCTTCGATGGACAAGGAAAGAAATAGAATTTTTAGATACCACAGTAAAACTTGAAGAAGGTTCAATTGAGACTGACCTCTTCTGTAAACCTACTGACATGCACCAGTATTTACACATGTCCTCTGCACATCCGATACACACTAAAAGGGCAATCCCAAAGGGTCTATGAATAAGAATACGAAGAATATGCTCAAAAGAAAGTGACTATGTAAAACAAAGAAATGTATTAAAAACAAATCTTAAAAAAAGAGGATACAAAGAAAGAATTATAGAGACGGAGTTAAGAAAAGTGGATAAACTAAAAAGAGATGATCTACTAGATTATAAAAATAGAGATAAAAAGGTCAAAAGAGTCCCATTAATAATGACTTACTCTAAACTTTTGCCCAATACTTCTAAAATAGTTTGGAAACACTTGCGGATTCTACATAATTCAGAAAAATTAAAAAAAGTATTTCTTAAGGCCCTAGTTGTAGCATTCAAGAGAAGCTAATTTAGGTGATATTTTAGTTCACAGTAAACATAAAAGAATAATTGACAAAATAGGTTCTACGAACATGTGCACTAGTAGGTGTAAAGTGTGTAAATACATAGACAAAAGTAAAAATATAATTAAACATAAGAACACCACATATTCACTAAAAACTAATACCTCCTGTAAAAATAGCAATGTTGTTTATGGAATAGCCTGTGAAAAATGTGATGAAATCAAATATGTTGGAGAGACTGGAACTACTTTATATAAAATAATTCAGAACCACCTTTCATTAATGAGAAATAAAAAAAATGAATGAACCAATAGTACAGCACTTCACCAGTCAGGGACATGACATAAATGATGTAAAGTTTGTAGTATTAGAACAGCTCGAATTAGACAATGCCACATATAGAAGAATAAAAGAAAGTAAATGGATAAATAGACTGAACACGATTATGCCAGCGGGACTCAACAGAAAAGAATGAACTAATTAACTTCAATAAATATATAACATTTAAATAAATAAACAAAATTCATTCAAAAGTTGTGCATGCTGATGCGCTGGGGAGGCCAAATCTAGACTGTCCTGGAAGAAAACTTGCTTCCTTCTGCTCTGACAATGTTCCCCAACTCTGAGGATTGGTTTTTCCAGCAGGACAATGCTCCATGCCATACAGCCAGGTCAATCAAGGTGTGGATGGAGGACCACCAGATCAAGACCCTGTCATGGCCAGCCCAATCTCCAGACCTGAACCCCATTGAAAACCTCTGGAATGTGATCAAGAGGAAGATGGATGGTCACAAGCCATCAAACAAAGCCGAGCTGCTTGAATTTTTGCGCCAGGAGTGGCATAAAGTCACCCAACATCAATGTGAAAGACTGGTGGAGAGCATGCCAAGACGCATGAAAGCTGTGCTTGAAAATCAGGGTTATTCCACCAAATATTGATTTCTGAACTCTTCCTAAGTTAAAACATTAGTATTGTGTTGTTTAAAAATGAATATGAACTTATTTTCTTTGCATTATTCGAGGTCTCACAACATCTTTTTTGTTATTTTGACCAGTTGTCATTTTCTGCAAATAAATGCTCTAAATGACAATATTTTTATTTGGAATTTGGGAGAAATGTTGTCAGTAGTTTATAGAATAAAACAAAAATGTTCATTTTACCCAAACACATACCTATAAATAGTAAAACCAGAGAAACTGATAATTTTGCAGTGGTCTCTTCATTTTTTCCAGAGCTGTATATATATATATATATATATATATATATATATATATATATAAAGTCACCATAAACTTAGGAAACTTTGGACATTGTACAACATTGGACAAAAATTTTAAATGTTATATTTTTAGGAACAATAGTTTTGTCAAATCAAAAAAAATATTGAAAAGTAAGTAGAATCATGAGAAGAGAGAATATGAAAGCAAAGCCTTTGAACTGAAGTGAGCTAAGACAGAGAGAGTAAACAGGAGAGGGATGGAAAAGCAAACAGCAGTTTCTCAGCAATTACTGAGCGTGAATCTTGCAGCAGGAGGGTGTGTTGCTCACACCAGGTAAAGATTCTCACCTGAGTCAGATGACAGAGCCAGGGCTACAATTAACACAACAGCCATTAACTCCCTTGGATCAACAACACTGTCATATTCAGTTTGGTTAAAACGGAAATCACAAGGAAAAATAAAAAGAAAGCTGTCCCATGCTGTGAATATGTGATCAGCATTCTTATTGTTCTCTGTGTGCTACCTGGGAATAATCTTTAGAAATAACGGTTAATTATGAAGCAGGTCAAACTTGTCAAACTTACAAAGCAATGCTGTTATACTTTAAGCGTTGAACTGATAGTGTACTAAATACAAAACACAACTTTTTTACACAAACATTCATTATCGAAAAAACAACAGATATTTAGAAAAATGAACAATACAAATCTTCCATATCTGGTCAACATATATATATATATGTTTTTGTTTTAACCAATCAGATGTGTCATTCAAGAAAACATATGACTGGTTAATCCAGGGATGTCAAAGTCAATTTCACAAAGGACCACATTGTAATTTGAACCTCAGTAAAAATAATAAGAAAAGAATAGAAAATATTAGAAAAAACAAACAAACAAAAAACCCTTTGTATACATTTATACCTAGGCTCTGTTTGGACTTATTTTTCAGGGCCTTATAAAATACTGCAATATATTGCTTACCTTTTAGAGTAAGGCATTGATTTTTGAGGTGACCAGGTTCTTTACTGAATCATCATGATTCACCACCATCATCATTAAAGCTAAGGAACATCACAGCAAATGAAACGGGCATCAATCATATCTGACACTTTCCTATTGTTGACTTTGGTTGCCAGTTCTTCTGCCACACTCAGCCACGACGTGTCGTGAGCTCAGCTGGTCAGGAAAGACTCATGAACTGAGTGGGGAAACCTCTTGTATAATTAACTGGTTTCAAGATGTTTCAATGAAGAACCCCAGTCAAATACTTCCTCTAAAAGCTGCCTGATTTATTCGTTTGTGAGCCCCTGAAAAATAAATGTTGAAAAGGAAAGCAAGCCCGGTTATACTCTTTCCACACTACCTACACCACAGGATTTCCATTCAATCACAGTCCTATTATCATAATCATGCTTTATATAGGTAGTGTGAATTGGGTATTACTCCCATCCCCTACCTCCCTGTGTGATACAACAGGCAATACAATATCACTTCATGCCTTTCGAAATGGTTATTGACATTCTACCTCTGCTCCTAACCCTGCCTAGCTGGTGGTATAAGCATAGCCTGAGCGGGCTTGCTTGGAAAGCAGCACTTATAGCCTGAAGTCATGCTGTGGAGAGGTGTGATCCGATCCCCCTGTGACACTGTGACAAGGACCTTGGCCTGAACTAGACCTCAATGAATGGAGCCCCGATCGATCTGTCACTCAGAGCCAGGGAGAGTGCAGTCTTTCTCTTTCTCTGCCCATTGACGTGGATGACTCAAGTGCACCAGCTCTGCTAAGCTCAGTAAGCTAGTGGGATTGTTAGAGAGAGTGCACAAGCTATAAGGAATGGATGGTAACGGTAAAGATATTTCTTCCTTATTATTAACGTGTGCAATCATATTACTGCCCTTCCCCTTTCATGTATTTATTTTTTGAATATCAGTTACTGATATATAAGTTACAGATTAATTTTTCATTTACTGCTGTGGCAGGGGATACATATCACTTACATGCTCGTTTCTGCTGTAACGCTGATGCTGAATCATTAGGATCCTTTAAGACCCAACTTTTGGAATCAGTTAGCTACTAGAAACCTGATGAGCACTGATGGGGCAAATGGCCTCTTGTTCAAAGTTCCACCCTAAAGCCTGGTCATGCCACTGTATGAACTAAACAGGCTACTGTGTGCAGCAGGAAGTAGTTATGAACATATAGGTCTGTTGTATCTTGGAGAAGCAAAACAATATTGGTTAAAAAAAAAAAAAAAAAAAAAAAAAAGAAAATCTCACTCACACACACATATCATTTAAGGAGGTATTACTTGGTTTTAAACAGCAATACCAATAGTTCCTTTTACATCAAGCTACAGTACCTACTCCCTGCTCATTCGATACCAACCTATGATGTATTGTTTAGTTTAAAAGAACAAAGCTACAGTGCAATAACTGAAACCTGTCCAGCAATACTACCTTCCACCATAACCCTGTTATTCCACCTTAAATCACTTTCTTTTTGACACCCTCCATGCCACCATGTACCTTGGTTAATGTGAATTCTAAACATGGTACCACAGCACAAAAAAGGGACTCCTGCCTCCGGAGAGTTGATTACTGTCATAATTTGATTAGCGAGTTCAATTAATGTTTAAAAAAATGTATACCGGCCTGTTGGGAAGGTAAAGCTGGCAGTAATTAGGTCTGCAAAGTGCTGGTTTTTCAGGCATGGCCCAGTGCCCATCGAAGGCTTCCTATTCCTGGCTTGAATATACAGTATGTGAAAGAATTTGGTTCCAAAGGTTTGAACACACAGCCATGAATTAAAAATCCAATCCAATAACATTAAGAAGATTCTTCGACTAACGCTGCCTCATGAGTTTGTAGGCAATGTTTTACAAACATTAGATACATGAGACGCTTATAGTTACAATTGTGTGAGCATGTTTGTAAGCACATATGTCAATGCCATAACACCCCACCATGGTTGTAAACCCACAGATTCCAATACAATAACTTTCATCACAATTGGATAAGAAGTTTTCCAGATATACATGTTCAAATGTGTGACATAAGGTGGTTGGACAGATACATTTTAAAAGTCTCAATAACTTGAACTAACTAATTTCCCAATTTGATAAGCTGCAATGTGACAGTACAGACATCTCAATGATATAAGTTAAAAAAGAGCAGAACTGAATGCATGCAACATTCAAAACTTGCAGCAACCATGGTGCCAAATTATAGTCAGAATCCTGTGTTAATGTCCTGTGTTTATGTCCTCAACTTCCACTCAGTGTTTTGTTTTTCAAAAAATGAAAACACACACACACAGACACACAGCTACCAGTTCAAAGATATACCAGATTCATACAGTAAATGGCATACAGCAGCAGGGCAAAGTTTGTACAAGGGTGAGGAAAATGCCACCTAATTAGAACACATGTGCGCCGGAGCATCTGGCTCACAGAGCTGCATTTTACACGTATGGGCGAGTTGTCGTGGTGACGGTCACATGACCAGCTCAGAGCTGAAACTCTGGGGCATGGTTCCAGAAGCACTCCTAACATGCTCTGACAGTCAGCAGATGGGCGGCCATTCATGGAGCCAAACACTGCCAGCTCCGCTCCCCTTAAGGCCAGCTCATGCTCACTCATTATCTTCACTACCAACCAAAGGACTCGTGCTACCATTCCAAAAAATATGGGCCGGTTTGCAGCTTAATGAAAGGAGTGCTGACTAAAGTTTTGAAATCCATTTCCGTACCTCTTATAAGCACAAGCAGCACCATCACTGGCCCCCCTTGTTTGTATTTTATACTACAGTGTGGGATACTCTAAGACATAGAAGTAAACGTTGCTGCTGCTTCCTGATCACTGCCTGTGCTGTAGCTCAGTTTTAATCTCATGGTGTAGCTCCAATCAATCAATTACACATAAAGCCATTAGATACCTAGTTGAAATTCATTATACAGGTCTCAAGTGCTTCCAAGATTTGGGGATTTACTTTGTAGAGCATTTTCTTGGTGGAAAAAGTTGTCTAGATCAGGAGTTCCAAACTTTTTATTTTTTATTTTATTTTTTTATTTTTTTATTACCTGAGACCCACCTGTCCAGCTGCATTAGGCATTGTGGGTCACTAGTAGCAATTCTTAAGAAAAACAACCAATTAAAACATTTTTAAACCTGTAACACTGTACTTAAACAGTCTATTTTGATATATTTTCATTTGAATCTTATTTTTTCTTCATCAGTATTTTATTGTAGCAAAAATGTTCAAACGGAAGCTTGTGTCTCACAACTAAAACTATAGTAAAACAATGTGTTTGCAAGGTAGACTTTCATAAATTTTATTTTGAGTGTATGGATAAGTTACATACGGAAACATATGTTGCTGCAGACCTCCTATTTTACAATATCTTTGGGGAATGTAAACAAACTTGACTGTCCACAAAGTCTGCTTCCTGGAAAAGCACACAAAAGAAAAGGCTAAATTGTTGAAAAACACAGTAGAGCCCAAAGAACTATTATTCAGTATCAAGTGAATTTTACTGTATGGACACGTTCTGCAGCTTTAAATAATTAAATGGTGCAAAAAACAAACCATTGCAGGATTCATAAGCATGGGTGCAGTAAACATGTGAAGAGTCTCTGGTGCGTAGCTGGCTCCTCTTCTCAAACAGCACGTGGCACAGGGTTTGCAGGTGTAGGCATTCATTAAAGGCTCCTGCAGCTCTACCTGCGTGAAGTATTTTTACCTCCAGTCCCAGGGAAGGAGCCCTCTCTATGGAGAGCAGGAGAGCTCATTAATGAGGCTAATTAGGTGTAAAGGGGGTTGAGGCTGGCATCAGCTGCAGCTTATCGCAGCTAATGATTAAGTTGTGTAATCTCTACCAGAGAACAACAGCTGACCAGGCTCCAGGGTAACCGACACTCACCGACAACGATTTCAGCACCTGAGCAACCTGACCACAGAGTCACTGGAGAAACACACAGATTCCCTTTCTTATTAACCCTCTTGAAGTCACAGGCTTACACACTGTACCAGAGGCTTTAATCAATATCTACACTTAACAGTGGGAACTCCTAAGGGTGAGTGTACCAGTGCTAAAGTCAACCTCAATGAAAAGTTGCATAAAAAAATACATACATTTGTTTTTTCCCCCCTGCTTTTGTCTTGCTACTGTGGTACTGTTCTGCTCAAATATGCAAACAGGGAGCAACAAAATAGCGTTTTTATTAACTAAACTGAATGCATAGGGAAGGGAGAGTCAAATCAGCATGACACTCCAAAATATCACTTGACATTTTAGTGCTGCTCTGGTTACAGTTCTCTAAATGAACATAACACATGGAAAAAAAAACAAAAAAACACACGACTTACCATACATTCAGTAGCTATATATTGTATACATGTTTTACTGTATGTGGCTTTTTGATAATTGTATAACATTGATATGATGTGAGTTACCATCTATCTACCTTTCCACTGTCAGAAGAAGTCAGCGCAGTATTTGTTAAGTCCTCCTTTTTGAAAGCAACTTTTCTGATGTGCTATGATTATAAAAGGGTGATTTTTAAAATGGGTTTTATACATTTATAAAGGTTAAGGTTTTTGTGTCATATCCCTGAGATCATCTTGTTTGCTAAGATAATCTTTGTTACTTGGCTATTGTCTATCCTTCCTAAAGATCATGGGAGACAGTAACCTTTGAACTCGGTTGGCCCCCATGCTCAATGATATTTTGTAGAGGAAGAGCTGAGGTTTCATAATCTTTCTGGGATGAAGAAGCACAGACACTGGACAAACAAGAAAGATGTATGTGCTAAATGAAAAAAATCACATTGAAGGTAATAAGCAACACCATAAAGACTAAGTGGTTTATTAGACAAAACAGTAAGCATGATGAAGTAATTTGGCATCTCTGTTAGTTAACCATACACTCAATTGTACATTCCCAGATAATAGTCTATTTTTATACACCATCTTATATATAGTTTCACCTAAGCTATCTAGTACCATATACTGTTTCTGCATAACATGAATGAATACAAGCTAGAACTACTGAGAACAACATAATAAGCACAATTACTCTTCACAATAAAGGAGTTAAGCTGACTTAAGAAAAGCATTTCTAGGTAATACCAACCGTACGAACACAGCCACACTGACTTAGAAACAAGTCTGCATTTTACTGTATTAAACAACTGACCAGAGTTAATTGAATTATATTCTTTATCAGTCAATTTCGGATTCCCTTATTGCAAAAAACGAGTCAGTGTTAATCAGAGCACCAATATGAATATAACAAAGGCTCCTAGCTATTGTTACACTAACTGTATTGCTGAGAAATAATGAATTCAGCAGTCAAGTTTGCACATTCACTGGCTGGTATCTTGTGCCCTGAGGAAACAGCAGCAGCCGTTCGCAGCTGGCACCGGGTTCCGCTGTGTGCCAGGAAATGGCACATCGCTCCCACTCCCTCACACATGCACAGACACCACTCAGCCAGCTCAACAGCTTCTCTGAGCACAGTGCTTGGAAACAAGCCTCACACTCCTACCAGATATGTTCTACACTGCAGTGCAGGTCATGTCTGTATACTCTACATAGACATGCATGTCTTCCTGGGGCGTTTGCCTGTTTGACCCCACTTTCAAGTGACCACACTGCCTAACAACCTGTTCCGCAGTATAAAGGGCTGCCTTTTAACAAGGGAGCACTGTGCTATGTATTTACTACCAATGCAGAAGGACTGCTAAAATCCCAATAGGGTAGCCGTCATTCCTATGCTGTGCCGTTGGAATTCATTATGAATCTGTGACCATAAACTAGACAAGTAGAACCGATCATCCCATTTGTATTTTGTATACAATACATTATTTCAACAAAATCTGTAATTAATATAAAATATAAAATAAAATCAACCAATAGAAGATCTGTATTTTCTCTGCAGCAGTCCAATCATAAGTGAGTGGAGGCGGGACATAAACATTTGAAGGTTTTTAGTAGGTTTAACCAGTGGGTTTAAGCAATCAGTCAAAGATCTGCCTCTTGTTATGCAGCTGTCAAAAGATCCTGCCCCTGGTTTTGCAGCTGTCCAATCATTAGTGAGCAGAGGCGCGACATAAATATGCTAAGGTAGCGGTTTGAGAATAGCTGAGTTTCGAGTGATATTGTTTATTATAGAGATCGTTATTATAGAGAATTATATTGAGAACTTCAAAGTAATATTTCAAATGGCTTTTTACAAATTAAAAAACCATCAGACAACGGAGACATCGTAGTCGTTTTGGTCATCAATTTTCAAGAAGAACTTTCTCAGAAAAAATGAAGGTATACACCACAAAGGGAAGTGATATACTCGCCACTTCCAAAATTCAAATTATGAAAGGTATCCGCTGCTTACTGGTAGCTGTCAATTTAAAAAACGATACTGCTGAACTGTATTTTGTTCAGTACAGAAAAGGCGATATGGAACAGCACTGGCTACAGCAATCAGATGTCTAACCAAGTCAGCACAAAAACATGAGCATTCCCAAAGCCACTTGCGAGCCACTGTGACGCTCAAAACCTTTGTGATGTTGAACCGGATGAGCAGAAGCGTAGGGATACAGTACATCACAATGAGCAAGTAAGAAAAAAAACGGGAGGTTCTTAAATGCTTGATTGATTCTGTTGTTTACCTTGGCAAGCAAGAACTGGCATTCAGAGGGCACGATGAAGGCACCAACTCCTCAAATAGAGGTGATATGTGGAATTACTTTCTGTGATTTCTGACTATGACAGCATGTTAAGCAATCACTTGTCAATAGTCACAGTATTCTCAGGTATCTGTAATAAGATTCAGAACGGCTTAATCTCTTCAGTGCCTCAGGTTCTGCTAGATGCAGAAGTACAGGAAGGAAGCCAAGTACGTAGCTGTAATGGTAGATTAAACAACCAATGATGGAAACGCAGCTCAGCTGTCTTGTGTTTTCAGGTATGTGACTGAGTGGCCTGTAAGAATGGTTGTTCTGTGAAAATGTGTTACATTTACTAAAATAAAATTAATAATAAAAATGCTTGTAATAAAACTAAATTCCCATTGGGCTTATATATTTTTAGATTCAATTGATTTTTTTTGTATTACTATGCAGGACAGCCGCTATAAGATCGTTACCTTTATTAAAAATGTGCACAGATTAATCTACCGATTAATCACACACACAGAGTCTAACTTCACTATAAAAGAACCCTTCTTATAACAAACCCCCTTTTTTAACAATCCAAGCAGCAAGAACCGTTTTTTTCAATGGAAAATTAGCCCTATTAGAACGATCACTTTTACAAAATCTACCGGCATAAAACAATCTCGGTAGTGACTGACACTGAACTTTCTCCACTGCGAATGTGTTATTCTCTCAGTGAAAACAAAGACCTTGGTAGGCTAATTCCAAGATAAGGCTGAAACAGCAAGCACTGAGAAAGCATGAAAAATATGACGCAATCTACGCTGGATGTTTTTCAAGAGAAAGGGCACGTAATTGCTGTATTCAGCATGTAAGTGTACTTTGTATTGTTTTCATTTCTTTACTGTTTTCATTTAAATATACAGTTTAAATGCTGATCAATGTGAAGTTGTTTTGAAAGAACTACTGTATACTGTATAAAGATGTTTAATTCAATTTGGGCATTTCTTCATTAGTCTGCAAATTGCCAAACCCTATTATAATGAACAACCTGATATAACAAGCATCCATCAACAGTCCAAAGCACCTTTGACCATTGTTCCATTGTCCAATTTCTGTGTTCTTGTGCATTTTAGTCTTTTAGTCTTGTTCCCCTTTCTCAACAGAGGTATTCTTACTGCAGCACATCATTTCTGTCCTGATTTCAAGAGTGATCTTCATACTGTTGATCTGATGGACAACGACACCTGAGCCTTCTGCCAGTTCTGTTGTCAATTCAATGCTTGTCTTCTTTCTATTCCTTAAGGATATTATCTTCAAGTATCGCTCATCCTTGTTACAGTTTTTTGGGTCTTCCAGTCCTGGGTTTGTGAATTACAGATGATGTTTCTCTGTACTTGTTGATGATGCTTCAGATACCACACCTTAAAAATAGAGTGATGCAAGCTACTTCACTCAATGTTTTTCCTTCTTTTGCAAGTCAAGGTTGTTATAATAGTAGAAAACACTAAATACAGTTTAAATACAGTTATCACTGTTAATGCGCATCATGCTGCGTGATTCTTTGCGACATCTATTGGCCATATTTCACTGTTCCTGTTGTTTTAAAACATGGCATCCAACCAAAGCAGCATTCCACTGCGAATGTATTCTTTCTTAATCTACTTAATTAATTAAAATAGAAAAACTGTTTCCAGTTTTCAGTCTGTTTTCTGGGGTACACCGCTCACAATACTGTATTTATTTGTTTATTTATTTTGAAATAAAGGCTACTTATTGCCACAATATTATAATTACTGGATCACAGAGTTATCACTGACATAATCTCAACAAGATGTTGTTATGTTGTTTTCTTTCCGATTTAGTTCCTGAGAAGAATAGTCGCCACAGTTCTTATTATTGAGGTGAACTTGCCGCTGTCTGTTATTGTTTTCTGTAAAACATTGATATCCTATCAGTTAAGAATAGGTTTAATGGAAAGCTTAAAACTGCACTGCCATATTTTCTACATTTTCTTTAAATTCTCAAATTAATAAATCGATACCCGGGTAGTAAAGAGACCCAGGTCGGGTTATTTCAAACCCGACGGGTACCCAGGTTTTTGGGTACCCGTGCTGACCGCTAATATGTATCTTAGTAAATTGACTGCAATATAAGGCCACCCCTGCATTAAGTATTGAGGCCACTATCAGCAGTCCCAAACATATCAAAGTGCTATTAAATTACCTCTCTAATAAACCCAACATGATGTAACCCTCTGAAAAGTTAGAAGCATGATGTAACTTATTTCCAAAACACAATCTTCAACAGTAAATTAGAACAGTTTGCATGAGTGAAACTTAACTTTCAATAAACAGCTTTGGCAAATCTTTTGACCATGTACAGTATATGATTGTCACGCGACTGTAAGGGAAATAGTTTCAGATTGACAAAGTGCAGTTGCAAACCATTAACATACACAATTCCAAGCAGTTTTAAAATACAGTGCACCAACAGCAACGTGTTATGAAACAGTTTAGAAACAGGGATCCAGACATTATCAAATAGTTGACTTTTTAACATCCTTTTTAAAATAGCGACTAGTCAACCTATTTGACTGTTGTTACCTCCACTACTGGACTGAGATTAGCAGACGTTCTCCTCCTAGTGTGACGTGTGGACGGATGGACACGGAGGAGCAGTGTCTTTTTAGTCTGCTTAATAAATGTTAAGGTTATTAAAGCACAGTCAAAGCTTGTGTTAGTAAAACACTCAATTGACTAAGTAAGACATACGGCTGCTGTAATGCTGCATTGCATAGGCATGTGTAAGGCATGCTTGGCAATGGATTGCTTTTACTCTGGGGGCTTACAGATAATGCACTTTTTAAGCAAAGAAAATATGATACTTCCCAAATACCAGAATAAATTGTGTGCCTGCAGCTGACAAACTAACAGTGCCAGGAAACAGAGCGCTCTGTCACATGACCAGCTGCTGAATCCTGCACTACGGCTTAAGCGTCTCAGACTGCTATCTCGTTTCTATTATACATTCTTAATAAACGATTACATTACAAACAGAGTTGCTGCCTTTAATTGGAAACATAAACATTAAACACAGTGTTTATACAGCATCATAAATAGCCATATAAAATGGGGTGGAAATCAGCTGTGTGGCTGCTGAATATGGTTTGTACTACCCAAAGTGATACAATCACAACATTCCCTGAAATACAAATGTAACCATGACCCAATACTTTATACCAAAGCTCCTCTCTGAGCCTGTGACACAGTCGTGACCCTGCCCCCGAGGGATCAAAAGCACTGCAGTCACAGAACTCAGCGTCATGTTTCCTTCAAGCCTGCTGCAGTCATGGACACAGCTTTCTTGAAGGTTAATTGTAACATTTCTTTTTCAGGGAAGCAAGGTTATGATAATCTAACATTCCCTTTCAAGTATGAAATGTAACCATTGCTGAATGGGTGAGTGTACCCAAGCCATCACATGGGCAAGATTGCAGAATGTCCGGAATGATACAAGGCTAAACCGAGAGGCTGCCCTGTGGGTTACCATTCGGAACCCCACTAACAAGTAACGAGGGTGAATTTCACCTCTATGATATATATATATATATATATATATATATATATATATATATATATATATATATATATATATATATATATATATATATATATATATATATATACACACAGACGTGCTCAAATTTGTTGGTACCCTTACAGCTCATTGAAATAATGCTTCATTCCTCCTGAAAAGTGATGAAATTAAAAGCTATTTTATCATGTATACTTGCATGCCTTTGGTATGTCATAGAATAAAGCAAAGCAGCTGTGAAAAGAGATGAATTATTGCTTATTCTACAAAGATATTCTAAAATGGCCTGGACACATTTGTTGGTACCCCTTAGAAAAGATAATAAATAATTGGATTATAGTGATATTTCAAACTAATTAATTTCTTTAATTAGTATCACACATGTCTCCAATCTTGTAATCAGTCATTCAGCCTATTTAAATGGAGAAAAGTGGTCACTGTGCTGTTTGGTATCATTGTGTGCACCACACTGAACATGGATCAGAGAAAGCAAAGGAGAGAGTTGTCTGAGGAGATCAGAAAGAAAATAATAGACAGGCTACAAGACCATCTCCAAGCAGCTTGATGTTCCTGTGACAACAGTTGCAAATATTATTAAGAAGTTTAAGGTCCATGGAGCTGTAGCCAACCTCCCTGGGCGCGGCCGCAAGAGGAAAATCGACCCCAGATTGAACAGAAGGATAGCGCGAATGGTAGAAAAAGAACCAAGGATAACTGCCAAAGAGATACAAGCTGAACTCCAGGGTGAAGGTGCGTCAGTTTCTGATCGCACCATCCGTCGCTTTTTGAGCGAAAGTGGGCTCCATGGAAGAAGACCCAGGAGGACTCCACTTTTGACAGAAAAACACAAAAAGAAGCCAGACTGGAATTTGCTAAAATGCATATTGACAAGCCACAATCCTTCTGGGAGAATGTCCTTTGGACAGACGAGTCAAAACTGGAGCTTTTTGGCAAGTCACATCAGCTCTATGTTCACAGATGAAAAAATGAAGCTTTCAAAGAAAAGAACACCATACCTACAGTGAAACATGGAGGAGGCTCGGTTATGTTTTGGGGCTGCTTTGCTGCGCCTGGCACAGGGTGCCTTGAATCTGTGCAGGGCACAATGAAATCTCAAGACTATCAAGGCATTCTGGAGCGAAACGTACTGCCCAGTGTCAGAAAGCTCTGTCTCAGTCGCAGGTCATGGGTCCTCCAACAGGATGACCCAAAACACACAGCTAAAAGCACCCAAGAATGGATAAGAACAAAACATTTGGACTATTCTGAAGTGGCCTTCTATGAGTCCTGATCTGAATCCTATCGAACATCTATGGAAAGAGCTGAAACTTGCAGTCTGGAGAAGGCACCCATCAAACCTGAGACAGCTGGAGCAGTTTGCTCAGGAAGAGTGGGCCAACCTACCTGTTAACAGGTGCAGAAGTCTCATTGAGAGCTACAGAAAGGTTGTGCAACAAAATATTAGGTTAGCGGTCCCATCATTTTTGTCCATGCCATTTTCATTTGTTTTATTATTTACAATATTATGTTGAATAAAAAATCAAAAGCAAAGTCTGATTTCTATTAAATATGGAATAAACAATGGTGGATGCCAATTACTTTTGTCAGTTTCAAGTTATTTCAGAGAAAATTGTGCATTCTTTGTTTTTTGTGGAGGGATGCCAACAAATTTGAGCACGTCTGTATATATATATATATATATATAGGAGGCTGTGTGGTCCAGTGGTTAAAGAAAAGGGCTTGTAACCAGGAGGTCCCCGGTTCAAATCCCACCTCAGCCAATGACTCATTGTGTGACCCTGAGCAAGTCACTTAACCTCCTTGTGCTCCGTCTTTCGGGTAACATGTAATTTTAAGTGACTCTGCAGCTGATGCATAGTTCACACACCCTAGTCTCTGTAAGTCGCATTGGAAAACGTTGTCTGCTAAATAAACAAATAATATATATATATATATATATATATATATATATATATATATATATATATATATATATATATATATATATATACACTGTATATATCGACCGGGCGGGTCAAGATCTGAGCAGGAACGATAACTATTAAACAAAGTATCAATTATAGCACAATAATCAAACCCTACTCATAATAATACTGTAACTTCCCCTTCCTGGAAGTTTACTGTAAAAAAATGTATTTTCTACAATAGGACTGAGTATGGTGTGGGGTCAGTGTTTTTCTTCTTTTTAAACCCTTCCATTTCAGATTAGATTCTTTTCACTGTCTCATGTTGCTGCTTTGCAGAAGTGGCAGTAGGAACCTGCAGGACCTGTGTGAACTGGCCAGCATTCTGAGTTGGTGATGGGACCATCAAGTGGTGCTGTGGAGGGCTGAGAGAGCTCCGAGGTACAGTGCATCCCAATTAAAGGCAGCAAAAACAGACACAGCAGCTCACCTGTCAAGGACTCATCTCAAATACATAACTGCCATTGACAGATGTGCTCAGATGGGCGCTATATGACTGGAAGCAGGCTATCCCAGTAACAAACAAAATATTTCAAGAATGTTCTACTTGGGACACCCTTGAGAACCATCCAAATCAAATATCTGATATTGATATTATATTAATAATAATAATAATAATAATAATAATAATAATAATAATAATAACAATAATAATAATAATAATAATAATAATAATAATAATAATAATAATAATAATAATAATAATACATTTGAGCTTATTATCAGAGAATTATTTAAAATGAAGCGATAACTATTGGGTGTATCATGTGTACAAGGAGGTATCAGTCTGCTGAGTCATCGCGATGCAAGCTGTGCTGTGAATGGGATCCTTTTGCGCTATTCCATTTACTTTGAATTAATGCTGCAGTGCTTATTTTAAATTGCTAAAAACATCTGCAGTGCTTATTCAAGGGCGGTGGTAATTAGAAGTACTAATGACTATTCAAAAATGACTTTATAGTCAAAATATGTGAAAACAGAACAAATTCCTAATTTGATTTCCACTTGATTTACAAAAACTGTGGTTGCTTGTGGCAAAGTGCCCCGCCCCTGTGTGCATTTGTGTGTTCTATGTTGTATGTATGCGTGCGTATGTTAATGTTGGTGTATAGATTGGTACACGGGATATAAACGGGTCTGTGTTTCACGTGTGTTTAAAGTGTATAATTATATTTAGGCACGAGGATGGCACATCACTTCACGTGCTGGTTAAATGTATATGTGAGCACGGGGTTGCACAGAATTAATTCACGTGCTGGGATTCAAGTGAATAATTAATTAGTAATTGAATCCCAGCACAACAGTATATATAGAGACACATTTTCACTCACTGGTTGTTGGGTGTTCGAGAGTGGAGAACGGGTGAGGAGAAGTAGGAAAGTAAAGTTAAAGAGATCGTAAATATAAGTGTTTGTACTCACCGTGTTTGTTTGTCTCCGTGCACCGTTTGTTAAGTGTAGTACGTTTTGTTTGTCTCTTTATTTTGGCGTATAGTGCCGTGTCCTGTTTTGTGTACCGTTTAAAACCTTTTATTTGTTAATAAACGCTGAGTGCAGCCATTGCACTCAGCTCATCATCACCACCATCTCTGTCTGTGTATTCCTCTCTGGTCTGACGCCACCCACTCTGGCCGTCTTTGTGACACGTGGTGTCAGAAGTGGGATAGCCGCGCCTCCAAGCGTCAGACCAGGAGGGGTCTGGATTAAAAAAATATATATATATATATATATATATAAAGGATTACAAATATTGTTTTTGGGGGAAAAAAAAAAAAAGAAGAAAAAAAAGTCAATGGCAGAAGACGCCATCAAACTGCGGGGCTGGTTCCTGGAGAATGCTGGGCTGGAGGCCCAGTCTCTGCCCATAGTCGTCCAGGCCCTGTGGATGATGGACAGTGAGAGATGGGAGGCCTATCAGGAGGAACACACCACAAACACCTTGGAGGAAGGTGTGGAGTTTGTCCTCAGCTACCTGGAGGCAACCATAAATGGAACAGCAGCCCAGGTAGCAGGACCACCAGCAGAGGGTGAGTACCTGCTGTCCCCATCTCCACCAGCAGAGGGTGAATGCCTGCTGGTTTTGCCTTCACAGCCCAAGCGGGAGGCAGAGACGGATAAAGAGGTGAAGGACAGGGAGGAGGAGTGCCGCCTAAGGGCCAGGCATCCACGGCGATGTAACAAGCCATCGCCGGGGTGCCTCCTCTGTGACCAGGATCACCTGTTCGCCCACTGTCCCTTCCGCAGTTATGGGGAGGAGCCTGAGCGTCCACAGCCCAAGCGGGAGGAGCCTGAGCGTCCACAGCCCAAATGGGAGGAGCCTGAACGTCCTACGCCTGAGTGGAAGGAGCCCGAACATCCTACGCCTGAGTGGGAGGAGCCCGAACATCCTACGCCTGAGTGGGAGGAGCCCGAACGTCCTACGCCTGAGTGGGAGGAGCCCGAACGTCCTACGCCTGAGTGGGGGGAGCCCGAACGTCCACAGCCCAAGAGGGGGGAGTCGGTGCGTCCACAGCCCAAAAGGGAGGAGTCGGTGCGTCCACAGCCCAAAAGGGAGGAGTCGATGCGTCCACAGCCCAAAGGGAGGCAAGTCGGGGCTTCCACAGCCCTGGGACCCAAGCCACCAGCAGAGGGAAAATGCCTGCTGGTTCAGCCCCAAGAGCCGGAAGGGGAGGGGTTACAGGCTCAACCCCCTGAAAATTTTTGGGGGGGAGAAGGGCAGGATGCTGGTGTCCCCCAGCAGCCTCTCGCTATGCTGCTGAAGGCAGCACGGCGCGCACATGCCCAGCCGCCACAGCAGAGGGAGCTGCCTCTGCCTCCACCACCACCAGGAGCAGAGGAGCTGGAGCTGCCTCTGCCTCCACCACCGCCAGGAGCAGAGGAGCTGGAGCTGCCTCTGCCTCCACCACCGCCAGGAGCAGAGGAGCTGGAGCTGCCTCTGCCTCCACCACCGCCAGGAGCAGAGGAGCTGGAGCTGCCTCTGCCTCCACCACCGCCAGGAGCAGAGGAGCTGGAGCTACCTCTGCCTCCACCACCGCCAGGAGCAGAGGAGCTGGAGCTGCCTCTGCCTCCGCCACCGCCCGGAGCAGAGGAGCAGGAGCTGCCTCTGCTGCCCGTACCTCCGCAGGGAGTACGGTGGCCGGAGCCCCAGAAAGGGGAGCTGCCGGCCACGAAGAAGGGGGAGGAGGTCTGGAGACCACTTTCCCCAGCAGCAGTTTCGCTGCAGGAGTTCTTGTGGCCGGAGCCCCACAGGAGGGAGCTGCCGGCTATGAAGAAGGGGGAGGTCGGGGGACCATCTGCCCCCGCAGCTTTTTCGCTGCAGGACGGGACCAGCATGTTGTCAGCCGTGCCACTACCGGCAGGGGAGCTGACAGCATTGCCAGCCATGGGCCTACTGAAGCCTCTCTTCCCAGCCCGAGACTTTGTCCTGGACTGCTGGATTTTTAAGGGGGGAGGTGGCCGTTGAGGCCATGTGTGCTGCGCACAAGGGGGGGTATATGTGGCAAAGTGCCCCGCCCCTGTGTGCATTTGTGTGTTCTATGTTGTATGTATGCGTGCGTATGTTAATGTTGGTGTATAGATTGGTACACGGGATATAAACGGGTCTGTGTTTCACGTGTGTTTAAAGTGTATAATTATATTTAGGCACGAGGATGGCACATCACTTCACGTGCTGGTTAAATGTATATGTGAGCACGGGGTTGCACAGAATTAATTCACGTGCTGGGATTTAAGTGAATAATTAATTAGTAATTGAATCCCAGCACAACAGTATATATAGAGACACATTTTCACTCACTGGTTGTTGGGTGTTCGAGAGTGGAGAACGGGTGAGGAGAAGTAGGAAAGTAAAGTGAAAGAGATCGTAAATATAAGTGTTTGTACTCACCGTGTTTGTTTGTCTCCGTGCACCGTTTGTTAAGTGTAGTACGTTTTGTTTGTCTCTTTATTTTGGCGTATAGTGCCGTGTCCTGTTTTGTGTACCGTTTAAAACCTTTTATTTGTTAATAAACGCTGAGTGCAGCCATTGCACTCAGCTCATCATCACCACCGTCTCTGTCTGTGTATTCCTCTCTGGTCTGACGCCACCCACTCTGGCCGTCTTTGTGACATTGCTGCAGTCAGGTTTTATAGTGTCTTACAAAGAAAGGATCCAGTTAAATGAAACATTGACATTCAACCCCCCCCCCCCCCCCCCCCTTATTATTATTGTTGTTGTGGTACACAGTGCAAGACCTACAAAAACATGTCAGCTGAAGATGATAGAAGCAAGCCATGCAAACCTGTAGCAGTCACTTACATTGAGCCAATGCTAACATACAACCTCCCTGAAGAAACAGCAAGCCATGCAAACCTGTAGCAGTCACTTACATTGAGCCAATGCTAACATACAACCTCCCTGAAGAAACAGCAAGCCATGCAAACCTGTAGCAGTCACTTACATTGAGCCAATGCTAACATACAACCTCCCTGAAGAAACAGCAAGCCATGCAAACCTGTAGCAGTCACTTACATTGAGCCAATGCTAACATACAACCTCCCTGAAGAAACAGCAAGCCATGCAAACCTGTAGCAGTCACTTACATTGAGCCAATGCTAACATACAACCTCCCTGAAGAAACAGCAAGCCATGCAAACCTGTAGCAGTCACTTACATTGAGCCAATGCTAACATACAACCTCCTGAAGAAACAGCAAGCCATGCAAACCTGTAGCAGTCACTTACATTGAGCCAATGCTAACATACAACCTCCCTGAAGAAACAGCAAGCCATGCAAACCTGTAGCTGTCACTTACATTGAGCCAATGCTAACACACAACCTCCCTGAAGAAACAGCAAGTCATGCAAACCTGTAGCAGTCACTTACATTGAGCCAATGCTAACACACAACCTCCCTGCTGAAGGTAATAAATAAGCAATTAACAAACAATAAATAATTGGACTGCTGGACAGTCTGGAATGAACCACGCAGCGCTCAGGATGATTAATGCTTTGCAAGAAGCTTTCCAAAAGAAACACTGACCTGACCCACATATCCACAGGACCTCGCCCATTCATGCAACTCCACATGTACAGTTCACAAACAAACATTAGCACCGTCAACAATTGGACCAGATGCAATCCATTTTCATGAGCTGGACATAGCAATCAATTAAGAGGAAGACTGCAATTATAGTGATATTAATAATTATACAGACAGTCAAACTCCTGTTTATAGAAGCCAGCCAGAAGAGTTGGCATCCCTCAAGTTTTTTTTTTACTCCAGACAGTTTTTAAATATATTATTACGGCAAATATTGTAACTATTGTTGACATATATTCTGGTGGGAGAGAATCTATTTCAGAATATAAAGCAGACTCTTGTTATTACATAAGGATGTGGCACCATACTATATTTGAATATTCAATCCTTTACTGCAACTGACTTACATGTAACTCTTCAAAGCGTGTGCCCCCCTTCCACTGATATTACACAGCCATACTAAAGCTGCTCTTTACAGGATCAGTGACAACATTGTTAAAAACATGGTTTTCACGATTTGAACAAAGTTTCATTTTTTTATTAAGATGTCCTGATGATTGTTTAGGATTGCTGCAGTATTTGAATTGTTTGCTTAACATGCATCACTGGTATCGGATGACTTTGAACACGACGCTGTCGACTGGCAATGGGCATCACGTAAACTGGCTTGTGTGGAAACCCTTTGAGGCAACGGACTAAGACAGACAAGATGAAGCTGTTGTTTGGAATGCTTGACAACAGATTGCTTTTACTCCAGTGGGTCACACATAATTATTTGAAAATATGATGCTTCCAAAATAGCAGAATTGATGCTGCGGCTGCAGCTGACAAACAGTGCCAGAGATTAAAACCTGAACAAACTGAATATGTACAGGATACAGGGTAGCTGGGGCAGTGTCTGGAATTAAAGCAAGCATTCTCAATATGTAAGACTCTGTATTATTATTATTATTATTATTATTATTATTATTATTATTATTATTATTATTATTATTATTTATTTCTTAGCAGACGCCCTTATCTAGGGCGACTTACAATTGTTACAAGAGATCACATTATTTTTACATACAATTACATTATTTTTTACACATTATTTTTACATACAATTACCCATTAATACAGTTGGGTTTTTACTGGAGCAATCTAGGTAAAGTACTTTGCTCAAGGGTACAGCAGCAGTGTCCCCCACCTGGGATTGAACCCACGACCCTCCGGTCAAGAGTCCAGCGCCCTAACCACTACTCCACACTATCCAATTCAATTATAAATCAGCAAGGGGTTTTTGCACAGGGTTCAACAGCCCCCACTTCAAGTTCAGGCAAAGTCCAAGCAAAAAATAAAAAGAAAAAATAAATAAAAAGCTGTTTAAAAGCCACTGCTTTAAATGAAGGATTCTCCTAGTTTGGTGCTGCAAACTCAAGTGCTGCCTGCCTCTCTCTTCCCTGGCTTGCTCCGAGGATGACAGCACTCTGAACATGCCCACTGTGGATAGCTCCGAACACATCGTTTAAGAGTTTTCCTGCACTCCTACTCACTTTAATCTTCAGAACAGGGAAACCATGGTACATTTCTCTGCTAGCCCAAACACTTGCAGAGCTCTCCCACTTCTTGTTTCCCAGAGAAACACGTTGTGCATCAAAAACATTCCTTATGAATCAACTTGGTTTCTCGGAAACAAAACAAACCCATTTTTCTGCCAGTTTCACCCAGTCCTTGTTTCTTGTCACCTGGTTAATGAACTTCACTTACTATAATTAGGCCTGTCCGTCCGTGGCCACCCCCACCCCCAACCCCAACCCAAAACATAATGTCAAAAAAGCATCATGACCCTAGGTTACATTGTGTTGCCTGGTAACCAGTGCTTCCTTTTTATTTTTATATAGCGTTTCAATGTGCATAACTCTACAACAGATTATTCAAAGAAGAATTGAGACGAATCAGTATGTCTTTCTTGTGGCAGTCTAAACCTTCGGGGGAAATCTTAAGGAGAGGAGGAAGCCAACGACAGTTTTCCTTTGGGCACGCTCAGTGTCTGTTGATTACAATACTAGCTCACAAAACAAATTGTTAAAGCTCCGATTGCTACAACTACAGATGGTTGAGAGATGAAAAAGCATGCAAGTCTCTAGCCATGTACTCTGTGTGTGTCTGTAGTTTTTTCTCCCCTCTGCAGCTCGCACTAATCCATTGTTCCTTATCAGCATACAGGCTTCATTCTTGTAATTAGCTGTCAGAACAGGGCCGACAGCAGCTTCAAACTGTCCGCTCCAATCATATTAATGAAATGCAATCCACTCAAATGTCCTCGATGCATATCTGTAATTGCATTAAATAGAGAGGCAGGGGACAACCAATTAATACCAGAGAAGTTTCCATCGGATCAACCCTGATAAGGGGGTGCACAAAGGTGGGCAAAATGGGGCAAATACCCCCTAATAATCAACTAACTCAGATATCACAGAGATTCAAAAGTTGCCGACAGCAACCAGCAAGGATCTTTACACTCACTCCTCCTGACCACCGCTATTGACCGAATTTATCACCATCTATTAACTATTTGTGCTACATTTACTAAAAAGCTTAATAAATAACTTTTTCAATCTCTTCAATGCTGATTTCTTAAGCTTCTTGTAGTATTTCTAATTGTTTTACAGTGTGTGCCCCCTCTGGATTCTTGCTGAAACATTCTGTCTGGAACATTGGAAGGCTCTACAGGTGTTGGTGTTTCTACAGCTGTGCCAGGTCCCGAAATGTAACGGATCACGTTTTTCAAACAGTTAGGAGAAATGACTGTGCATCACGCTGTGCTAAAACATCCCCCGCAGGTATTTACAGGAAATACATTACCTTACTTCAGTGCAGCATGCTATCAAATGCTAGTAAGACTCATGAAGGTTGTTGTTGGCACTAATGCACAGCTTTTGGGAAACTGGGGTTTCTATTATGATCTAAATATTGCCAGTGTTACTTTTGCACGGTAGCAGAGGTTGTTGTTTCTCATTAAACTGAATTCCTTTGCCTGCCCTGAGCCCAGAAAAAAAGATGCTACACTCAGGAGGTCAACTGGGCTTGACTGAGACACGTAATGTAATTATTAGAGGAAACTACAAGTGCTTCTGTTTGCTCCAATGTGACAAAGTAATCTGGCACAATATACAAAGCTTTAAAGTAATGACTTATTAAAATAACTTTTTTAAAAATTAGATTTTTTTAAAAATGAAGTTCAAGAACACTTTTGTTGACTGTTAGTCAAGAAGGCAACACCAATACCAAGCTATGTACTGATAAAACCAGCCCATATACATACTGTACAGTTTGCATAACTGTGTAATAAAATTGAGAGTGTATCAGATTATAGACAAATGCATTCGTTAACATCTATACAGGACAATAACCAGACTAAACATGTAAACATACCTCAGGAGTTTCAACTGTGTAACAGATATTGCTTTAAAATATTTGTTTTAACTAGAATGTGTTTTTATTTTTATAAAATCATTCATAAGCTTCAATAATTCAGATAACTAAAATAGTTGAAAGATTTAGATTTACCTTTCAGTGGACGACATGATAATAAACAAAACACTGAAATACATTCGATAGCACTGGCTGCAAATTTATATGGATTTCAATAGTTTCAGAGTAACATCTGAATATCAAATGTCTTGCTATTTTGTAAAGATTTTCTAGTCCTAAAGACTGTAATGAATTCAAATGAAAGACCACAGGAACTGCAGATGGATTTGTGGCCATTATTTTATTACACGTGTATTTGATGCTTGCAAAGGCCCATCTGTCAAAGTACAAATAAAACAAAATAACAGTGAATTATTGCATTTCAAAATGCATCCGATTACATTATTCAACTGAGTCTCTATATGAAGTAAACACAGCTAAACTCCCAATGGATAAATCCAGCCCGGGGGGTAGCTATAGTTGCTTATTTTACGCACTCATGTTTATAATTAAATGATAACGAGTTTAAACCATATTTGAAGTCATGCCTGGTTGGATGTTTCTGTGAGGAACTGTAGTTATTTGACATGACACACATCATGCTTCTATTACTGTACAGCATGCAGGATTGTCAGGATGAATTGGAATGCATTCCCAGCGATGATGCTATGGATTTTCATGGGTCGAGACCATTTAAATAGTGACTAATCAATAGATTTTCCACTCAAACTCATATTTAAACTTTAATGTATTCTACTATAGTACTTGTTTTCTGTATGTCATTGTTTCTCATGTTTCTCTGAACTTTATTATTGACAGCTGTTTTAAATGCAAAACATGAATAGTTTCAAATCACGAAGTCAGTTACCAGCATCTTGTGATAACATTGTAATTACACATGATGTGTATTTACAATGCACTAACTGTGTACCCACACATGTAATTACAGTATTTTACAAATATGTTACTGAAACAACAGTGCTCACTCAAATCACACAGTGTAGGATAACACCATAGTGCCATAGTGCTCACTCAAATCACAGTGTAGGATAACACCATAGTGCCATAGTGCTCACTCAAATCACACAGTGTAGGATAACACCATAGTGCCATAGTGCTCACTCAAATCACACAGTGTAGGATAACACCATAGTGCCATAGTGCTCACTCAAATCACACAGTGCAGGATAACACCATAGTGCCATAGTGCTCACTCAAATCACAGTGTAGGATAACACCATAGTGCCATAGTGCTCAGTCAAATCACAGTGTAGGATAACACCATAGTGCCATATGTCTTTTCTATATCTTTGCCATAGAAAACAGACACTAAATTATAAATGAAAGCTTTGAAACAAGTTTGATAAATATTATTAAATGCTTGACCCTCCAGGATCATCTATTTCTGATACGTTCAGCCTGCCTGTCTGCATGAGAACTGATCTGCATCAGACACTGCACACAGGATTATTTAAATTCATTATTCTTTAGGTATAGGCTCATTTATGGAAATAATGAATACGTTTTGCAATGCAGATCTTGAACACAAGGTCTCACCATTATTTTGGTTTAATAACCACAGAAAAATGAAATAAACAAAAATAAAGGGCTCTGTGTAAACAGTGTATTAAAGTGTCTGCCACATGCATTCTATAACGAAAGTACATATATATATATATATATATATATATATATATATATATATACGAAATGCAATTTTCATATTGTGTTTTAGACTGCACTGATGTATTTGAACTGAGAGGCGATTGCTTAAATGGAAATAATAAGACACACACACACAAACAAACAGTACAATATAAAACGATTAAAAGCACAGAATGAATAAAACACGTTGTATGGAAAGGTAGAGCTGGAAGGGAATCAGATTGCCTGGGCTCAAAGGTAAGAGAACTGAAACCATTCTCATTCCTCTAATAGGGGAGCAGAGACCGCTTCCTCGCTACTTGTAGTCATTTCATTCACATTGCATCCACCGCCTGGCCTGATATTTAAACTCAGAAACTACTGCGTCCCTTGTGGCTCCACATTAGATCATTACTAGACAAATTATAGCTGGACCTCACCTACAACCACCACAGATGAGGAAAGTTGAACCTAATCACCTACTTAATCCCTACAAATGACTGCCTTTGCCATCTTTAAGCTCTTTATAATGCCTGGTAGTGGGATGAGCCAGACTGACAAAATGATCTAATAGCCCTGATATTTATTACAGGAACCAGGGGTTTAATATTCCATCAATTAAGACTTCCAACAACGTATTGCTTAGAGCTTAAAGCTGGGGATTCTGCAATGTTGGTAATTCATTAAAGTTCCTGTTCATTTAAATTGCTTTAGCTATGACAGGCTTCTTCTGTGTAGTGGTTAGAACTGACTACCTTACCATTTTCCTCAGGCAAAACACATGATTGTAGATCTACATAACTAGGTGCAACTGTATAAGAAAACCGTGACGGCAGACCTTCAAATATGTGAATTCAATATTCTGCTAGAGCAATTCAAATGATACACCAGCATACAACTTAAGGAAAGTGTTTTCATGAAAGAACTGCAATTTAACAGGTAAAGCTTAAATACAGGGTTCATGATGTCCATACATCTAAAATGATCCAAATTATACAGCAAGTAGGCTACAAACAGTGAACAGGAACATGTTTATTTATTGTTTACTATTTACAAGATCTACTGCACTACACATGCTGTAATAAAACAAATACATTAAAAACAATGTACCTGGACAATGAGGAAGACTTGTTTGTCATAGAGTTCATTTTTATATTAATAATACTAGCATTATTTAAATACATTCATACATAAAGTATACATACATGCAGGTAAAAGTAAGTACAGTGCATACATTTCAAAACTAACTGCATCACGTGCTACAACACATATTCAGTTACTTGAACAAATACTGCAAAAATGAATAGATTTGTTCCTACTGTACACCGAAACTGTAAATGGTTGTATCAAAAAGATATGCAAAGGAAAACAATAAATACATGACCATGTTTCTCTCCTATTTTGTTCAGAAGGTTACTTGATGAGGTACCAGGTTTTTACCAGCATTTTTTTTTAATGAATTGAAAATGAAAGGATATTTTGTATTGTAGGTATTGTTTATTCTTTTCTGAGCTTGTATTAACATGAGACAGTCACCTCAAGTTATTATTATTAAGTGATAAAAAGCCCCGGAGACCGATTCAACAAACAGAATGAGCAGAACATGTTAACAGCAGCCTTCTGACAACACAAACCTTTTAGTAATTAAATATCCTAACACAGAAGAAGGAGCACCTTCATTAGACAAACTCCCTTCAAGGCAACAATATGTTCACCTCTGTCATGCCGAACATGGAAGTGGAACGAGACGCTCCTCTTTAATTGGGGTGCCACTAGGCGTGAGGTTTGAGTTTGTTTCGATGAGGCTGGATCACTGAGGCTGACACCTGGAAAACCCACAACACTGGCATTAGGCAGGCAGCATGCTACCACTTTAAAGGGACTCACATCACAGCGAGGTGCAAAGAAGATGTCCGTTTCAGAAAACCAGCAGCTTTTTCACTATTCTGACTCCGAAACAAAAGCAGCTAAAAATCCAGCCCCACACATACTGTCGTTCTTTCTGGGGTTTACGTTTAATGTACACAAGTTCATTACATACTAGATCAAATACTGTACAATGGGATCATTATGCAGAGTCTAAAATCCAATAATAATAATAAAAAAAAAAACTTGAATTACAAAACTAGTGTGAAGCAGATCAGGAGGTCCATTAAAGTAGACACTTCTACCATAAAAGAGGCAGGGTCACCTGTACATATTAACTTATACATCATGTTCTTAAACTAGTGGTTTTGTTAGAAATGGAGAACTAATCCATTTAATCTGTTCTTTGTATGTCATTTCAGTGGAGTGAGTACTTTCCTCTTCTTCTAACCCGTTGCTGCACACATTCTTCCACTGTTTCTTATTTAGCACTAAATAACATGCAGTCACACTGATATCCACAGTTTAATATATTACAGTTCAGTATGTAAAACAAAGTAAATATCTTATTTTAATGGATAAAAAAATAAATAACAAAAGAAATTAAGTAGAATTTACACACACAAAAAATAAGCTCTAAATACATAAAAAATGAAGTAGAATTTACACAAAAAATAAAGAATAAGCTCTAAATACATTAAAAATGAAGTAGAATTTACACAAAAAATAAAGAATAAGCTCTAAATACATTAAAAATGAAGTAGAATTTACACCAAAAATAAAAAATAAGCTCTAAATACATTAAAAATGAAGTAGAATTTACACAAAAAATAAAAAATAAGCTCTAAATACATTAAAAATGAAGTAGAATTTACACAAAAAATAAAAAATAAGCTCTAAATACATTAAAAATGAAGTAGAATTTACACACAAAAAAATAAGCTCTAAATATGTTAACAATGAAGTAGAATTTACACAAAAAATAAAAAATAAGCTCTAAATACATTAAAAATGAAGTAGAATTTACACAAAAAATAAAAAATAAGCTCTAAATACATTAAAAATGAAGTAAAATTTACACACCAAAAAATAAGCTCTAAATATGTTAACAATGAAGTAGAATTTACACAAAAAAATGTGTTAAAAATGCTAGTACTGATTCCTTGTTAATATAAAAATGATGTCAATGATTTTTCAGATGTGTTCATGGAGTCCGTTTAGTGATAGTTAATGCAGTTTTCAAGTTAGTCTTTCTGAAGTTTTTGTACTTCACATTATGTTTAAGGCTCACTGTAGTTCCCCTTTATTAACGTTTCAGTCTTGCAAAACTAGTGGTTGATGTAGTTTACCGTGAGAGGAACTAGCTCCTACCTGGATATTTTAGTTTCACTCTGATTGGTGTTACTGACATCTAAGTTTTAAAGTAACAACTTATAATACTGTATACTGATCTACTGTCATATAACAAATATTCTTACACAATGCATTGCCCTCCTCGTTAATGAAAAGAATGTATGTACATGTACTGTATGCTTATTCAAATGCAATTAATACCTGGACTTCGGTTTCCAGCTGAATTCTAATTTCTATTGGTATTTTAAATAGATGACATTGCTGGGTTTTTTTTACTGTGTATTTGAGAAACCGTTTCATAATGTTAAAATGAGTATTTAATAAAACAGGTACTGTAGTGTACGAGAAGCATAGTCTACCTAATGATGGCTCCAATGTTCATTGCAGACTCTCTCTCCAGTGTAGGAGCACCATTATGAGTGCTGTACGTATACAAGGCACTTACTTATGCGATGCAAGATGTGAATGATAAAGCTGCAAAACTAATATTCATCAAACTTAATGTCATTAACTTAGCAACTGCAAAAATAATAAATTAAAACAATCCGGCCACAAAATGTATCATGCTGAATATCAATTTGTTCAGCAGAATGTCCTTAATAAAGCCAGGAAAACACGCTTTTTATTTTTTAATTTTTATCCGTTTTAATTTATATTGGCGTTGAACAGTAAGCGTTTTTTTTTTTTTATGTTTTGTTTTTTCCTGTATGTTAATTTAAAAAAAATATTGTTATATCTGAATTTTTTGAGGTGCTTGATTGTGCAAATTATACACTGGACCATGCAAAAGTGATGTGGAAATAGTTTTTGAGATGACAATTTTTTAAAAATAAATAACTTGGTGAATTGGTTAGTGTGATTCAAGGAGTGTTTGAAGATTTAAAGGTATGAACAAGGCTTCATTGAACTGCCTTAGGGTGTAGCTTGGGCACAGTGTGCCAAGGCTCTCTCAGCAGGGTGCGGGGTGGACCTCCATGTTCAGCTTTTGTTTTCTAAAGGCTTACTCTCATGGCTGTTTACTAAATCTTCCCTTAAAATGACTGCCCAGTTATTGCTAAGTACATTGTATCTTTAGCTATTAAACACTCAACCGTGCTGGATTTAGAAATAGTAAAATAAACTTAATGAGTTAAATGATAACCGTTTCAAAGTCTTTTTCAATGTGTACAACGAAATCAAAACTTGTCATTGAACTTTTTGCATTTTAGTGTTTCTATAATGAAAGAACTATATTATAAATAAATGGAATATCTTGAAGTAATGTGATTTACCATGTAAAGTAATCATGGCACCACAACACTCTGTGTCATTGATTTCAAATGCAGAGTGTATTAACATGAGTGCCCTCACTATATGAACCGATGCTATGCAGCACTTTTATTCAAATAAACGATGAGTCTTACAATAGGTTCATGATACTGAGCAGCAGACTGAAATGACTAATTCAGCAGGCTGCTTCTCCTGAGCTGCACATGCTTCATTATATGTACTGTATGATAAAGACGTTGAGAAGGTCACTCTCCAGTATTTACAAGTCTCACTGGCTCACGTGCCAGGGTCTGTAGCCTGACCTGCTGTGGAGAATCAGGAGTGCTCAGCAGAATGGGTTAAGAAAGCCATTACTACACAGTTCAACAGTGCATCTGCACTCAAGGTTACAGTCAAGGTACTCTGTTACTAAATCCTGGCTTGAACAGCAAAGGAACTCAGCCGCTTGCATGTTACATGTAGTTTACAGCAGTGACATTAAAAGTAATGTAGTAATTACTGTAATTAAAAGTACTAATGTATCACTAAATCACACAATAAATTTACACAATATCATAATATAATATAATATCTCATAATGCTAACTGGCATACTGAGCACTGAAGTGGTGTAAAGACAACACTCGCATTAAAAGACGTCCTTTACTGTGGGGTACACTTTGTTAACAGAGGACCTCCAACACCACACTGAAAACAGCCCTTGGTTTACAGTAGTTTATTAAAGTTCTGTATTCAGAACTAATACGAAATGTTACACAACCTCTAGGAAAGAAACAGTGTGGCTTCAAATTGAATGTGCTGTTTTTGTATTCCACTTATACCTGCACTCACACATGCTCTGTCTGGTCAGTTAAGGGACTGACTGGGACAGCTTGAGAAGCAGATCCACTTATACCTGCACTCACACATGCTCTGTCTGGTCAGTTAAGGGACTGACTGGGACAGCTTGAGAAGCAGACCCACTTATACCTGCACTCACACATGCTCTGTCTGGTCAGTTAAGGGACTGACTGGGACAGCTTGAGAAGCAGACCCCCACTTGGTCTCACAGCGTTCAGTACCTGTCATGACAAATTCATTCAGTTTCACTGTGTCTCACTCGTAGTTTTGGCATAAACTGTTTTCAATTTTAAACTGTGATGAAAGAAGCTGTTATCATGCTGCTCAAAAATACAGCTATCGTGAAAGTTTGTATAATCTGAATAACTTTATCTACAAAGAGGGATATTTACACCATCTGTCTTTAGAGAGACAATTCTCAATTACACACAATGAAAAATATAAGAGAACACCATTTATATTGACAAAGCACTGAATCGTAAGATGTGTAGAAATCAACTAGAATTTCGACATTTCTTTTCGTGCTCCTCACACAAGGGTCTATTTTAATGACTACACAGAGGCAGATCAAAATAGCACTGCTCTTTAGATTAACTAAAGGGTATTTATTGACCTTATCATTAACATTGAAGTTAATCAGGTTATTAACTGCAGATGAATGAATTTGAAGGTCGCGGTAATATGATCCACTACCGTTTAGATAATTAAATATAATCTAAAGAAGTATAAAGTACATTGTGAAATTAGCAGTCATTAAAGGGATACTTCATACCATCTACATTTCTACAATTTCTTACCTGTTTCATACCCTTAATATGAGTGTTCTGCCATGCTGACTATTCCAGCAGACCCTATTTCAGAAGAGAATTCTCAAGGCTGATTTTTGGAGTAAGGTGGGGAAGCATATTAGCGTTGCGCTGTGCGCTGAAGCCTGTAGGTGAAGCAACTACAGACCAAGGTAACTACAGACCAAGGTAACTACAGACCAATAAGCCTGACTTCTATTATATGTAAACTTATGGAAACTATAATAAGATCTAAAATGGAAAATTACCTATATGGTAACAATATCCTGGGAGACAGTCAGCATGGTTTTAGGAAAGGGAGATCGTGTCTAACTAACCTGCTTGATTTTTTTGAGGATGCAACATCGACAATGGATAATTGCAAAGCATACAACATGGTTTATTTAGATTTCCAGAAAGCTTTTGACAAAGTCCTGCATAAAAGATTAATACTCAAACTGAACGCAGCAGGGATTCAAGGAAATGCATGCACATGGATTAGGGAGTGGTTAACATGTAGAAAACAGAAAGTACTGACTAGAGTAGAAACCTCAAAGGTAACCAGTGGTGTACCACAGGGATCAGTATTAGGTCCTCTACTATTCCTAATCTACATTAATGATTTAGATTCTGGTATAGTAAGCAAACTTGTTAAATTTGCAGACGACACAAAAATAGGAGGAGTGGCAAACACTGTTGCAGCAGCAAAGGTCATTAAAAATGATCTAGACAGCATTCAGAACTGGGCAGACACATGGCAAATGACATTTAATAGAGACAAGTTTAATGTACTGCACGCAGGCAATAAAAATGTGCACTATAAATATCATATGGGAGATACTGAAATTGAAGAAGGAATCTTTGAAAAAGACCTAGGAGTTTATGTTGACTCAGAAATGTCTTCATCTAGACAATGTGGGGAAGCTATAAAAAAGGCCAACAAGATGCTTGGATATATTGTGAGAAGTGTTGAATTTAAATCAAGGGAAGTAATGTTAAAACTTTACAATGCATTAGTAAGACCTCACCTAAAATATTGTGTTCAGTTCTGGTCACCTTGTTACAAAAAGGATATTGCTGCTCTAGAAAGAGTACAAAGAAGAGCAACCAGAATTATCCCGGGTTTAAAAGGCATGTCGTATGCAGACAGGCTAAAAGAATTGAATCTATTCAGTCTTGAACAAAGAAGACTACACGGTGATCTGATTCAAGCATTCAAAATCCTAAAAGGTATAGACAATGTTGACCCAGGGGACTTTTTTGACCTGAAAAAAGAAACAAGGACCAGGGGTCACAAATGGAGATTAGATAAAGGGGCATTCAGAACAGAAAATAGGAGGCACTTTTTTTACACAGAGAATTGTGAGGGTCTGGAACCAACTCCCCAGTAATGTTGTTGAAGCTGACACCCTGGGATCCTTCAAGAAGCTGCTTGATGAGATTCTGGGATCAATAAGCTACTAACAACCAAACGAGCAAGATAGGCTGAATGGCCTCCTCTCGTTTGTAAACTTTCTTATGTTCTTATGTTCATTGTGCACTGAAGCCTGCTCCCCACTACACTTCCCTGTCAGCCTTGAGGAGTCTTTTCAGAAGCAATATTTGTCGGAATCATTAGTAAGCACGGCAGATAGTGATCCAGGCAGAAACTGCAATCGAGAATTATACCAAATACACTTAAGAGGAAATAAAAAATGACATTAAATATTATAAAATGTACATGATATTAAGTATTCCTTTAAATAAGAGATTAAATGAACATGGCACAATTAGCTAAAACGACGCTATTTTCTTTTATAAATGTATTTTTCATTTTACTATTAGCGATTTTTTAAACACTTCTTACTTATCAAGATAATGTTTTTTGTTGTGATCAGCAGCAATAATTAACCGTCTAAGCTAATGCCATCTTAATTACCTACAGTTGGAATTCGACCATGAAAAAGGACCAGATAATGACTGGAAGACAAGCTGCTATTATTAAGATGTTTTTAAAGGTGTTTCATTAAAACTGATCCATTAGATATTCTGCTGCCCAGAGGTAAATGTGGTGAGGGGGTCAATGGAGTGCTTTTTGAAAGCGTACTCTAGCTCTTACTTGAGGTTGTGAATATGATGGCTTGTAAATTAAGTCATATTTATTTTTGCACAATATGAAAAAAATAAAATAAAAAAATACCACATTATTGTTGACACATTCAGATTTACCTTAAAAAAGAATAACTATGAATAGTTGTACACAATCGTAAAAAAACAAATTAAGCCATTACAATATCTGGCCACCAGATGGCACAAGAAGCTGAGTAAAAATCCAATTTATTAATAGTTGCTACAGTACATAGGTTGTGCTAAAATTGCCCAGAAATTGCCCAAAACATCAATTACATACAATTATAATTTGTATTTGTTTTGTTATTTACATTGTATATACCATTTCAGATAAGTGATTAATAAACAAAAAAACGATGTTAAAAAAGCTCCAACATCTATCTATCTGTCTGTGATATCTACATAAGAGAGATGAAAGAGCACAACTAAAGGAATCCTCCAGAAAAGAATATTTTCTGCATACTGCAGCATCACAAACTCCTTCTGGGTTGAAACTAATTGGTACAGCAACATTCAGATTTTTTGTAAGATAACGACCACAAGCACTGTGCACAAACCATCCACGCTACGGTGACTCTGAGGGAGCAGTGCAAGTGATGACTGGGGCCCTGAGCTGTCTGACCTCAATCATGCAGGTCAGGGGGGAGAGCTGAAGAATAGGAAGTATGAAGCACACAGGATCTGTGCTGAGACTGCAGGGGCACAGGGAGCTCAGAGCCCCTGCAGTCATGCATGCACAAAGTGTGGGCTCTGAACAGAACAACACTGGGGGAGCACACTGAGCAGAACACATCTGAGTCAGAGTCACGCATGCAGAAAGTGTGGGCTCTGAACAGAACAACACTGGGGGAGCACACTGAGCAGAACACATCTGAGCCAGAGTCACGCATGCACAAAGTGTGGGCTCTGAACAGAACAACACTGGGGGAGCACACTGAGCAGAACACATCTGAGTCAGAGTCACGCATGCACAAAGTGTGGACTCTGAACAGAACAACACTGGGGGAGCACACTGAGCAGAACACATCTGAGTCAGAGTCACGCATGCACAAAGTGTGGGCTCTGAACAGAACAACACTGGGGGAGCACACTGAGCAGAACACATCTGAGTCAGAGTCACGCATGCAGAAAGTGTGGGCTCTGAACAGAACAACACTGGGGGAACACATTGAGCAGAACACATCTGAGTCAGAGTCACGCATGCACAAAGTGTGGGCTCTGAACAGAACAACACTGGGGGAGCACACTGAGCAGAACACATCTGAGTCAGAGTCACGCATGCACAAAGTGTGGGCTCTGAACAGAACAACACTGGGGGAGCACATTGAGCAGAACACATCTGAGCCAGAGTCACGCATGCACAAAGTGTGGGCTCTGAACAGAACAACACTGGGGGAGCACACTGAGCAGAACACATCTGAGCCAGAGTCACGCATGCACAAAGTGTGGGCTCTGAACAGAACAACACTGGGGGAGCACATTGAGCAGAACACATCTGAGTCAGAGTCACGCATGCACAAAGTGTGGGCTCTGAACAGAACAACACTGGGGGAGCACATTGAGCAGAACACATCTGAGCCAGAGTCACGCATGCACAAAGTGTGGGCTCTGAACAGAACAACACTGGGGGAGCACACTGAGCAGAACACATCTGAGCCAGAGTCACGCATGCACAAAGTGTGGGCTCTGAACAGAACAACACTGGGGGAGCACACTGAGCAGAACACATTTATCTCAACCAATGGGTCAGATTCGCAAAGCTATTTACTGAACATTTAAATCGCAATTGGTCATAATTCTTAAACAACTAAGAATATGCAGGCATTTTATTAGGTGTTTTCTTCATGTCTGTGCTTTATGTAGATTTGAAGTAAATTAAAGAAAGCTAAAACTGATGAGAAAGCAAGACATATTACAAATACAAACACTACTATTACTAAGAATAATAGAAAGAAGAAGAAAAACACCAGAGGCCCTCGATATGATTACAGGCTTATTATGCACTTTGGTGTAGTTTATTCCTTATAATATTAGTAGTAGTAGTAGTAGCAGTATTTCCTATTATAGGAAACCTTTTTCAAGCCTCAAGTTTTAAGAGACCAGCCACTAGGTGGCACTATAAATAAAAGTATAATGTGCCTGTGTAATTCATGTTTGCGACACTCACACATAGACAAGATGGTAATTGAGTAATGATATAAATGTATTGATGTTAATTAATATCCTGTTAAGATCATTAATTTGTGTCAGCAAATCAAAAATATAAAATTGATGCTTACAAAACAACTCATTTCAATTTAAACGAATATTGTGCTTGGTTACTGATCCAATATACCAAGCTTCCAAGTTTAATAGGTATATAATTAACTGCTTAAGGGCCCCAACTGAGGTTTAATTGGTTGAAATAAAAACTTGACTTTGTCCACCTGTAATGCTGTAAATAGCTGCATATCAAAGCAGAAAAAAAGCAGAAATCTTCCAGACATTACAATCATATTGCTTGTGGAAATTTAAGATAGCAAAAATGAATTTAACCCTTTTCTAACCACTCCTATAATGCACTTACAAGGATTTTAAAGCTGTTGTCATATGATGGTAAATCTAGTTTAGGATGACTGATAAAACATCAGTATTTACCACTGCATATGTAATAATGTAAAATACTCCTACAAATCATGACGTGGTAATAAGACTGAATGAAATAAAACAAGTACCTGCTTATTGCATTGTTTAACATACCACTGACTGAAACCGGTGTTGTGCTGAGAGACTGTCTGTATTTTAAATGGATATTTTGATGTTAATTAAAAATGGACCAACAAAGAGCATGCTTAATTTCACTTTTAATTATTTAAATTGCATTAAAAATAATTATATTGAAGGAATACGAGGTAATGTATATATTAAAATTGCTGCTTTGAAATCTTGTGAAACAGCACTAGTAGGGCCTGTAAAGGGCCCACAACAGAGGGGTGGCCTTATTACTGAAGGTATACAGGTGAGATGCACGCATTATGTTAAACCGGTATTTGATTTTGAATGGGGGACGCCTTTTGCACTTTTTCTCCTTGCTGCACTTCCTGTTAAAGGCTGACACAGATGAGTTGCTTCTGGGAGTTTGAGTTTAATTATACATTTCTAAAGAAAAAAATGATGTTCTAAATGTTTGCCTTTTTTATTTTTTTTATAAGGAACTCAAAATTCCCAGAAGCTAGACGTTGACATGCCATTGCATACCAGTCACTGCTTTTCCTATGACGGAGTTGTTTTCATTGTCAATTTAGACTGTCACTGGGTCTGTGTCAGCGGTCTCAGTCTGGACTGGGTTTGTTTGGATGCAAGCTAAAGTTCATTTTTTGGTCCCTTTTTTCAGGACATAAGAAAGAACATAAGAAGAACATAAGAAAGTTTACAAACAAGAGGAGGCCATTTGGCCCATCTTGCTTGTTTGGTTGTTAGTAGGTTATTGATCCCAGAATCTCATCAAGCAGCTTCTTGAAGGATCCCAGGGTGTCAGCTTCAACAACATTACTGGGGAGTTGGTTCCAGATTCCCACGATTCTGTGTAAAAAAGTGCCTCCTATTTTCTGTTCTGAATGCCCCTTTATCTAATCTCCACTTGTGACCCCTGGTCTTTGTTTCTTTTTTCAGGTCGAAAAAGTCCCTTGGGTCAACATTGTCAATACCTTTTAGAATTTTATATGCTTGAATCAGATCACTGCGTAGTCTTCTTTGTTCAAGACAGAGTAGATCAAATTATTTAGCCTGTCTGCATACGACATGCCTTTTAAACCAGGAATAATTCTGGTCGCTCTTCTTTGCACTCTTTCTACAGCAGCAATATCCTTTTTGTAACAAGGTGACCAGAACTGAACACAGTATTCTAGATGAGGTCTTACTAATGCATTGTAAAGTTTTAACATTACGTCCCTTGGTTTAAATTCAACATTTTTTTACTATATATCCGAGCATCTTGTTGGCCTTTTTTATAGATTCCCCACATTGTCTAGATGAAGATATTTCTGAGTCAACATAAACTCCTAGGTCTTTTTCATAGATTCCTTCTTCAATTTCAGAATCTCCCATATGTTATTTATAATGCACATTTTTATTGCCTGCATGCAATACCAGCACATTACTTGTTCTGTTCCGGCTTTGTGTTGGTTTATTTTGGCCACCGTTTTGTTTTGTATTGTTTAAATATTTTGTTTTAATAATAAATACGCGCACCACAGTATTGTTGTCAATCTCGTCCTGGTCTGACGTCACCACAAAACTATCCGTGACACAGGTGAAGGCAGAAATCTCTTGTAGAGAACTCAACCACTCAGAAATGACTGCATGCACCATACTGTTTGCTAAAAAATAAATTGCTCTTTAATAAATGCAGGATATTCACCGTGGTAGCAGTCTTGGCAGCCACCATTGCAACCACATTTCTGAAGGTAATACCAACAAATTCCCCAATATTTAGTACCTTACAATACATGTGTACCATCATTAAATGTGGTTCACTTGTATGTTCAGTAAAACTGTTTGTGTAATCTATTCAGGGACTCCAAGATACTTACACAGTGATTTTCAAAAGGGACAAAACATGCAAAAAGTTCCAAAATAGTTTTTGAAGTGAAAGTTGATCAGTAAGAGAATGAGACATCTCTCCAACCCCAGCCACTCTGCTGGATTCCTCCCTCTCCTGCACTCCTTCGACTTCTGTCTCTCTCCGTCCCCTCCTACCCACAAAGCTGGCCGTCAACTGGACCTCACCTTCTCCAGGGCCTGCTTCCCCTCCACCCTCTCTGTCACCCCCCTGGACCTCTCTGATCACTATTTCATCTCTTTTTCTCTGTCTCTCCCCCCTCTCCCTGCTCCTCCTACCCCCACTGTCACCTCTCGCCGTAACCTCCGCTCTCTCTCCCCCTCTGTCCTTGCCTCCACTGCTCTCTCTCACCTCCCTCCTATCGACTCCTTCTCACAACTCTCCGTAGACTCTGCTACCTCCACCCTCTTCTCCTCACTCACCTCCTCCCTCGACTCCCTCTGTCCCCTCACCTCCCGTCCTGCTCGCCCCTCCCCTCCCCATCCCTGGCTCTCCTCTGCGCTCCGCTCGGCAAGAATCGCACTGCGATCTGCTGAAAAGAAATGGAAGAGAACCAAACTCCCTGCTGCCCTAGACCTTTACCGCACTCTCCTCTCCTCCTTCTCCTCTACTCTCTCCTCTGCTAAATGTGCTTATTTCCAATCTGTAATCCAAGCCTCCACTAACAACCCATGTAAACTATTCTCTACCTTCTCCTCCCTCCTAAACCCTCCCCCCCCTCCTCCTCCCTCCTCTATCTCCCCTGATGACTTTGCCTCCTTCTTCTCTTCTAAAATTTCAGATATCCGCAAACTCTTTAACACCTCTCCCTCCCCCGCACCCCCTCCCGCTCCAACTCCTACACCCACTGCAACCCCTACTAACTCACCCTCCTTCTCCACCTTCTTGCCCCTCTCAGACTCTGACCTCTCCTCCCTGCTCCAGGGTCACAAACCCACCACGTGTGCCTTGGACCCCCTCCCCACTCACCTCTTTCAAGCTGCTGCTCCTGCTCTACTCCCCTTCATCTCCTCCCTCCTCAACACCTCTCTACTTTCTGGTATCTTCCCCTCTGCCTTCAAAAAAGCCTCTATCACTCCCCTCCTCAAAAAACCTACCCTCGACCCCACCTCCCTCCAGAGCTACCGTCCTGTCTCCCTCCTACCCTTCCACTCCAAAACCCTCGAGCGGACTGTACACCGCCAGCTCTCTGCTTTCCTGTCCAACCACTCTCTGCTTGACCCTCTCCAATCTGGCTTCCGCTCTGCTCACTCTACTGAAACCGCCCTCCTGTCTGTCACCAACTCACTTAAGTGTGCCCGAGCTGCCTCTCTCTCCTCTGTCCTAATTCTCCTCGACCTCTCTGCTGCCTTTGACACTGTTGATCACTCTATTCTACTATCATCTCTTGCTGACCTGGGGATCTCTGGCACTGCTCTGGCCTGGTTCTCCTCCTACCTCTCCAACCACACTTACCAGGTAACCTGGCGTGGAGCAACCTCCACACCTCACCCTCTCTTAACTGGAGTCCCCCAAGGGTCAGTCTTGGGTCCTCTCCTGTTCTCTCTCTACACCCGCTCCCTGGGCCCCCTCATCGCATCCTATGGTTTCTCATACCATTTCTATGCTGATGATGCTCAGATTTTCCTCTCCTTCCCCACCTCTGACTCCACCATCTCCTCCCGTATCTCTACCTGTCTGTCTGCTATTTCCTCCTGGATGCACTCGCATCACCTCAAACTCAACCTCTCTAAATCTGACCTCCTTTTCTTTCCCTCCTCCTCCCCCTCCTCTGATCTCTCCATCTCTGTTCCTCTGGAATCTACCACACTCTCTCCCTCTTCCTCAGCTAAGAACCTTGGAGTCACCCTGGACCCCTGCCTCTCTTATTCCCAGCACATCTCCACTCTGGCACGCACTTGCCGATTCTTCCTGAGCAACATCCGAAGAATCCGACCCTTCCTCACCAACTATGCTACCCAGCTCCTGGTCCAGGCCCTGGTACTCTCCCGCCTAGACTACTGCAACTCCCTCCTGGCTGGCCTCCCTGCGTCCGCCACCCGTCCGCTCCAGCTCATCCAGAACTCTGCTGCCCGCCTGGTGTTCTCTCTGCCTCGCTTCGCCCACGCTACTCCACTACTCCGCTCGCTCCACTGGCTCCCGATCACCGCTCGCATCCAGTTCAAGACTCTTGTACTAGCCTACAGATGCCTTGACCAGTCTGCACCCAGCTACCTCCAGACCCTCATCTCTCCCTACACCCCCACTCGACCTCTCCGCTCCGCCTGCACTAGAAGACTAGCTCTACCACCGCTACGCTCCCCTGCCTCCAAAGCCCGCTCCTTCTCCACCCTTGCTCCGCAGTGGTGGAATGACCTTCCTACAGATGTCAGGACTGCCCAGTCCCTGACCACATTCCGGCGCCTCCTTAAGACTCACCTCTTCAAAGAGCACCTGTAGAACTCCTCTGTTTGTATCCTGGGACACTATCACCCTTCATGTAAATGTGCTTTATTTTGCTCTTATCAGCCCCTATTTTACTGCATTTAATCCTGTACTTCAGAATACTGTAATCTGCCAAGTTTTTAACCTGTAGTACTTTGTATTTACTCACATCCTGATGTAACTATCACTATTACCTGCTGTATTATTGAATTGTGGTTTGTCAAACTTGTACTTTACTTGAACAAAAGTTATTGTATTGCTTGCTCTTATTGTATTACTTGTATTGTAACGCTTGAAATGTTTTTGCTTACGATTGTAAGTCGCCCTGGATAAGGGCGTCTGCTAAGAAATAAATAATAATAATAATAAATAATAGTAAAGTCAAAGTTCAGCAACATGCAAATCTGAGATGAAGAAGAAAAAAAAATGCTGCCTGCTATTAATAAATAGGACTGTTTATCTAGTCTATCTTTAGTAAAGACAGATACAGAGAATCATGATAACTCAATATTGGACAGCAGAACTCTGAACCACTCGGACATCAAAAATAGTAAAGGAAAAGTAAAAGGAAACAAATTACATTTAAAGCTACTTTCTCTTTCATTTTTGTTATTTGGTACTTTGATAGGTGCCATAAGTATAGCATAGCCATAATTACAATTCAATCCCAACCATCGAGCCTAAGCGCCTTGTTGCTTAAGGACAGTATTAAATCCATGACTATGTCTCTCATGTCTTACAATATACTATACAATAACTTATGAAATGACGTTGTTGTGATAACCATTAAAGTGAAATATTATAGAGCTAGACGTGTATGCTTTATGTAGGGGCTTGAACTCTTTTAGTACATAACTGTGAGGAGTACCCAACATACCTTTGCAATCCCTCAACTTTTAAAGAAACAGATTTGTTTTGAGCTGGGTTCTTCATTGAAACATCATGACACCTATTAGTTGTGCAGCAAGTGTGCAAGTTTTCAAAGGCTTTGCTCTTAATATGATCTTTTCATCTTTTATCTGATCAACTGCATTACACATATATCCAGTAGGCAGTCACCAATGAGCTACACTGGGGTTTTTGTGTGTAGGAATTTTTTTACATTTCTCCACAATTCTGTTTTAAATCCTCCGTATCTTAACTGTAATACAGCTTTAAATTCCGCTAACAAGCCTCCATCCTGATTGTAATCTCATTTTAAATCTTGCAAGTGGAGTTTCCAATACAAATGTAGGACTGTGCTGTGACTCAGTAGTTGGGGCGGGTTTAAAGTATTCAGAACGAATCAATGAAAGATAGATAGATGAAAGATAGATAATGAAGTCAGGAAGACGGGACATTGCCCAGCAGCACAGGAAATGTATTTATTATTATTTTTCAGCAGGTTTTATTTTTTAATGGGAAAAGGGTAAAGTCAATGTGAATTGATTAACCATTTCCACAGTTTTTCCAGTGTTTTCCTGTGTTTATTGGCTATCCACCGATTTCTTTTTTTTTGTATCGGAGGTGTTTTATCGGTTAAAACCGAAAATCAGAAGCCCTAATTATAATGCGGTAAGGATTTTGCCTTGCACTTAGGCAATTGCTGACCCTCCAAAAACGTTACACCCCTCCTTACAAGGTGCAAACCATTGTAGAAGCGAGAAACTAAGAGCTGTATAAAAGCACACACCTGCAGAGACCTGTCATGGGCTTCAGGATGGCTGCTGTGGTACACTTCCTGATGTGGCGACACTTGGCAGTTGTTGAGGAGAGACAGGAACACGTTCAGAGGAGGTCACTTTGTTTGGGATGCGGTGCTAAAGTGTTATCGTCTCACTCAGCAGGTCATCCTTGACCTCATAGCTGAATTGAGGGATGAGCTAGACCCCAGCGTCAATCTAGGGACCGCTATCCCTGCACATGTGAAAATGCTTTGTATTCTGCACTACTAAAGCCTCTGATTCCTTTCAGACCACAGTTGAGGAATAGCCCAATCCATCTTTTCCAGAGTGCAAGGCAAATTTCAGGATGTCATGCTAAAAAGGGCAGGCCAATACATATCCTTTCCTAAGGATACTGATGGTGGCTGAGGCTTTTCCAAACAACTCCATTTCATCTTGAGTGACCTCAGCTGTAAGGACTCTCAGCTCCTCCTCAAAAAACGTTTCTTTTCCGTGCATCATGAGGACTTTGCTGCCCTTCCTCTGACATTTATTTTTGGTTTGTATTTCCGTGCTCCACAAATGTCATACAGCGATGTGGCAATGCGCCCCGCCCCTGTGTGCATTTGTGTGTCATGTGTTGTCTGTTGCGTGTGTTAATGTTGGTGTATAGTCATTGGTACACGGGATATAAACGGGTCTGTGTTTCACGTGTATTTAAAAAGTGTATATTTGTATTTAGGCACGGGATTGCACATCACGCACGTGCATTTAAAATATAATATGTGAACACAGGGTTTCACGTAATGAATTCACGTGCTGGGATTCAAGTGAATAATTAATTAGTAATTGAATCCCAGCACAAACAGTATAAATAGATGCACGTTTAGTCACTCGTGGTTAGGTGTTTGGTGAGTGGAGAACGGGAGAGAGAGGAGAAACTAAAAAGTGAAAGAAAGAACGTAAATATTGCTTTACTCACCGTGTTTGTTCGTCCCTGTTTGTTAGTGTGTGTTCGTTTTTGTTTGTCTCTTTATTTTGGCGCAAGTGCCGTGTCCAGTGTTTTTTGTGTTTCAAACCTTTTATTTTCTGTTTATTAAATGCTGAGCGCGATCACGCGCCCAGCTTATACCAAACCACATCTCTCTGTCGTTTGTGTTCCTGTTTCTGGTCTGACGCCACCCACTCTGGCCGTCTTTGTGACAAGCGACTACTGCTCTCTACATTCCTAACTCTCTAATTATGGCTGCTAATTAGAGTGATGTGCTTATTGAGACCCTCATTATCATAATTACAGATTCATTATTTGTGTGTGTTGAGTATATATATATATATATATATATATATATATTGTGTATATATATATATATATATATATATATATATATATATATATATATAGTGCCTTGCAAAAGTATTTAGACCCCTGACCAATTCTCTCATATTACTGAATTACAAATGGTACATTGAAATTTCGTTCTGTTTGATATTTTATTTTAAAACACTGAAACTCAAAATCAATTATTGTAAGGTGACACTGGTTTTATGTTGGGAAATATTTTTAAGAAAAATAAAAAACAGAAATATCTTGCTTGCATAAGTATTCAACCCCTGTGCTGTGGAAGCTCCCAGTTTACATCGATGAAAGAAATTGCCCTAACGAGGACACAATTACCTTACCAGTGGCCTCCACCTGTGAACCATTAAAGTTGCTGTCGCATTTTCTGGATAAAAACCTCACTGTTAAAGGATCATTGGTCAGGCTGTGAATCTGAAGGGAAATGAAGACCAAAGAGCATTCTACAGAAGTTAGAGATAAAGTAATACAAATGCATAGATTAGGGAAAGGGTACAAAATAATATCCAAGTGTTTGGATATCCCAGTGAGCACAGTTGGATCAATAATCAGGAAGTGGAAGCTGCATCACACCACCCAGGCACTACCAAGAAAAGGCCGTCCCTCAAAACTCAGCACTCAAACAAGAAGGAGACTTGTGAGAGAAGCCACAGAGAGGCCAACAATCACTTTGAAGGAGCTACAGAGTTCAGTGACTGGGAGTGGAGTAATGGTGCACCAGTCAACCATATCAAGAGCTCTGCATAACACTGGCCTGTATGGGAGGGTGGCAAGAAAGAACCTGTTACTCAAAAAGTACCATCTGAAAGCACGTCTGGAATTTGCCAGAAAGCATGAGAGTGACCCAGCTGCGATGTGGGAAAAGGTTTTGTGGTCAGATAAGACCAAGATAGAGCTTTTTGGCCAAAACTCAAAGCGCTATGGGTGGCGCAAACCTAACACTGCCCATGCCTCAAGACACACCATCCCTACAGTGAAGTATGGTGGTGGCAGCATCATGCTGTGGGGATGCTTCTCATCAGCAGGGACTGGGCATCTTGTTAAAATTGAAGGAAGAATGGATAGAGCAAAATACAGGGAAATACTGCAAGAGAGCCTGCTTCAGTCCGCTAAAAAACTGAAGCTTGGGAGGAAATTCACCTTTCAGCAGGACAACGATCCCAAGCACAAGGCCAAAGCAACATTGGAGTGGCTCAAGAACAAAAAGGTGAATGTCCTACAGTGGCCCAGTCAAAGTCCTGATCCCATTGAGAATCTGTGGCACTATTTGAAAATTGCGGTCCACAAGCGTCGTCCAACCAACCTGAACAACCTAGAGCAAATCTGCCAAGAAGAATGGGCCAAAATCACTCCGACACTGTGTGCAAAGCTGGTACATACTTACCCCAAAAGACTTAAAGCTGTTATTGCAGCGAAAGGTGGCTCTACCAAATATTAATGTGTGGGGGTTGAATACTTATGCAAGCAAGATATTTCAGTTTTTTATTTTTCTTAAAAATATTTCCCACTATAAAACCAACGTCACCTTACAATAATTGATTTAGAGTTTCAGTGTTTTAAAATAAAATATCAAACAGAACGAAATTTCAATGTACCATTTGTAATTCAGTAATATGAGAGAATTGGTCAGGGGTCTTTATACTTTTACAAGGCACTGTATATATATATGAACATAATTCTGATATTTTATTTAACATCGTGTAATCAAAGAAACTACAAAATTATATTACAAAAGTCCAAAGGAAGCCATAATAGTAGTACAGTATTTCAAGGTAGGTTTCGAAATGTCACATTTATCAATTTTTGTTAAGTATATGGAAAACTACAAAGCGGTATGCAATTCAATATGTTAATGTCACATTATTCAGCTGGTTTCATTCGACTTTATGAAGCAAAATGATTTCATTCTATAGCCTGATTCAAAACTTTTGTCCATAGCAGTAGATGCCAAGATATATTACTACACTAACAGTCAATAGATATAGCATACATTTGTCCCTCTAAAACCATAAGGCTAATAATGTGTGCATTCAAATGATTAACACCATTTACTATGTCAACAAACAACACATAATCCAACCATTGTTTTTACAAAGTGCGTCACCCCCGAGCTCAGGTAACAGTAAAAACAACTGAATTGATTTTAAAAATCTGACAGAATGTCTTGGAGCATAATTTAAAATGCTTACCGGATCCTCAGTGTTTTTTCTTTCTTTGAATATCGAATGATGTCTGCAGTCTACACTAACAGCTGCAGCTGACGGATGGGAGGTTTAGCACTACAGAACCATACAGTGTTTCCATTTTGTTTTTCAAATCCCAAAAAATCTACCAGGGTTATTTGAAAAGACTTGCACTCCATGAGAGAGAATTAATAGCATTCTCTTTCAACAGAAGACCTCTCAAGTTTGACCACTTCTGAAGTATATTTTTGTTATCAGAATGTGTGTTTTTTTAGGCTTAATCAAATGAAACAGCATTGTTCCATGCAGACGTGTGTAGTGTGTTCACTGCCTGGTATTACCTGGCTTGTGTTCTTAATCATTTAATTCAGTAAGGTAACAATAAACCTGATCATACTTAGTGCTATGCACCCCTCCCCTTAGCTTACAGGAAATGCAATAGTAAACATGCTATACAAATGGTTTCCTGACTATAAAATGTAAATGTACTGATTGCATTGTTAAAAAAAAGAATATCTTAATGGATATATAAAACCCAGTCTAAAACTGGCAATGTGTTTCATTTCTTTGGTGGCCATGCATGGGGCTCAGACATCTGCATGAACACATTCAGCTCTGAACACAACAATCAGCAGCGGAATTACAAACCCTACTGGATATCAGTGATATTATTCTGGAGCGAACCACAGCTGCACATGATTATTATGACTCGTTTTATAGCATACCACAGCATGGTGCTTTTGTGACGCTGTTTTACTAGGGGTGCATGTTTTTAGAAGACTGCTCAGCCATTCATGTTCGACACAAGGTCTTTATAGAAGTCGCGAGTCTCGTATCGTAGCGGGAAAGACAGAAAGAACTACATCAGTGTCTGGAGATGGAACAGGCCAATTGGAATGTGTACAAACCTGGCATGATGGGCGATTGGTTGATTTATATTATTCTGATCACTCCAGTACATCCTGTATCATGTATCTGTACTAATTCATTATTATTCTAACCCTCAGTGGTATGAGTGGTCTCTTGCTGTAATGTGTATGGTTATGTGAGCTCTACTGGTGCAATATAAGAAAGTTTAACTTACTGGTTCAATCTTCAGGGCATTTCTGTAGCTGCCAAACAGCGCTGCCTGGGCCCTGAGGAACGCATGAGCCACCCCATCCCCCGTGGTCGTGGACACTTTCTTCAGTCTGTTCTTAAGAGAAGAAACCTGCAAATACAAAAGGGATGTATCACACTTTAATGTGTTTATCCAAAAAACAGTACAAGCATTAATACAAGGCCAATCTGGAATTAACAGATCAGCAGGCATGTCCTATTAAAAGTTATAACGCCTTCATTTTGGAGACGAAAGCTCTTTCCTGCAAGTGTAATGGTACTTGCAGATGACTTTTAGGAAAGGACATGTATTCACAAAACCCTTCACAGTCACAGGACAATGAATGACAGGGGTGAAATGAATGTACTAGCATGTGTTCAACTCGCATCAGCTTAGTTTCCCAGATGTAATATTAATAGGGTCCACCCAATGTTAAAAATCCTGCCCGCTACCTGGCCCTTTAAATCTTTTTTACTCTGGCACTGTAAGAGACAGCCCTGCTGGCAGGGCACCGTTTGAAAGAGGTCCTTGTTGTGCATATCTGACATTGGACCATGTCAGGAGAGAGCCGTGATGAATGCAAGTGTTTTGCAATGTTACTGCTGCACTGTAACACAGACATACCAAGGTGCAGTAAACAAACATTTTCATACAAAAACTTTACAAAATAAGAGAAATAGCGACATCGAAGGCACAAGGACCTATTTTCCGATAACTATATATTTGTTTTTTCGTGTTTGTGGTTACAAGCCAGCGGTCAGGGTTAGGTTGCCATGGTTGCCACCTTGCAGGGCTTTTAGCCACAGTGAATGGCTCCGTCTTGCACCACATGATCACGAATCATTAGAATTTTTTATTTTTGTTTATCTTTTGCACATTTTTCATTTGTTCAGTTTTATTTGGTTGCCTTTGGTCCCTTTTGTATATATGGCCATAATCTAGTGTGTGCACATTCATTTCATGTATGACATGTACCTCTAACCTTTATAGTTAAAGAGTTATAGGCACAAATCTAACAAGAAAAAGGCAAAAAAAGCTTGGACCCTAAAGAGTTAATTGTGATTAGGTACCTAATTAAAAAAAAAAGGTATCCTTGTGTGCTGATTATGCCTGTCCTTTCATCTGTGTGTCTGTCTGTCTGTCACACTCTAGACACAGTGAACAGCAACTGCCTTGATTTTGCCCCAATCTTTTATCATACATTCCTAGACCTCTATAGGCGTTTCAGATTGCATTTGGTTATAATCCGATTTTCTTCAAGTATTTCCAAGCCTTCAGGTACAGTGCAAGTGCTTCGCTGCTATGAGAGTCTCTGTGCATATGCTGGTTTTTGGAACGTGGAACACATTCTGCTTGGTCAGGTCAAGGGGGTTAACAGGCCTGCTCTTTTATGAAAAGACAGGACCTCAATTTAATATCTCTTTAGAAAGATGTAACTGCCAACAGCATATGCTGTGCTGGGCGTGATATTTGGATGCAGGCAAGAGTGCACTACAGATTTCACTGGAGGAGCTCTCCTATCCAACTACTGGCCAGGCCCAGTCCTGCTTCGCTTCAGAGATCTGATATTATCTCCACTGCGTTATGAAGGGATCAGACCAAGATGTGCGGTTTACAAAACAGAGTAACAAGCATGACTCTACACTGACCTTCATGGGAAACGTTGGGTAATGGCCACAGCTATTCTGACTGCTTGGAGGCCTTCCTACATATATTTTTGTATAGACTTGCATGCAAAACAACATTTTACTATTTTACTATCTGTTGATAGATTAGGGAAGCAGTAAAAAAAAAAAAAAAGAAGAAGGAAAAACTGTTTTTTCTTGTCCTTGTGAAACACAGTAAATGAAGATGAACCTGGTGAAAGTCTGCATACTTGTAAGAATTGAGATGAACTAGGGAATACATGAGAACTTTGTAGCACTTAAAATAATGGCTAGAAATATGTCTGTTTTTCCTTGGAACTATAGTACCAGGTACCAATACTGAATTGATTAAATAGTGTTCATTAATTTCAAATGTTCAGTCAGTAGTCTACTTTACAGTATGTGTACAACACATCATTAAAAACATAAGGACCCTGAAAGCAGTGTTCTTTATGCTAGATTGTGCTACCATTCAGTTGGAATATTGCAATACTGTAAAGACACTTACTTACATTTAAGTTGTCTAACTGTATGCTTTGAATTTGCAAAGTATTATTACGAGGGGTGGAAATCAGTTTAATGTGCACGATATTAACCGGAGTGTGAGGATGTCATATATAAAAAGGGGCCTGTCCCCATTGACTCCCATTATATTCTGTCTGGGACTTTTCAATGTGGGGATATTAAGTGAAGGGTGACCTTAACATTAGTAATATTAAGTCTCACTGAATTACAAGTAGGCCTAAATGATTTAGCGTCAGAAGTGTAACCCTGTTGTGGTGAGACTGCTCCCCCTTTGATGTGTGTTTTCAAGCCCTGTTTTCTGCTTCACAAAGGCTTTCCCCACCTGTGCATGCTAGTATTCCTCGTTTAACCTGCCCTAACCTTTTCATTTGAATTAGCTCAGATTCACAGAGAGAAATTCATTTCAGGTGAACACGCCGCTAATGGACTAATTACAATTTACACAATGAAAAAGACTTATTCAGCAAATATCAACAGTAAACTCTTTCAGCATGCAAATGGGGGCCCATCGGCGGTGGCTTGCAAGCTTTTGTTTTTTAGCTTTCAAAGTTATTATTGCCGACTTCAAACATTACCGTCATGTAGTCTGCTTCCTGCTATTTTGACATTCAGATTGTCTTTTTGTTTTTGGTTAAGGGATATTATACTGCAAGTGCCCTTCTGTACATCAATTTGTTTGCCAGACATTCACTTTCAATCAATTTAATCTGCCAACACACTGCAGGCCCATTCCCTGTGCAACAGGTATTAGGGCCTCACATCCTAACACCTACAGTATGTGCAGAAATGGGAGTTTCATGTTTCAGGAGGAGTTCTAATACCTGTTGCACAGGAAGTAAAGCTATGTACAAATACAATCTGGAAACAATCTACAGGTTTGAATGAAAGGTATATGTAAAGCTTTTTCAACTTAGGAGTGAATTGAGTAAATAACTATGACCAAATCAATGTTTAGTCATTAAGCACTATTTATAAAACACAAAACACTTGGGCAATGGGCTAATTAGTTAATTACATGCTCAGTAATTAGCTAATCAATTTTGTTCCCCATAATAATTGATGAGCTACTGTATGTATTGTAATACGTGTTTATTACAGACCCAAAAGTGTGCCCTCTATTTGGAATGAGTCTAACTAGGCATGGGTTTTGTGAACAAAAACAATGCATCCCCTAGGACATATATTAATCATGATTTCTAAAATACCAGGTTAACATAATCGGACCACAGAACTACGTTTCTGGACAATACCAATAGGTGACTGACAGTACTATGGGAAAAAGCTGTGAACTGCATACCATTTGGTGAATGATCTAATTTTAAATACATTTCTGTGATGTGACCCTTTGATCTATGAATCTTCTAACTAAAAGTGGCTCAGTGGCTTTGAAGAGAAGGGGAGTGCAGGGCAGATATATTGTTGATTAATGAATCCACAGTTAGTGCTACGAATCCACAGAACACTGGATTCGTTAACGAAGCCACAGTCAGAACAATTCAGCAGAAAAGTCAATACCATTTTATTACACAACAGTCATTTTAACAATTAGTTCATTAGTATTACACATTTCAAAAGTAAGACTTAGAAAAGGGCTTGCGATTTCAGTTTAGCATTTCATATTGTTTGCTAAAAGTAGGACAATACAATTATACATTAACAATGTAAAACTTTTTTTTTTCATAATTACAAATTGTGACAAAGACTCTTTATTAATAGTATGACTTTGAACACAGTTCTGGGTTAAACAGGTCTTAGGTGGATAAAGCACGTTCCACAACTAAGGATGGGTTTAAACAGGACGATACTTGTATGTGTATTTTTCCGTGCTGCCCCTTTTCCAGTGGGAACACGGCTTCTTTAACAAACAATACAAAAGTAAAATAAATCCCAGCTCCTGTTTTGGAGCGCTAACTAAACTCAACAGGATCCCTAACTTTAGTCAGAGGCTAATCTGGTTTACTGACTTAATATACTTTGTTTTAACGTACACCGTATTCAGATCTGTACACAGTTCCTTACCTTCCCATAGACAGCTATTGTCTTGAAACCGGTCCTTTTATACCTGCCTGGCTTGTTAAATTATTAACAGGTGTATTAGTTTAACTGATTGCCAGTCAATCAGTATTCTTGGACAGCTATGGCAGTCTGTGAGGTGTAGTTTTTCATTCTTCGTTTAAACAGCAAGAACTACCTCCTTCTCTTCTACTCTCTCCTCTGCTAAACGCTCCTATTTCCAATCTATTATCCAATCCTCCACTAACAACCCCCGGAAACTATTCTCTACCTTCTCCTCCCTCCTCAACTGCCCCCCCCCCCCCCCTCCTTCTCTATCTCCTCTGACGACTTTGCCTCTTTCTTGTCCTCTAAAATCTGATATCCGCAAACTCTTTAACACCTCTCCCTCCCCCTCCCGCTCCAACCCCAACACCCTCTGTCTCCCCTACTAACTCACCCTCCTTCTCCTCCTTCTCTCCCCTCTCAGACTCTGACCTCTCCTCCCTCCTCCAGGGCCTCAAACCCACCACGTGCGCCCTGGACCCCCTCCCCACTCACCTCTTTCAAGCTGCTGCTCCTACTCTTCTTCATCGCCTCCCTTCTCAAAACCTCTCTCCTCTCTGGCCTCTTTCCCTCTGCTTTCAAACAAGCCTCTATCACCCCCTTTCTCACTCAACTACCGATGCCTTGACCAGACTGCACCCAGCTACCTCCAGACCCTCATCTCTCCCTACACCCCCACCCTACCGCCTGCACTAGAAGACTGGCTGTACCTCCTCTACGCTCCCCTGCCTCCAGAGCCCGCTCCTTCTCCACCCTCACCCCACAGTGGTGGAACAACCTTCCTACGGATGAGAGGACTGCCCAATCCCTGATCACCTTCCGGTGCCTCCTCAAGGCACACCTCTTCAGACAACACCTGTAAAACTCAACTCTTCCCTTCTGGACAATATAGCACTCTGCCTTTAATGCATTTTAACTTGCACTTATCTGCTCCCTATTTTACTGTATTTAATCCTGCACTTAATCCAATGTGTAGTATTTTGTATTTCACTTGCACTCGTATCTAACCCTGACGTAACTATCAACACTGTTATCTGCTCTTGAATTGCCCCGATATCAAATTGTACTGTGTTTTGTATTTGCTCTCATTAGGACTTAAGTCACTGCATTTTGTATCTTGTTCTTAATTGTACTGTAATTCTTGATATGTATTTTATTTTGTATACAACTGTAAGTCGCCCTGGGTAAGGGCATCTGCTAAGAAATAAATAATGATAATAATAATATATATATATATATATATATATATTTTCAGGGACAAAAGCAATTTCCATCACTTTGTAAACCTCATCAATCACACAGACGTTTTTGCATTTTGTTCCTGGTTTTAATCACTGTTCACACAAGCTTACAGCACACTTACATGCTTCTAGAACACCGGACTGCTTGCAGTGATATTTAGGTCTGCATCTGTTTTAGGTTTGGCAAAACTATCAACACCTTTACTCTATGTTCTCGGTTCACATTCCTTTGGTTTTTGCATTTTCATTTTTAATGCCACATTCATGTTCTACATCTAAAACATAGTCCTCGTTACTGTCTTTATTTACAACAGACACTCTTGTCTGTGTAAGTGAGATTCCAAACTCAAACTCCAGGAGACAAATATTTTAACTGTTTGAACTAAGCGTAACAAAAGGAGTGAGAACCAATCAACTGAATTTCGTTATCGAACAAGTATCAATTAGGAAGACATGTTTCAAGTGGCATAAACAACTTAAAGTGCTGAATCGATAAAACATAACAGTCTCTTGTGCCTAACAGCACTCGTAACAGTGAATTATTTTTACAGATTACAAACACTTATCGTTGCTTATCCCGTACCTACAGCCTAACATCACATTTGTATATTGTTTCTTTCTTGCTGAAGTGTGTCCAGCAGATTTAATAATAATAACAACAGCAACAATAATACTAGTAATAACAATAGCCTGCTCTCTTTCCACTTCATGTTCAATTGGGTCCTCTGGAACTGGTTTCTGTGCGCTCAAAGTATAGGGTTACTTTGACAACTCCTTTTTAAGACTTTAAAGACTGCAGTTAAGTCCACCCCTAATTTTCCTTTATTCTAAATAGATTCAGTTTCATTTTCAGAACTCATTCCTTTAATCCTTTATATTGTGGGAACACTCACTGAACACAGTAGCAATATTGCACACCGCATCAGGAATGCAACCAGTACAGTATTAACACTAAAGGATATAGGACCATAGATATTGAAACTGAAAGTATGAATAATGTTGGTGTTGTGCATTCACATGTTCTCCTGAAACTACATTAGCAACATGACATTAACAAAATATCATATATAACAAAATGCACAGCTGCTGCGTGATATCACAGTCTCGTTTCTTTATTAATAAAATCAAAACAAACAAAGCCTTGAGCCCTATGTGAGGCAAAATAATTATCAGAGGGCGTTCTGCTGGGAACCATGTTAACGTCACAATGTGTTCAGACATCCCTTGAGAAATACTCAGGGTGTCCTTTCAGAGTGACGGTGACAAGCCAGTGAGATTGGGTGGATAACAACACCGCTCTTCTCTCAGTCTGTTGCAGGGTGTTTGTGAGCAGTCAGTCTCACAGGACTTCAGCAGGTAATCAAGAGTTTACACAGCACCAAGCATGGAAGGCCTAAAGCTGATGAAATAATTCCATCAATCTTACACACACTTGCTGTTCATTAGAAACCCCCCCCCCCCCCACCCGTATCCCCCTAGGCTGGGTCCTTTGATCCCCTGGAAGGCCAAACAGCATCCTGTGTGTACATAAAAATCTATTGCTTCTGATTCGTCCTACAATGCTGAATGTTTTGGACACCTTTCATATTACTACAGTGCTCTCCCTTAGAAAATGTCCCTTTAAACAGGGCATGGTCGTCCCCTATTTGTCCCATAATGCCATTCCACTAGTACTGTCATTCCAATTATAGACAGAACACAAAAAACATGTTCTTGTAACTGTGGGTCTGGCTATGGGAGCACTGTAATCTGATGCTGCTATTCTCAGGTTCAGGCTGCTACATGTTATAAAGTGGGAGCATTGTAATCTGATGCTGCTATTCTCAGCTACATGTTATAAAGTGGGAGCACTGTAATCTGATGTTGGTATTCTCAGGTTCGGGGTGTACAAGACAGATTTCAGCGATCTACCTTGTCCAATGCAATCTCAAGATCTCAATCCAATTACGCATATATGGGATGAACTTGAGTGTCGCATTTGTGACCACATTCTTCTGCCTACTTTATTGACAGTTGCAGGCTACATGTTGCAGAGTCTAAGACACATTGTGGTATGGCTGGGATAAAGTGAGCAGTGCTTATAGGTCTTCTTAAAGAAGCACCACACATCTTAGCATAACGTTCCCTTTCAATTCGAAGACGACCACCAACAATACTTTTGGGAAAGTATACCAAAGCCGTCGTGAGGGAGCGTGAGGGGAGACAGCAGGAGACAGTCTCCTGGGCCATCTGGGGTCCACAAGGAGAACTGTCACCTTCTCTCTCCGCACCTTCTCGTGGAAGACCGGGAGCAACGGCATTGGCAGGAATGCGTACAAGAGCATCCCGGGCCACTCGTGAGCGAGGGTGTTGAAGCAATGATGGCACCTAACTAGAGCACCGAGGCATCGAGGGCGCCGAAGCACCAAGGATACAGAAGTTATCGGGGTCTGAGGCCCTGAGGCCCACGGGGGGCATTAATCACTGGAGGGTCGAGGCACCGAAGCAGCGAGGGCACCGAGGCTCTGAGGCACCGAGGGCTTCTAAACGCTGGAGCACTCAGACACCGAGGGTGCCGGAGTACCGAGGGCACTGTGTGCACCGAGGCTCTTAGGCCCAAGGGTGCCGAAGCACCGAGGGCATTTTTAAACTTTGGAACATTTTTAAACTGCAAGAGCAGTAAAGGAAAAAAAAACACACGCATGCACACACAACAGCCAAGCTGTGGGTTAGAACAGTCACCACGCCAGACGCTTTTTTTTTTGGGCCAAGCGCAGAGCCAGGCCCCAGTGGAGGAATTCACGCTTCTCTATTTTTTTATTTATTTTTTTAGCTGTAGCAGGAGAAAAACCACACACACAACAGCAGATGCTGCAGGGTTAGAAAGCAGTCTGCAACGCAGTGTGATGTGCAGACTGGTGAAAGAAAAATTTAACCAGGTGCAGTTGCACAGCTTTTATAGCTCAGTTCACAGAAGCAGAGTTTCTGATTCCAGGGAAGTGGCAAGTCGACTTCCAGCAATATAAAATATTGCAGGGGAACTCCAGAAAACTTGAGTGAGAGCGCTTTCATACATACTCAATCACAGCACCTGGACAGGTTGTACCTTACCTTACCACAGTGACAAGCAAAAGAGGAAGCGAGCTCCGTGGAGTGACTGTTTGTTCCCTCGGGAGGCGGGACCGATGACGTCACTTCCCGGAGGGGCCTATCGGCAGCTTGATGTAAAATGCTCAGCGAATACCTACCAGTGGCAGGCATTTCCAAGTAAAGTATTGCTGTTTGTCGTCTTCAAATCGAAAGGGAACTAACAATAATAAACTTCTTATTAAAGCCAGAATAATAATCCAAAGGGACTCTGTATAACTTTCTCTCGCTTTGCACTTTCTTTATGTTTTCTTCCTGCACACTCTGACTCTAGAAATGATACACCTGATAATCTGGATGTACTCTTATCAAACACCGAAAACAAATTCAACCAGCTGTTATTGTTGTAACTGAAATATAGCTGCGCCTAATAATCAGAGTGGAAATCTGCTCAATAGAAATCATGAATGCGTACAGGTGGATGATCATTTTGAAACTACAGTCAGACTGCAACCTTTGAGCTGCTAGACAAAAATGAAACATTTATGTACAGTGTGTATGCACAATTTACAACACTTATAAAAATCACTTATAAAAACCAATTCAAGATCTTTATTTTCTTAAACTTTCATTTTTATTTTTTGCATTTCTGATTCACCTGCATACCCTCTATGACCCTTAGAAGTACACGTACCACCGGTTGAAAAACCCCTGTGCTACTGGATAGGCATCCACTCTAAATGGTCAAAGATGATCCACACCAACATTATCAGTACACGTATCAAATTGTAAGTGCACAGTAAGCCCCCAATACGCCCCTGGATAAGTGGTTCTGTAGATATATGTACAAACCTTGTGTGTACAGACAGACACCTCCAGATGTCTCCGGACTCTAATAAATACTGCTGCCAAGTTTCATCTCAATAAGCGGTTAGATACATTATGTAAAATTATAAATTGTGACTGTACACATATACGAGTCCTGTATCCCTGCCAGAATTTGTATTTATTTTTTTAACTTAAAAAATGAATTAGATGCTTCCCTTGACTAAAATGTCTGTACACAAGAAAATGTGATACTCAGGAGCTTCTGAATGTCAGTAACAAGTGTCATCGCAATGTGATGGGATCTCCAGTTACGTGTGCCATGCTGTATCATGACCTGTTGCTGATATGCATCTCTGAGGGTGTGTGACAGTCTGGCTCGCAGTGGTGTGGTGGATGACGTCACGGACCAGGAAGTAACTGACTCCCAAAACAGTGGATGGGCGGGTGAAACTGAGTGCAAAAGCACTCAGCGTATTTAATAACAAACAAACAAAATATTTAAACAAAATACAAACAAAAGGGCACGAGGGCCAAACGAATAAATAAACAAACAAGTAAGTGCCGTGCTGGATAATCCAGCACGTATTAGCAATTGTTTTTTAAATATTATTCCTTCTCTCCGCTCCCCGTACTCTCTACTCCAACACCCCAACATCAAGTGCAGAGAGCTGCAGGTTTATATACTCTGGCCGAGGGATTAACTAGTTGGTAATTATCTTATTATCCCCCGGCCAGAGTCTGCACGCGTTTGGTAAGGATGCATGACTGTCAGCTATTTAAGTAATCAGTAGCTGATCAGCCATGCATCCTCACGGGGTTTTTAAATAATAATAAAAGACGCGGCGCTTTTACCCGCGCCGCAAACAAAAATACAAATAATAATAAATAGGGGCGGGACACTCCGCCACACATGCCCCCCCTTGTGCGCAGCACACATGGCCCCAACGGCCACCTCCCCCCTCAGTCTTAAAGTCCCGGAAGAGGGGGAAGCAAGTTACTTCTGGGGGGTGGCCATGGTGGAATCTCTGGCACCCCCCCATTCTTCGTGGCCGGCAGTTCCCTCTTCCGGGGCTCCCGCCACACTCTATCCTGCCGCGAAAGTGCGGCTGGGGGAGCTGGTCTCCTGACCTCTCCCCCCTTCTTCATGGCCGGCAGTTCCCCTCCGTGGGGCTCCGACCACATGATCTCCAGCCGCGAAAGTGCGGCTGGGGGAGCTGGTCTCCTGACCTCCCCCCCTTTCTTCATTTCTGGCAGCTCCCTTTCATGGAGCTCCGGCCATCGTGTAGCGACCCCAGGCGAAGCAGGATCCCTGGCGACCCCAGGCAAAGCCGGACCCTCGACGACCCCAGGCGAAGCAGGATCCCTGGCGACCCCAGGCGACGGCAGCAGCAGCGGACCCTCGGAAGGCGACGGCAGCAGCAGCGGACCCTCGGAAGGCGACGGCAGCAGCAGCGGACCCTCGGAAGGCGACGGCAGCAGCAGCGGACCCTCGGAAGGCGACGGCAGCCGCAGCGGACCCTCGGAAGGCGAACTCGGGAGGGGAGCCCCTGGCCATGGAGGCGGCAGCGGGAGCTCCACTTCTCCCTCGTACCCTGTGTCCTGTGGAGAACAAAAGGCAGCCCCAGGCGATGCAGAACAGCCATCCCCAGGCAATGGCGATGGTGGGAGGGGAAAGCAGTCCTCCCACAGCGGCTGAGACGGAACCAGCAGGTATTTACCCTCTGCTGGTGGAGCTGGGAGTGGCAAGCAGTCCTCCCACGGCGGCTGAGGCGGAACCAGCAGGTATTCATCCTCTGCTGGTGGAGGTGGGAGGGGCAAGCAGTCCTCCCACGACGGTTGAGGCAGAACCAGCAGGCATTCACCCTCTGCTGGTGGAGGTGGGAGGGGCAAGCAGTCCTCCCACAACGGTGGAGGCGGAACCAGCAGGCATTCACCCTCTGCTGGTGGAGGTGGGAGGGGCAAGCAGTCCTCCCACGACGGTGGATGTGGAACCAGCAGGCATTCACCCTCTGCTGGTGGAGGTGGCGGAGGCAGAGGCAGCTCTTGCTGCTCTGCTCCTGGTGATGGTGGAGACAGAAGCAGCTCCTGCTGCCCTGCTCCTGGTGGTGGTGGAGACAGAGGCAGCTCCTGCTGCTCTGCTCCTGGTGGTGGTGGAGGCAGAGGCGATGGGGCGGATGCTGGCCACTCAGAGGGAGGCTGTGGCGGTGCTGGCTCCCTCTGCTGTGGCGGCTGGGCTGGCGTGTGCCGTGCTCCCTTCAGCAGCATAAATAGAGGCTGCTGGGGAACACCAGCATCCTGCCCTTCTCCCCCCCAGAAAAATTCAGGGGGTTGAGCCTGTAACTCCTCCCCTTCTGGCTCTTGGGACTGCAGCTTGGGTCCCAAGGCTGTGGAAGCGCAGACTTCCACCTCTTGGGCTATGGACGCACCGACTCCCCCCTCTTTGGGCTGTGGACGCACCGACTCCTCCCTCTTGGGCTGTGGACGCACCGACTCCTCCCTCTTGGGCTGTGGACGCACCGACTCCCCCCTCTTGGGCGTAGGACGTTCGGGCTCCTCCCACTCGGGCGTAGGACGTTCGGGCTCCTCCCACTCGGGCGTAGGACGTTCGGGCTCCTCCCACTCGGGCGTAGGACGTTCGGGCTCCTCCCACTCGGGCGTAGGACGTTCGGGCTCCTCCCACTCGGGCGTAGGACGTTCGGGCTCCTCCCACTCGGGCGTAGGACGTTCGGGCTCCTCCCCAGGCTGTGGAGGCGAAACCAGCAGGCATTCTCCCTCTGCTGGTGGAGACGGTAGCGATGGCTCCTCTCCCTCTGATGCTGGAGACGGTAGCGATGGCTCCTCTCCCTCTGATGCTGGAGACGGCAGCGATGGCTCCTCTCCCTCTGATGCTGGAGACGGTAGCGATGGCTCCTCTCCCTCTGATGCTGGAGACGGTAGCGATGGCTCCTCTCCCTCTGATGCTGGAGACGGCAGCGATGGCTCCTCTCCCTCTGGCGCTGGAGACGGCAGCGATGGCTCCTCTCCCTCTGGCGCTGGAGACGGCAGCGATGGCTCCTCTCCCTCTGGCGCTGGAGACGGCAGCGATGGCTCCTCTCCCTCTGGCGCTGGAGACGGCAGCGATGGCTCCTCTCCCTCTGGCGCTGGAGACGGCAGCGATGGCTCCTCTCCCTCTGCTGGTGGAGACGGTAGCGATGGCTCCTCTCCCTTTTGTGCTGGAGATGGCAGCAGCAGGGTCTCTCCCATATCCGCAGCCAGGTAGTTGAACACCATGGCTGCGATGTCTGGGAGGGAAGCTGGGTGGTGTTGCTGTTCCCAGGCCTCCCAGCGCTCCCCATCTCTTGCCCACAGGAGGTTGATCACTGCAGGGAGGGCTTCCTCATAATCCCTCCCCGGCTCCACCAGCCAGTCCCAGACTCCCTCAGAGGAGAGTGCATTCGTCCTCTTTGGAGGATGCAGGTCCTCCCTCACTGGACGCTCTGGCTCCTCTTTCTCCTGCCATGGAGGGGGTTGGTCGGGTGCTATGTGACCCACCTCCCCAACAGCGAAGCACCACTCCTCACCTTTCAAGCAGGTGGGGCAGACGTCCAGCATGGTTGAGCTACAGTGGGACCTGCGACCGGCCCCACGCTGCTGTAGCTGCTGCTTCCTCCGTCCGCTTCTTCCCATATTTTTTTTTTTTTTTTTTTTTTTTTCCCAAAAAACACACAAAAACACTTTGAAAAAAAAACCGAACAAAAAAAACGAGCTTTTCTTTCCTGGTCCGGCTATTGGAGGTGTTTGTTTTGTCCCACTTCTGACACCATATGTGACAGTCTGGCTCGCAGTGGTGTGGTGGATGACGTCACGGACCAGGAAGTAACTGACTCCCAAAACAGTGGATGGGCGGGTGAAACTGAGTGCAAAAGCACTCAGCGTATTTAATAACAAACAAACAAAATATTTAAACAAAATACAAACAAAAGGGCACGAGGGCCAAACGAATAAATAAACAAACAAGTAAGTGCCGTGCTGGATAATCCAGCACGTATTAGCAATTGTTTTTTAAATATTATTCCTTCTCTCCGCTCCCCGTACTCTCTACTCCAACACCCCAACATCAAGTGCAGAGAGCTGCAGGTTTATATACTCTGGCCGAGGGATTAACTAGTTGGTAATTATCTTATTATCCCCCGGCCAGAGTCTGCACGCGTTTGGTAAGGATGCATGACTGTCAGCTATTTAAGTAATCAGTAGCTGATCAGCCATGCATCCTCACGGGGTTTTTAAATAATAATAAAAGACGCGGCGCTTTTACCCGCGCCGCAAACAAAAATACAAATAATAATAAATAGGGGCGGGACACTCCGCCACAGGGTGATAATAAAAACTGGATGTAAATAAAAGAGCGGGAAAATTAACAACGTGCAACAGAAAGCATGCAGGGACTATACACTCCTGGGGGAATTTGTACATTTGACCACAAACACAGTACAATCAAGTTCCATTGTGTGGTCCAACAACTCCCCCAATACTCTGGCAGGCTACAGTCGTCCAAAGAGCTTGGCCCCTCAACGGGTTAAGTCTGATTCCAGTTTTTACTCGCAGTAAGCCAAAGTTACAGCAGAAATCCCATCGCTGACTCCCAAATTGCCCCTTTCAGTTCCAAAACACACTCAATTTAATATGCTGTTAAAACTAAATATATCATTTATTTTCCTTTAATAAATTGCAGGAACACACTTCTTTACTGCCAAGCTATTCGATCCATTTGGATCCAAGCAAACTGTTTCTAATTGTGAATCACACTTATTAATATTATTCTTGGTTGAATTGAACTAACCAACAGACCACAGCGGCATTTTACTGTAACAATTTGTTCTGAACATATAGTACCCTTACAGAAATCAAATACAGTAGATGCTGCTTATTAACAACCTCTTGGTTCCCAGCAAAAAGCTGTCATTAACCGAAAGCCAATAAGCGAAAAGCTCCCGTTTTCAAGTGTATTTATAAGGAACGATATATACTGTAGTTGTACAAATATGGCAGTGAAATACATGTGTTTGAAATGTTAGTGTTAAAAAATTAACATGACAAACACAAAATACCCAAACATAGAACTGTTTACTGCTCGCTTGTGTAAAACAAAAAAAGGAGTAGGACATTGTCCTCCCAATGAGTAAAGCAAACATACAAAATGTGTTGTACTTACAAACAATTCTAAAGAACACCATTTTAAAATAAGAAATTGTCCGACGTTGTCTGCTCTTTACAATGTACCACCTCCCGTTGTAAATCGATCTCGTGCAGCTTCGTAGCCAGTTTCAAAGCCACGATTCTGCCTCAGTCCACCAGAAATACGCAGTTGTGAAGTCAGTGTGTTATAAAAGCTGCATGAAGCATGCACATAAACCATGCAAGTGCGCTCTGTAGCACTGGCAACTAGTAATAAAGCTGTCAATAAGCGGCGTGCAGTTGCTAATATCAGAATTCCATTAACATTAAAGTTTATGGGGGTGGGATTGGCTCCTGGGAAAATGTTGTTAATAACTGAAAGTTGTCTTTATCAGGGTTGCTAATAACCGGCATCTACTGTATATTGGAACACAATATATTATAATTTTGTGTTATGTTTTTCATTGCCCAATACTGTAGTGAATTAGATCTAGAATTTATTTAAAAATAAATAAGTCTCTAGTCGCCCACACAGGGACGCCAAAATGTAGTGAGTTTATATATATATACACACACACACACCTTATGAGTTCCGCAGCACGTAGAACCCGAATTCCCTTGACAATAATGAAAGTCAAAGCTGTGATCGGGGTAAACGGCTGCCCAACCTGACACTACAGTAGGTACCGGTCCTAATAAAGTGGCCATGCAGTGTACATGTACAGCTTATATGTGTGTGCGTCTCCATTGTATCCCTGTTACTGGGGATAAAAATGTGAAGGGTGCAGCACAGCAATGTTGTCGAATAATGACAAGAAATTCCAAAGTTAATCACTACGGAACAGAGTGGGTGGATGAAAAAAATCTTGTTCAAAAATGAATGACAAAAGAAATGATGAGATGGCTATTTTAAACCAAGAGCACTTTGTTTTTCATAATCAGATTCTACATACAGTACCGCAGAACAAAGTAGCATCCCTTATAACATAAAAAGACTTGCATTCCATATTTTGTTTTTACCGTTCTTATTAAGCCAGTGTTCACAGTTCAATACACAGCAAAGGCACATAAACATAACTTTGAAACATGTCATTAAAAGATATGCTTTATTTGAAAATGCTGAACTGCGTTTGAAAAACAACCATCTTCTTTTCACATCTAATCAGCCCCAGTGGAGTAGAGATGCGAGGGGAAGCAATATCAAACAATGGACTAGAGCAATCCACGTCCAACCCACAGCAGCTGTCTTTAGCGCACGGCCAATTCAAATGCGACTGGGAGTTCAAAATGTATCTCCGCATCTCAAGACCTTGACAGATGAAAAGCCATAGTTCCTAGTTTATCAGTCGTGCAGTTACTTGCTCATGAATAACTAAAATCACATCAGTTGTCCTAATCTAAGATCAAATTAAACAAAAGTAAACAAGTATATTATTCTACATGAATAGATTTCAGAAAACAAACCTTTAACCATGTATTAACCATTTTTTTAAATCACACTGTTGTTCTTAATTGATCATATTGAGCCACCAAAATGTACAGTATTACACTGTCATTCATTGAACAAAAAATAATGTACAGCCACTGTTTAATTAACTGCCTATTTACAGTAAATATTGCCCATGCCCTCTATAAAAATACTATATATATATATATATATATATACACAGTGCCTTGCAAAAGTATTTAAACCCCTGACCAATTCTCTCATATTACTGAATTACAAATGGTACATTGAAATTTCGTTCTGTTTGATATTTTATTTTAAAACACTGAAACTCAAAATCAATTATTGTAAGGTGACATTGGTTTTATGTTGGGAAATATTTTTAAGAAACTGAAATATCTTGCGTGCATAAGTATTCAACCCCTGTGCTGTGGAAGCTCCCAGTTTACACTGATGAAAGAAATTGCCCTAACGAGGACACAATTACCTTACCATTGGCCTCCACCTGTGAACCATTAAAGTTGCTGTCACATTTTCTGGATAAAAACCCCACTGTTGAAGGATCATTGGTCAGGCTGTGAATCTGAAGGAAAATGAAGACCAAAGAGCATTCTACAGAAGTTAGAGATAAAGTAATACAAATGCATAGATTAGGGAAAGGGTACAAAATAATATCCAAGTGTTTGCATATCCCAGTGAGCACAGTTGGATCAATAATCAGGAAGTGGAAGCTGCATCACACCACCCAGGCACTACCAAGAAAAGGCCGTCCCTCAAAACTCAGCACTCAAACAAGAAGGAGACTTGTGAGAGAAGCCACAGAGAGGCCAACAATCACTTTGAAGGAGCTACAGAGTTCAGTGACTGGGAGTGGAGTATTGGTGCACCAGTCAACCATATCAAGAGCTCTGCATAACACTGGCCTGTATGGGAGGGTGGCAAGAAAGAACCTGTTACTCAAAAAGTACCATCTGAAAGCACGTCTGGAATTTGCCAGAAAGCATGAGAGTGACCCAGCTGTGATGTGGGAAAAGGTTTTGTGGTCAGATTTTTGGCCAAAACTCAAAGCGCTATGGGTGGTGCAAACCTAACACTTCCCATGCCTCAAGACACACCATCCCTACAGTGAAGTATGGTGGTGGCAGCATCATGCTGTGGGGATGCTTCTCATCAGCATGGACTGGGCATCTTGTTAAAATTGAAGGAAGAATGGATGGAGCAAAATACAGGGAAATACTGCAAGAGAACCTGCTTCAGTCTGCTAAAAAACTGAAGCTTGGGAGGAAATTCACCTTTCAGCAGGACAATGATCCCAAGCACAAGGCCAAAGCAACATTGGCTCAAGAACAAAAAGGTGAATGTCCTACAGTGGCCCAGTCAAAGTCCTGATCTCAATCCCATTGAGAATCTGTGGCACTATTTGAAAATTGCGGTCCACAAGTGTCGTCCAACCAACCTGAACAACCTGGAGCAAATCTGCCAAGAAGAATGGGCCAAAATCACTCCGACACTGTGTGCAAAGCTGGTACATACTTAACCCAAAAGACTTAAAGCTGTTATTGCAGCGAAAGGTGGCTCTACCAAATATTAATGTGTGGGGGTTGAATACTTATGCAAGCAAGATATTTCAGTTTTTGATTTTTCTTAAAAATATTTCCCAACATAAAACCAACGTCACCTTACAATAATTGATTTTGAGTTTCAGTGTTTTAAAATAAAATATCAAAAAGAACGAAATTTCAATGTACCATTTGTAACTCAGTAATATGAGAGAATTGGTCAGGGGTCTGAATACTTTTGCAAGGCACTGTATATATAGGCATATGAAAAGTTTTTTTTTTTTTTTAACTATAAAAATATTTTATTTTCAGGACGTTTCGGGCAAAAGCCCTTCTTCAGCTGTTTAACAGCTTTTTTTCATATGCCTTCAATATTATACACTGTAGTTATACATGTATTTTTATTTATATATATAAATACTGGTCAAAGTGTGCATGTGACAACAATATCCCAAGCACTCCACAAATCTGGCCTCTATGGTAGCGTGGCAAGAAGGAAGCCATTACTCAAGAAAGCCCACCTTGAATCCTGTTTGAAGTATGCAAAAAACACTCAGGAGATTCTGTAGCCATGTGGCAAAAGGTTTTGTGGTCTGACGAAACTAAAATGGAACTTTTTGGCCTAAATGCAAAGTGTTATGTTTGGCGCAAACCCAACACATCGCATCACCCAAAGAACACCATCCCTAGTGTGAAGCATGGTGGTGGCAGCATCATGTTATGGGGATGTTTCTCATCGGCAGGGACTGGGGCACTTTTCAGCATGACCACAACCCAAAGCACACAGCCAAAGCTACACTGGAGTGGCTAAGGAACAAAAAGGTAAATGTCCTTGAGTGGCCCAGTCAGAGCCCCGACCTAAATCCAATCGAAAATTTGTGACATGACTTGAAGATTGCTGTCCATCAACGCTCTCCAAGGAACTTGACAGAGCTTGAACAGTTTTGTAAAGATGAATGGTCAAATATTGCCAAATCTAGGTGTGCAAAGTTGGTAGAGACCTATCCCAACAGACTCACAGCTGTAATTGCTGCCAAAGGTGCTTCCACCAAGTATTAACTCATGGGGGTGGAGACTTATCCAATTATGATCTTTCAGTTTTGTATTTTTAATATATAATTTTTTTCTTAATAAAAACTTTTTTACCCCTTAACAGTGTGGAGTATGGTATATATGGTATATATATATATATATATATATATATATATATATATATATATATATATGAACATCCCTTAGATATTTTATTTAACACCATGTAATCAAATAAACTACAAAATGATACTGCAAAAGTCTACCGAAGCCATAATAGTAGTACAGTATTTGATGTTAGATTTAGAAATGTCACATTTTTCCATTTTGTCTGTTTTTCGTTAAGTATATGGAGAACTACAAAGCAGTATGTAATTCAATATGTAACATTATTCAGCAGGTTTCTTAACAGCAAAACAAACTTACGATTTGGAAATAAGACAGCATTTATATAATCATCTTTCAATAGTTAAACAAATTCTACATAATTTTCAAGGCTAACTGAGCTGGAGAAAAGAATTTTTCTGTTGGGTTTCCAGACACAGCAGGCTGCTCCACACTGCTGTGGGGATACAGGCCCTTGGTATGTAAAGTTTGTGAATTAATCATAACATTTGTTAGTATCTGAACTCAGCAGGAGAGACTGCAAGCTTACAGAAGCTGATTGTGCATGGCAAGGGGGTTACTTGTACCAATAACAGTGATGCCAACAGGAAAAAATCCAAAAAAACGTTTTATTCATTTTTGGTTTGAATGGCAGACAAATTAGGAGATATAACAATTTTAATATTTAGTGGCTACAAGTAAGAAAATAAGTTTTATCGTTTAAATTGAGAATGCCCAATTATTTTACCACTGATTTTCTGTCCAATTCCCGAATTGCCTCTTCGACCCAGTAACTTGAGAGCGGATGTCAGCGAGCTACTGGCCTCTGGAGGACAAAGGCCAGCCCTGCAAGTGTCTGCTTGAGCTCACCAGGCTCCAGGGTTGTGCCTTCTTAATACTTTTGTATTTGTCTAAAATACCTAACCCAATTTGTTTCTGCCAGTATATATCAATGTAAGGTACACTTTTTAATGACCAACACATTCTAACGTCTCCACAATTTCACAACAGGAAATTATTTGCATGCATAATACAAAAACAGGAACATTTAATATTTAATATTTAGATACATATCGTTCAGTTACATACTTTAATCTACCAAGCAATTTAAATTAAATTATCATTGTGACTAACCTAATTCTTAAAAAAATGGCCAATATTGAAGATAAATCAAATAGATATTAACTTAATACAACAAGTGTTGAACAACTTTTAAACAACTTTTTTGTATTCAACTCTACAGAGTGAATAATGCTTTACTGGATCTAATTTTGGTTATCTATTCTTGCATTCAGTCTCTCTCTTCTAAAATATGCTGCATCACTAAGCACAGACAGACAGACAGAAGGATGGGCGGACAGACAGACAGACACGAACAGCTGTCTGTTTCAGAGGTTTATTACTTATCTTCAATGAGGTTGAAAACATAAAACAAAGACTATGCATTTTCAGTATGGCACAGATTACAATCACTAATCTGAAAACAAGCTCTCCTCTGAACAGGTTCCAGAACTAACTGGTTAGCTGAGATAGTGAACTGTACTGTACACTGTATAACCCTATGGATATTAAAACTATATAAACACTACGAGTACTGGCTGGTGTGGAAGGGTAATATGCTTATCTCATGGGAATGTAGTACTGGCACATTGTTAACAATCCCACGTGAATATTTATGGCACACAGTATTTTAAAGATCAAACTTAAACCAACAGAGACTAAATAAATAAGAATAATCTCATGGTTCCAAAATGTGTCAAAACTAACTAACTCAATAAAAAATATTCCAAGTTAATCTTGACTTTAATTAAAGGAATAAACCAACATCCACCCACATGTAATAAAAAGGTTGGCAAAAGAATCCAAATGTGTAAAAACTGACGCCAGGGAAGTAACATCCCACTGTAGCCCCATTGCTTGTTTCATAGCAGCACACTCACCTCTGAGCCTGTTTTTCACATCAGCACAGCACGCCTGCTTAACTGGATGGTTTCTATAGCAACCATTTAGTCGAAGAGATTCAGTGAAAAAAAACATCTAGGCCACTGTAAATATAGTAACCGGCATGATATCTTCTGTATCAAAATATAAAGTGCTGTACAGTTTGTATGTATATCACACTTTAAACATATGTTTATTTTTAATAAGGCTTTTTGCAGTTGGCCAAAATTATTATTTTATTTATTTATTTATTTTTTGTTATTGCCCGAAAAGTGAATTGACCAGTTCTTCCCTAAAAGTACTGTAGTGGAGTGTTGGTGTGTTGAGGCGTCCTGCAAACTGTTCAAAGCAAATGACAGCACAGCTGAGAATCACTGTACCTCTACTGTAACAAATACAGTCTGCTGCACCATGAACACGCTACAACACAAAAGTAGTAGAACTCCCTGGTGTGTTTTCTGTGTTCATAGGAGAAATATTCGTTTGGGGGTTTTTGGGGTGTTTTATCTGTGTTTACTTGTAAAAGCCTAAAACCCTGACTATAATATCTCTTTTGAGCTGCTGTATTCTAACCTTCAGTGTTATTCTTGATCTCCCCAAAAAGAGTTAAAACAGCAATAAAGCTCAGTCTTTTACCAGCCAGTTAATGGCCAGCTTCACCTTGAACTGCCTGTGGCTCTGCCCAGGGCCATAAAACTACCCTTGCTGGTCGAATGACCCACTGAACATTATTTCTTAAGTTTTGGTTCTTATTTCTTATGTCTTGGGTCCTAATTAATTCCACAGATATTGAACACTAAACACAGCCAATTTTGTCAATATAAATAAATGAAACAATTCAGCAGAGAATACAGACAGTATGCAAAATGCACACAGCACTAAATTATGGTAAAGGTGCAATGCCCCATTTTGAATTTTGTATTTATGTATAGTTTTAAAAGGTTATGGGCCCATTATGAAAGTATGAAACCTGCAGTTACAAAAGACGACAAATGTTTTGACACAATATCTTTATGTACCGTTTGATGATTTGGTTTTTATATAGCATGTAACAATACTAAAATAAACTTAAAAAATAGTTATACAAAAGGTGCGTATTACACAAGAGGCACGAGCGGTATACACAGAGGGTGTGTTATATGCAGGGTTCAGCTTATATTCTGAAAATGATGGTAGATGATAAATAAAGTAGAAATATTTGTCTAATAACTCCTATATTAAGATTGAGAGTTCAAAAGTATGGATGATTTCCTGGCAAATGGTATAACCATAAGAAAAGCAGTTGGGATGTTTAGGAAACACCACTCTGGTATTTTTCACTGGAGTATTTCTATTATATACATTAGTGGTAGAATGTTGCAGTGGGGCATGTTAATGGTTACACTGTGGTGTACCAGCTGTACCTAGAGGCTAGATGTGATTGTGAAAGCTCTGTTGAGGCCACGGTTAATATCCTTGATGTACTACAGAAAATTGCTCTTCAAGAAAGGGAGAGTACAATATATATTTTGCCCTCAGATTAAACAAATAGGGAATTCAAACAGAACCGAAGTTTGTAAAGGGTACAGGATTTGATTTTGAGCACCTAAATAATAAATAAATAAATAAGCAACAGGAATTCAATGATAATAACTATGCCAATTAACTCAATTATCATTTGATAATAAACTTGTGTACACTTATACTGTACTTGACTTTTAATTTCTGTTTCCTGTAACAGAGCTAAAATATGTCATCTATAACCTACACCTGACAAGTAGCTGCAGAAGCATGATACATTTGACAAAAATGATTTATGATGGGGGTTAAGTGTGAAGTGATCTGAGGATTGCCAACCAGTTTTCACTAGCCTTCTTTGTAATAGTTTATTAGAAATACGTTCCTATACATAAACACAAAATAATTTCTTAACGTGTTACTAAGCTTGTTGTTAACAGTTAATACACACAAAACAATGGCCCTTAAAATCCAGCATGCCCAAATTCCTATGGCTGTGAAGAGTTAGAGGGTTGCATGAGAAGCCAAAGGGCACAACCTGAAACACGGAAATGAAGTTGGTTTAAAAGTTATTGTAGGAAACGAGAGACAGAGAATTCTTCAGGGACCAAGGCTAGTGGTTTCCTCAGGCAACTTTACACCAAGAGACCTCAAAGTGTCAACATTTTAAACTACCACAAACCCTCCTTTATTTGTCCCATATGGTGCTCACAGTGCTGGGATACTCTGTAGCAGCTTTAACTCATTATCTTATCTGGGTAAGATCTTCTGCCTGGCTTCCTGAATCTCACTGAACTGAGGAGCAGCTTGTCGTAACTAGCGGATCCCAAACACTTGCAACAACAAATATGCAGACGGTTACTGTTTTAAAATGTAACGTACGTTACATTTCACTTGTGAAAAACACAGCCAAGCTAAAGACTTTAAATTCTGTAATAAAACAAAATAAAACAACATTTTTAGCGGATAAAACAAAATGTGTGAAAAATACAACGAAAGATTCTAAAAAATAAAAATAATTTCACAGGGCTCTAGTTAGAGATATTAAAATGTATCTGACTGAATAACTATTGGTGCCACTGAACATCAGCTTCATTCAAACACTGACAGAATGCCTACACCTGCTATAAAAGATCCCACTTTGTTTTCTAAGGTCATTTTTTCTATTCTTAATTCAAGCAGAAGGTGTTTTAGCAATGGGCAGTCACAGTGGTAATATTACCTTCAGTAATTTCTTGCCACAGTGAGAAGCTTATTTTAACAGAATACTGCTAATTGGATGTGTTGGAATTGATTAAAAGGGAATGGGAATTGGACATTTATTTAAAAAGGAATTGGAATTGGAATTGGAATTGGAAAACAGGCATTGGCCCCAACCCTGCTTGTACTTGAAAGATTAACATGGGTATCTGTAAAACTTGATCAAATTGTTCAGTGATTTTTACTAATGACTAATATTCAACTATCTATTGACGTTTATACGCATGTTATTTCAATGTAGGAATGATAGGGCACAATGCAATCCAAGTAAAAGCACATTCAGAACAGAAGGTGGAAAGTAAGGAGTTATAAATACATAGTAGTTTACCAGGTGATGAAGTAATACCTAATACAGGGACAATTACTGTATATTTTGCCCTGGGGTATTACATTCTGCTCTTGAGTATCAGATTGGTGGTATGCTAGCAAAGGAACTAATCTCGCTCCCAGCATTTCCTAAGTTATTGGGTTCTTTCTCATCTCCTGGAACAAAACTCTTCAACCAAAGAGAGAAACACAATTTATAATCACATGTACATATTTTATTTAGGTTCCGAGTAGAGCGGTCATTAACCCACAGGTAGAAGCCCTCTATATCTGGGACTCTAAGATCTGAGTAGAGCGGTCATTAACCCACAGGTAGAAGCCCTCTATATCTGGGACTCTAAGATCTGAGTAGAGCGGTCATTAACCCACAGGTAGAAGCCCACTATATCTGGGACTCTAAGATCTGAGTAGAGCGGTCAGTATCCCACAGGTAGAAGACCACTATATCTGGGACTCTAGGATCTGAGTAGAGCGGTCAGTATCCCACAGGTAGAAGACCTCTATATGTGGGACTCTTGTGACAGACACTAATGTTTAAATTATGCATGATCAACACATGTTGAAAGCGCAATTATCTTATTGTCAGCATGAGTTGAGGGTGTTTTATAAAGGTGTTATGAACAGGATAAAGGAAAGCTCTTCAGGACACGACTAATACTTGTTTGTTTGTGTAGTTTAAACATGTCTGTCACCACAATGCACAACAGGATACGGTGCTCCATCCCTGTGATTTTAATAAACACCTAAATCCAAGCCTCACTGACAGGCATCAATCAATGGATGTGTCTTCATGACATCACTCCAGCTGAATGGGTACTTCTGTGTTATCAAATCCTTTTCCCTTCCTGGAAAGATAGATATCTTTGGCACACACCATAAACTGACTGCAGCTAGTTCAGAATGCCGCTGCCAGGATCCTTACCAGATGTAAAAAACGTGAACACATCACCCCAGTCTTGCCCAGCTGCACTGGCTACCTGTAATGTTCAGGATTACTTTTAAAACTCTCCTGCTCACCTACAATGCCCTTCATCACACAGGTCCTGAGTACCTCTTCAACATGCTGACCCGCTATGTCCCTGACCGCAAGCTGAGGTCCTGCGACTCTGGCCTGCTCGTTATCCCATATGACATGATTTATTTAGATTTCCAGAAAGCTTTTGACAATGTCCCGCATAAAAGATTAATTCTCAAACTGAACGCAGTAGGGATTCAGGGAAATGCATGCACATGGATTAGGGAGTGGTTGACATCTAGAAAACAGAAAGTACTGATTAGAGGAGAAACCTCAAAATGGAGCGAGGTAACCAGTGGTGTACCACAGGGATCAGTATTAGGTCCTCTGCTATTCCTAATCTACATTAATGATTTAGATTCTGGTATAGCAAACTTGTTAAATTTGCAGACGACACAAAAATAGGAGGAGTGGCAAACACTGTTGCAGCAGCAAAGGTCATTCAAAATGATCTAGACAGCATTCAGAACTGGGCAGACACATGGCAAATGACATTTATTAGAGAAAAGTGTAAAGTACTGCACGCAGGCAATAAAATTGTGCATTATAAATATCATATGGGAGATACTGAAATTGAAGAAGGAATCTTTGAAAAAGACCTAGGAGTTTATGTTGACTCAGAAATGTCTTAATCTAGACAATGTGGGGAAGCTATAAAAAAAAGGCCAACAAGATGCTCGGATATATTGTGAGAAGTGTTGAATTTAAATCAAGGGAAGTAATGATAAAACTTTACAATGCATTAGTAAGACCTCACCTAGAATATTGTGTTCAGTTCTGGTCACCTCGTTACAAAAAGGATATTGCTGCTCTAGAAAGAGTGCAAAGAAGAGCAACCAGAATTATCCCGGGTTTAAAAGGCATGTCGTATGCAGACAGGCTAAAAGAATTGAATCTATTCAGTCTTGAACAAAGAAGACTACGTGGTGATCTGATTCAAGCATTCAAAATCCTAAAAGGTATATGTCGACCCAGGGGACTTTTTTGACCTGAAAAAAGAAACAAGGACCAGGGGTCACAAATGGAGATTAGATAAAGGGGCATTCAGAACAGAAAATAGGAGGCACTTTTTTACACAGAGAATTGTGAGGGTCTGGAACCAACTCCCCAGTAATGTTGTTGAAGCTGACACCCTGGGATCCTTCAAGAAGCTGCTTGATGAGATTCTGGGATCAATAAGCTACTAACAACCAAATGAGCAAGTTGGGTTGAATGGCCTCCTCTCATTTGGAAACTTTCTTATGTTTTTATCCCCAAGCAAAAGTGCAGCACACTTGGAGAACACTCGTTTAGCTTCATGGCTCAGACTCTTTGGAACTCTCTCCCAGCTTTGGTGCGTGATGCTCCCACCGTCGCTCGCTTTAAATCAACTCTCAAGACCCACCTGTTCTCTCTTGCTTTCCATGCTCTTTAAGCCTGATATCTGTTATTAGCTGCTGTGTTGTTGCTACTTTTTTTTCCCCTCTCGCATCCACAATGTTTTAGAATTCTGCATTGTTTTTCACTGTATTTCATGTAGAAGAAGAAGAAGAAGATCTTTATTTTTATATAGCGCCTTTCAAAGTGGACCACCACCACAAAGCACTTGACAGAGGTAGGTTGTGAACTGTGCATTATATGCAGAGTCACTTACAATAGGACATTGATTTAACATCTCATCTGGAGGACGGAACACAAGGAGGTTAAGTGACTTGCTCAGGGTCACACAGTGAGTCAGTCAGTGGCAAAGGTGGGATTTGAACCGGTGACCTTCTGGTTACAAGCCCTGGACTTTAACCACTATACCACACTGGTTAAAATGATGCATTTTCCACTGTATTTAATGTATTATGCCTTTTTTTGTTTTGTTACTGTATCTTGTAAAGCGCTTTGTGACGGCGGTCCACTATGACAGGCGCTAAATAAAATAAAGACTGATTGAGTAATTGATTGATGAAATCTTACGGTTCTATAAGTAATAAGTGCATACTTCATTTGACCAACCTGAAATGCAACCAGAAGCAACTGGGCAGACGGTGGCTACCGAAGACATCTGAATGCACACACTATCACAAAATTAGCTGCATCAACCATAACAGTTACTCAGGATGGGTTTTCACAAAATACTGAAGGGGCTGCCCTTGCCAAATAAGTTGGCCACAGTTTTTAGTTATATATATTTTTTTTTAATTTTATTATTTGTTTGAGAACAGGCATGTGTTTTTTTTTTAGTCTGTGACTTTTTGTTCCCAGTTTGTTATCCAGAGCTTGGACACAGCTTTAGAAAACACAACACCTGCCATAACACTGTCAATATGGTCGGGCCACCTGGGCAAGGTGTTTAAAGAATTCCATGACAAATCCATAATGACTATTGTCCAATTCCATCCCTTTATATATATATATCTCCAGATGAATGTTAGGGATGCCATTTGCACAACTAATCAGTCCTGTACGCTTATTAACACAAAAGTGTGTGCTACATATCCCAGGTGTTTCTACTTGTTTGCCAGAGCCCTGTAGGAAGCCCTGTGCGGAATGAGGATCTTAATATTGTGCAACACACTTTATCCTGCTGCAGTCCCACCATGTAAAAAATTCAGCCACAGCAAACCAAAGCAGTGGGGGGCGTTAGATTCCTGTGCTCTTGAGACAGTGTGTAACTCAGAGCTAGAACACAGCCTGTCTGAACCCTTTTAAACTTGTCAGTAGAAGAGTCTGCCAGGAAGATGTTATCTGTTAATCTGTCTGTTTACCTAAGACATAATGTGTTACTTGGGCCACAGCAGCGCATTTTAAACCCATTTTCTTACCAGTGAAAATTATTTCTTTATTACTTGTGTATTTTTAGTGCTGTCTGAACTGTATATTATTGTTCATTTAATTAATTCCAAACAAATACTCACTAGGATTAAGCAAGGCAGTGCCAGAACTGTAAAAAGAAAGTTATTTAAACAACAGGCAGCCTTACTGGGATCTATTTTAATATCTTAAGAACATCAGATTTAGTAACCTGATTTTTTGCAACCTACCGGTAATTTCATTGTGTTTTAATCGTATGTAGTGATGTTAATAAGATGTGTATAAATCACCCCTGCAGGTAAAACAACTGCTGGAATCATACAAGATGACCTGCATTAAATCTGACACTGCATATATTTAAAAAATACCCCATGGATGTTGATAACTTTACATTAAGAAAGGAGACTAAATAGAGTGCTAGTCATGAAACAAGTCCTGGTTGTTAAAAAGTGTCCCTCGAATATCTATCGTGAGAGTTATTTAAATAAATTCATAAGAGCACTTTGAGAGAGCTGTATCTATTGTGAGGGTTGTATCTATTGTGAGGGTTGAATCTATTGTGAGTTGTATCTATTGTGAGCTGTATCTATTGTGAGTTGTATCTATTGTGAGGGTTGTATCTATTGTGAGTTGTATCTATTGTGAGGGTTGTATCTATTGAGAGGGTTGTATCTATTGTGAGGGTTGTATCTATTGTGAGGGTTGTATCTATTGTGAGGGTTGTATCTATTGTGAGTTGTATCTATTGAGAGGGTTGTATATATTGTGAGTTGTATCTATTGAGAGGGTTGTATCTATTGTGAGGATTGTATCTATTGTGAGGGTTGTATCTATTGTGAGGGTTGTATCTATTGTGAGTTGTATCTATTGTGAGGGTTGTATCTATTGTGAGTTGTATCTATTGTGAGGGTTGTATCTATTGTGAGTTGTATCTATTGTGAGTTGTATCTATTGTGAGGGTTGTATCTATTGTGAGTTGTATCTATTGAGGGTTGTATCTATTGTGAGTTGTATCTATTGTGAGTTTTATCTATTGTGAGGGTTGTATCTATTGTGAGTTGTATCTATTGTGAGGGTTGTATCTATTGTGAGTTGTATCTATTGAGGGTTGTATCTATTGTGAGGGTTGTATCTATTGTGAGTTTTATCTATTGTGAGGGTTGTATCTATTGTGAGTTGTATCTATTGTGAGGGTTGTATCTATTGTGAGTTGTATCTATTGTGAGTTGTGTCTATTGTGAGTTGTGTCTATTGTGAGTTGTGTCTATTGTGAGTTGTATCTATTGAGAGGGTTGTATCTATTGTGAGGGTTGAATCTATTGTGAGTTGTATCTATTGTGAGCTGTATCTATTGTGAGGGTTGTATCTATTGTGAGGGTTGTATCTATTGTGAGGGTTGTATCTATTGTGAGTTGTATCTATTGTGAGTTGTATCTATTGTGAGGGTTGTATCTATTGGGAGTTGTATCTATTGGGAGTTGTATCTATTGTGAGGGTTGTATCTATTGTGAGTTGTATCTATTGAGAGGGTTGTATCTATTGTGAGGATAGTATCTATTGTGAGGGTTGAATCTATTGTGAGTTGCATGTATTGAGAGGGTTGTATCTATTGTGAGTTGTATCTATTGTGAGGGTTGTATCTATTGTGAGTTGTATCTATTGTGAGCTGTATCAATTGTGAGGGTTGTGTCTATTGTGAGGGTTGTATCTATTGTGAGTTGTATCTATTGTGAGGGTTGTATCTATTGTGAGGGTTGAATCTATTGTGAGTTGTATCTATTGAGAGGGTTGTATCTATTGTGAGGGTTGTATCTATTGTGAGTTGTATCTATTGTGAGTTGTATCTATTGTGAGGGTTGTATCTATTGTGAGGGTTGAATCTATTGTGAGCTGTATCTATTGTGAGCTGTATCTATTGTGAGGGTTGTATCTATTGTGAGGGTTGTATCTATTGTGAGTTGTATCTATTGTGAGGATTGTATCTATTGTGAGGATTGTATCTATTGTGAGGGTTGAATCTATTGTGAGTTGTATCTATTGTGAGCTGTATCTATTGTGAGGGTTGTATCTATTGTGAGGGTTGTATCTATTGTGAGTTGTATCTATTGTGAGGGTTGTATCTATTGTGAGTTGTATCTACTGAGAGGGTTGTATCTATTGTGAGTTGTATCTATTGAGAGGGTTATATCTATTGTGAGTTGTATCTATTGAGAGGGTTGTATCTATTGTGAGTTGTATCTATTTTGAGGGTTGTATCTATTGTGAGTTGTATCTATTGTGAGTTGTATCTATTGTGAGTTGTATCTATTGAGAGGGTTGTATCTATTGTGAGTTGTATCTATTGTGAGTTGTATCTATTGTTAGGGTTGTATCTATTTTGAGGGTTGTATCTATTGTGAGGGTTGTATCTATTGTGAGGGTTGTATCTATTGTGAGTTGTATCTATTGTGAGTTGTATCTATTGAGAGGGTTGTATCTATTGTGAGTTGTATCTATTGTGAGTTTTATCTATTGTGAGGGTTGTATCTATTGTGAGTTGTATCTATTGTGAGGGTTGTATCTATTGTGAGTTGTATCTATTGAGGGTTGTATCTATTGAGGGTTGTATCTATTGAGGGTTGTATCTATTGTGAGTTTTATCTATTGTGAGGGTTGTATCTATTGTGAGTTGTATCTATTGTGAGGGTTGTATCTATTGTGAGTTGTATCTATTGTGAGTTGTGTCTATTGTGAGTTGTATCTATTGAGAGGGTTGTATCTATTGTGAGGGTTGTATCTATTGTGAGTTGTATATATTGTGAGATGTATCTATTGAGAGGGTTGTATCTATTGTGAGTTGTATCTATTGTGAGTTGTATCTATTGTGAGGGTTGTATCTATTGTGAGTTGTATCTATTGAGGGTTGTATCTATTGTGAGTTGTATCTATTGTGAGTTTTATCTATTGTGAGGGTTGTATCTATTGTGAGTTGTATCTATTGTGAGGGTTGTATCTATTGTGAGTTGTATCTATTGAGGGTTGTATCTATTGTGAGGGTTGTATCTATTGTGAGTTTTATCTATTGTGAGGGTTGTATCTATTGTGAGTTGTATCTATTGTGAGGGTTGTATCTATTGTGAGTTGTATCTATTGTGAGTTGTGTCTATTGTGAGTTGTATCTATTGAGAGGGTTGTATCTATTGTGAGGGTTGTATCTATTGTGAGTTGTATCTATTGTGAGATGTATCTATTGAGAGGGTTGTATCTATTGTGAGGGTTGAATCTATTGTGAGCTGTATCTATTGTGAGTTGTATCTATTGTGAGTTGAATCTATTGTGAGGATTGTATCTATTGTGAGTTGTATCTATTGTGAGGGTTGAATCTATTGTGAGGGTTGTATCTATTGTGAGTTGTATCTATTGTGAGGGTTGTATCTATTGAGAGGGTTGTATCTATTGTGAGCTGTATCTATTGTGAGGGTTGTATCTATTGTGAGGGTTGTATCTATTTTGAGGGTTGTATCTATTGTGAGTTGTATCTATTGAGAGGGTTGTACCTATTGTGAGGGTTGTATCTATTGTGAGGGTTGAATCTATTGTGAGTTGTATCTATTGTGAGTTGTATCTATTGAGAGGGTTGTATCTATTGTGAGTTGTATCTATTGTGAGTTGTATCTATTGTGAGGGTTGAATCTATTGAGAGGGTTGTATCTATTGTGAGTTGTATCTATTGTGAGTTGTATCTATTGTGAGGGTTGTATCTATTGTGAGGGTTGAATCTATTGTGAGGATTGTATCTATTGTGAGTTGTATCTATTGTGAGGGTTGTATCTATTGTGAGTTGTATCTATTATGAGTTGTATCTATTGAGAGGGTTGTATCTATTGAGAGGGTTGTATCTATTGTGAGTTGTATCTATTGTGAGTTGTATCTATTGAGAGGGTTGTATCTATTGTGAGTTGTATCTATTGAGAGGGCTGTATCTATTGTGAGTTGTATCTATTGTGAGGGTTGTATCTATTGTGAGTTGTATCTATTGAGAGGGCTGTATCTATTGTGAGTTGTATCTATTGTGAGGGTTGTATCTATTGTGAGTTGTATCTATTGAGAGGGTTGTATCTATTGTGAGTTGTATCTATTGAGAGGGTTGTATCTATTGTGAGGGTTGTATCTATTGTGAGGGTTGTATACATGAATTCATAAGAACACCGTTTCCTAGGTTCTGGTACTCCTCAGAAGTTTCTTCACAATTGGAGGAGTGGTTCTCAAGATATATACAAGAGTAAGACATACAGACAGCCACCTTCACTATAGCCCCATCGTCTGGGACATGGTCAATAAATACAAAGACTGTTAAAGAGAGTTGAGAGAAAGACGCAGCAGCAGCAGCATCTGTGTTTGGACAGCAGATTGTATAAACCTCTCAACCGTATTATTGAAAAGCACAACACTTAATCTGTTAACTGCGTTTCCCATGCAACAAGCCCAACGAAGTGGAACAGACATCCCTCGAAACTGCACACTGCCTCTTAAACCTAAACGTGGAAAAATGAAGCAAGAAATTCAAACTAATAAATCCAGAATTAGTACTGTTATAAAAATAAACTAAAAGTAAAAAATGAAAGGAAGGAAGTCTCTTAAAGCTTTATTTTGGTTTATTTGGTTTGGTTTATTGCTACAGTCGCTTCTGATGTTATACAGTGATCCAGCGATACTTGTTTTAATGAAGTCCAGTAAAACAAATCCAACACCTGATTGTTGACAAAGGCAAACCAAAACTCCAAGCCCTGATTATTTAGTGGTTCCATGCTACCGGTAAAATGCCTGCTGAGTGAAACAGCATGCCCTGAACTGTGTAAACTACAGAAGTCCAGAGCTTTACCAATGTGTAATAGTGGAGCTATGAGGGTGCTTGGAATATAAACTGTGTCATGTGAAAGGCTGCACCACAGAGCTACATTAGGCAACTGTTTCCGAAGTATCTGTCTATGAAGACAGCCTTCCTCTTAGTGGATCAGTGAGCTGCAGGTGCTGTCTGTGCACAGCTCCTGCATGCACGTGTGGGAGGATGGAAGCGAAGTGTCGCTGTGCACCAACCCCGCTTTCCTCCCCAAGGTGATTACAGCTTTCCACATTAACCAGTCTGTGGAACTGGAGTCTTTACATCCACCTCCGTTGCTTCAACGGAGGATGAGAGATTTAATTTTCTCTGCCCAGTGCGGGCATTGAGATGTTACATGCTTAGGACAAGAGCGCTGCGTCAATCTGACCAGCTCTTTGTCTGTCACGGAACACGCACCCTAGGACAGCCCCTCTAAACAGCATCTGTCACACTGGATTGCAGGTTACCCCCACCTGGTAGAGTAGCTGCGCATTTGACTAGAGGGTTGGTTACATCGTGGGTCCTTTTTAAGGGCACTTCGATGTCTCAGATTTGTACTGCGGCTAGCTGGGCTACGCCGCATACTTTCACCAGATTCTACCGCATTAATGTGGTAGATCCTGCTGTGCCGTCTGTGGGCACAAGAGTCCTTGAGGGTGTAAGTTCACACCGCTAACCTCTGGGTTAGACAGTGCTTGTGCGTCCCTCATATGCTGCTGTTCCTTCTCCCTCGCGACGGCTCTGGTATACATTATCCCATACTTAATGTTGGTGGTCGTCTTTGACTTGAAAGGGAACGTTAGGTTATTTACCGTAACCCTGGTTCCCTGAAAGAGAAGACGACTACCAACCATGAGGTCGCTCCGGTCGCCCTCACGGGTTCGGCGGAAAAAGAGGGAGATCTTCCAGTGAGTGACGGTTTTGTACCCTCGGTAGGTGGGACCGAGTGCGTCATCACAGGAAGGGGCCTTCGGCAGCTCTGATATAGACAGCTCAGTATTACCCACCTCTAGGGCAGGGAATATCCCATACTAATGTTGGTGGTCGTCTTCTCTTTCAGGGAACCAGGGTTACGGTAAGTAACCTAACGTTTGGTTGCCTGAGAATATACGCGCTTCACTAGTTTGAAACATTGTAACGAATTGAAGCACTTGACTGAATGGACTGAGAAACGATTTAGATCAGGGGTTCCCAAAGGTGGCCCGCGGGAGCAATGCCATTCGATGCATATTTTTTCTATCAATAGTGAAAAGCAGGCACCGGCGTCAGCTGTAACTGTAGAAAAATAAAGTGTAGCAAGGCAGTATTGGCAGTCTGTCAATCAAAGCAGAAATTCACAAATCAGAGCTAACAGATTGCCTACCTGTAGGCGGGATTTAAGGTCATGTGGTCGCAGCGTTAAGGTCATGTGGTCGCTCTAAAACGTGTGTTGAGTACATGTATTAATAAAATTACAATATATTGAATCCGCTACCAAAGAATACGTTTTGCAAATTGTAAAGAACAAAAAAGGCAGCTACAGGAGTTTGAATGCATTTGTACCTTGGGCTCAGCTTTGAGGTGCTGGAATGGGTTTTTTCTTTTGTAGAAACATTTTCATACTACCTTTTGTACTTGATAACATTCATTTAATGGATTTATTTTCATAAGTTTTCTGTTGGGGGGGGGTGGCTAGTCAACCGAATGTGAGTTTGCAAGTTGTATTTGGTTGTACAGAGTAGTGGCGAAAAAGGTAACTTATGCAAGGCTCTGTATTGTGCGCATTCGTCTTTTTTTGTGCATTACAGTTCAACGTGAGAGGTAACGGCTGGATGTTTTAGTTACACAGCGTTCAGAAATTAGGATTTAAGTTATGTTTTGTGCACGTTGTACTGGTTTTAGTCAAAAGTGATTCCTGTTCAGGTATTTATGAATGGGAATAATAAGAGACATGCACTTCTTTATTGTTTGATGACCAACAAAAACATTTATAATTTAAAGGTTTGATAAAAAAAAAACAAAAAAAAACAAACATCTGTTTAGTCTTTTCTATTTATTTTATTTACTAAAATTAAAGTGTTTAAAAAAATATATTTTCACTCAGTGTACATTCTATATGATTTCCATTTTTCACAATATTTATACAATTTAATAAAGGGCAGTTTAGATTAGGTGTATTTATAATGTTACAGGTTTAAACATATGTAATGTTTTTAATTTGACATTTTCCCCAGGAGTGCTAATAGTGGGCCGCAGTGCCTAATGCAGCTGAACAGGTGGGCCTCGGGTAAAAAGGTTTGTGAACCCCTGATTTAGATCACTGTCAGCACTAGTTTATCAAAACATTTTTATTTTCTTTACAGTAATGCGTGAATCTAAAACTGAGAATGTAACGCCTGTCTTTTTATAGCAATGCAATTTAGTTAATGTGTTGGGAATCGGAGACCTTCTCTGTGGAAGTCCAGAGTTGCACCTGTTTTAGAAATTTGAAGCTGGAGTTTTACTTAAGTGCACTTGTATGTAATTTCCTAGATGGCAACTGAAACAGAAAAAAATAACGTTTAAGAAATGCTTATAAAACCTGTGAACAAAATACTTTGGTTTAAAATAAAATAAATGTAATTGCTTTAAATGATCCTGTTTTTTTTTTTTGGTGGGGTGGGGGGATTTGTGGCGGTTGGGCTGGCTCCAGGAAATATTCCATGAGAATTTAAGCCCTGCTTATACTTATATATTACTACTAGTAATGGCAACTAAAAAATCATTGGTAAAAAAACACTTGATTTTGATGTCCTGGTTGATATCTTTGCAAAGATGAAGCCTAGGCGATATCTGCTGCTTCACTAGGTTTATTCATGCAGTGCCAGAGGTTTTTTTTTGTTTTTTTTGTTTTTTTTTAAAGTTTGTTGCAGAGTTTTATTATTATGGAGGGGGGCCCCTAAATGCATTCTAGCCACCCCAACACCCCCCCCCCCCCTCAGCTTTTTGTTGAATGACGCCCCAATACCATGCCTATCTGTGACTTCAGAATACTTCAACATGTGAACAGCACCCATCATTGTGATTAGTCTGTTATTAGCCAAAACATTTGTCTGCTTCACTTGCTGTAGTTTTACCTTGAACAGTATGCCCACCGTGGGCTTCTGGTTCATTTTGGTAATGAATGGATACATGAAGTAACAGTCCAATTAATCTCTCTGAAGCTAATAATAAACCAATGGAAGTACTGTATGATGTGGAAGGACACGCAAGCGTATCATGATCTACGTTTCATGAAGCTGAGGCAACCAGATCCTCATATATTGTTACGTTTATGAACCTGCTGTACGCAATAGCCAGGGACATTCAATAACACAATGATACAGTAAATAGCCCAAATCCTCTTACATACTGCAAGGGTAGCTTAGCCACAGGTAGATGTTGGGGTAATGTAAGCAATTAGAAATCAGCAGACAACGTTGTTTGAATAAAGAACAGTTCTTTTTTATTTTTATTTTCTTGGCACCACAGTTACAAAAGTTAATCCTTTAGTGTTAAACACATCCAAAACAGAGAACTGGTAGACTAGACTAGACTAGAACAAAACAACACAACAAGAAGCTATCAGCGCCTAACTCTGCACCCAGCCCAAATTAGCTGTACTATGAAGTAACCAATAGCTAGCACTTCGTCAGCTGAATTCCACTGGTTACCTGGAGCATAGACTGCCTTCCAACACTCTCCCCTGAATGAGCCAAAGAGGGGTATATGTAGCTGATCCAGCAGGAAGCCCCTCCCCCTGGAACAATCTAATATCATAAATAAATCTGAGTCAAATAAAAGGTCATTTTAAATCACAAATACTATGCTTACACAAATCAACATTAAAATTCAACTAACCTTTTATTTCCCCCCCTTTAATACTCCTTTGTTTTCATATGGGTATAACCTCCCCATAGACTAACATTATGTGCGTGCCGTGCTCTATTTTAATCTGACCTCTCAGGCTCTGACCTGCTCCAACATGACCTTTTCCTCCCATGCACTGCAATCTGCGCACATGCTCCTCTCTGTCCAAACCTGCATCAGTAAGTTATTATGTTTATTTTACCCATATGTTCCTGTCTGAGTAAACTAATAATTAATGATAATTAAACTACACCGTTCTTTCAGCCACAGCAACATAGAAACAGCAGTGTGGAGTAGTGGTTAGGTCTCTGGACTCTTGACTGGAGGGTCGTGGTTTCAATCCTAGGTGGGGGACACTGCTGCTGTACCCTTGAGCAATGTACTTTACCTAGATTGCTCCAGTAAAAACCCAACTGTATAAATGGGTAATTGTATGTAAAAATAATGTGTAAAAAATAATGTAATTGAATGTCAAAATAAAGTGATATCTTGTAACAATCATAAGTCACCCTGGATAAGGGCGTCTGCTAAGAAATAAATAATAATAATAATAATAATAATAATAATAATAATAATAAAGGGGGGTTTGGCACACACCAATGCTCACCTATTATTTGGCCTATTCTACTATTAATTTAGTTAGAACTCACAATGGAAACATTCATAGCCTGAATCAGTAAACAGGACAAGTACGGGCAAGCGCAAAGGCACAATTTCTGAAAGGAATTAAACACTGATAAATACTGCGTTCATTCCAAAAGTTTCCAAAAGGGCATTGTGGTCTTCAGAGAGTCCAACAAAGAACAACCAAACTAATCTCAGTGTTTACCAGAACTAGCCATGAAGACAGGTTGAGAGAACTGAATCTATTTAGCCTAGAACAAAGAGGATTAGCATGGACTTCATTGAATTCTTTGGTCTTTAACGGAGTTCACAGAAATTCAACTTTAAGCACAGCACAGAAAGCAGGACCAAAGGACATAATAAAAACATAAGTGAAGATAGACTTATGACTGACGGTAGGAGACACTTCTTTACACACAGGGGGGAGGGCATGGAATGCATTATCTAGCCATGTTGTTGATGCTGAATCACTGGGATCCTTAAGGACCCAAGTTTTAATAACAATCAGCTACTAGGAAGCGGACTAGCACTGATGGACCGAACGGCCTCCGCTCAGTGGTAATTGTTTTTTTTTTTAATAGTACTTCATATTTCAACTGCTCTATCCTGTTTCCTGCTAGGTTGATATTGTGACAATTGTTGTTATATAGGAGCCTATATGTTACACTCAAGTAAAATAAATAAATCACTTTAACCCAGTAGCTAAAAAGGTTTTTTTTGTAATCTATATAAATGCTGAAAAGGCCTATGTAATCTTGTTCCACAAACTGTGTTTTCATTCAGCAAATAGAATGAAGAGGGCTGCGTAGACTTCATCACAGAAACAATTATACTTCAAAACGCGGAGAAAAACCCAGCGAATACACAGAACAGCGTCCTATTAGAACATTTAAGAGACCCATATAACAATCATATGAGCAGTGATACCTTTTCACAGAACACAAAAGGACCAGCGTAAACAGAGCATCCTTTCTCATTTATTTTGCAGAGCTTTTAAAGACAACCCTGCAATCAACTTCAAAGGAGCATTTCTTTTTACTATCAGGGGCCTTTATATAACATCGGGAACACAGGCAGCCCTTCATTAAATAAAGAAACAGTCAAAATCTTGATCACAAATAAACGGAAAAATGACATTTTATTTTGCCCTATTGTTATTTTCCGTACAACTCGCTTAGATCAAAGTGCATTGCTGGTTGCTTTGTCCACTTTTGCAGTGGCTTTGATCTAGTAATTAAGAGACTACTTCAGAAGCAGGTGGCACTCGCAGTACAAAGCAAGGAGAACACATCTCTCGAAGCCAAATGAAAAACATTTAGTCAAGAAGAGCGTTGTATTATTTATATGAGAAGGAATATGTATGTCTACAAAATTGAGGTAAATACTGGTAAAACATGAATAATCAAGCCAAGACAATAGCTGTAATGGATTTTCAAATAGAAACCTGTTGTCCTTGATTATGCCATCCAAGAAAAAAAAGCTCAGAATGACGGGAAAAATGCCAATTTTTTGTTCCTTGCAAAACCTTTAAATGAAAGAATAACAGATAAATAGTAGTTTGTTTTCAGAGCACCTCCGAACTTACCACATCATTAGGAAGACTTTGAAGATCATCAAATGGTGTTTCCAGTGTGTTTGTGTCTACGTTTAGGATGACCACATCTTCCAGGGCCATGCTTTTCACTTTCTGTAACAAAGGGAGTAGAGACGGTTACAGGAGAAAACAGCAATTACAATTCTGAAACAAGAACCCTCTTAACAAGCAAGTAGCTTCAAATGTAATTTTATATATGTGTTCCACCTTCCCCTTGATGATATTTACTATCAGTGTTTTGTAGTTCCTATAGTTTAAAATGATCATTTAAAAGCATTGTCATGTTTTCTCTATTTCTGCCTTTTCTACCTGGCTTTGAACTTGCTTTGATCTTGTCTGGTGAATCCTATCTGCCTAGAATTGAACAGACTTGCTCATTCAAGTCAAACCAAGTAACAATGTGACCTTTCAACTCTGCTGGCCCAACCTTCTTTACATACATAGAGATGGTGACTGGGTGGGACCAGCCAAGTTGAAAGGCCATTTTGTCACATGATCTGAATGGAATGAGGAAGTCAGTTCTAGGCTATTTTCCAGACAAGATCACAGACAGGCAAAGACAGATATACTGTATGGAAAAGTGATAACAACTCAATACTGGATCAACAGAACCGACTGAAAGACAAGGGGAAGTTAAAAAATGTATAATAGTAAAATAAGATGCTCTTTAAGACAATGTATCCTTTCTAAGAAAATGTACAAAACCCAAAGTGATTCAGTGGCCTTCTACATATCAGGTTATAAAAAAAAATACATTGTAACCTCTTTTTTCATATTGTATATAAAGGATATTGTGATCACTCTGATAAATCTGATCGGTACTTCCAGTGTTAAATCACTTGGTTATAAACCCAACTTTCCCCTGAGTGGTCATTATGATTCAGCTTCACTGCACATCTATATGCCCCTGTACTGAAGATTAAAACTGACTACAGGTGAGTGTTGGTGTGTAATCTCAGTTTGTTTACAGCTGGTAAAACAACAACCAGTCTCCTGGGGTTTCTGCAGGTGAAATCCAGCCACAGGAACTGAAAACACACACGCAATTTAATCACGCTTGTACCACGGTAACGCCAGCAAAGCATTGAGGTACATAAACTACAATAATAAATAAATATAAACAGGAACATGAGATGCCAAGAGTGACAGAGGACAGGACCAAGCTTACAACACGGGGTTTACTCAACTGATCAAACTGAACACAACACGCAGTTTTATCACGCTTGTTACCACGGTAACGCCAGCAAAGCATTGAGGTACATAAACTACAATAATAAATAGATATAAACAGGAACATGAGATGCCAAAAGTGACAGAGGACAGGACCAAGCTTACAACACAGGGTTTACTCAACTGATCAAAGTCATAGTAGCTCTGAATGCTGCCTCCATATAACTATTACACTAGGACCAAACCTGCATTTTTATTAACTTCTAAAGACAAAAATACATTGTTAGATTGTCAAAGCCCCCTTCCTTTAATGCTGTAAATGATGGTATTTAGGTCTGCCACTGTGTATATCAGTTCAGTTGACCCCAAGTGTGAACGTGTACTGTGAGTTTTCAAAGTGGAACATTTAAATGATCATCCAAACACAGCAATACATAGTATTCAAGGCACACCTTGTACCTCTGGAATGGTGTGTTTATGTTGCAAAGGTGTTGATTTAATCAATCTATACTCTGACGGGATTAGCCCCAGCTGGCCTGCACTCGTTTGTTAGAGCATTTTGCAGTACCAGTGACTTACCCTGGATTGCATTAACCTCCTCCCCATGTTGATCCAGGGGTTCACTCAAAGAGAAGTGGCTAATTCTATCCAGCTGGATTCCTCACTGTACTAGTATTGTAAAGTTCTTTAATGAAATCCAGCTGTGTCTAAATAAATGCAATGGAATATTTTGAAAGAGGAATATAAGTAATGTTAATGCCATAAAACTAGAAAGAGATTACTTAGAGCAATAGTGTAACTGCCCCAGCTTGCATAATCCTTTAAAAAAATATGCTGGGAGTACACAATGGCTATGATCATGAAATCTGTATTGATGTTTAACCGGTTTTGATGGTCCTGAAAAAATATATACTGTATTCCAGTAAAAATCTGTACAAAACCATAACAGGTAAAATGCGCTGTGTGATACTGGGATGTAAGTATATTTCAGGAGGCTTTTAATGAAAAGCAAGAATCTGCAAGCAATGAAGGCTATTATTATTATTTTTATTATTATTATTTTTATTATTATTATTATTATTATTATTATTATTATTATTATTATTATTATTATTATTATTATTATTATTATTAATAATAATAATAATAATAATAATAATAATAATAATAATAATAATAATAATAATAATAATAATAATAACCTGTCTTTAAGAAGTTTGATGCAATAGTTAATCCTCAGATACTATATAGATCAGAATGTACTAAAGGGAGAGATTCATAACCCTTATTTCTCTTCCACAGCACATTGTTTATAGCCTTGATAAACATGGCTTAGTCAGTGTGAGCCCCTTTCCTGTTGGATTGCAGAAGTGAAGCCAGCATGGTTCAAATCTCTGCACTTTTCAAACAGACTCCAGGAAAGCAGTAGCAACTCCATCTGTCTTGCTGATAAGGCCTCCTTAATTCCTCCTTCAAGATATCCACACCATGTTAAGATTACTGCTTTTTTTTCAAGGATTTAAACTGTTTTAAAACAAACAAGTTATACATTGTATATACAGTAGTGGACACAAGAAATGATTTACAGCCAGACTAAGGGTGGGGATTGTATTGCCCATTTTCCTCACTCAGACCCCTTACTTACTAAATACCCTGGTATCTCTGAATAAATATGCTAATATTTTAAATGAGCAAGATATCTCACAAGCAGAACGGTCCCCCGAAATATGCCCCTAGTTTTAAACATTCAGATTGTAATAAAGAAAGCACCTTGACCAGTACTCAGGTGGTTCTGTTTTTCCTTTGATTAAATTCCCAAGCATCCTTGTGGCTGTATTAACTATAAAGGGCACTGGAAGGAAATACAGCCTGGGGTATGTGTTTCTGCACTCATGAAACAGCCTCTTGCAATATATTCCCTTTTGTATTGTCTTAATCAGAAATTCAGTCCTGCCGAGATCCCCTTCCCCTTTGATGGGGGAAAGCAGTCACTACACCTCAAACCACAGTAAATGATGGGCACAAGATTGGAGAAAGCAGTCATACACTTCCAACAGCTAAAACCTCAGTAAATGATGGGCACAAGCTGGAAACTTTGTGATTATTGCATATTAATGTTTGCAATGCAGCAAGTTAACTTTAAAATAATAAGGTATGCCAGTGACATACATATTCAGGCCAACGTCACATGACAGGTGTCAGTATCACATATTAAACAGGCTACCTGGGGCCCCTGCAGGACTCACCTAGTACAGGGGAGCGCAGGACTGGTTTGTTTATGAAAGTTTGATGTATTAAAAGGTATATGCGGCACAGCACAATTATTTCATGGTTTTATTTCACTCATAAAAAGCCATGTTTTCTTAGGTGATACCTGTGATTTTTCACCCACAATGCAGTCGTAGAATCTTAAATGCTCTCACAACAATTTGCGCGACACTTACTTGAAACCAAGGATTGTGATATTTTGAAATCATTATACAGTACTTAATTTGTGATACAGCTTAGAAGCTAAGTAAAACAAGCAAGTAAATATGACCTTGCTTGGCTCAAATTCTTTGACTATTTTTGTATCCAATCCTGTAGCTCTTATGGGTCATGTGACTTGGTGTATTTGTGTAACAAGAAAATCAGAATCAATCATGAAAAAAATGCAAGCAACGCATTTCATATCAGCTTGCTGCTAGAGTAGGTTTTCTTCATAACTTTGAAACAGAGCCATTTACTACACTAATATACACTACAAAAAATGAAAGAAGAAAACATAATGGCATAAATAACACCATGAACATAGTCAAAAAAGTTGTGAAGGCATTCCCCAGGTAGAACTTGTATGTGTTCTTCAATACATTGTGACAGCTGCTGGTTTCATTCTGAACTGGTACCCGCATTTAGACTTCAGATTTGATCACTAGCACAGTGGCTGCTCAGGTGATAACACTGCTGTTGTTGGTTTAGGTAGCATCTAGCTTGGTGTTGCAGTGACTGAAAATGGGACAGGATCCCCCAGCACATCATCTGCTGCATGATTAGAAGCATGCCCTGTCGATGTGGGGATTGCATCAGTGTAGAGCAGCCCATACTCAACACTGAGATATTCAGAGGGATCCTTTACAAACTGTATGAAGAACTGACCTCCCACGGGCATTTTGATTTCCAGGACTGGCGTGTTCAGATGTCACTGATATTATGCCCACGATAACAATCACTTATCAGTTAATTTCAGTGTATAAAGAGTGGCATACTCAAACTTGATACTTGTTAATTGTGTTTAGGAAAATTGTAGTGTATTACCTAGACTCTACTGTATGTCTTCAAAGTGCACTTGAAAATGTGAAATGCTAAAAAACGACCCCCAAATCAATTACTTGACAACACAGGCTCCAAGGAGCTTTCAAACAAAGCATGTTTATTGGTGACCGGTGCCTGTGTCGACATTGTGTTTGCTTTGCTCCATTTTTTCCTTTTCTCTGAATACAGCAATGTGTCACTTTGGCTGCCAGCAACAGGAAAAGCAGCCGATATAAAAGTTTATGATTTCATGCCCCAGCAGCAGCAAGGACTTAATGAAATCCTTTTTAGATTTACAATCTGAAATAGCTATTCAACAGACAGACATGGTTAGAAGAGACATGCCCTTTGCCCTTTCAACCCTTTGATCCCAGCTCAGCATGTGGCCTGCAACTCCCCCTTCCATGCATCTTCCAGCAGCCTTGCACCTCAGAGCCATTCACTGCCTTTACTCCTCACAGGTGATCCCCACACTGCCTTTACTCCTCACAGGTGAACCATTCGCTGCCTTTACTCCTCACAGGTGGTCCATGCACTGCCTTTACTCCTCACAGGTGAGCCATTTGCTGCCTTTACTCCTCACAGGTGATCCATGCACTGCCTTTACCCCTCACAGGTGAGCCATTCGCTGCCTTTACTCCTCACAGGTGATCCCCGCACTGCCTTTACTCCTCACAGGTGATCCCCACACTGCCTTTACTCCTCACAGGTGATCCCCACACTGCCTTTACTCCTCACAGGTGATCCCCGCACTGCCTTTACTCCTCACAGGTGATCCCCATACTGCCTTTACTCCTCACAGGTGATCCCTGCACTGCCTTTACTCCTCACAGGTGATCCCTGCACTGCCTTTACTCCTCACAGCTGATCCCCACACTGCCTTTACTCCTCACAGGTGATCCCTGCACTGCCTTTACTCCTCACAGGTGATCCCTGCACTGCCTTTACTCCTCACAGGTGATCCCCACACTGCCTTTACTCCTCACAGGTGATCCCTGCACTGCCTTTACTCCTCACAGGTGATCCCCACACTGCCTTTACTCCTCACAGGTGATCCCCACACTGCCTTTACTCCTCACAGATCCCAGCACTGCCGATCCCGCACTGCCTTTACTCCTCTCAGATCCCCGCTTTCTTATCAGAAACAGCTGCGGCAGACACAGATTTACCTGTTCCGCAGTTTAACACTTTTTAACAACAGTCTCTGGGGTATCCAGTGCCTAGTAAACATGCTACTGGAATGACTGAGCGGATTGGTTTTCAGTGGGGATAACATGACTAATGTTGACCACACTGAGGAACTTGCTTTAACACTAATTTTACAAGGTTAGTGTGGTTCATTTCCACTGCCAGTTTACAGATGATCATGCTTTTTCTCATGTTAGTCTATGTATTTATTCTCATAATACACACACACAGTGCTTTACCACAATATTGAAAGCTTCTCCCCACATAGCCAGCTTTTGATCATTACCAGAACTGAAATATAGCTGCTCCTCTGAAGGTTATAAGCACAGTAAATCAGACAGACTCCAGCATAAACATAAGTGACATGGTTTTATTCATGACTTCCAACAGTGTTTTATAATGTTACCTCATTATTATTATTATTATTATTATTATTATTATTATTATTATTATTATTATTATTATTATTCCTTTAAGTTACAAGGGACATACAGTACTGTGCAAAAGTTTTAGGCAGGTGTGAAAAAATGCTGTAAAGTAAGAATGCTTTCAAAAATAGACATGTTAATAGATTATATTTATCAATTAACTAAATGCAAAGTGAGTGAACAGAAGAAAAATCTAAATCAAATCCATATTTGGTGTGACCACCCTTTGCCTTCAAAACAGCATCAATTCTTCTAGGTACACTTGCACAAAGTCAGGGATTTTGTAGGCATATAGTCAGGTGTATGATTAAACAATTATACCAAACAGGTGCTAATGATCATCAATTCAATATGTAGGTTGAAACACAATCATTAACTGAAACAGAAACAGCTGTGTAGGAGGAATAAAACTGGGTGAGGAACAGCCAAACTCAGCTAACAAGGTGAGGATGCTGAAGACAGTTTACTGTCAAAAGTCATACACCATGGCAAGACTGAGCACAGCAACAAGACACAAGGTCGTTATACTGCATCAGCAAGGTCTCTCCCAGGCAGAAATTTCAAGGCAGACAGGGGTTTCCAGATGTGCTGTCCAAGCTCTTTTGAAGAAGCACAAAAAAACGGGCAACGTTGAGGACCGTAGACGCAGTGGTCGGCCAAGGAAACTTACTGCAGCAGATGAAAGAAACATCATGCTTACTTCCCTTCGCAATCGGAAGATGTCCAGCAGTGCCATCAGCTCAGAATTGGCAGAAAACAGTGGGACCCTGGTACACCCATCTACTGTCCGGAGAAGTCTGGTCAGAAGTGGCCTTCATGGAAGACTTGCGGCCAAAAAGCCATACCTCCGACGTGGAAACAAGGCCAAGCGACTCAACTATGCATGAAAACACAGGAACTGGGGTGCAGAAAAATGGCAGCAGGTGCTCTGGACTGATGAGTCAAAATTTGAAATATCTGGCTGTAGCAGAAGGCAGTTTGTTCACCGAAGGGCTGGAGAGCGGTACACGAATGAGTGTCTGCAGGCAACAGTGAAGCATGGTGGAGGTTCCTTGCAAGTTTGGGGCTGCATTTCTGCAAATGGAATTGGGGATTTGGTCAGAATTAATGGTCTCCTCAATGCTGAGAAGTACAGGCAGATACTTATCCATCATGCAATACCATCAGAGAGGCATCTGATTGGCCCCAAATTTATTCTACAGCATGACAACGACCCCAAACATACAGCGAAAGTCATTAAGAACTATCTTCAGCGTAAAGAACAAGGAGTCCTGGAAGTGATGGTATGGCCCCCACAGAGCCCTGATCTCAACATCATCGAGTCTGTCTGGGATTACATGAAGAGAGAGAAGCAACTGAGGCTGCCTAAATCCACAGAAGAACTGTTTGTTCTCCAAGATGTTTGGGCCAACCTACCTGCAGAGTTCCTTCAAAAACTGTGTGCAAGTGTACCTAGAAGAATTGATGCTGTTTTGAAGGCAAAGGGTGGTCACACCAAATATTGATTTCATGTAGATTTTTCTTCTGTTCACTCACTTTGCATTTTGTTAATTGATAAATATAAACTATTAACATGTCTATTTTTGAAAGCATTCTTACTTTACAGCATTTTTTCACACCTGCCTAAAACTTATGCACAGTACTGTACATTTCCCACAAATGAAAATTTCTTATTTCTGTAATGAGGTGCAAGAAACAGGTTTTAAATTTCCTGACAGGTTGGATCTGGTTCATCCACACTGTCAGTTTGCTCGTGGTACTTGAGTCACTCTCAAATGTATTTTAAGAAGAAACCGTTTGAACAAGCGCTCAATTAAAGCAGGGGTCTCCAACCCTAATCCTGGAGGGCCGGTGTCCGTCCCGGTTTTTGTTCTAACTGCACACTAAATTAATTAATTGGATCAATTAAGCTTCTAATAATCGCTTAATTGGTCCAATTAAGTAATTTAGGGTACAGTTGGAACAAAACCCATGAGCAACAGCGGCCCTCCAGGACCAGGGTTGGAGACCCTGTCTTAAGGGGTTAACAGCTGTACAGGGGGGCAAGTTTCCAAAGCTCCAACATTTGAGTAAGTCAGCCCACCCTCCCCACATTGTAAGGGGTACCACCCTTCTCTCTGTACAGTCACAAGATCGATGTCTGCCAGGATTGAAGTCCTTTGAAGAAATGCCTCTTACAGCTCGTGTCGCTGACCCCCATCAGCACTAATCTTGTGAATCTTCACTATTTAGCTATACAGTATATTAAAGATTAACTTACTTATTTCCCTATACATTTTTTTTTTATCTTTAAGCAAATTATTTTTTAGTCAGCGTTTTAATCACATCAAAAGAAGCATCATTTTGTACAGTAGCAGCATTGCTACTGTCCAGAGTCTCAACTCAAACACTATAACAGCGAAACTGTCCATGGAAGCTGAAAGAGGTCTTTCTCAATGAGCCAATTAAACAAGCGTTCATGTTTCTGTTAGACCACCCTATATATCTGCATTTAAATGAGCGGTCTGCAGGTCTGCATGACAAAATAAAGACTTGATAACAAAGACTGTGAACGTAAATGCAGATCATTATTTGTTTAGAAAGAAATCTTCAGAATAAAAGAACACTGATGTTTGAATGGTGATTTTCTATCAAAAATGAACCTTGCAGTGTTCCCAAAGCAAGCAGGCATCCCATAACCTGAGACACTACCAGCATACATTCTATAATCTCTTAGCAACCACAGCACAGCGAATGCCTATTGCACATAGACGAGGCAGTCAGTGTTGCTTTAGAAATAGTGTTAATGACTAATCCTGCATGTCACTGTTTAAACAGTCTATCTGATTATTATTATTATTATAAACTACCTAATTAGACTTATTTCAACCCCTTGGCATAATATATTATTTTTAAAATATGAAATTAAAGCATATTTATAACATGCTGAACCATGTTAACTGACCATGGTTATTAATTTTTTTTTTTTTTTTTTTTTTTTTTTGGGGCGGGGGGGTCTAGAGAATTAGGGGGACTTCATTGAAGTTTTTAAAATCTTAAACGTAATCTAAGTGTCTACAGTTTCAAATACAATGAATTCATTTTTCGTTGTACTATATTACAACAGGGAGTGGTTGAAAACTGACCCAAGACAAAACTGCCCGGATGGGGCACTAAAACAAAGCAAATACTGTATTATGTTTAATATATAGATAAGAGTAATCGTGTGGTAGAGATTTCAACACATTTCGCATGGTTTAGTGCCCTGTCCAGGCAGTTTTGTCTTGGTCCGGCTTTTACCCACTCCGATTCAAACATACGTGCTGCTGAATTGCCTTTAGTAGAAGAGATTATTAATAACTACACCATTTGGAAGTCAAGGAACAAAAGACAGTCAATCAAGGAGAAAAATCTTTTGGAAATTGATAGTGTCGAGTCAGTTCTTGTGGCTTATAAACCTTCTGCAGGATAGGATATTCTTACACATGATTATGTAGTATTTTGGCATATGACTTGTCTAAATAATTATAAGAATTGTAACAGGAAATAACATACAATGACAGAAAAGGGAGCACTATAACCGCTACTTAAAGATGCTGATAAAAGCTCAGAATCAGCAGATACTGCATGTGATGGCCTGGTAGCAGATTACAATTTGAGTCTAAGCTCCCCAGTATTCTGACATGCCCTGCCATGCGAAGAGAAACCTTTTAACAAACATGTCATCTGGGAAACGGTCTACATCTATTCAGGGTTTGATATGGGGCGGATGGGATTTCCCTGCCTAGTTCTTGTTCCTACTGCTCCTGTGTATATGAATGGGGTAATACTTCATTTTTTAAAAGCTGACTGCTCCTGGTTTTAATAGCACTCCATTGAGAAGGCACTAACATGTGTCCTACACCTTTGTGGATTGCATGGATTATACAATTAACACAGGAACCCAAAGGAGCCCACAAAGCGCTATTAAGAAAACTACTTCAAGCACACATTACTGTCTATACACTTTTATGAGTCAGACCTTTTTGCTGAAGGGTAAGCACTGATATTAAGACAGAAACGGTACTAACGTCAACAAAAACATTTTGTGAATTGGGGCCCTTTGTATACTGGCAAGACACTTTACAAATTAATATGGAAAAAAAGGAAGATGTATTCTTGTACACTACCAGTAAGTCAGCAAAAGTAAGCGCTAGACTTCATAGCGCAATCTTACTTTGGTGCTTGTGAATTTAAGGTTACAATTTGGAGTCCATTTCCATAAAGATGGATATGTATTAGTATTAGCTGTGGAAACAGCTAACCGTATATCATAAAATGGAGTACGATCAATTCCCAATGGAAATGCTACATTGAAGACACCACCTGAAGGTACATGGACATTCTAAAAGAAATGGGTCATTCCACACCAACTCAACCAGAAAAGGGACATTTTGTTGCCTGTCCGTCTCAGATTTTCCTAGAAAAATTCACCTGGGGGTTTTCTGACATGCTGAGTTCAGAAATGATAGCCATTATTTTTTTTTAAATGTCCCCTTCGACCTGTGAACCTAAAGTGAGAAAGGGATCTTGACCAGAAAAATCACCCTGGGTGCAATTTAGATGCTACCATTACGTGTAGCACCTCGTTCTACTCGTAATGAATAGGGCTTTTTGGAAAAAAATCCTAGGAGCACCCTACTCATTTCTGGCAAATTGCCAGACAAGGGGTAACTGACAAGTTCTATTCAAACTTCAGCATAACCATTTACCCTGTAGGGGATGTGGGTCCTAAAATGTAAGTATTGCTGTAAGAACCTTAGGTACCAAGCTTCCAAATTCTGTGAAAAACATTTGGTTTCAAGTCCCACCACTGGTCATTAAACCCCCTTGAAATTAGAATTTTTGTTATTTGTACCAAGTTTAGGCCATAATAACTTGTGTGGGGGAACTCCAAAAAATCACCCAAAGATATGTTTGGATATATGTTGATGAGATCTACAAGTATCAAGCAAAATATTATAGGAGGCTGTGTGGTCCAGTGGTTAAAGAAAAGGGATTGTAACCAGGAGGTCCCCGGTTCAAATCCCACCTTAGCCACTGACTCATTGTGTGACCCTGAGCAAGTCACTTAACCTCCTTGTGCTGTAAGTGACTCTGCTGCTGATGCATAGTTGACACACCCTAGTCTCTGTAAGTCGCCTTGGATAAAGGCATCTGCTAAATAAACTAATAATAATAATAATAAAATATCTGGGGATTTTGGATTTTTGAAGTTGCATTTGTCATGCATTCAGGTATTGTTTATGGCCACTTTGGTGAGGCTAAAGTGCCACATAGTTCTATCTAAATTGGCTATTTCTTCAACTTTGCATTCTCTGAGGATTGATCTAGAGGAAAAAGTAACAGTATGTGCTTCCACTGCACTAGCTTGGAGCTGAGGGGTTATTAACTTGCATGGGACTTGGGGCTTCTTTGTTACGATGACACATTTGAAACTACCAAAACTTTACTTAGTTGGGTTTTAAAAACTAAATTCACGGTTTTCCTTAAAAAAAATCTTCCCTGTTTACAGCACCTAAACCAAAGACTTTCAGTTGTATCTGAAATTGACTGATTGGCTGATTGTAAATGCAGCAAATGGCTTTTTCACAAATGGTTGGTCAGTCAATCAATTATCCCCTTAGGTAGGCACAACAATTTATAACTTATGTTTTTTAAAATCCAACTAAGTAAGGTTTTGGTAGTTTCAAATGTTTATCACAAATAAGCAAAACGGCACAGCTACAGCTACGGCTATCCTGGCACAGGGCAGAAAGCACAACCTGCTGCTCTCTATGTGCTCTCCCCCAAACACACATTTCCTTCCCTTTTCATTGGGTGTGGTCAGGGGAAATTGAATTCAATCACTCCGCTGCCACCAGCCCACATTCCACACTTTTCTAATTAACCACTAAAACAATGATACAAATAAATTCACCTGTGGCTGTGCATCTACATCCACAGAACACACACTTTGCTTGTGCAGGGCCTCTGCCCTGTCACAAGCTAATTATTACAATTACATGAAACAAGAGTATTCTGCAGTATTCTGTAGTACCCTCTATATGCAGCTGCAGCATGCTCCAGTACATTGTATTATAATACACCTTGCAACGAGATAGAGAGATACAAAGCGGTGTGAATCTTGTACCTTAAGCACTGACTGTAAATACAAGCCACTATAATGCAAGAGCAGGAATTGTCAACTGCACTAAAAATCATCCATAGCTGTTAAACACATAGTGTGGCATAAAGAAATACTAAAAAATACTGAAATTCAAATGACAAATGTTTCGACTAGAAGTCTTCTTCAAGTTGAAACGTTTGCCACTGAATTTTAATTTCTTTAGTATTTCTTAATTCTGCACAAAAAAATCACTGCCTAAATCAGCAACACCTTTCCAAGCGACACAAGCAGCAAAGGAAGTGGCGAGGTCAGGGGTTTAACAGCCCCAGAGTGGATATGTATCACATCAGCTTGCCTTCTTTCATTTTGGGACACACAACTCAGTATGCAATATGAATCTGATTAGGATGTTAAATGCAATCCATTATTTTATGAAGCGAGTGCTCCATGGATGGAGTTTTATGAACCTTGCGTCCGCTTTGAAGTTGTTTTATAGATTACTAGATTGAGATCTCCTCCGCAATGACAAACTGGGTGATGACGGGAAAATAGACGAGAGAGGCGTCTGGGACGGTCCTTGAATTTCTAGCGGGATTGTGGATCGTTAATCATGTTTTGGCCTTTGTACCCAAGAGAGAAGATTATCTGAACACAGGAACAGATTTCAAGGAGAACAAATTTAAAGCAAGTAGCACAAAGATAAATTCAATGCCATTCTAAACAGAAACCGATGGTCTGCACACAATTTAATTTAGAACAATGATGTATTTTTGATTTCACGTAGTTCTGCACTGAAGAGACATGTACGTCCTCCAACACAAACGCTCACACTTGTATATTGTATTTAATTTCACAAAGACTATTTGTACCAAGTGTATAAAGACTAAATAAAACACACTTCATATTTAAAAGGTAAAACAAATGTAACAACACATGAAATGCATACAGCATCAATGCAAGTTATTTTAGGGACAATAACCAAAGATTTAAATAGTGTTCTGTATTTGTATTAGCATAATGATGTTTTTTCTGCCCCCCCCCCCCCCCCCCCGACTTTAGTTTGACTCAGTTGCGTCCCACTTTGCTGCCATAACTCTAAGTTAGATTGAGGCAGTTCTCTTTTCATAGAGCCAAAACGACCACCACGCTTTCAGTGTTTATTGCCATAACACAGAAATGTATCACATATGTATCTTTCTCAACTCCACAACAGGACCATTGTTTTAAATAAAGGCTAAGGCTGTGGTACTCTACTGTGTTCCAATAGCAGGATCTGATGTGACAAGCTGAGAGAGTCGTTCCCAGTCTGTTCAGGTGAAGCAGGTCCGTGGAGTGCTGTTGTACAGCCGAACAGAGAAGCCCTCAAAGGGGTTCTTTACAGTCTTCACCGTGAGAGAAACACGCACAGCACTCCACGAATGTCCATGGAGTATTCTGTTCAGATACATAGTAAGGTAAGGAATGTATGTTTAACCTAAATCCAACAGCTTAATTTGGGGATTATTTTCCTTATACCATTTTCCACTTATCAACGTGGTGTAATTTGGAACAATGTGTTACGTCCAGTCTTTGTCGGACTTAAATTAATTAATGCGATATTACAAAAACAGATTCAGTAAAATATACAATATTCTATATATATATATATATGTCTGTGAATCTAATGCAGGCACTCTATCCACTTCACCAGAATACTAATGACAAAATTTCAGATTTAACGTATCTGTCAATTGAAATGGGTAGATTAATACCTTTTAACAGAACACACTACAAAGTAAACTTGTGTAATTGTTTAAGTAATTCAAGTAAAGGCTATATCCTTCACAAATAGCACTATAAATTATACTTTACTTATCTGTAAAAGGTAGATCAAATAGCGTATTGTGGGGTTCTTTAGAGTGAAGACAAACTTGGCTGAGAGCTAAAATGCATGCTTTCAAACATAAAAATGGATCTTCAAGTGCATATGGGCACTCGAGTGGCCCTTTAAAACTTCATGAGCAACACGCTTTGAGATGCAGCCTTTTGTCAATTCCAAATGCATTAGCAAACATTTGGGGATTTCAAGCTCTTTTATGTTCTTAACACTGCAAATGGATTAAGAACTCACACGACAGAAATCGAAAAGACCGAACATAAAATAGAGGGCAAAGAGAGACACAGACAGCTACAAGGCACGAGTGTGCCTTCAACCTCGACTAAGAGCTACTTACAAAAAAAAAACAAAGTATATACACTGCCCAGGTGAAAATGCTGGTGTCACCAGCCTTGAAACAGAAGGGCTGGAGTGGGACATGTATTGCCCTTTTTATCCCACGTAGACCCCTTACTTATGCAATTTCTTGGTATCCCTGATTAGCTTTCATCAGAAGTTTCTTTTTATCTCACAAGTGCAGTGAACCCCAAAACCATTTTTAGGGATTTTGTGTGAGTAGGGGTGAGGCTTTTATCTTCCAGTTCAAACGCAGGCCCTTGCAAACTAAATATCTTTGCTTTAATTGGAAACAGTACAATATGAATGAATGCAAGATAGATTCTGAAACGATATCCGGTAAAAGCAATATTCACTCAGCAGCATTGAATAGGAAAAAGTCACTGATGTTCGATCTCACTATAAAAACAGTTGTTGTATAAATATTCATCTTACATACAATGCAATGTATTGCCATTTTATTACAGCGCATAACACATTTCTTGCAAGTCCCTAATCATTTTTCAAAATACCACCGTCGATTGAGCATCAATAAATGAAACTTACCTCCATCAAACTTGAATGCACTCCTATGAGGTAGGGCATGGGGGCACTGCAAAATAAACAACAAGATACTGGTCACGATCCGGTGGGATGTTGGACAAAGAATGGTAAGAAATGCAAAGAAATAAAACTGGCAAACAGGGAAAACAGCAAATAAATAAGTCGCTCAGGAAAATCACTGTGAACACCTTTATTCACCTGCCATTCTTAGATCTGATTTCACTACAGGGTCTTTCCTGCTCAAGTGGAACACATATTGGGGGATGTGTTTCCTCCATTTGTGCTTGACCTAAACCACATACGATGGAGAAGGGGTAGCATGGTAGTGTGTGCATTGAAAAGCAATACTGTGTTGATGAGAACATGGCTGAACTTAAACATGGCCACTTTGATGACCTACTGAACCCACTTTTCTCCATGTGGAGGATGAACTAGACATTAGTATCATTTTCACGACAAGGGCTTTTTCAGTGACCAATGGCCACTTAAAAGGCTACAGTTCTGCTCAATCTCTAATAAGAGAGAGGACATGGATATAATGGTGTTTTTGGTACAGAAATGAGACACAGTGCAGAACATGTCTCTGCCTGAACTGCCTGCATCCTTAGGAATGTTTCTGTATCAGGGAGAGTGGCCCTTCCTCCCCCAGGTCACACTGAAATGAGCATGTTTCTAATTAAGTGCTTTCAGAAACACCACAGCTTCAATGTCAAAGAAGCCAAGACTCGGCCACTGCAGGAAGTCTTAAGAGTGCAAAAATGTCTCATCTGGTGAAGGCCCGGCTGGCGTAATGAAAGGAAGCAGGGCGATTTGCTGGTTTCTATAAATCCAGACAATTTGTTAATGTGTTGAGGAGTAAAGCAACCTGTCACCTCCTAGCACATATAAAGAACTCGGATCTGTAAAACCTAATTAGCGGTACCATGTCTCCTTTTCAATCTTCTGAAACAAGACTAGAATTTCAAGCTGAAAAAGAAACCCGGTTATGTTCAATTAACATACCAAAATACACTCTGCTTTTGTGGAGATATTAGGGACGAAAAAATATTCCTGTGCATGCCATGGCAACAAGGAGTTAGTAATACAGAATCTTCCTTTGTTAAATACCACCAGACGGTATTTTTAAGCAAAACACCCTGCCCAGTCTGTATTTAAATGTGATATTGTTTTCTTTATCTGAAAAAATGACTTTGCTTAATCAACATGGCGTTACATTATTGTTTATACATCAATGTTCAGATCTTGGTAGTATAAATATACAAGAACAAAACACATTGCGCATGAATTGGTATTTCCGTGCGGAGACGGCAAAAACAGAACTAGCAACTTGCGCATTTTCATTTCAGACAGTCAGAAATAACACACATTCATCATGCCCACAAATGTCAACATTTACTCTGTCTACATAGACATTTGCACACAGCAGACTACAAGCTAAAATCTATTTCTCATGTTCACATGCGCTTCATCGTATACAGGCTGCACAAGTATATACATCACCCATCTATTGAGATTGAAGGGGCACTTACAATGTCTTGTTACTAAAGTTCTGTGATTGGATTATGTCTACCAAGAAGATTAAGTTATACAAACAGTATTTATGTAAAAATGTGTTGCACAGTTTTCTTTACCAAATTTTGAAAGGAGCTTAAAAATACTTTAGCTGTACGAAGCTGTGACCAGAGCCAGATTGTATTGCAATTCAGTAATGTTTTCCTTTCTTTGTTAAACATTATTTGTTTAACAATACAAGATATGTTGAGGTTTTTCATCAGACACACATGTTAACACAGTACTGTATTTAGAGCCAGACAGTGTAGTACGAGTGATTTAGGTTTGGGGTAAAAACAGAATTTTAATGAGCAGATACATTTTCCCCTCTTCTGAATAACCCTAATTAAAACCAAGGTACCTAATGGGCCTGTAGATACAAATCTGCTCCTTACAAAACAATGACCAGAAACATATTGTCGAGTTTCTGTAAACACTCGCAAAGAGCTGCCAGTTATTTAGAACAATATATTTATGTCCCCTAAACTGCTGTTAAATTAATTCAGTCAGACAATTACAATATGTGATTACCAATCTAACTAAAGATCATGTCAGGTTGAATTAATCAGCTGTGGCGTACTGTAAGTTAATCTGTAATTAGAGGCTTCTTGGTAATTACAGGTTTGAGAAGCAGACTTATTTAACCTTTTATTTATTGAATACACAGACACATTTGGACTGAAATTGCAGGCCTTCTTTTTTTAAAGGTAGGTCTACACCTGTGCTCCCCAGCAGCAGCTTCTAACCCTCTTTTACAACATATCTTGTGTGAAAGCGGATGAAAATTTCAAACCCCGAGGAGGAACAGCTCCTGCCATCTCCACACAGTGGTTCTGAAACCTCCAGCCAGCATGCACCTGAAGAGAAGCTGGCAGCCACTGCCTTCATGTGTTAATTACACATGCAAAGCTTATTATGCAAAGAAAGGGCACCTGCTGGCTCCGAAAATGAATAGAGCCTGCCCTTCCTGTGCAGCGAGTAAATTGAAGGCTCATTTCGACTCGAGATAATAGTTTTCAGATTGCATTTTCATGTATCCCTGAGACGGGGACATACTTAACATTTAAATCATCCACAGGGGAGCAACGCTCCTTCAGATTTAAATGTTTAGAGCTTCTGGCACTTCACTTAAAACTCTGCTTATCCCCGCTGGCTCCTTCATTCAGCCTCGGCAGAGGTTGTTAGTCAAAGGTAACGCAGGTTACAGAGAATACAGTTCTGTAATCAAATTACCAGCCCTGGATAGTATTTTCCAAAGCCAATTCACAGTAATTCCTCCTCCCTGAAGAAAAACTATGCCGGTTAAGAAATAATTAAACAGAGGAACAGTGTTGCTTCGAGGCATATTCCGATGTTCAATTTATAAACAAAAGAAATGCCTTCCAATTAAAGCATTAATATAAGGAGAGAAAAATGTGGTGTTTAGGCCTGTACATATTCCTGGGTCCTGTCTTACTAAAGGCCTCATGAAGAGTTCAAAAAGATGTAATTGAAACACTGACGATTAGGCCCCTTCCTGTCCGCCGATAAGATGCATAAACAAACATGAAGTGGTCTTTGTGAAGGGTTGTAAGATAAACACACCAATCACTGGATGTGCACAGTGGGTCCCAGCCAAGCACACACTGCACAACGTTAAACACAGCAACGAGAGGCTTATGCACAGTAAATGAAGAGAGGAAGAGGGTGTGTTTTGGATATCTCATTGTAGTCATTTTGAGTTTCAAATGAAGAGGAATAACCTGAAAAAAGCTTGAAAATGTTATTATCATAACCCTGGTTCCCTGAAATAGAAATGTAACCATTACCGAATGGGATATTCTCTTATAGCTCGAATTGCCTAGGCACTTATATCAAAGCTGCTCCTTTAAGAGCCCTGTATCCGCCAGACGTCGTCTCCGCCCCCTGGATATATATACGAGTGACACATAAGGCTCATCGCCATTTTCTCTTCAAGCCAGCTGCGTTGGAGTGAACGCAGCGACCTTGAAGGGTAATGGTTACATTTCTATTTCATGGAACCAGGGTTATGATAATAACCGAACATTCCCTTTCAAGTACAAAATGTAACCATTACCAAATGGGATAGAATACCCAAGTCATCGCAAGTGATGGACTTGCAGCACCAGCAGATGTGCAAAAAAGTAAGATAAAATGCTTTTAGCATTCTGGCCGAGGACCGATTAAGGGTCCATGGCATACAGTCCACTCTTGCAGTGTATATGCTGCAAGGTTACACTGAGTAATCTCAGCATTTAACACCAGAAGTCCAAAGAGGTGTGTGGCTAACTACCCCAGGACTTAAAGTGGAACATAATAAATTATTGTTAAAAAGCAGAATGAGTGGCTGCTCTTAACACTCTGGTCCCAAAACCAGGGTTCTGCTGATCTACGACATTCAGGTCGGCAGAACCTGAATGAGGCGTGGTCCATACTGCAGCGTTGCAAATGTCTGTGACAGATGTGTCCTGGAATAACACCCAGAAGGTTGCAAAGGCCTCTTGTGGAGTGACCTTCTCTGGAGGGCTCAGGTTGGCTAGATCGTATGCAGTCCTGATCGTATCTACAATCCACCTTGACAGCCACTGTTTAGACAGGGCTTGTCCGTGGAACTTAGACCCGAAGCAAATAAACAATTGCTCTGATTGCCGCCAACTCTGGGTGTGGTCAACATAATACGCCAGTGTCCTAACTGGACAGAGCATATGGCACTATCTCCCTGTCAGACTGGAAAAGAGGTGGGTGGAAGGCCTCCAATTACACTGACTGGTTGATATGGAAAGCAGAAATGCGTTTAGGGAGAAAAGCAGGATTAGTGCGGAGAGTAACCTTGATTCTGGACTCCGCTTGGTGGAGGTAATAGCAAGCAGGAAAGCTGTCTTTAAGGACAGGACTTTCAGCTCTGCTGAATGCAGGGGCTCACATGGTGGTTTTGTAAGCGCTTCCAACACTACATTAAGTCGCCAGTGAGGGACAAGGTCCTTTCTAGGGGGTCTTAACCTCCAAGCACCCTTCAAAAACTGTCCCGCCAGGAAGTGTGCTAAGGATGGGCCAGATCTTATAGGGATGTGAATGTAGGCATCCATGAGGTCCACTGTAGTGAACCAGTTGCCTGACTTGACTGACTGCAACAGCATCTTGAACCTTCGTACCCTCAAATCCCTTCTCTCTCGCTGAGAGTGTGAACAATTAAAATGGCCTGTTTCTGCAGTAGGGCCACCACCTGAGACAATAATACAGTGTCTTGAGGGTTCTCGAACTGTTGTTACAATCATGCCCTGAAAGGGAGGGGGGCCGAATCGAAACTGCAGAGAGTAACCGGTCCTGATGGTGGTAATCACCCAGGTGTCCGTGGTGCATGATCGCCAATAATCCAGGTGAGTAGAACAGGCCATGGAACTGTGGCAGCAATTTCCTAGGGCTGCTGGCTCATAGAGGCTTGCGCTTGTGGCTGCGGCTGCTACTTGTGAGCAGGGTGCCGATAATTGCACCGGTCTCCACACTGCATGCTGTGAAAACGGTTCTGCGCATTAGCTCTAGCAGGTGGCTGTTCACTAGTACCAATTCTGGTATGAATTAGATGACTGGTACCGACCTTGGTACCAATAAAGGTGACTGGTACCTACTTTGGTACCGACCAGTTCACTGGTACCAGCTCTGGTACTGACCAAGTCACTGGCACATGCTCTGGTACCGACCAGGGTACAGGCTCTGGTACCGACCAGGTGACTGGTACAAGCTCTGGTACCGACTGGTAATGACCAGGGTACCGGCTCTGGTACCGGCAGAGCGAGTCACTGGTACCAGCTCCTGTACCAGGCCAAGTGGCGTGCAGGTGAAGACCTGAAAAAGCCACTGGCAACTGCAAGCATGCACTGTTAAACAGACAGGGGCAGCAGTTGCCTGCTAACTAAAATAAATCTAGTAGCCTTTGCGAAACAAAATGCAGACACAGCAATGGCAAAGAGACACTCAGAATATTTTCCAGTTGAAAAGGCTCCTGCTAATTGGACAGCGCAGTGTAGCTTAAAAGCAGTTAACACTGGCAGTGTCTCCGTAGCACAAAAAGCTGAATGGAAAAAAACAAACTGCTAGTGCAGCATTCCGTCTGTCTACAGAGGCAGACTAGTACAAGCAGGCCCTAGCGCATCAGCGCTCAAGGAGACAGTTCCAACAGAACCGCCCCAGGCAGCCTCCAAGACAGGCTCTGCCTCAGCCTCAGCAGCCCCAGCAAGGGCCCTGAAGGCTTGCAGCCTCAGACCCACCTGTTCCCACAACACCAGCTGCAATACTGGCACAATTGTACCTCAGACTCTTGGGTGCTCGCCACCGTACACATCGTGGGACCTCCTCCCTTTCGAGGGATCACGGTTACATCCGTGAACGACCCTCTCCAGGTCTTGGCCCTCAGGCAAGAAGTAGACACACTACTTCTCAAACAAGCCATCTGTCTCATAGAACACATCTCTCAAGAAGAGGGGTTCTACTCAAGAGATATCTCCACTTCACCTTTCAAGGGAGCATCTTGGACTTATCCGTGCTGCCATTCGGCTGCTCCTTAGCCCCCACACGTTTTCAGAGTGCATGGATGCCATTCTAGCTCCCTTGCAGCTGCAAGGGATCAGGGTGATGAACTACCTCGACGACTGGTTGATCTGGAAGGAGCAGGGGCCCACACAGCGATTGTGACAAAGCACCTGTTGAGGCTGGGTCTCGCCCTCAACGATGCCAAGAACCAATTAATACTCGTACAAAGTACGGTCTACTTGAGTCTCCAGGCTTGATTCCCTTACGATGCAAGCCTACCTGTCGGATGACAGAGTAGCTGCCACTCGCAACTGTCTGGCCCTGTTCAACAAGGGTTCACAGTACAACTGGTGTTGTGTCAAAAACTATTGGGTCTGATGGCCGCAGAGCATTATAGCTTTTTGATCCAGAGCAGAAGTTGCTCCTGGTTTTCTTAAAGAATTTGTCAGAATTTGGAGGTGCATATCTAGCAAGAGACAATGCAGGTATGCATAAGAGAAGTAAGATCCAATATTTGAGAACTACGTTGCATTATTTACAAAGAGAATATAAAAAGTTGTATACTGCAAGTATACTTGTGCCAAAATAGGACAGTATAATGGTAAAAATAGTATACTAAAACCAGACCATTTTGGCACAAGTATACTTGCAGTATACTACTTTTTTGTAAGGGATGATATTGGATTCTGATCCAAACTTCTTTATACCCTCTGTTAAATGTTGAACACTGTGGGAGGTGAAAAATAACAAATGAAATAACAAATGTGCATGCATTACATATTAAAATGTGCAAGTGTTGTATATTAAACATACAAGTCAAATACTGAATACAGTACACCCTCGCTATAACAACCCTGTTTGGGTCCAAAGCCTTTTGTTCGCTATAGTAAAAGGACAATATAAAACGAACAATATAAGCTGCTGGAGTAAGTTAAGGAAGTCACCTTGCATAAAGGCATTAGCTAAATTATTAATAACATTAGTACTGTTTTTCTTCTTTGATTTTCTTTATTATTACAGTATTTGTCACTACCACCACTAATAATAACAACAGCAATGAGATTGTGAATAAAAGTAGAATTACAAGTACAGTACCTATCTGTGGCGTGCTGCACCCAGTATTCTGGCTATATCCTATTCGTTGAAGAACACAGTTGGGAAATAACGTTAACGATTTAATAAAGGTAACAACAAGATAACAAAATGTGAATCTTGGTGAGCAGAGAACAGCAGCTTGTAATTCCAGTCTGTAACTGTGTTTAAAAAATCATAGCCTTCAATATAAATATATATTTATATATTTTAGTCGTAGTGTCCATTTTACCCTTCGTTTCACTGGAGCAGACTGGATAGGGTTGCTTGTGTTGTCAGGACGTTGTCAGGGGTGTTACATGGGGCAATCCTCCTGGGATTTGGTCGCAAGCAATATAGTTGCTACAAGTAAATTAGACAGTTGCCGCTACAGCTGCTGACCCGCTTTCGAGATCAATTATTATTAATAATAAAAAAAAATCACTGAATTATTTTCATTCTCCTGTGATACTAGTAAAATTCCAGACTTTTTCAAGACTTTCATAACGGAGACATGGTTTTTCAAGCATTTTCAAGCCCTGGAAATCAGTTTGACATTTTTCCACAGTTTTTCCAGACTTCCAGACTAGCGTACGAACCCTGTACACCCCAAGTGCGACAGACACAGTCGGCTGACCGTGTCTCGCCTATGCTGGGAAGCCCTACACTGGTGGAGACAAGCCTCTCACCTGAGCGAAGGCGTAAGGATGGGAGTGATCCATAACTGTCAAGTGGTGATGACAAACGCATCCAACTCTGGTTGGGGGGCGGTCTGGGCAGGCGGTTCGCCTCACGCTTTAACATTTTCCTTCCTGTGCTCAAGAAGAGACATGTCCTTGTCTACACGGACAACATGTCAGTAGTGGCGTTGATCTGGGTCCTCACCCATCAAAATGGCGACTGCATCCTCAGAGATGACCCATTGCCCCCTGCCAGCTGCTGCAGGGCCAGCCCTGGGTGATCCTGCTGCGCATGGATCTCCTAAGTCAGGTGAAAGGCACCCTCTGGCACCCATTGACTCAGGTGTCCCCAGGCGCTCATACTAGCGACCTGTTTTCTGAAGGGTGCTCAGTGGTTATGTCCTCCTAAGGACGTCCTCCCCGAATGGAGTCTAGACGTGGTACTGGAGGCTCTCACTAAAGCCGCGTTTGAGCCTACACATTCCATAGAGTTGAAATATCTCTCTATGAAGACAGCCTTTCTATTAGCCATCACCTCCGCTAAGCGGGTTAGTGAGCTACAGGCTCTGTCAGTGCACAGTTCCTGTATGTGTATTTGGGACAATGGAAACAGGGTATCGTTGTGCACAAACCCTGCTTTCCTCCCTAAGGTGATTACGACTATTCACTTGAATCAATCAAGTGGAACTAGAGGCTCTCCATCCTCCTCCTTTTGCGGAGGAGATGGACCGGAGATTGAATTCCCTCTGCTCTGTTAGTGCATTGAGAGATTATGTGGATAGGACGAGAGAGCTGCGTCAGTCTGACCAGCAATTTGTCAGTCATGGTGAAAGGACCCGAGGTCAAGCCCTCTCTAAGCAGCGACTGTCCCATTGGATTGTGGACACAGTCTCGACTGTGTATACTAATGCCGGTCAACCCCCACCTGGGAGGGTGGCCGCACACTCTACCAGAGGTGTGGTTACGTCATGGGCCCTCTTTAGAGGAGCTTCATTGCCTGACATTTGTAATGTGGCTAGCTGGGCTACGCTGCATACATTCACCAGATTCTACCGAATTAATGTGGTAGATCCCTCTATGCATTCATTAAGCACAAGGGTCTTTGAGGTTGCACGCTCACACCACTAACACTAGTTGGCGGTAGCGAGACGTCCCTTGTATGCTGTCCACTCATACTCTCTCGTGATGGCTTTTGTATACCTTCCCAAAGGTATTGGTTGGTGGTGGTCTTCGAATTGAAAGGGAACGATAGGCTACGGACGTAACCCCGGTTCCCTGAAAGCAAAGACGACCACCAAACCCTCCGAGGAGATATCCTGTGCAGGTGCAGCATGTGAACAGTTGAATTAGAATAAGAATGTTATTGGATTTTCTATTCCAAGTCATTTAAAAACATTGCTATTTTCAGAAAAACAATATTTAAATTCAGTTTACCAAAAGCAACAGTATTCTTAAAAGTTGAACTAAAAATACAAATTGGTATCTAATTACTCCTATAAAAACATTCTGCATGACAGTTTCAGTAGTTATATAATAGAAGTTAATTATATGTAAATGTTTTTTAAAGTTAATAAAGTTAGATTTTTGGTTTCTTCTAAGGGGAGGAGTGATTTCAGTATAAAAGGGAGGCTGTGCTTGAGTAAGGGAGAAGGGTTTAGAGAGAGATGGGTGCTGCATGAGTGTCCTGGCTAGACAGAGCAATATATCTTACTGTTTTACTGCTAAAAACAGTTTCATCATCCTGCATTTAGGAGTTTTTTTTATTTTATTTTGTAAAAAGTTATTTATTTTCTTTGAAAATTTGTTTTGATATGCTTTTGTTCAGTTCAGTTCTTGGACCATTTAAAAAAATAAAAAGGAAAAAAGAGAGTTTGCAACGAATCTTCTGTTGTCCGTGTGCTTCCCTGCAATACCATCTTTGGCCACTTGGCACATCCTAACAAGCAGTAGTAATAATAATAATAATGAAAACTTTTTGGATAATGTCTCCCTCACAAGGTCTTATAGGATACACTGACCCTAGTACAATACTGATTCCAAAGTGAGCAGAGCTGGCATTTCAGACAGTATTATACTGTATTACTGTTCCCTCCAGTGTAAATAAATAAAGCCCTTACCAGCAGTAGTCAATCAGATGTTGTGGGAGAACGGGAATGTAAACATGTTGCCAGTACATGGGGTATAACATGGCTGCCGACCCATGGACACAGGCAGTTAACTGCAAACAGAGAAGAAACACAAGTACGAATGTTAATACAGTATGAACTGCAGGCTTGAGTACCAAAACAATGCCTGCTCAAAAAAGACAATGAAATACATTCACATAATGTATCAAGGACTAGGGACTGTGTTTACCAGACACAAATACTTACCCCAAAATGAAACACCATTGCCCATTTCCATATTTTCTAATTTGAATTAATTTTGAATGTCCAACATCCAAGGTAAGACTGGACCTTTTAATATTGCAACACTCATACACAGTACATTAGTTGCTTACTACAGGAAAAAGAATGATGCAAATATTGTACAAACTTCAATATGATAAGCACATGTGCTTCAGGTTAGTGCATGTCTTGTGTGTCACTTTGTATCAGCATTTTGTTGGATGCCTCCACACATCAAATCTCCAGGGGCCGGTTTTTCAAAATGTAATCTGGACCAAGTGATCCGGATTTTGTAATCCTATATTTTGTGATCGAGATTCCTTTAAAAACAAAACGAATTTCGTAATAGTAATTATTTGTAATGTGGATAGAAGTAATCCAGCAGTGGCATTTTCTGAAACACACAGGTCAAAACAATACAGATAACAGAAATCTGGAACACAAAATATCGGAAAATAAAACCTGGATCACTGTTATCCAGATTAAAACTTTTGAAAAACTGGCCCCCAGAGCAGTATTCTGGGGCAGTACCAGAAAAGAAACTGCCTTTTTTACTTTTAAAAAACAAAATGTTGACCACCAACAAAAACAAGAAAAATAAATAAATAAATAAAAACACTGAGAAACAGAACCCCCATAGCCTGCAGCACCCTATCCTATTTCCTAAACGTATACATGTAGCCAGGGAATACTACAGTATGTTCCTTTTATGTAGTTAAACATGAGGGTGTCGTTTCATCCATTACTGATTATTCCTCCACTTGTTCTACATTTCCTGGAGCCTCCATGTGATTCATGGCAGACTTCCTTGAAGCTGTGCCTGTCTATGCTGCTCTATAACCCGCAGCACAATCCAGAGGCCATATCACATGATCAGATGTTCCACTGTGAAACGGGGTATTCCTTCATTCCCCTACGAGGAACGCCCCAGACCAGAACACAATGATGAAAACGAAGACTTGTTATCAAAACCCGAGGCGAGAACAGACCGAGAATTCTTTCAAAACGTTTTTTATACTATCTATGCAGAAGTGAAATTAAACCGTAAACTTATTTTGCAGGCCTGCTATTGTAAGTGTGTAAGAATCCACAAAGTTCTACCCGTAGAAGAGGGACTTGTCACAGTTTCTCTTTTACATTTACAATGATAGAAAATCCAGCTTTGGCTAGCCATTGGTTTTAAACAGGCAAGAACTGACTCATTTTCAACCAGACAGAATGATTCAGAAGACTGTAATGCTGGTACAAGAGCTGCTTACTTAACAACATGCAGTACATTTGAAGACCATTTAAAGAAAAATTATACAGTCAATTTAATGGTGTCTTAAATAGATATAGTTAGCCTAGGCCTGTGCTCTTTTTTTATTGACCTGGGTGTAACCATGGAAACAAGACTCCCATTGCATAGCACTGTTATTCACTCCAGGTTTTTATATGAGCTTAAAGCTGCAGTGTCTCAGAGACTTTGAATTTTACACTAAATTGTTATTCCTGGGTGAACATTTTCTGCATTCTCCCAAAGTATAGCTGGCGGTGCATCTGTTTCTTCAGATATTGCTGTCTTACAAGGGGTAGTGGTGTCTGTTAGAACAGGACACGCTGATAAAAAGAAACATCTGTGTTATCCTCTGAGCACATCTTCAGATACTGTTTAAAACATTCTGATTTTAATTTTTTATATATAACCCAATATTACCTACTAACATATATAAGCATACAGTCATTTTTTAGATTCACAACACGTACTAACAGAGGGTCCTCATAATCGTGTAATAAGCACACAGCACCTGAAAGGTTAAAAACATCTGCATAAAAACAAGACAGATTATAACCAAATGCAGGAGTGTATGGTAAAAGTGTGGTGAATGAAGGCAGTTCTCGTGTTCACCATGTAGTGTGTGACACACAGACACGAATAAGGACCCTACACATCACCAGTAAAGTGTTTTTCAATATACAACTACAAGCACGGTATACTGTAGAACAACTAAACAGAGAGCTTCTACAATAAAAATCATCTTGCAGTCTGAACAAATCCTAGGTTCCCCAAATTAGGCTACGAACACATCATCTTGAAAAACAAGCTCTGTTCCTCCTAATGTTCTAAATGCTATCACTCTCATGATAATGAACAAGATAACATTGAACCACAAGTGATGCGCTGCCACTACAGATTGGGACCCTCTAAAAGCTCTAGACCACAAATGCAGACGAGCATGGTTACACAGGGTTACTCCCAGGGAAAAAAAAAAAAGGTTGCAACAGTTAAATGTTTTATTTTACTTTGTAATATCTTAACAGCAATATCTCAAGTGCTTACACCAGATCTAGCTCTTATTTCATTTCTTGTCTGTGTTACATCCTATGGTCTCTGTTTTTAAGTAACAGGACAGAGGCTGGGCATGAACCTGCGAAACCACACATCGCACATGAGTGTAAACCATTACACAATTACGCAGAGCCGCGCTCGACTGCATTGGTGGTTACCAGCGTTTGACCTCATCTCATCGCACAGACAGGGACAGAATCTATCAATCTATGTTGTTGTTTCTACAACATCATTACATACTATTGCAGCAAACGTTTTATTTTTCAAATCACTGGGTGTGCTTGTGTGCAGCTACAATCTCCTCTGTAACTATGGTTTTGTAAAGAGATTATCCATGTACTAACTCCCAGTGGCTCCAGTTCAACAGTGGGTAAAAATTACAACTGCACATCCCTTTCTAAAATCAACTCTTTAGGGATAATGGTTAACAAAAAATAGTTCATAAGCCTGGTAAATAATGATGTAAGCATGTACAGCATTAGAGAATTGTACACAACACAAACAACAGGAACGATATAGAACATATACCTTAACCCTTACATTATACTCTTTAAAGAATTTGATTACGAAGATGAACATATACAGGGCTTGAGATGTCAGATTCCTTCCTGAAGTGTCAATGTTTAATCATACTTAATGTCAAAATGAAACCAAATGACAATCATTGTCCTCCACGTAACCCTATGTGGTTGATGCCTGGACCAGTCATCTTTTCCTGCATCTCTCAACGCAAACCTTTATAGCAGCAGGTCAAGCATTTGTCTTTAAAATGAATACTGTCAAATCAAGTCGTGTGCCACAAGCAATCGGGTAACACTTTCAAAATGATACGTGACCGGGCAACGAGCCCTGAATGTCAAACTGTCATTAAGGAAGACACTATTAAAAGCCCTTTTCTTTCTAGGGTATACTGAATGCACCCTTTCATTATTTTAAGGGATACTTTATAACAACTACATTTCTTTGAATATTTAATTTTCTACTGCTATTTCATAATCATATATATATATATTTTACCAGGCTTCCTTCTGAAAGGACCCCATGAAACCTACATTTCTAAAGTGGTTTTAGAAATGGCTGCTACAGGTGCACAATTCGTTATGTCTTGTGTCTGCAGCTGTGTTTCTGTAAAGATATTTTTCACAGTTGCTGCTGTTGCACAGGGGGCATACATGGGAAGAAATAGAGGTGGTGTGAGTTATTAGAAATTGACACTGTGGCAGCTTTTTAAATTACTGACACAAAGGGGTTCATTTTTCTTGTTTTACACTTAGATTGAACTTGACAGAATATAAAGCCAATATCTCAACACGTTAGGCCTTTATCATCTGAAAACCAAAAAGTCACATGAGCCCAATAAGACAGCCACTGTAGGTCAAAGTGAAAAGTACCGTTAGATTGTGCACAAGGAATTTCCATGAAACTCTTTATAAGATAGTGGGGCTGATTCTCAAAGCCTTTTACTCAAAAAAAGTGAATTACTCAATTATTCAAAAGGAGAAAAGCAAGAAATAAGCACAACATATATTTAACTTAAGGCAGTTTAAGTTGGTTTATTACTCATTTTGTACCTTTAAAGAATGTAATTCACACATTCCAGACTAAAGCTTTAAAAACAGCACCACTAGTAGCTGAAGTGCATTGAAATAGCTTCCTAGAAAGATCTATAGTATACATGTTTCTGTGGTATTGGAAGAAGTTCTCAGCTTGTTCAGTCCCTCTCGACAGGGAAGTACAGTAACACTAGGTAACATGGGTTTATCACTCAGTGATAAAGAATGCTGTTTCTCAACACTGTCTATTTCTTTTAAATAGGTATAAGCAATAGAGGTCTCTTTCTTGAGAGGCTATATACAAGCTCCAGCTGATTCTGCTGCATGCCCCTGGGTGTAACATGCTACTCAAGGTACGAGCAGTAATGTTTAGTCTCAACACTTGATCTATTTCCAAACCTGGCTCAAAGTACTTCCCCTACTTGTTTGTTGTGAATGTTTTATTTGTATTCCCAACAAGAACAGAGCTTTCATTTGAAAAGAACCATGTTGTATGAACTAGGGTTGTCAAAGTATTTTCAGAGCACACTATCCTCTCCTTAGGCAAGAATACATGGTCTGTTATACTGGTATACCACCAAATATATCACGCCATCAATATTGCTAAGACATTCTATAAGAAACCAATAACACAATAGAAGGTATAGGGTTGTACATTCCTGGCCTCGGGTGAAGATCGATTATCCCACACAGTCATTCTGCATTGGTAGTAAACTGATAGGACTTTTTTTTTTTAAATCACTGATGTGGCTTTCTTTCTATAACATTGTATTCATGTGATGTGGTTTTCTTTCTATAACATTGTATTCATGTGATGTGGTTTTCTGTGACTCACACCTCTAAAGTTAGGACTGAAGCACTGTTTTAATGCATGGTCCATTTGTCTTGCTTTTCTCTACAGGAACATTTAACACACCCCTCATTTAAATATAATCTGAGTGGGTTTGAACTACAACTCATGAAGTGGTTAGGTACCAGGAAGCAGCAGCCACCTCTGCTCCAGACTGCTGTATTTAAAGTACCTGCAATCACAAAGTGTAAAAGACCAGCAAAGAAAGATCTTCAGCACAAGAAAAAGGATTGTTTTATGTCAGCTCATTTGACAAACAATACAATAAGATGTGCTTATCTGGGGTACCACTGCACCTGTGTGACACATTTTTCATTAAAATGTTTTACATATATTTAAAGAGTAGACAAATACCTATATAGGTATACAAAGATATTAAAGGGGTCTGAGTGGGAGAAACTGTGCAAGCCCTAGTCGTTCTACTAAACACTGATACTATTTTGGGGTATCACTGCACTTGATCATTAAAATGCTTTGCATATATCTCAAGGGGATACAATACGCTATTCAGGGATACCAGGAAATGTATTAAATAAGGTGTCAGGGTGGGATCAAAGGGGCAGTAAGTGTCCCAACCTAGTGTATTTTTTTGTACCCTGCCGGTATAAAAGATTAATAAAATCACCTTTGACTCCTGATCAGAATTTCAATATGTATACATTGAGATACTGAACAGTAATGGGTTCAAACAGAACCGCGACAGTTGAGTCCATTCCTGTGAACTGTTTAATAATTAATCACAGGAAATGCTTCTCTAATTAAACCTGTTTGAAAGCACCCAGCTTGCAACAAGTGATATTATTAAACATAATACCTAATTAGAATGCAAGTTAAAGAAAATTATCCCATCAAAATCACACTCAACAGGGAAGCTTGGAGAATCAGGCAGTGTAAATTCTGCCCAAAGTCTTTAGTCACAATGAATATTTATCACAAAATAGTTCTCAATCTCTTTTAATTCCATCTAACATGTTGTGCCTTCCAGGGGAAGACCGATCAGAAACACAAAGCTTATTTCACAACCAACCACAATCCAACAAAATAATATAATTTACACCTTTCGTAGATGTCACTGTCACATTTCATATCTACTTCACAACGAATCATTTCTACATCATTTCATATACAATTATCCAAAACTCCACATTCTAGAAATAATGATCTCTGTATATTACCATGCATTTCACTACTGCCATAGTCAACTCCCATTAAAAGAGTGCTAACCAAAATCCATTTTCTTACCTTGTACAGTATTTCGACACAATCTAATAATCTATAACCGTTAGTTTTATTAAAATATCTTTTGTGTTTGTATTTGTGTGGGATATAACATTTAAAGATCACTGATGTGGTTTTCTTTCTATAACATTGTATTCATGTGATGTGGCTTTCTTTCTATAACATTGTATTCATGTGATGTGGTTTTCTTTCTATAACATTGTATTCATGTGATGTGGTTTTCTTTCTATAACATTGTATTCATGTGATGTGGTTTTCTTTCTATAACATTGTATTCATGTGATGTGGTTTTCTTTCTATAACATTGTATTCATGTGATGTGGTTTTCTTTCTATAACATTGTATTCATGTGATGTGGTTTTCTTTCTATAACATTGTATTCATGTGATGTGGTTTTCTTTCTATAACATTGTATTCATGTGATGTGGTTTTCTGTGACTCGCACCTCTAAAGTTAGGACTGAAGCACTGTTTTAATGCATGGTCCATTTGTCTTGCTTTTCTCTACAGGAACATTTAACACACCCCTCATTTAAATATAATCTGAGTGGGTTTGAACTACAACTCATGAAGTGGTTAGGTACCAGGAAGCAGCAGCCACTTCTCCTCCAGACTGCTGTATTTAAAGTACCTGCAATCACAAAGTGTAAAAGACCAGCAAAGAAAGATCTTCAGCACAAGAAAAAGGATTGTTTTATGTCAGCTCATTTGACAAACAATACAATAAGATGTGCTTACTGTAACATCCGCAATACTGTATGTTTATTAAAAACATACCCATTTAGCAGAATTAGAAGCCATACCATTTTCAATGTAATCTTTTGGCCAATGGCACATATTACAGATATTCCACAGTATACAAAGCAGTACACCATTTTAATTCGTACTGCCAGGGGTAATTGCTTCTCATCAGCTTAAGTCTCTGATTAATTTCATGAGTCTTCCTCTCCTTTTCTCAAATGCACAAACCCGCTGCATTGAAAGAATCCATTTCTGACATTGGAGGCTTGTTGCTAGGGAGCTGACATCACTGCCCTGTGACTTTTGCTAGTGCATTGCTGCTACAAGTGAACACCTCGCTGGCTAAAATAAAAACCACATCAGCAAGTAGATATTTAATTTGCTTTGTGTTATTGTGCAATGCATGTGTATATGATAACAGTACGATATTAATGCTTTGTTTTTAATTGTTTTGTATTTTTTTTGTTTGTGATGTGCAGTACGAAATAAAACGAACAGTAATTCTAAGTGAAATTGCCTATGTATATTGCAGCTGAGGAATGCTCAGTTAGTCTGTAAAAATGGGGAGCCAACTCCAGGACCACGATATATCCGAATCCACAGTATAGTGAGGGACGATATAACAAGGGGTGGGTATATGTATATATATATATATATATATATATATATATATATATATATATATATATATATATATATATATATATATATATATACACACATATACACACACACATTTTCTTACCATGTACAGTATTTCACCACAATCTAATAATCTATAACCCAAAGGGTCTAGGAATAAGAATACGAAGAATATGCTCAAAAGAAAATGACTATGTAAAACAAAGAAATGTATTAAAAACAAATCTTAAAAAAAGAGGATACAAAGAAAGAATTATAGAGACAGAGTTAAGAAAAGTGGATAAACTAAAAAGAGATGATCTACTAGATTATAAAAATACAGATAAAAAGGTCAAGAGTCCCATTAATAATGACTTACTCTACACTTTTGCCTAATATTTTCTAAGATAGTTTGGAAACACTTGCAGATTCAGAAAAATTTAAAAAAGGCCCCAGTTGTAGCATTCAAAAGAGAAGCTAATGTAGGTGATATTTTAGTTCACAGTAAACATAAAATAATTGACAGAATAGGTTCTACAAATACTTGCACTGGTACATGTAAAGCGTGTAAATACATGGACAAAAGTAAACATATAATTAAACATAAAAACAGCACATATCCACTAAAAACTAGTACCTACTGTAAAAATAGCAATGTTGTTTATGGAATAGTCTGTGAAAAATGTGATGAAATCAAACAGAGAGACTGAAACAACTTTATATAAAATAATTCAGAACCACCTTTCATTAATAAGAAATAAATTAATTAATGAACCAATAGTACAACACTTCAGTTAAGGACATGACATAAATGATGTAAAGTTTGTAGTATTAGAACAGCTCAAATGAGACAATGTGACATATAGGAGAATAAAAAGTAAATATTATATATATATATATATATATACATATATATATACACACACACACACCAAAAAACAAACTAGTAACAACTGTTACCTTATTTTAGTTTTTTTTTTTATTTTGTTAAATATCATGAAAAATGCAAGCAATAAAAAAGAAGCAGCTATTGTCAGTGCACAGCAGTAGGCAGCCTGCCGATGACAGATGCACTCGTTTTCTGGTCAGTTACCACTCCACCCTAATTGAGAAGTGCTGTTATAGCCTGAAAGGGCTTGGTGTACCCCTACTGGGGGTAATTACATGCCCATAATCTGCACTGATCCACTTTACACCAGTCAGGAGGGAGGGCAGACCCTGTTTATTAGGAATCGAGTGCTTGCTGGGGTGTCCTTAACCCTGTACTTGCAAAGTGTTTACACTAGGTGTTTAATGATTTCATTGTCATCAAGAAATAGCGATACACAGCTTTGACAATTGACTGAAGCGGTTGTTGCCTTATAGGCTCAGGGCTTCCTGTAACATGTTATTTGTTAGGGCTGGAACTTTTTCTTTTTACCTACAAAGCAGCATAATATGGACAATAATACAATACCGGTATGTTTGACATTCAACAGTGGCAGCTATTTCTGTATTCTGTAGGGAAAATGTACTATTTACTAGGGAAAATAATTTTTTGCCCCTTGGGGTCCTGCATCTGAAAAAGCTTTATGAAAATGTCTGTAAGGTAATCTTAAACATGACATTCATGTTTTTTTTAGCAATGATTTTTGGTTGCTTTCAACTCCTTAACAACAATTCCAAGAGATAACATCGAAATTACCTTCCAACGTTTTTTTTTTTTTTTTTTTTACTCTGTGGTGGATTTAATATGTCAGAGGTAATCTTGTTTTGTTAGACTAAGACCTAGACATATTCCCTTTAACATGCACAGCTGGCCCCTTTTGGTATAGGTGTCTTCCAATGGGCACTTTGATGAGAAACAAGACGACACTCTTATACCACGAGGCACAGGGTATGTATCCGTGTCTTTAGAACTAGCATCGACACACGTCAGTATAAGATGCACTGGAAGGCTCTGAAATCTGCCGTTCTGATTGGCTGGCACTGGCATTATGATTTGTAACATCTCTTATTTGCACTAGCAAAATGATCTTTCCCATTTTCTGCAGTCTTTTGAATCTTTGCTTGTATTTTATACTTCAATTTCAATTTCAAAACCAGCACTAGATGAAAAGCTGCTGCTGCTTCCTGCTACCTTGTTGATGATCAACGTCACTGCAATGGTCTCGCTGCAATCGGATCATGTGACATACAGCAAACAAACCAGGACGCAGCAACTACAGCGTAATATTGGAAAGCACAACAAAAGAGGGACAAGTAATCACTTTAAAACTCATAGGAGGTAAGACAGTGGAATTTAAATCATTGGTAAACGTAGCAAAACAAAATAAAACATCTACAATTATTTTACCTGCTCCTACAAACACTTACAACTGGGCTGTCTACATCACTGTTTAATTTGAAATGCAAAAATCTCAAATCAGTGCCCAGGACGACCCTCCACCTATAGCTGTATGCCAGCTCTAACTTTCGAAAGCCCCGTTATAAAGAGAACTGGGGTTATCAGTCTGAGGTTGCACAGTGCCGGTATTGGAGAGATCAGGCAGCAGGTGCACTTCTACATGTGTAATCTTTCTAAACAGATCTTTGGTTTTAAACCTCAGGGAAGATATGTTGCTACTTTAATAACTTCAATAAGGAAATACAGCATGTGAGATGAAACTGAATCATAGATCCTTCACCTAGTCAAATACACCAAATTCCAGCCACATGTGTAGTTAATTTGAACAATATCTGAGATACAATTGAGTCAGAATACAATTATCAAGAGGGCCCCCTGAACATTTAACAACAAAGGTCTGTTGTATGACTAAACCAAGTCTTTGTCTACTAAGGAAGTGGTATTAAAACAGTCTGGCACATTAAATCCATGCCTTGCTTACGGCTTGTATTTCTTTTTTCATTCATTCATTCCTACAAATAATAATAATAACAATAATAATAATAATATGCACACACCACCTTCTTGCCATTAGTGAGACAATGTATAGTGTTTTGTCCATCTCCCGTTTTCTTGGTGACTTTCCAACTACTGGTTCTTGGCTTCTGCTGTGCACAGTTTGTAATACAATTTTAAACAAAGACTGTGAGTTGTTCATACAGCTAGTCATGCAGACACACATGCAGTGTGGCCCTGGCTGCAGACCAACATACTGTACAGGCCCTGTCTTCTTTCACTTGCACCTACTCAGCCTGTGGCCACCCAGCCTCTACTGTTTAACCCCTTTCCATGTCTCCTCTCTCACACAATGTATGTAGTATTACCACAGTAAAGGGCACTATAACTAGGCTTGCTTCTTATTGACCTTTATTTTTCAGAAAATACTGTAATAAATCACTCACCTTTTACATCTTCATTGGAGCACCATGAAACCTGTACATAATACACCACTTTCAGTTTATGAGTCGCTTCTGACCAGCCTAGCTGACGACACACTGTGATTTGGTGGGGAGGAGATACTGGTATTCAAAGTGATTGATAGGAAAGGTCAGGTATGACTGACACCCGGTTCATTTGCTGTGGTTTTCCATAGCTTGGATACTCCTTGTCCCGGATGCATTTGGAAAGCAAAATATGTCCATGACGAGAGCTATCCAAGCAAAGAACACATTAAACATGTATCCTTGTGAGTAGCCCTTGGAGCCCAAGTACTGTGTTAGACCCTGAAACCTAAATGCCTACAATGAGCAAGCCTATAACACAGTACTCTGTGAGACCCTGAAACCTAAATGCCTACAAGGAGCAAGCCTATAACGCAGTACTCTGTGAGACCCTGAAACCTAAATGCCTACAAGGAGCCAGCCTATAACGCAGTACTTTGTGAGACCCTCAAACCTAAATGCCTGCAAGGAGCCAGCCTATAATGCAGTATTTTTAACACAATGACTTTGCAATGCACCATTATTATTCTATAGACAATAAGGTACTCCTAAACAATTTAACACCATTCTCACTTGGTATTATACCATGCAACCTGTTATAAGGTGGCATGGCCTTCTTGTCCCATAATGCCTTTCAACTAGCACCTGCATTCTCATGAAGGTATGAACATAATAGCACAGTCTGAGTTATCTTTCCTATACTACTAGTGGTCTGCAGTTCTGACTGCCCTAGACCTGTATGCAGCTCCGCAGTATTAAAAACAGTTGCAGCTAACAAACTACCACAGTAAACATGATTTATATTTTAACATATGATCTTTGGTAGCGTGCCAAGTTAATGAATTGAGTCTTGCACTTCTTAGGTCATTTCCTCTGGAGGGTGAACTACCCACCAGCTGCTTCCACTATTGGCGGACAAACTTCCAGCCAGCAACATGCTTTGACCTGAAGGCACCACCGAGGTGATATTACTTAGGAAGTGTAACAGACTTCCTAAGAGAAGGATGGAAACCGAGAACAATCTAATGTATTACCAAAAATCATGTTTTAAAATAAAAATACATGTTTGCTCTCTTTCAAAACTGCACCTAACGGAAGTGCAAAACAGCAATATGTATACCGTGAGTGTTTTGTTTGTTTTGTCCTGTGTAGTAATTGTTGTATTTGTCATTGCTAGACGGCTAAACAATCCGGGAGCTGTTGCTAAGGGGCCAGTTTCCAAACCCGGACTTCACATCCCTCCTGTGCACATTACCTGTATCTCACCACCTGCACTAAGAGCGCTCACTGTGGACTTGTGACCGTGTTGTGTTTGTGTTGTATACCGTGTCGTATTATTTCAGGACTGAACCCATTGGTTTGCATGGAGCGATACACATTGCTGTGTAAAGCCTGTGCTTATTATTTAAGTGTTGCCGGCATGCAACCCAGCCAAATAAAGAGCTGTTTTACCGTGGACTGCCTTGTGTCTATTCTTCCTGAGCACCGCATCACCAATACACCTGCACACTGCAAACCACTTTGCCACAGTCCTTCATGGCTTTTACTACAAGCACTTGATGGCAGACCAACAGCCTGCTCCCGTACTTCAAAGAACCACCTATTCATCATTAACTAACTTCTTGCTAGATTTCCATGCATTATAGTACCGGTAAGGGATACTACTGTTCAAAGCCCTGAGATTTACATTTCTTGCAAGCTCCTGAAGTGGGGTAGAGTGTTGAAAAGATGTTATCATTATCATCCTGGGGGCCACTGAACTGATCTAAATACTGCACGAGATCTGGATTTTTAAAATCATGGTGCACAAAACAAGAGACCTACAGATCTTAAGGAGGCAGTGTGGTCCAGTGGTTAAAGTTCAGGGCTTGTAACCAGGAAGTCATCGGTTCAAATCCCACCTCTGCCACTGACTGACTCACTGTGTGACCCTGAGCAAGTCACTTAACCTCCTTGTGCTCCGTCCTGCGGATGAGATGTTAAATCAGTGTCCTATTGTAAGTGACTCTGCATATAATAAACAGTTCACAGACTACCTCTGTAAAAGTCCACTATAAAAGGTGCTATATACAGTGCCTTGCATAAGTATTCACCCCCCTTGGACTTTTCCACATTTTGTAGTGTTACAACCTGGAATTAAAATGGATTTAATTAGGATTTTTTGTCACTGATCTACACAAAATAGTCCATAATGTCGAAGTGGGAAAAAAAATCTACATATTTTTCAAAATTATTTACAAATAAAAAACTGAAAAGTCTTGATTGCATAAGTATTCACCCCCTTTGCTGTGACACCCCTAAATAAGTTCTGGTGCAACCAACTGCCTTCAGAAGTCACATAATTAGTTGAATGGAGTCCACCTGTGTGCAATTAAAGTGTCACATGATCTCAGATTAAATACACCTGTTTCTGGAAGGCCCCAGAGTTTGTTAGAGAGCATATCTAAACAAACAGCATCATGAAGACCAAGGAGCTATCAAAACAAGTCCGGGATAAAGTTCTGGAGAAGCACCAATCAGGGTTGGGTTATAAAAAAAATATCCCAAACTTTGAACATCCCCCGGAGCACCGTTAAATCCATTATTAAAAAATGGAAAGAATATGGCACAACCGCTCCGCCTAGAGAAGGCCGTCCACCAAAACTCAGTGACCAGGTAAGGAGGGCATTAGTCAGAGAAGCAACCAAGAGGCCAATGGTAACTCTGAAGGAGCTGGAGAGATCCACAGCTGAGATGGGAGAAACCGTCCATGGGACAGCTATAACCCGGATGCTCCACAAAGCTGGGAAGAGTGGTAAGAAGAAAGCCATTGCTGAAAAAACCCATATCAAATCCCGTTTGGATTTTGCCAAAAGGCATGTGGGAGAAAAGGTTCTCTGGTTTGATGAGACCAAAATTTAACTTTTTGGCCTTAACGCAAAATGCTATGTGTGGCGCAAAGCCAACACTGCTCATCACCCTGAGAACACCATCGCCACGGTGAAGCATGGTGGTGGCAGCATCATGTTATGGGGATGCTTTTCATCGGCAGGGACTGGGAAACTGGTCAGGATTGAGGGCAAGATGGATGGAGCCAAATACAGGCAAATTCTAGAGGAAAACCTGTTTCAGTCTGCAAGAGACCTGGGACTGGGGCGGAGGTTCACCTTCCAGCAGGACAATGACCCTAAACACACAGCCAAAGCTACACTGGAGTGGTTTAAAAACAAGAAGCCGAATGTCTTAGAATGGCCCAGTCAAAGCCCAGACCTCAATCCGATTGAGAATCTGTGGCAAGACTTGAAAACTGCTGTTCACCAACGGTCCCCATCCAACTTGACAGAGCTTGAGCAATTTTGCCAAGAAGAATGGGCAAAAATTGCAGGATCCAGATGTGCAAAGCTGGTAGAGACTTACCCAAAAAGCTGTAATTGCTGCCAAAGGTGCTTCTACCAAGTATTGACTCAGGGGGGTGAATACTTATGCAACCAACAAATGTCTTTTTTTTTGTTTAATTAACTTTTGTGTCACAAAATAAAAATATTTTGCACCTTCAAAGTGTTAAGTATGTTGTGTAAATCAAATGATAAAAATCCCAATTAAATCCATTTTAAGTCCAGGTTGTAACACTACAAAATGTGGAAAAGTCCAAGGGGGGTGAATACTCATGCAAGGCACTATATAAAATAAAAGACATTATTATATTACACCACTCACTCGATACATCGCGGGTGAAATCCGCTATATATCAAGGGCCGTGATATAGCGAGAGACCCATAGAAAAACAAATAGGCTAACAAATACTGTACAATCACTCCTTCGTTTTATCATGGGCATCAGGGTCCAATAAATCCTCTACGCAACCCGCTTTTTCTCATTTTTCATTTAAAAAGTACCGTTTTAATTCTTACAGTGGAGGGTAATTGCTTCTCATCAACTTCAGTCTCCAAATAATTTCAGGAGTCTTCCTCTCCTTTCTCAAATGTACAAACCTGTTGCATTGAAAGAATCCATTCCCAACACAAGAGGCTTGTTGCTAGGGAGCTGATGACATTATCTTGTGACTTTTGCTAGTGCATTGCTGCCACAAGTGAACACCTTGTTGGCTAAAATAAAAACCGCTTCAGCAAGTAGATATTTAATTTGCTTTGTGTTATTGTGCAATACATGTGTATATGATAGCAGTATGATATTAATGTTTTGTTTTTAATTATTTTGTATATTTTTGTTTGATGTGCAGTACAAAATAAAACAAACAGTAATTCTAAGTGCCTATGTATACTGCAGCTAAGGCATACGCAGTTAGACAGTAAAAATGGGGAGCCAACTCCAGGACCGTGAAATATCTGAATCCGATGTATAGCGAGGGGTGAGATAACAAAGGGTGGGTGTATTAATGTTGACAGAATCAAGTTTTAAAACCACAAGAATGGTCCACTGTTTCTTCCAATGAACCCTATTCACAAAGCTTTAACCAATTTGTTTTTTAAAGTAGCTACATGCGGTATGTTGTTAAAATACATATGCATTCCATTACTATTTAATGATGTTTGCAGTCTGTCTGAGGGGTTCTGTTGCTTCAACATCGACTTCTAAATATGCCTTTACCTGGCTTTCAGTTTGTCTACTGCCAAGGCTGCTGTGGCCACTGACTGTGTACGAGGTTTCTTTGACAACAGTTGAGAAGCTAGAAGCTTGAATCATTCATACATCAGGAAATGGTTGGGAGTTCCACGCTGCCTCAGCAGAGTGGGACTTTATGGTAAAGGAATACTGCAGCTACCAGTCTCCGCTCTAACTGAGGAGTTTAAGTGCACCAAGGTCCGATTGGAAATTACATTAGTAGAGTCACCCGACAAATGCGTAAGGGAGGCAGCACCTGTGTTGAAAACTGGAAGAATGTTAGGTGGTAAAGAATGCCGTGGAAGATGCAAAGGATGCCCTTCAAATCAATGACATTAGGAGGGCAAGTTCAGCATGGACATGGCACAAAGCAAACCCCAGCTCAAAGGAGGAAGCTAGTAGTCAACGAGGTGCAAAAGCAGGAGGAGAGGATAAGGTGTGTAAAGGCCATTTCCCAGGCCAAGCAGGGAGAATGGATGAGATGGAGAGTGTGGAACAACGCAAGATCGGCTGGCAAGACCTATGGACAATGGAACAGAGCAGAATAAGTTTCCTCATCAGATCAACATATGATGTTCTCCCATCACCACAGAACCTAAACCTCTGGGTGGGTGAGGATCCCTCATGTCCTTTGTGTTCATCACCTGCAACATTAAGGCACATTTTGACATGATGTAAGGTGGGTATTAGCCAAGGACAGTTTACTTGGCACCATGACCAGGTGCTGAGATATTTGGCCTTAGCATTGGAAGACAAGCGTAACATGACCAATAAGCTGCCACCAGTTCCATCAAAGCATTACACACAAAAGACAATATTCCTCCGTCCAGGAGAGCAACCACCAAGAAAAGGTGTTAAAACCAAGCCTCGCCCAGGACAACTGGAAGCTGCTAGAGACTGGAAAATGCTGGCAGATGTTGGTCAATGGCTTATTTTTCCACCCGAGATTGCCACCATTAACCTTCAACCAGACATTGTCTTGTGGTCTGGATCAGCACGCCTTGTTCATCTGGTAGAGTTAACAGTGCCATGGGAGGATGCTGTGGATGAGGCGTATGAGAGGAAGAAACTTCGGTATGCTCAACTAGCTGCTGAAGCGGAAAAGCGAGGATGGAGAGTCCGGGTTTACCCAGTGGAGGTGGGTTGTCGAGGATTTGTGGTACACTCTACAACCCGGTTTCTCAGAGATGTCGGGTTCAGTGGTCAAGAGTTGCATCGCACAGTAAAGAACTTATCTGAAGCAGCAGAAAGGAGCAGCAGTTGTCTGTGGTTGAGACAGAAATATTCTGGCTGGGGATCTCAAGCACAATAGAAAGAAAGCAACGCTGATGTACGGGTAAGTAAGCTGGGCTGAGTTGAGTGGACGGAGGGGGGTGATGCTGGGACGCCAGAATCACTGTTGAGCCCTCTTGAGGTGTCGGGGATGGAAGGTGCCCACTTGAAGACCCCAGAGATGTACCCTACTTAGCTCAATCCAGACGGTTGTCATGCTGATGCGCTGGGGAGACCGCACTGTGGTTGATCCCCGGAGCCAGCATCGCAGCCGTTGTGTGTGTTGATGCACTGGGGAACAAAAAAGCTGATCCCTGGAGCCAGCATTACACTTCCACCATCAACACCAGGCAGAAAGATATGGATGGAGATGCAGATGGATCACAGTAGTTTATTGTAAAGCTACGTCTTAGTTGGTGCTTATCTTGGCGAGAGCCGAGTTCAAATCAGCGTGAAGTTTTAACATCTACTCTCATGTAATGGAAATCACATCCATTAAAATCATGTGACAATGTGACCTTTCAACCAGCCCACTTGAACTATTCATATATATATATATATATATATATATATATATATACAGACGTGCTCAAATTTGTTGGTACCCTTACAGCTCATTGAAATAATGCTTCATTCCTCCTGAAAAGTGATGAAATTAAAAGCTATTTTATCATGTATACTTGCATGCCTTTGGTATGTCATAGAATAAAGCAAAGAAGCTGTGAAAAGAGATGAATTATTGCTTATTCTACAAAGATATTCTAAAATGGCCTGGACACATTTGTTGGTACCCCTTAGAAAAGATAATAAATAATTGGATTATAGTGATATTTCAAACTAATTAGTTTCTTTAATTAGTATCACACATGTCTCCAATCTTGTAATCAGTCATTCAGTCTATTTAAATGGAGAAAAGTAGTCACTGTGCTGTTTGGTATCATTGTGTGCACCACACTGAACATGGACCAGAGAAAGCAAAGTAAAGAGTTGTCTGAGGAGATCAGAAAGAAAATAATAGACAAGCATGGTAAAGGTAAAGGCTACAAGACCATCTCCAAGCAGCTTGATGCTCCTGTGACAACATATGCAAATATTATTAAGAAGTTTAAGGTCCATGGAACTGTAGCCAACCTCCCTGGGCGCGGCCGCAAGAGGAAAATCGACCCCAGATTGAACAGAAGGATAGTGCGAATGGCAGAAAAAGAACCAAGGATAACTGCCAAAGAGATACAAGCTGAACTCCAAGGTGAAGGTACGTCAGTTTCTGATCGCACCATCCGTCGCTTTTTGAGCGAAAGTGGGCTCCATGGAAGAAGACCCAGGAGGACTCCACTTTTGACAGAAAAACATAAAAAAGCCAGACTGGAATTTGCTAAAATGCATATTGACAAGCCACAATCCTTCTGGGAGAATGTTCTTTGGACAGATGAGTCAAAACTGGAGCTTTTTGGCAAGTCACATCAGCTCTATGTTCACAGACGAAAAAATGAAGCTTTCAAAGAAAAGAACACCATACCTACAGTGAAACATGGAGGAGGCTCGGTTATGTTTTGGGGCTGCTTTGCTGCGCCTGGCACAGGGTGCCTTGAATCTGTGCAGGGCACAATGAAATCTCAAGACTATCAAGGCATTCTGGAGCGAAACGTACTGCCCAGTGTCAGAAAGCTCTGTCTCAGTCGCAGGTCATGGGTCCTCCAACAGGATAATGACCCAAAACACACAGCTAAAAGCATCCAAGAATGGATAAGAACAAAACATTGGACTATTCTGAAGTGGCCTTCTATGAGTCCTGATCTGAATCCTATCGAACATCTATGGAAAGATCTGAAACTTGCAGTCTGGAGAAGGCACCCATCAAACCTGAGACAGCTGGAGCAGTTTGCTCAGGAAGAGTGGGCCAAACCAGGTGCAGAAGTCTCATTGAGAGCTACAGAAAACGTTTGATTGCAGTGATGCCTCTAAAGGTTGTGCAACAAAATATTAGGTTAGGGGTCCCATCATTTTTGTCCATGCCATTTTCATTTGTTTTATTATTTACAATATTATGTTGAATAAAAAATCAAAAGCAAAGTCTGATTTCTATTAAATATGGAATAAACAATGGTGGATGCAAATTACTTTTGTCAGTTTCAAGTTATTTCAGAGAAAATTGTGCATTCTTTGTTTTTTGTGGAGGGGTACCAACAAATTTGAGCACGTCTGTATAAATATATATATATATATATATATATATATATATATATATATATATATATATATATATATATACGCTCAAAGTCAGGTAAAAACAGATATAAAGAAACACTATAATTCACATAATTCAATATTGGAGTAAACCAGAACCACTCAGAATGATTGCAAGCATCATACAACTGCACTGACTTCTGAAGCTATTTTAAAGAATGTCATTTTAATGAATAAAATACACCTTGATAGTCATGAAAAGTAGTTGGAAATGTCATTTAAATAGCTTTTCATACAGCTGTAGTCAAAAGTTTACATACCCCAATAGAAATGTATAATTTCTCAATTTCTCGAAAACAAATAATTATAAGAAAAATCTTTTGTAGCAAAAGTTTTGCCTTTGTGGATGAGGAAAACAAGTTACAAGAAAGATGTCTACAATTATTTATTTCAGCAATGTTTTTTGAAAACTCAAAAAATGCTTATTCTAAAGTATTCACACCCTGACAAGGAAAATTAAATTAATAGCTAGTTGAGGCACCCTTAGCAATAATAACCTCTTTTAAACAATTGAGATATTTGTCAATGAACTTTTGGTATGATTCTTTAGTGATTTTTGATCATTCTTCAATGCAAAATTGTTCCAGTTCATTCAAATTCCGAGGACCTCTCTTATGCACAGCCTTCTTCAACTCATACCAAAGTTTCTCAATTGGATTTAGATTAGGACTTTGACTAGGCCATCCCAGAACCTTGATTTTATTCTTCTTTAACCATTCTGAAGCAGATTTTGATGTGTGCTTTGGATCATTGTCATGTTGAAGTTGTGCTTTAAACCAAGTTTTGTAGATGAGGGTTTCAGATGATTGGCCAATATCTTTTGGTATGCTAGGGAATCCATTTTACCATGTATTGGAAATAAATGTCCTGTGCCATGAGAGAAAAAACAGCCCCATAGAAGGATATTACCACCTCCATGCTTGACAGTAGGTATAGTGTTCTTTTCTTTGTACGCCTCACCAAACTTTTTCCAAACGTAGCGACGCTCATCGTGACCAAATAGCTCGATTTTTGTTTCATCACTCCACAAAACCAGAACTCATTCAAATGTTGTTTTGTAAACTTTAAGCGATTGTCCTTGTGATGTTTTCCTAAGAGTGTCTTTTTCCTTGGCCTGCGACCATTGAGACCTTCACCATGTTAATACTCGACCTATGGTTGAAATGGAAACCCCAGACCCACTTGCTCATAATTCTTCTACTTGTTCTTGGTGAAAGAACCTTCTTTCTTCCAGACCGAGGGAGCGTTGTGACAGTACCTTTATACTTCTTGATAATAGAAACAGTAGTTGAAATTTATGACAATAAATCATGTTCTGCCTAAGGTCTTCAGATAGCTCTTTACTTTTTCCCATATTGACTTATTGGTAATGACAGCAATCACCCTATGCCTAACCCTTTTATACTCTCTAAGAATGTTCACCTACAATCCAGCATTTTCTAGACTTTTCCAGATTTAGGTTCTGCATTATCATACTGAACTTTCTAGCACCTTGTAGACAATACTATGATAGCATCAAAGGGTATGAATACTTCTGAATTAGCATTTTTGGAGTTTTACAACAAAAAAAAAGCTGAAATAAATAATTGCAGACATCTATTTCTTGTAACTTTTTTTCCTCATCTACAAAAGCAAAATGTTTGCTACAAAAGATTTTCCCTAAAATTCTTTGTTTTTTCGAGAAATTTCTAGAAATTATAAATTTTCATTGGGGTATGAAAATTTTTGACTACAACTGTATATTTCCCTACTACTGCATTCTGTGGTGTTTGCAATCCTACAGAGCGGCTCTGTCAATCCAATACAGAGTTATTACCATTGTCTCTAAATCTGTCTTTACCTGACTTTGAGCGTGCCTGGAGAACCTTACGGGTCAGCATAGTGCAGTCCTGACAATAAGGGCTCTGTAGAGAAGATCACAGTGTCTACACAAGTGCAGTCCTGACAATAAGGGCTCTGCAGAGAAGATCACAGTGTATACACAAGTGCAGTCCTGACAATAAGGGCTCTGCAGGGAAGATCACAGTGTCTACACAAGTGCAGTCCTGACAATAAGGGCTGTGCAGAGAAGATCACAGTGTCTACACAAGTGCAGTCCTGACAATAAGGGCTCTGCAGAGAAGTAGTGTGGGCAAAGGCAGATTTAGAGATACAAGGATCAGAATCCAGAACCACTCACAATGATTGAAATCCCATATCCTAGTAAGAGGAGTGTAAAGAAAAGCAATTCAAATTACATTTGAAGCCACTTTCTCTTCAAAAGAATGCCAATGGGCATATATTGCTAATCCTCATAGGGAAAAATGATATTTAAAATGAAGTACCTCAAAAAAAGAATGCTACAGTAAAACACGTACACACTTCATTGCTTGTAAGCCTTTTCTTTGCTGTGTGCAAGTGGGAATGTGAGTTATCCACAAGAGACCCAGGATTTCAGAAAAAGCCAGCTGGATATGAACAGCTGTCTTCTTGTACAAATTCAGCAAAAAAACAACAACTCTTCAAACATTGTGTTGTCTACATTCTTCAGAGCAAAGCTTAAAAGAGCACCAATTTACCTTGAAAGCAGAGTGAAAGAATAGATTGATTAGTGACTGCATTTCTATTACAGTTTTTCCTTAAGCCATGTACTGTATGAACACTTGAATACATTAGTGACAGTTACAAATTAGCCAGGTTATGGATCAGGAATATAATGATGTAGTATCTATTGAAACAAAAAGGGGACTAACTGGGACCCCACTTCTAATACCAGTGAAGAAATACTGCCATACTGTACGTTTCCAAAAGAGAATTGTCACTGCTTATTTCTCTTAAAGGCATATATTAGATTATGAAAAATGTTCTCCTACTATGTGCGTTCTCTAATATTATCTATTGTTTTTTCTGTTAAGATCATTATTCACCATGTTTACTAACTTTTCTATCAAAAGTTGATTCTGAAAAGATGATGATTCTTCTCAAGTAAGACAGAAAAGCATATTAGTGCAGCACTGTGTACAGAACACTGTGTGCAATCCTATGCTTCCCAGCTCACTTTGTCTTGAGGAGATAGTCATGGTACTTTGTATCCACCCACTCTAACATGTAAGTTATCTATTGAAATGTTCCCTAATAATAAACAGGTTTGTATAATGTATCTGTAAAAACTGGACAATACATTTCAGAACCCCTGTAATTCTATTTGATTTCCCAGTTTGATGGGGTACATCCTGCACAGAATAACCATGTTTGAGGGGCACCATTTCATTTCAAATAGAGCCTCAGTAATATCGCAGCATGAAACATGATTTAACCGTTCAATAAAGATTTGACCTGTTAAAAACACAGCAAGTTTTGTCACAAATGTAAACAACACTACAAAACTCTATAAAAATGGATTCTGCAAGCCAATAAGAAATGAGGTTGATTTTCATTAACTTCCGTTAACTTTCATTCGCTCTCCGGTTTTAGCTTCACTATCAAAATAAAAATGGTATCTTTCTTGACGACAGGAAGAGAAACAAACTTTCATAAGCCACTGCATTCTCAAGAGCTATTAAAACGTGTCCTGCTTACACATCGAATAAAAACACTCAATCAATATGCATTAGCAAGTTAAAAGAAAAACATACTCTTTTGTGCAATACACTACATGGCAATAGTATTGACGACTAAGAAATCATTTAAGTGAGCATGTGGAAACAGAAAGCTCACATTGATGAAACCCCCTTACTGAGAGACAGACAGCGGTTTCTGCCCTGGGCTTTAATCTCGTGGGCACTTGGAGCTGAAGTAGCATTATTAAACATCATTGAGGTGAGTGCCGTACATAAGAAGCAAAACACTCGGGTTATTAGCATCCAAGACACATAAAAGTCCTGAAACCCTCTCCAAAGCAGACGCATTACAGTTTGCATTGCCTCACTCACACACTGCGCCATTTCCTTTAAGTGGCTGTAGCTAACGGTATCTGCTGTGAACTTCCATGTGCTATATAGGACATAAGTGTGTAGTTATGAAAGAACATCATAGAAAACATGTATTATCATTTAAAAATGGTATCTGGTACTGGTTTAAAAGAAATTAAGCTCTTTTACTTCCAGGTAGTTTTTCACTCTCCAAGTGCAACTGTTCCCATCCCTTCAAAGTCTTCTTTACTGTGATTAAACTATCAGCTGCTTTCCATAATGACTGACTCATTTGCTGTCAGTGACCTGCTTTGATCAAAAGACAGTGACGTGAATTGACCTAAACTGCACATTTGCAACCTATATAGAAAGTGAAGGACAGAAGTAAGACCCAAAAATATTGTGCAGCTGCAACCTCTTAAAGCAGTGCATCCAATCCATGATGTGTCAGTCAAGGATACTGACGGACCATGGATATATTCTTATCATTGTAAATGCAGTTCATTGCTAGTCTTAGTATAATAATATTTGTTTAAAGGGTTAAACAAAACTTGAAGGGATACTTTATTTCTACATTTCTATATATTTCTTGCCCTTTTAATACCCTTTAATGAGTGTTCACTATTGCCCTGTACTGCAGTACACACCTAGTGGCCATTTCTAAATCCACCTCACTTCAGAAATTCAGCTTGTCAGTCTTTTCAAGAGCAGCCACCACGGTTAAAAAAGAACATTAGTTCAAAGTCAGGTAAATAATGATTGAAACAGAGATTTATATAAAAAAAAAAAACTAAAAAAAAAACTCATACATACATAATAAGATGGTTGTAAAGCTAAACAATTACGACCCACTGTTTTGTAGCTGCAAAAGAGAGGAAGTCCTGCAGCCACTCTCTCTCTCACACCCCCCCACACCCACACCGATGCACACCCACCCACCCATCCCCACACACAGTCACCGACAGATCTCACATGACCAGAATAAAGGAAGGAGTGTGAATCAGTGTACCCAATCCCACATCTGTAGGGTTATTACCACAGTCAGTCTATACCATATATTAATGACTCTACTTACAGTGCTGAGTTTGCTACAGCAGATGAGGATTCGACGTTCATAAAGCATACTAGCATACAGATGAAGCATGTTATTGACATCTACTGCTACAAAATATTCAGTTAGGTTTCTCTGTAAAGAAAGGAAACATGAGTTAGCTGTGGAGGAAACAATTAGAAATTGCACAAACTGACTGCTATTGTGCATGTGAGATACAAAGTACTGGGAAATGATACAACCAGATTAAAATAAAGAAAAAAAAGGCATTGCAGTGAATATCCTTCTGGTGTTGTTCGAGTCGTGAAGGACATGTTTACAGTGGTATTGGTACTGAATGGTGCAGATGTTTGGCTAGCATTTTTGAAATATTAACAATAACTCTTAAAGAGCAACCTGATATGGTTGTAAAATATATGAGTTATACTAAGTCATGCATTCTCCTTCTTGTCTAGATTCACATTGTATCCTTATTTGTTTCAGTCCCCTCATTCTTTATAAAACTCAGCAGTTTAAAAGCACCCCTGTGGCCTTAATATAACTACGTACAGTTGGTAAACCAGAGTGTAACCATTAACCTCTCCCCCCTGCAACACTCTGCCTTCATGCCACAAGTGATTGGTATTTCAGAAACGATACAAAGAAAAATAATACATCTTAAAATAACTCTGATACTCCTGAAATTTAATAACCATATCAAGTTGCTCATTAAATACACCGTAAAAGCATAACCGTCAAAGATTAGCGTAGTTTTTTAATTCTTATTTTGAGGTTGTTAAATTTACACTTTTAGTGCCAGTACAAAATGCTTTCACAAATACAATACAGTCAGTGGCAACACAATATTGTTACAGTCAGTTTCAATATCCATCCAGGTTTAAATATGATTATCTGTTAGAATACTAGCAAGAGGACTGGCTCAGTAATATCACATGCGAGAGACCTCATCACCTGAGAAGTAATATCCCTCCGCACACAGACAACAAAGGGAAAAAAAGAACTTCTGTTAAGGAACTATTTTCCTCCAGTGGAAAAATACAAAAACATAACATTTAGAAAAAGCAGAAACAAATTCCCTAACTTCACTGACATATAATCTTAATCATACCCCACCGCCCTCCCTCCCTCCCCGCGTCAAAATGTATTGCATATTATGAATCGGTTTGGCCAAAAAGACACCAGAAACGGAACCAGAATCTGGTATTTCCCTCTGGACATAACTGCTTTAATACGGCCCCTCATACAGTACCTGCTGTGGGAGCTAGGATTAAAATGAGGGACTGTTCATTGCTGGAGCATTTCCGGTGAATTGCTCCCCAGGTTACGAACACACTGTGTTCTTATTTCAAGGGGACAGCAGACAGATTGGTCAGTTCAGCCAGGGTGCAGGAGACCTGTCTGCTTCACATCTTTGAAATAGCACTGAATGATTAAGGGTAAGAATGGGTAGAATAACCAGCAAGTTAATGAGAGCCAGCTCAGACACATAGCTCACGTTTTGAAAACGTTAAGAGTTTCTCATCATTATTGCGCCTCTCAAACTGAAATGAACAGTCTCAGACAGTTTATTTTTCAAGGTGCTGTAGCACAGTTAGAATAATTTCCAATGATACTGTCCAGTACCTCATCCATCAAACGCACAGAGATTATACACTTCCAGAGCAACTAAATACAACTTCAAAAGAGAATAAATCTGTTTAAAAATAAAATAAAAAAGTGCTTTAGAAATACTAAAAGAAACGTAATAAATGCAATGAGTTCTAGTCAAAACATGTGTCACTGAATTGAACGTTCCTTTTAATATCTCTGTAACCCGCTCCAACTCTGCCTTTAAAAAAAAAAATACACTTTATGTATAGTGGACTCCAGATACTGAGTGCAGACCTATTTTATTATTATTTTTTATTTATTATTCACTATTTAAGTGGTTTGGGTTTTAGGATTTTACCCAATTTCACATGAAACTAAAAGTGTATTTATCCCAACAGTAATGTACTGTTAATGAAGGATTGTTTAACAAATAAACAGGATCGTTTCTGTAAAATAACAACGATTAAAACGTTTCAGCACTTTGAATGCCATTGGCCCGTTAATGAGTCCACTAAAAAAAAAAAAAGTATGTCTGTTATTAATTAATGTATTTATTTATTTTGAGAAATAAATGATTTAAAAGATTAAGTAGCGTCAATCTACATTTTCATTTTTTTTATGTTTTTAACCATTACAATGACTTAAATATTGTGTTTAATTCAGTTTTTGACCTGTGTTCAGGACCAGCTCTTGAGATCTAGCTGCCATAGACCTGAGGTGGCCAAACCTGAAGCGTGGCTCCCGGTGAAATGCTGGCTGACGCACACCTTGCGGCTCGAATCAACTGAAGAAAGAATAATAAACAAACACGAAAAGAGAAAAAGTAAAAAAAAACACAACAACTTTATTATTTTTGTTCTCTGTATTTATTATTCTTTCTTCTCTCTCTTCAGTTTCTTTGAGCCTGCATGTTCACTGCAAGGACGTTCTGTCACGTGATGACCTTCGACCCTGCGCGCTGGCACATGCATAGCTCACCTCTAGTGAAAGCCGGATATGCAGTTGAAACTAAATTTCATAATTTTCAATTAAGTGCTCATTTGTTTCATAGAGACAATGGCATTGAGCAAACAATCCACAGTTAATAAACGGAGGTATGAGGCTTTCAGCCAGAATAGGAGGAAGAGTTTGCTTTCACTGAAAACAGTGGCAAACCTCTGTCTCATCTGCAACAAATTGCTTGCACACTGTAGTCTGTACAAGGTGAGCAACTTCAAATGTCATTATGAAACAAATCACAACCAATTTTCATTTGAATATCCTCCTGGATGAGACTTGAAGAGAAACAGGCTGGCCTCTTTAAAAGCACGCCTCAGCAGCCAGCAGGCGTTCAGTAAAAGCTGATGGAACGACTCAAGCGGGTTTTGCATGGCATGTACAGGGCTCTTTGTTTTCGGTTGTTATTTTTGGTCATGTGATGTCCCTTTAAAGTACTGTGCCGACTCCATTTCTTTTGTTTTTTGTTGTAACTTGAATGATACTAGATTCTGTTTCATTGATAATGTAAAAAAAAAAAAAAAAAAAAGGCCGCTCCTTATTTTTAATTCAAACCGAACACAAAAAGCAAATTCAGTTAATTGCTTTTCCTGCAAAATGTTATAACCTGTTTTTGGAAATAAGTTTCCTCTTAATTACGATTTAATTAAATCAATTTAACTTCACTTGCTGTTTGCATTCGTTTGAATTAAAAATAAGGAGCTGCCTTTTTTTTTTTTTTAAACAGAATCATAGTATCAATCAAGTTACAGGAGAAAAAAAACTAAAGTGAACTTGTTTCGCAATCAGCACTTTTCCAAGAGTTTAATTGAACGGAGTCGGCTCCAAAAAAAGGGACATCATGTGATCAAAAATAAAAACCAAAAATGAAGAGCCCTAGGCACGGACTATCGATTGTGCCAAACGTCCTTATTCAGATCAATGAATATTTTTATAAAATTTGGGTGTAAATATTGCATGTCTAAAATGTATCTTATATTTCCATATCTTACGTCTCATCACGAGCAGGTATTGTAGTCCCTTTCAAAATAAATACAGTGCATTTGTAATCCACAAAGCTTTCAAACGTATTTAATACACCAGGGGTGTGCAATTCATATCGCCCGACGTCCGGTACAACAAGATTTGTGTAAGGGACAACAAGTTTTGCCGCTATCCTTTGCCCATCAGACAAGTATTTTTTATTTATTTATTTTTTTCTGTTTGTTCTGGTGCTACAAAGACACTCCAGGTATATTTGTAGAGAGCCATGCAAGTTTCTGAAAACTGAATTGCAGAAGTGTTTACGTCCCAACCCTATCACTTCTGATTGGCTAGTTGTGGAAGAAGCTGATCTTCTATTGGTTACAAAGAAACCCAGAAATGGCTGCCTGAGAGCTTCTGCAAGGCACAGAATAATCTTTTAAATTTAAGGTATTATTTATGTTTTTTGTAAATTAGCAAATAAATGATACTGCTTTCTTAATGCATAAACCTGACATGTAAATGCTGCAATCTAGTAAAGTTACAAAAAAATAAAAACAAACAGCGTAGTCGCTAAGGTGGTAAAAAATCGTGTTGTGTAATTTATACAACTACGTGGTTGGGATGTTTTAAAAAAAAAACCCACAACGTTTATTGTTTAGAAGCATTTCAAGGCAAACATTCCTTGGGAAAAAAAAATAAAATAATTTCGATTTTAGTGTTGCTAACTTAGTTTGCCATTTACCATATTTACATATTTTTTTATATTTAAACACTATCTTAAAACAAACAAAAAAAAAACATTAAGATTAACAAATATGTTTATAGTGATATAAATGAAATGTGTATATATGAGATTATTTGAACAATATTTTATTATTGTTTTAAAATAAAATACAGACTGTAAATCTCATATCAGTGTGTTTATGTATTAATTCATGTATGCATTTATTTTTCAGTGAGAGTAGTGCAGGGAAAGAATGTTGCCCTCCCAAAAAAATACAAAAAAAAGCCATCAGGGTATGAAACCAGGATCACCCTGCTGCAGCAGTGTTCCAGTTAGTCACCATGGCTGTAGTGTCTTCAGAGGCAGCAGTATCAAATGCATCACCTTTCCTTTTGTACTGCTGTTATTACACAGTGGCTGTAGTGTCTTCAGAGGCAGCAGTATCAAATGCATCGCCTTTCCTTTTGTACTGCTGTTATTACACAGTGGCTGTAGTGTCTTCAGAGGCAGCAGTATCAAATGCATCGCCTTTCCTTTTGTACTGCTGTTATTACACAGTGGCTGTAGTGTCTTCAGAGGCAGCAGTATCAAATGCATCGCCTTTCCTTTTGTACTGCTGTTATTACACAGTGGCTGTAGTGTCTTCAGAGGCAGCAGTATCAAATGCATCGCCTTTCCTTTTGTACTGCTGTTATTACACAGTGGCTGTAGTGTCTTCAGAGGCAGCAGTATCAAATGCATCGCCTTTCCTTTTGTACTGCTGTTATTACACAGTGGCTGTAGTGTCTTCAGAGGCAGCAGTATCAAATGCATCACGTTTCATTTTGTACTGCTGTTATTACACAGTGGCTGTAGTGTCTTCAGAGGCAGCAGTATCAAATGCATCGCCTTTCCTTTTGTACTGCTGTTATTACACAGTGTCTGTACACTCCCTGTTACAACTATACAGGCACTTTGCTGATCTAGTCTGTGTTACATATGCCTCAAAGAGAGCTTGAGAGCGCATTCTGAATTACCTTCTCACACCTTAAATTAAATAAAGGAAATTTAAAAGACACTCAAGACCTGACAAAGGTTTTCCTGTATTCACAGCCCCTTAAATACTGGAAACTATTATAAAATAAATAAGGAAAGAAAGAGTTATACATTTATAAAACAGTACAAAAAACAAACAAAAAAAACCCAGCTGAGTTTGTACCTGGTTTTCAGATATTAGAATATAAAGTGACGCTCTAGAAAGAAAAGTAAGGCTTTTTGCGATACACTTTCAAATGGTGATTCTGTACACAAAATAAATTCCAAATCAATAGTGATACATAACAGACGCTGTTGTTCCCAGAATGCTCTGAAAGTGTTTACCACATGTGAGATCAAACACCAACATGGTCTTTAGGGCATGAAAACATAGACACCAGCTGCTTCATATCTTAGCTTCAGGTTTTATTGAGTCAAGCGGGAATTGAGAAATCAAGAGATATCATTGATTTAGATGACCTTTTAGATTTCTAACTGTACAGACATGAGTATGAAGGTTATGTTATAAAAGCCAATTACTTTCTTGTACGACTACAACGTGTGGTTACTTCTGCATTTCCAGCAATACATAATTGAGAAGTGGTTCTCTGCATTGGCACGTGGTTTTAGAAGCTGTTTTAACCAGAGTTCTGCCTGTGACGATGGCTGAAGTAATAATGTACGCAAGCATGTACTCTGCCGGTGAACTGACATCGGGTGATAGATGGACAAATCTTTCAACCCATAACAGCCATCCTTAAGTCGCTGGTAACAATATATTCTCGCTGCTTGTAATTATTGACTTAGCTTTCTTTTTGTTTATTGGTTTAAAGCCTGAAACCTGATCACCAGAAAGCAATATTCTCATGTCTTCAAGAGCCATGTGGGTTTCTAGCCAGATGATCACAGGTGGGCTAAGCCAGACCAATATCCTCCCCTCATCCCTAACGTTTATGTCTCAGATCAATCAGCTGCTAGGTTCCGGGCAAGTGTTTATGGTCTGCTCTCATTCAGAACTTTTTAAGAATTTCAGTAACATACTGTGGCAAAGTGCCCACCCCTGGGTATTTCTGTATGTTTTTCATTATTATTATTATTATTATTATTATTATATTGTTTAAATGTATGCAGGCGGATGAAAACCGTCTGCTATTTTATATTGTGTTGACTCAGCAGGGAGAGGGTTAACTCCGTCTCGCTGTCTTCATGTGTGGAATGCAGGTAGTCAGGAGATAAATGATCACCAATTGTCTCATTAGCTCCTGACTACCTGCTATATAAGATCTCACTCTCAGAGTGTGGACGGAGAGTGTCAGAGGAGAGACGTAAGTCTGTTGAAAATAAAAAGAAACGATTGCTACTTACTGTGAACCATCCTGAAGGTACTCGTATCTGTGATTTGTTTGTCTGTCTATTTACTTTGGCCAACATGCTGTTTTTGTTTGTTCAGTCAGTGTTTTTCTGTTTAGTTCAACCTTTTTATTTGCAATAAACCGGCGCAAGCAAGCGCATTTACCATTTCACCCATCCTGTCTGTGTTGCCAGACTGCCACACATACGTATCCCCTGCCACAGTTGCAGGTTATGGATTGGTCCACTGAAAAAGGCTCTGGGAAAAATCAAAATGTCCAGGAGTGACTACATCACAAACTAAACACTTTGCACAAGTGTACAGGATGCTCCAGGAATAGCGTTTAACTATGTCCTGAGCCTAACCTTAGGACTTGTTAAAAACTACCTTTCCCCTTCTCTAAACTTAAGGCCAATAAAATCTGAATATGTCTTCAGCTCCAAGCCAATAGTGAACCTTGCTCTACGTTGTGGAAGTTCAGGACGCTACCCCCGGGCTACTCTTAAAAAGCTGATCGGTACAGTGTGAGCCGACCCCGTGGTGATGTTCAGTTTATGTATAGATACTATAGATAATCAATAACCACCGTGACCTACATTCACTACATGGGAATGTGATACATGCACTGTAAATACACGGATGGACAGGCTGGGAGAGAGGGAAGAATTACACTTCTTTTAGAAACCACACTCACTAGCAGAAGAATACAAAACCTAAAAAGCACCCCAAACAAAAATAAAACTGAAAGATGCCCACTCCGTAGTACCCCTGAGATAAAATCACAGCTATGCTCTACACAGGTATACCAGGTATGGAATTGTAGACTGGTGTGGCTGCCAAATCTCTGGGCCTTCACTCTTGTGTATAGAAATGAAATAAAAATACTCACATTTTCTGGTATACTGGGGAGTTCTCTTATATCAGGCACAGTAAAGTAGGAATGCTGAAAAACACAGAGAACCAATTTTATATGTCAAATTACTACAAGCATTAAGGACAGAAGTAATCTCTCACACTTTTAGCATCTAAATTTGGGATTTTCACATAATCGACTGTCTCTGCAGTACTGTACAGCCTTCAAATAACACATTTTGACTTATTGCAGTTTTACAATAAAAACAGAAATAGTGATTTGCTTAAGTCTGTTGATCCTGTTTTTCCCCCCCAGAGTCCAATTCGTAAAGTGTTACCTGTCAATTCAATTGTTAATGGAAGGTGAGACAGCAATTACAGTTGTCAATGGAGTTGAATTAGGAAAGTGTTAACTCAGAGATGTGAATATGTGTTCAAATAATTCACTTATCGTTGTTTATCCCATACAGAAACAGGAGGAATCACTATGACTATCTCAGTGTGATGTACTGGTGTGTAGCAACTAAAACAGTGGTGCCTTGGAGCACCTGCTAGTCTAACTTGCTATCACTTTAAGAGATGCAGCCTAAAACTTAACAATCTTGTTCAAAATGGCAATCAAACAACAGCTATTCATTTAACTGTAATGCTAATATATAAAATATCATATTTTAAGCATTCACATACAGTGCCTTGCATAAGTATTCACCCCCCTTGGACTTTTCCACATTTTGTTGTGTTACAACCTGGAATTAAAATGGATTTAATTGGGATTTTTACCATTTGATTTACACAACATACTTAACACCTTGAAGGTGCAAAATATTTTTTATTGTGACACAAAAGTTAACTAAACAAAAAAAAGACATTTGTTGGTTGCATAAGTATTCACCCCCCTGAGTCAATACTTGGTAGAAGCACCTTTGGCAGCAATTACAGCTGTGAGTCTTTTTGGGTAAGTCTCTACCAGCTTTGCACCTCTGGATCCTGCAATTTTTGCCCATTCTTCTTGGCAAAATTGCTCAAGCTCTGTCAAGTTGGATGGGGACCGTTGGTGAACAGCAATTTTCAAGTCTTGCCACAGATTCTCAATCGGATTGAGGTCTGGGCTTTGACTGGGCCATTCTAAGACATTCAGATTCTTGTTTTTAAACCACTCCAGTGTAGCTTTGGCTGTGTGTTTAGGGTCATTGTCCTGCTGGAAGGTGAACCTTCGCCTCAGTCCCAGGTCTCTTGCAGACTGAAACAGGTTTTCCTCTAGAATTTCCCTGTATTTGGCTCCATCCATCTTGCCCTCAATCCTGACCAGTTTCCCAGTCCCTGCCGATGAAAAGCATCCCCATAACATGATGCTGCCACCACCATGCTTCACCATGGGGATGGTGTTCTCAGGGTGATGAGCAGTGTTGGCTTTGCGCCACACATAGCATTTTGCGTTAAGGCCAAAAAGTTCAATTTTGGTCTCATCAAACCAGAGAACCTTTTCTCCCACATGCCTTTTGGCAAAATCCAAACGGGATTTGATATGGGTTTTTTCAGCAATGGCTTTCTTCTTACCACTCTTCCATAAAGCCCAGCTTTGTGGAGAGTCCGGGTTATAGTTGTCCCATGGACGGTTTCTCCCATCTCAGCTGTGGATCTCTCCAGCTCCTTCAGAGTTACCATTGGCCTCTTGGTTGCTTCTCTGACTAATGCCCTCCTTACCTGGTCACTGAGTTTTGGTGGACGGCCTTCTCTAGGCAGAGTCGCGGTTGTGCCATATTCTTTCCATTTTTTAATAATGGATTTAACGGTGCTCTGGAGGGTATGTTCAAAGTTTGGGATATTTTTTTATAACCCAACCCTGACTGGTGCTTCTCCAGAACTTTATCCCGGACTTGTTTTGATAGCTCCTTGGTCTTCATGATGCTGTTTGTTTAGATATGCTCTCTAACAAACTCTGGGGCCTTCCAGAAACAGGTGTATTTAATCTGAGATCATGTGACACTTTAATTGCACACAGGTGGACTCCATTCAACTAATTATGTGACTTCTGAAGGCAGTTGGTTGCACCAGAGCTTATTTAGGGGTGTCACAGCAAAGGGGGTGAATACTTATGCAATCAAGACTTTTCAGTTTTTTATTTGTAAATAGTTTTGAAAAATATGTAGATTTTTTTCCCCACTTCGACATTATGGACTATTTTGTGTAGATCAGTGACAAAAAATCCTAATTAAATCCATTTTAATTCCAGGTTGTAACACTACAAAATGTGGAAAAGTCCAAGGGGGGTGAATACTTATGCAAGGCACTGTATATTGGGACTGATTTTCAAAGCTTTTTAGTCAAAAGTGTACATTACTCCATTTTTTTCAAAGTTACAAAATGAGAAATAAACAACCTAACTTAAATACCTGCCATGTTTATTTCTTGTTTTGTTACTTTAACAGGTGGAGGAGTTCTTTTGAAAAAAAAGTAATTCAGCCCCCTTGACCTATATTACTTAAAAAAAAGAAAACACCTCAATAACCTCATATTTCACAATAATATTAATATCCAATATTAGATACCAGTCCGGTTTCACAGGCTTTTTTAAATAGAATGCTCTTTGTATTTCTCCGGTTCTCCTCAACTGGCCAATAGGATGGTTAAACTGCTCAATCTAAACGGCCCCAAGGCTGCTGCACAGCTCTCAGTGAAACAAAGCCGTCCCTAAGCACTTCTTTGACATCTTTTCCTGCTTCACTGCCCATGAAATGTTTGAAGCAAGGGCAGACTGCCAGCATTCCTTTAAACCATTGGTACGAAACAGCTGAAATATCCCATTGGGCCTGCAGAAGCCTGAGAGACAGCTTGCCCTTTGGGGTCAGACAGACATGCTGCTCCTACTGAAGTTCTGCTAAGTAGCAATGGGTCATCTCCAGCACTAGCTAGTGACCTCCAATGCAAAACAACTGCTACCTGTCCACTGCCATTAGGGAAAGGCCTGCTGAGCACCAGATCCTTGCAGTCGGCGGTTTGCAGAAAAAGGAAAAACAAAGTGAAGGTGTTTGGCTCCACTTCAGTGGTTTGGGAAAGGGTCGCCCAACTACCTACACAAGTATGAAAGATTGACTTGCACTGTGTAACAGGTCATTTTGCTCCAGTGTTGAACGATAATGACATTTTTATCTATTAATCTAAATATCTTAAATCATTTCTTCTCTTCAATTAATAGCTTTCTCCTTGGTTGGTAGTTCTTTCTCTTTTTGGTTTTCTAAAATAAAGCCACATCACTCTCCTATAATAGAGGAGGGACTGAATTCCATTTATTTTCCAATGCCCAGTTAAACATGTTCCACTTACCCACCCCTCCCCTAGCTACCCCTGGTGTAGCTACTGAACTCCAAAATGTGCAGCTTTGAAAGGAAACATGTTCCAAGCCTTACTGTACTTACAGGAAAGCTGTCTCACTTCCTAGGCTATTTCACTGCAGTGTCAAAGCAGTGTCATCTCAAAGCACGTTACTGGCTGAAAGCATGTCAGCCAGTGCATGAATGAAACTGCTGAAGGGCTGAGGACACCCTCCAGTTGAAGTGCAACACTATCTGAAATACTTTTTTTTTTAACTTCGTGAAGAACAAGATGTATTCAGATAAAAAAATAATAGTTCAAAACGTTACATTTGAGATATATACTGTATAACAAATGGAAGTACATCACAGGGAAGATTTAGGAAATTAGTTTGTTAGCTACAACCACTATAAGAAAATGTTTATCTTGAAAATCTATGTAAAAAATGTCACTTCTATGGGGAAGCAGATATTAATTTGAAATAAACAGTCAACTTTTATTGGGCCAGATATTAGCAAGCATATACGTGTGTAATAAATAATTAATTGAACATTGAATGCATCTACTTTGCACATATGGCAATATGACAAATTCAATACCCTAATCCTGTGACACAGCGAGTAATCTGCATTGATCGCAAATAAGTCACATCCCCGGCGCTTCTCTAAAGTCCTTGATGCTTGTTTTAAAAAAATGTACAGAAATTTATTGTTTAAGACATGTCAATATCTGCCAGTAATTGGTGGGTCACTGGCTCTGCAGCACTGTGAGGAGATCCTTCATATTCCTGGCTCTGTGGTCACGCTGCAGCAGTGACTCCCTCCACACAGTGCTCAAACTGGTCTGTCAACCACAATCCCAGTCTGGTTTATAATCCTTCATATTCATGAGCAGTGACTCCCTCCACACCGTGCTCAAACTGGTCTTTCAACCATCCTAGCATTCAGTCCTGGGCTTGTCCAGTAGAGACTGACAATTGTGCCAAACTGTGTAGTGGGTTTGTGATGTGAACTAATATCTATTATGGGCAAGGTTGAGACCACCAATCCAATTCATCTAGTGACTTGAGCCTGATTAGAAGCCAGGCCTCTAGTTAAAGGGTCACCATTCAGCTTTTGTTTTCTCAGACACTGCTACAGTATTGGCATGGATATAATAAATAAATAATAATAATAATAATAACAACAATATAAGTGTACGCACCTAGATATTTTTCTGTATATTTGTTTTTTATTTTATTTTATTTTTTTAACAGGCAGCCGCATGCTTTTTTTTTCCCCCCAACTTACCAAAAATAATCCATATTAAGTTAGCGCTGGTTAGTTCTGGTTTATTGTCTTCTGCTTCAGCAGCATGCACCTATATTCGCTCCTCATAAGCGATTTTGGGATTAGAGTTCAAATAAAGCCTCTTTTACTTATATTTTGGACCATCTACACACTTTTGGATGTCCCTAAACTGCTAATAAGTACTTGTGCAATTAGCATGTTGTTTGTTTTAGATGTTTGGCTGTTTTTTTGGCATTGTTTTTTCCTGAAGAAAATAATCAAAAAACACTTAACAAAATCAATGCCCAGTAGTGGCAGTGAAGAGGAACAGGCTTGATGGATCGACCAGCCTGTGAGCAGTGCCAGCGAAGAGGAACAGGCTTGATGGATCGACCAGCCTGTGAGCAGTGCCAGCGAAGAGGAACGGGCTTGATGGATCGACCAGCCTGTGAGCAGTGCCAGCGAAGAGGAACGGGCTTGATGGATCGACCAGCCTGTGAGCAGTGCCAGCGAAGAGGAACAGGCTTGATGGATCGACCAGCCTGTGAGCAGTGCCAGTGAAGAGGAACAGGCTTGATGGATCGACCAGCCTGTGAGCAGTGCCAGCGAAGAGGAACGGGCTTGATGGATCGACCAGCCTGTGAGCAGTGCCAGCGAAGAGGAACGGGCTTGATGGATCGACCAGCCTGTGAGCAGTGCCAGCGAAGAGGAACAGGCTTGATGGATCGACCAGCCTGTGAGCAGTGCCAGTGAAGAGGAACGGGCTTGATGGATCGACCAGCCTGTGAGCAGTGCCAGCGAAGAGGAACAGGCTTGATGGATCGACCAGCCTGTGAGCAGTGCCAGCGAAGAGGAACGGGCTTGATGGATCGACCAGCCTGTGAGCAGTGCCAGCGAAGAGGAACAGGCTTGATGGATCGACCAGCCTGTGAGCAGTTGCCAGCGAAGAGGAACGGGCTTGATGGATCGACCAGCCTGTGAGCAGTGCCAGTGAAGAGGAACGGGTTTGATGGATCGAGCAGCCTGTGAGCAGTGCCAGTGAAGAGGAACAGGTTTGATGGATCGAGCAGCCTGTGGCCCCCCCAAGCCCAGACAGCTGAGGCAGGGGAAGAGGTGAACTGAACTGAGCAATGTGAAAATGATGGTAGGAGGCAGGCGCACACTTAAAACATAGTCATTATAATGCATTTAAAGGGAAGGATTGCAGTAAGTAAAGAGGCTTTAAGACACAGCAGGACTCACCACGCTGAGGTGTACAGGCACGCCTGGGTCGGGGATCGGGAGGGTATGGAGTGTGTCCAGCAGCTCCTTCCACTGGCTGTCCTGAAACAGCAGCACACAACACAAATAATCACTGTGGAGAAAACACCACAACACACCCACCCGCCTTCCAGCATGCCTCTCCAACTGACTTCATCCTCTCAATCAAACGTTCCCCAGACACAAGGACCCCACACCAAGAAAACTCGTTTTAGGATTACCTAGTAGTTTTACACTGTATTGTTGTAGTCGATTGTTTGGTGTTGTAATCAAGGTTGGGGTCAATTCCTGTTGTTGAATTCCAATTCCATTTCCTTTTTAAAATCAATTCCCATTCCCTTCTAATCAATTCCATCACACCATTGATCAAAATTGCAATTAGCAGCATTCTGTTAAATGAGCTTCTCACAGTGGCAACCCATTACTTAAACTGAAGTCACTGTTTTAAATTAAACTGGTTTCAAATGAAAGCAGCTGAACCATCACAATAATTATTATGTCTCTAAAATATAAACTCCAATTCCTCTGATGGAATTGGAATTGGGAATTGATTTTAAAAAGGAATTGGACATGGAATTGAAAAACAGGACTTTATCCCAAGCCTACGTGTAATACTGTTAAAGATGATCTCTCTGTGGTTTCAATGATGTCGTCTTCATTAAAATGTCATTCTAACTTATTTACAAAAGTTGTACCATCTAACACAGAATCAATTCTAGCAGAGATATAAATAGAACAGAAAGACTCAATCTGCTTTTTTAATAGCCAATGCCAATGTGTGTCAGAGTTGGTTTGTAAAGTGGTGTTAATTGTACCCAATGAAGGAGGGGAGCTAGCACAAATATCACTGTCAGTCGCATAAAGATAACTATAACAATTTATAATTAGGGAGCTTATGTCATTTAATAAATTGAACCAAGAATGGGACCCAGAATTGAGCCTCAAGGGTCCCTTAAGCTTCAATTAAACTAGCTGACTTGACAATGAATATTCACTGGTGGCCACAGAATGTCATCTTTCTATGTATTTATGTGTATTACTATGAGCTAGAAATGTATTCTATTATACAGATAAGAACTGAGTAGGAGGACATATTGAAACATGACATAGTTTCTTTAAAAACAAAAGGCTTCACTAACATCTTGAAAACAATATTTCGCACCACTAGTTTATTAACTGTTAACTGCTTACTAACTTGAAATTAATGCATGCCATTGTTTGATAATGGCTAGCTAATATACCATATTTCTGTCTGCTGTTTCCTCACTTTTGTGCTGTTTGCAGTCATTCTGAGTGATACTTATTGCAATGAATACTGTGCTTTTAAATTTCTGAAAAAAAGGTTGTGTTCAGGTGCTTTTCCTAAGAGCTCAGTCAGCCAGTGGCAGATCACGAGATGTTACAAATATCTATGGCAGGCAACTAGAACCAAAGAGCATCTCCTGAACTCACATTACAGATTACTCAGATTTCTGAACACAGACACACAATGACTGTCAGCTCCTGAACTCACATTACAGATTACTCAGATTTCTGAACACAGACACACAATGACTGTCAGCTCCTGAACTCACATTACAGATTACTCAGATTTCTGAACACAGACACACAATGACTGTCAGCTCCTGAACTCACATTACAGATTACTCAGATTTCTGAACACAGACACACAATGACTGTCAGCTCCTGAACTCACATTACAGATTACTCAGATTTCTGAACACAGACACACAATGACTGTCAGATCCTGAACTCACATTACAGATTACTCAGATTTCTGAACACAGACACACAATGACTGTCAGCTCCTGAACTCATATTACAGATTACTCAGATTTCTGAACACAGACACACAATGACTGTCAGATCCTGAACTCACATTACAGATTACTCAGATTTCTGAACACAGACACACAATGACTGTCAGCTCCTGAACTCATATTACAGATTACTCAGATTTCTGAACACAGACACACAATGACTGTCAGCTCCTGAACTCACATTACAGATTACTCAGATTTCTGAACACAGACACACAATGACTGTCAGCTCCTGAACTCACATTACAGATTACTCAGATTTCTGAACACAGACACACAATGACTGTCAGCTCCTGAACTCATATTACAGATTACTCAGATTTCTGAACACAGACACACAATGACTGTCAGCTCCTGAACTCACATTACAGATTACTCAGATTTCTGAACACAGACACACAATGACTGTCAGATCCTGAATTAATATTACAGATTACTCAGATTTCTGAACACAGACACACAATGACTGTCAGCTCCTGAATTCATATTACAGATTACTCAGATTTCTGAACACAGACACACAATGACTGTCAGAATGATTGCAAAGATCATAAAAATGTAAAGGGACCCTAAAATTGAAGGTGCGTGCTCTTCAAACAAATTGAAACCCATTTCATTAGGAACTTACAACGTACCGGTATCTATAAAGGAATTAAAGTGGATATTTAGCTTTACAGGTTGTTTTTTTTTAACATGCTTTTTTTTTTTTTGTAACGGCACATAAATGGTTCTGGTTATTTATAGCTAGATCCTTTACTCTAGGGGTCAAGCTCTCTTCCAACATCTATTGCAGTATTTATGTACAACTGACACGTGTGCTTAGTTTCATTCACAAGCAAAGTGTAAAGTTGCTCCTGAATTTAGAGCCACATGTAAGTGATTTACTAGGTGCTGCTCTCAAATAGGCTAGGCAAAATTTATGACAGAAAAGATACAAATACATATAGGCCTTGAGTTTCAATAGAAAACAGCTGTAGCGACTGACCTGTCCCTTGGCTGTGTAATCAGCAAGGATATTAAGGAGCTTGTAGAAAACTTCAAACCATGGAAGATAGCTGGAAAGAGAACAATACAAATACATTGATTACTCATTTGTAGTGACTGCTTGTATCAAAATTAGGGAATATCAAAACTGTTTATCAGTAAAACAAAAACACACATGGGAAATCTTCTTTGCATGTCTTTGCTTCCTGAGCTTTAGATTGCTCAATTATTCAACCCCTGCTTTCTACCTAATGTTCCTTCACTGCAGCACTTCCTTACATCAGCTCAGGAGGAGTGAAAGTCAGTGAGCCTCCTCTGATCCCACCACCAAGCCAATCACCTCTTTACAACCAGGATCTACCGACCCCTGGAGGACAAGGACCAGTCCTGCAGGTGTACACCTGAGCTAACTGGCCATTTGGCCAGTAGGGGCTGCTGTAGCGCAGTGATGCAGCTCAGTCCCTGCCAATTTTCTGACGGAGCACCAGAGCCAATGCAACACTTCTTGCGGAATCTCCAGCTAAGATTCTGAACACAAACCAGCACTCCCTTGACTGCATGACTCCTGTAAACAACGCGGTAGTGCCTTTACCAGGTGAATGCCTTTTAGGGAAATGTAAAGGAAACCAAACTACCAACAAGACCTGGCTTCTTTCTAAAAGTAGAGAAGGTGCTATGAAAGAATGTAGACAACAAGCGTTGCCTTTATTTCAAATTGAGCAAGAGTACAGGACAGTCTTAGTTAGTTGGGCTTCTAAAGTACAGTGATAATCCTTAATTCTGTTTCCATCTCTTCAGAGAACAGCAGGGAGGGAATTCCATTTCAGTGATGGTTACAGTGATCTGTAAACAGCAGTTTAGAACAGATTAGAGAAGAGTGCAGCTTCACACTTTGTATTGATGGAAGACAGAAATCCAATCTGTTAAGAGAACACATTTATGCTTAATCCTATCAGAGGAAATGATGGTTTAAACAGAATTAAACAAGCTGCTTTCCCATGCGGATATAAGAACATGTTAGGGTTCATTCTTGAGATGGCTTTGAACATCTTTTATTTTAGTGTGTGTGCTGCAGCGACTGACAGTCCCAGATTGTCAACAGATGAGAAAGCATACATGTATTGCAGTGTGAACAGTATGGATACACAAAATAATCCATCTCATCTGAAACCCTAAACAAATTTAAGTCATATGAACTTAATGCTGGGGTTTTAAACTTTACAGATATTTAACAAGATTTGGTCATGGCTCCTTTTTTTGTTTAAATGTGAGAAAATAGCTTTATTTGGTAATGGATAGCTAATATATAGTTACCTATTCTGTTCAGGAAATATATCATTAAAATGGGGTTACATTTGTTTAAATTGTATTTTTAAAAGGAGTTAGTAATGTTTAGCAAATAAGACCAGTTTTTCAATTATTATTTTCTAATTTGAATTACTATACAGTGTGTCCCATAATTCCCATATATATCATACAGGCACCATAGGGATAATTGGTAATATTGATGTTCTCACAATTTCTTTCAGGTGTGAAATGTCTTTAAACAAAGAGGGACCAATTAAGATCTTTCAGATGTGTGGTGCAGATAAAGATATAACATTGTGTAAAAAAGAATGACCTCTCTAAACCTGTATACCTCAACATTAGGTGTCATTACCTCTTTCCTTCTTGATGCAGTGTACTACACTGTAATGGCCATTATGTCTTCTCTCAAAGTTCTCCTACTAACTCACCCTCCTTCTCCACCTTCTCTCCCCTCTCAGACTCTGACCTCTCCTCCCTGCTCCAGGGTCACAAACCCACCACGTGTGCCCTGAACCCCCTCCCCACTCACCTCTTTCAAGCTGCTGCTCCTGCTCTACTTCCCTTCATCTCCTCCCTTCTCAACACCTCTCTCCTTTCTGGTCTCTTTCCCTCTGCCTTCAAACAAGCCTCTATCACTCCCCTCCTCAAAAAACCTACCCTCAACCCCACCTCCCTCCAGAGCTACCGTCCTGTCTCCCTCCTACCCTTCCTCTCCAAAACCCTCGAGCGGACTGTACACCGCCAGCTCTCTGCTTTCCTGTCCAACCACTCCACTGAAACCGCCCTCCTGTCCGACACCAACTCACTAAACTCTGCCAGAGCTGCCTCTCTCTTCTCTGTCCTAATTCTCCTTGACCTCTCTGCTGCCTTTGACACTGTCGATCACTCTATTCTACTATCCTCTCTCGCTGACAAGAGAATCTCTGGCACTGCTCTTGCCTGGTTCTCCTCCTACCTCTCCAACCGCACTTGCCAGGTAACCTGGCATGGAGCAACCTCCACACCTCGCTCTCTCTCAACAGGAGTCCCCCAAGGGTCAGTCTTGGGTCCTCGCCTGTTCTCTCTACACCTGCTCCCTGGGCCCTCTCATCGCATCCTATGGTTTCTCATACCATTTCTATGCTGATGATGCTCAGATTTTCCTCTCCTTCCCCACCTCTGACTCCACCATCTCCTCCCGTATCTCTACCTGTCTGTCTGCTATTTCCTCCTGGATGCTCTCGCATCACCTCAAACTCAACATCTCTAAATCTGACCTTTTCTTTCCCTCCTCCTCCACCTCCTCTGATCTCTCTATCTCTGTTCCTCTGGAATCTACCACACTCTCTCCCTCTTCCTCCGCTAAGAACCTCGGAGTCACCCTTGACCCCGGCATCTCTTATTCACAGCACATCTCCACTCTGGGACGCACTTGCCGATTCTTCCTGAGCAACATCCTAAGAATCCGACCCTTCCTCACCAACTACGCCACCCAGCTCCTGGTCCAGGCCTTGGTACTCTCCCGTCTAGACTACTGCAACTCCCTCCTGGCTGGCCTCCCTGCGTCTGCCACCCGTCCGCTCCAGCTCATCTAGAACTCCGCTGCTCGCCTGGTGTTCTCTCTGCCTCGCTTCTCCCACGCAACTCCACTACTCTGCTCACTCCACTGGCTCCCGATCACCGCTCGCATCCAGTTCAAGACTCTTGTACTAGCCTACAGATGCCTTGACCAGACTGCACCCAGCTACCTCCAGACCCTCATCTCTCCCTACACCCCCACTCGACCTCTCCGCTCCGCCTGCACTAGAAGACTGGCTCTACCTCCTCTACGCTCCCCTGCCTCCAGAGCCCGCTCCTTCTCCACCCTCACCCCGCAGTGGTGGAATTACCTTCCTACAGATGTCAGGACTGCCCAGTCCCTGACCACATTCCGGCACCTCCTCAAGACTCACCTTTTCAGAAAGCACCTGTAGAACTCCTCTGTTTTTCCCCTGGGACACTTATCACCCTTCCTTAAATGCGCTTTACTTGCTCTTATCTGCCCCCTATTTTTTACTGCATTTAATCCTGTACTTCAGAGTACTGTAATCTGCCAAGTGTTATTTAATCGGTAGTATTTTGTATTTAATTATATCCTGATGTAACTATCACTGACACTGTTATCTGCTGTATTATTGAATTGTATTTTGTCATACTTGTACTTGCTTGAACCAAAGTCATTGTATTTATCTTGCTCTTAATTGTATTATTACTTGTACTGTGATTCTTGAAATGTATTTGTTTACGACTGTAAGTCGCCCTGGATAAGGGTGTCTGCTAAGAAATAAATAAATAAATAAATAATACAGACGGTACACCTGTGTGTAACCATTAACCTGTCCCCCTGCAACACATGTGATATGTATTACTGATGTACTGTATTTCTACATTCACTCGAGTGTTGCAGGAGGGCAGGTTAATGGTTACACTGGTGTAACTGCTGTTCTTAGAGCGATGTCTGAGAGCGTTATTGAGGCCATAGGGGTGCTTTAAATGTCATTAGGGTCCGGTGTGATGACTAAAACAGGCAATCCAAATCTAAACAAGAAGAATACATCAGTTAAGAAAACTGATATATGATAGATAAGATAGATAAGATGCTGTGAATTGAAAAAAACAACAACAACAAACAATCTATGGTACAGAATATGGGGAAATCCGAGATTTACATTCAGTCAGAATCGCCTGAGGTAGATCGCATCATAAATAATACAGGCAGAGGGATGACAGCATCTCACTCAAATAAATAAGCGACGGGCTGCTCTGAAGATATGGAAGGACTTGGTAAATAATACAGGCAGAGAGATGACGGTATCTCACTCAAATAAATAAGCAACGGGCTGCTCTGAAGATATGGAAGGACTTGGTAAATAATACAGGCAGAGAGATGACGGTATCTCACTCAAATAAATAAACGACGGGCTGCTCTGAAGATATGGAAGGACTTGGTAAATAATACAGGCAGAGGGATGATGGTATCTCACTCAAATAAATAAGCAACGGGCTGCTCTGAAGATATGGAAGGACTTGGTAAATAATACAGGCAGAGGGATGACGGTATCTCACTCAAATAAATAAGCGACGGGCTGCTCTGAAGATATGGAAGGACTTGGTAAATAATACAGGCAGAGGGATGATGGTATCTCACTCAAATAAATAAGCAACGGGCTGCTCTGAAGATATGGAAGGACTTGGTAAATAATACAAGCAGAGGGATGATGGTATCTCACTCAAATAAATAAGCAACGGGCTGCTCTGAAGATATGGAAGGACATGGTAAATAATACAGGCAGAGAGATGACGGTATCTCACTCAAATAAATAAGCGACGGGCTGCTCTGAAGATATGGAAGGACTTGGTAAATAATACAAGCAGAGGGATGATGGTATCTCACTCAAATAAATAAGCAACGGGCTGCTCTGAAGATATGGAAGGACATGGTAAATAATACAGGCAGAGAGATGACGGTATCTCACTCAAATAAATAAGCGACGGGCTGCTCTGAAGATATGGAAGGACTTGGTAAATAATACAGGCAGAGGGATGACGGTATCTCACTCAAATAAATAAGCGACGGGCTGCTCTGAAGATATGGAAGGACTTGGTAAATAATACAGGCAGAGAGATGACGGTATCTCACTCAAATAAATAAGCAACGGGCTGCTCTGAAGATATGGAAGGACTTGGTAAATAATACAGGCAGAGAGATGACGGTATCTCACTCAAATAAATAAGCGACGGGCTGCTCTGAAGATATGGAAGGACTTGGTAAATAATACAGGCAGAGGGATGACGGTATCTCACTCAAATAAATAAGCGACGGGCTGCTCTGAAGATATGGAAGGACTTGGTAAATAATACAGGCAGAGGGATGACGGTATCTCTTGAAGAGGCTCGGGATTCCTAGTGAAGAACAAGATCGAGACAAGCTACTCCTCCTGTGCAGAGGGTTTGGGAGGGGGATCAGTGTTGGCATACAGGCTTAATGCAAAACCATACAAAACAGAGTGTCATATTAACAACAGGTGCTGTGTCAACATATTGGTGGCAATGAAAGAAACTAATGAGGTGAAGATAAACACTGACCGAACACTTCACAGAAATAAAGCCTAGCAGCCGATTGTCTTGGCTAATGCTTTAGGCAGGAGCTTCAACTTTTTTTCGGGTTAAGCCTTTATAAAAATACTTTGAATACGGATCACCAACTGAAAGCTGGGGAATAAAAGCTGCACTGCAGTGAAAGTAGGAGTTTAATGTACAGTATCCGTTTAATGTACAGTGTCTGCCCTGTAGTACGTGTTTAATTACAGTGTCTGCCCTGTAGTACGTGTTTAATGTACAGTGTCTGCCCTGTAGTACGTGTTTAATGTACAGTGTCTGCCCTGTAGTACGTGTTTAATGTACAGTGTCTGCCCTGTAGTACGTGTTTAATGTACAGTGTCTGCCCTGTAGTACGTGTTTAATGTACAGTGTCTGCTCTGTAGTACCTGTTTAATGTACAGTGTCTGCCCTGTAGTATGTGTTTAATGTACAGTGTCTGCCCTGTAGTACGTGTTTAATGTAGTGTCTGCTCTGTAGTACGTGTTTAATGTACAGTGTCTGCCCTGTAGTATGTGTTTAATGTAGTGTCTGCCCTGTAGTATGTGTTTAATGTACAGTGTCTGCCCTGTAGTACGTGTTTAATGTAGTGTCTGCCCTGTAGTATGTGTTTAATGTACAGTGTCTGCCCTGTAGTACCTGTTTAATGTACAGTGTCTGCCCTGTCGGTGTTTAATGTACAGTGTCTGCTCTATAGTACATGTTTAATGTATAGTGTCTGACTTGTAGTATGTGTTTAATGTACAGTGTCTGCCCTGTACGCATCACAAGGCCTGTCTCTCAACACCACAGTGAAACTAATTTTCTATGGATACACAGTGTGTGTATATATATATATATATATATATATATATATATCTATATATATATATATATATATATATATATATATATTATACACACACACACACAAATGTTCTTTATTCTGAAAATGAAAAGACATTCTGTCTTATGTTACAGTAACAGAAAATACAATGTTCATAAAATGTTCTTTCCGCTTTCCTAAAAACTTTACTTTTTTTTCTTCAAAAAAAAGGATCACAAAAAATCATCTCAGAAACATTTTTGCTCTTGGTCTTTTTTTCTCTTCACAGAATCCCTTCATGGAATTACCTTCTGATAATTCTCTTACATTTCTCTCTCTTACCATGTATGAACTTGCATGTTTAATAGTAAGAAGTTGAATCTGTGACTCTCTCATTTTGCCTTCACACTGACTCAGAAGGCTGTAGTGGTTATTGATGGTGTCTTTATTTCTCGTTAGTCTCAGTCCCTCGAGAACCATTCCCTACCTTTCTTCCCCGGACTGATCCTGGGCCAGAGACGGGAGTGTGAAGGTTTCTGAAACCAGAGGCTGGATGTGTCACTCTTCAAAGACTGCCACTTCCCCACTTGGGAGGCCAGCTTTCACAGCTGAACCTTATCTTGTTACAAAGCCAAGAGAGCTTCCCGTATTGCTTCATTATCCTACACATGCAGCCTACTCTGGGTTTAATAGCAAGGACAATGGACTCAGATTCCATCTTCATTCTGTCCGTCACCAACTTCTAAATGCTGTGCAAAAAAATTCTGATCACCAGAAGCAAAAGGGATAATGGAGTGCGTTGGTTGTTTAGCGAAAGGCATGTTACCTCTTCTATATGGACATTTCAGATCTCCCCAGAGTTTTAAAATGGATACTTCAAAACGCTAAAATAAATATAGTATTTGAGACCACCCACTTCCCTCTGGTTTCACAGACCCTGATTAGCACTTGTCTGTTTAAAGTGTATACTAGCAGCAAACTAGCAATGTTAGTGTTTGAATTGTATGCAGCTGTTTGAATTGAATCCGAAATTAACTGTGAAGTTTGGGGTTTCAGGTGGATGGGAGTGCAGTTATAATCCATTACATATAAATTACATTTTATGATCATTAATAAATAGTGATTACAAGAAGTTTTATAGTGCTGCAAAGTGTTACAAAACTGTAGAGACAGAAATAGAGCGCCAGACATTATCAAATATGTGACAGATTATATATGTGTGTGTGTGTGTGTCAGTGGGTAATAACAGTTTGTATTGGAATCATAATAAAAACAGTAAAATCCAGTAAAATCCAAGACAGCCCTGTAAATATTGGAACACAAGCGTATATTAAGGAAGGCTTGCAGCACAATAAAAAACAAATGTGGTTTTAAAATTAATAAGAGCAATAAGTATCATGCTTTATTAACACATATTATATTTATTGTTCACCCTCAAAACGTGTACATTGTAAGCATGGACAATCGATGAAAAATTAACCAGCATGAAATACTGTGTTAATACGAAAAATAAGTTCATACTGTTGGCTCACAACACACTAAAAAATGCTTCAAACTGTTTAAAGATTACAATAAAAATCAATACAAGAACCAGTTTTATCACAAAAACGTGTACATTTGTAAATAAGTACACTGGAAAAGGAGCAAAATACGAATATTCATTCAAGAAACGAAAATACAGTTAATACAAAAAAAAACCCACATACCAATACACTAAAAGGCAACCCTGTTAATATGAGAAAACAAGTTTGCATTTTACTTTCAGCATGCTCAAAAAAGCTTCACAACTGGTTTTAAAATAAATAACATCACAAAAAAAAACAGTATGCATTACGTGTCCCTTAAAATAAGTTACATTTAGTTTTCTTATCATTCATTACTGTTGAAAAACAAATTGGTAAGCTCGCTGTACAGCCATGTGTGTGTATTGACTGGAACATTCAGTGTGACGCGCATTATATTATTATTCATAACCTGGCGTTTAAGAGAGACCCGGCGTCTATTTACCATATTTCCCAGCAGCCCTGGTGCTTATTAGAGACCAGCGATTATTTGAAGTTTTACGGTACATAAAGTTGACACCGCATTTTATTTTTTACATTTTTTTTCATTCCCTGCCATTGCTATTTCTCCACAGTAAACAGTGGCCATAGACACGTTTTCATAAACTAATAACACAAGGTTTACTTGTGCCTTTTTGTAGCTGAACAAGCAAACGAAAACTGAAATTTAAACTTTAAACACTTCAAATAAAACAAAACATGAAAATGGCATTGTAAAATGAAGGTGAAAAAAACAGTTTTGCTTCTTGTGTGTTACATTCCACATAACAGAAAGTCGCAACAAAAAATATATAATATCAGGGCTAGAAGTTAACTTTTTAAAGCAGCAGTGAGGATTTGCGACCTGCCTGGAAAGTAGGTAGCAAAATGGTCCTATTCGGTAGCGGCTTATTCCACTAATAATTATGTATAAAAATAATTAAAAAAAAAAAAAAAACAACACACCTACCTACTGTTAAATAGACTGAAAAACCCAAACTATCACGTGGTAAGCCTATATTTAAATCATAAACTATTTATTCAAACCACCTTGTGCTCAACTAAGTAATGGAACTAATTCAATTCCTTGTCGAAATGTATTTTGTTTTATCCTTAAGTTCTACAAGAATGCAACCATATCTGTCATCTAAGCATTTGATATGCCATCAGTACGGTTAACCAGGTTATGTTTCATCACTGCAAATTAAGTGGTACGAAATGATTCTCATCTGTCTTCAGTTGTGAACTAACAAATTATTCACACCTATAAAGACAGCGATTTAAATATATCTTTGAATTCTGCATTGTATGACCTTATAAAAATTATAAGGTTACAACCACAACCGAGCTGTTTTGAAAATGAAAGCCAATTCCACCACGGTATCCCTACAGTCAAAAGATTCATTCAATGTGTTATAATAACTGGTTTGTTCATAAATATGTATGTTTGCGATAGATAGATAGATAGATATAGGAGGATTGTTCTGGACGTTGTAGAAAATGTAAGAAGTGTGTGTGTGTGTGAATAGCAACAACAAACCAGATATGAACTGACGCGGGAAGCCTTCTTAAATAAATAAATAAATAAATAATTAAATTTGAATTGAGTGCTGGTACGGGATGTTGGGAAATGGAGTTCAAAATGCCCAGCCAAAAAAAAAATGCCTGATTAAATTGATTAAATCAGTCCGATTAATGTTAATCGGAGCAGCCTTAATATATATACACACACACTTTATATATTATATAGGAGGCTGTGTGGTCCAGTGGTTAAAGAAAAGGGCTTGTAACCAGGAGGTCCCCGGTTCAAATCTCATCTCAGCCACTGATTCATTGTGTGACCCTGAGCAAGTCACTTAACCTCCTTGTGCTCCGTCTTTCGGGTGAGACGTAATTGTAAGTGACTGTGCAGCTGATGCATAGTTCACACACCCTAGTCTCTGTAAGTCGCCTTGGATAAAGGCGTCTGCTAAGTAAACAAATAATAATAATAATTATAGACACACAGTTGTAGTCACAAGTTTACATACCCCAATGGAAATGTATAATTTCTAGAAATTTCTCGAAAACAAAGAATTTTAGAAAAAATTTTGCTTTTGTGGATGAGAAAAAAAAGTTACAAGAAATAGAAATAGTTTTTTGCAAAACTCCAAAAAATGCAAATTCAAAAGTATTCATACCCTTTGATGCTATGATAGTATTGTCTACAAGGTACTACAAATTTCAATATTATGAACCTAATTCTAGAAAAGTCTAGAAAATGCTGGATTGTAGGTGAACATTCTTAGAGAGTATAAAAGGGTTAGGCATAGGATGATTGCTGTCATTACCAATAAGTCAATATGGGAAAAAGTAAAGATCTGAAGACCTTAGGCAGAAAATCATTTATTGTCATAAAGCTGGAGAAGGATACAAGAAGATTTCCAAGCATTTAGAATCGCAATTTCAACTATTGTTTCTACAAGAAGTACAAGACTCATGTACTGTTAGAACTCTCCCTCAGTCTGGAAGAATGAAGGTTCTTTCACCAAGAACAAGCAGAAGAATTGTGAGGAAGGTTAATAACAATCTGAGATTGACTGCCAGAGATATTCAACGTGAACTGGCTGCAAGTGGGACTGGGGTTTCCATTTCAACCATAGGTCGAGTATTGCATGGTGATGGTCTCAATGGTCACAGGCCAAGGAAAAAGCTCTTAAGAAAACGTCACAAGGACAATCGCTTAAAGTTTGCAAAACGGCATTTGAATAATGGATATGAGTTCTGGTAAGGTGGTAAATAAGTGCAAGGTACTTGTAAAAAAATATTTGTCGGATATTTGTCCCAGCACTAATATATATTTATAGTGTTTTTTTTTTTTTTTTGTTACCAGTTGACTATTTTTACTTTGGGTATTCGACTCTGGCAAATTAGTAGTCGTTCTACACCTACTGCATTGATGATGACATTGATTTCATCAACAGTACACTATGGTGAGCGCTACTAGAAAATGATTTTATTTGCCTTCTATGATACATTAGGTATCTTTCCTCAGATAATGTAAAACAGCCCCGACAAGTTCAATTAAAACACTGACAGCAGTGAGATTGAAACAAGTGGCCAGTACAGCGAGCAGCCCGGAGCTGTTTCTTCTTGGAAGCAACTTCTTGTTTCTTGTTGCTTCCTGGATGTCCTCTTACCTATCCGGACGCATGCAGTCTGTTTTCTATGCTGGACACAGTGGTGTTGCAAACCGAGTCACTTGTGGTGTCCCACAAGGATCTGTTCTTGGGCCCCTTCTCTTCAATATCTACATGCTTCCCTTGGGTCACCTCATTCGCCAACACAGCCTCATGTTTCGCTCCTATGCTGACGAAACCCAGCTGTACTTAAAACTCGACCCTGGAAGCCCTTCTGCCATGGTCCGGCTCTCGGCTTGCATTCAAGACATCGAGGTCTGGATGTCTGCCAATTTTCTTCAGCTGAAGAGCAAATCTGAACTCCTTCTAGTAGGATCTAAAACTCAACTTAAGAATCTCAATATAGTTGCCCTGAACCTCGGAAACTGTCTGCTGCTGCCTTCCCCCACAGTATGAAGCCTTGGTGTACTTCTTAACAGCAACCTCTCCTTTGATGCCCACATCTCCTTCGTGGTCAAATCTTCCTTCTACCATCTTCGAAACATCTCTAAAGTCCATCCCTACCTTTTCCTCCCGGATGCAGAGATACTCTGTCATGCATTTATCTCCTCTTGACTCGACTACTGCAACTCTCTATATGGTGGTCTCCCGGCAGGCACCATAAACTGACTGCAGCTAGTTCAGAATGCCGCTGCCAGGATGCTTACCAGATGTAAAAAACATGATCACATCACCTCCCAGTCTTGCCCAGCTGCACTGGCTACCTGTAAAGTTCAGGATTACTTTCAAAACTCTCCTGCTCACCTGCAATGCCCTTCATCACACAGGTCCTGAGTACCTCCTCAACCTGCTGACCCGCTATGTCCCTGCCTGCAAGCTGAGGTCCTCCGACTCTGGCCTGCTCACTATCCCCAAGCAAAAGTGCAGCACACTTGGAGAACACTCGTTTAGCTTCATGGCTCAGACTCTTTGGAACTCTCTCCCAGCTTTGGTGCGAGATGCTCCCACCGTCGCTCGCTTTAAATCAACTCTCAAGACCCACCTGTTCTCTCTTGCTTTCCATGCTCTTTAAGCCTGATAGCTGCTATTAGCTGCTGTGTTGTTGCTACTATGCTATGTATTATGCATTTTTCACTGTATTTAAAGTATTATGGATTTTCTTGTTACAGCGTCTTGTAAAGCGCTTTGTGATGGTGGTCCATTTTGAAAGGTGCTATATAAAATAAAGATTGATTGATTGATTGATTGATTGATTGATTGATGTTTAAGAGCACATTCTGAGTCTATTGTAGTGCTGCTTTTAGAGCACAGGCAGCTCATCAGGTGTTAACCCACGTGTGCTACACCAAGAGACAGCTGAATTGCAGTGAATACTGACAGTCTTACGAAGCTGAAAAGTCCAAATGAAGTGGGCAAAACTGTCTCTACATTACCACCTTGTGTCTTGTGGTTAGATAGACAGAATACATGGAGAATAAAGACATTACATGCAATGGATAAAATAAAAGAGATACTGGCAGTTTCATTTGGCAGGTTTGCTAACTCATAGGAGGACATGAACCAACATGATTTTTTCATTGAACAAAAATAAAATTTTAAAAAATCAGATATTAATGTTATAGCCAAGGCGTTATTAAAGAAAACACATTGATTAATAATGTTTTATGTGCAACCTCTACAGGACTTGGTTTCTTTCTTGTGTCTTTATGTAATTCCCTTTTTGCCAATTTTATAGCAACATCTGTTTAGCAAACGAAATCCTGAACTGCATGAGGTCAATTCTCACCTGTATTTGGAAAAAGGGTCAGTCTTAACCCTTTCATCCAGATGCAAGACCAGCATCTTGTTAGTGCAGAACTACAGAGTTGGAAATGATGCAAATAAAAGGGCAAGATTCAGAAATATGAACAGAGTTGTAGCTCAGATAATTACCTCTGTTATCCAGGACAAAGGATTACTATGGCAATGAATGTCTGTCTGTCTGTCTGTCTTTCTCTGTTGAAAAGGGGCTTCTTGTGTTCACTGTATTACCTCAGACTTACCGAGAATCTACTTAAACCAGTCTCACATGTTTACAGTCTGCTTCCAGTGTTCATACATATAAAATATGTAAAACATGAAGGGCTAATTTGCAAACAATGTAGGTGAATACACACAAGTTTACAAGAGAAGTGACACTAAAATGTGTACATATAACGAATTTCAAACTAAAATAAATAGGCTTTCTGATTAAATTATACCACCCCCCCCCAAAAAAATACAAATAAAAAATGAAAGCAGTGTTCTATAAACACCAAACATGCACCAAAGATGATTTTTTTGTGTTCACTTGGGTCTTAGTCCAATTCCCTGGATTTTGTTGCAACAGGAGTACAGATTACACCAAAGACACCATCAAATGACTCATCAAACAACTTCAAAAACCAGAAAAACCCTGGTAAACACTGATCTTTGGCTAACCAAACTGGAAAAAGTCCAATGAAAAATGAAATAACAATGAAAAACATTTACATTAAATATAAATCAATGAGGCTGGGGTTGGTCCAATGTCTGTAAGTAACAGCTCGGGTACCTTGAGTTGCTTTTACACTGAAGAGCCGAGCCGAGCGAATGATGTCACACGTAATGAACGTGCCGAGTCGCAGAGAAGAGAGGGGAGGCGTATGGCAAAAAAGGGAATGTTGTTTTTTTTTTTCCAAAAACATTTGCATGCAGTATGAACTTTCTAGCCTAAAATGAGTAATAATGATAATAAAAAACAAGCACTATGTTGATTATTATAGCTCTGTAGAAAGACGGGCCTTAGTTTTCAGTGTTATTCTATTTACAATTAACTTATTTATAAAGCGAAATTAAAGCCATACATGTATGTTTTATCTAACATAAGTTAAAGGAGTTTTATTATTTCTGGTTAATACTTAACAGAAGGGCCCAAGTTAAATCAAAACATTAATCAAAACATCAAATAATTACAAACTGTTAATGTATGGAGATTCACATTTAGTGAAATCAACAACAACAAAAAAAAACACAGTACAAATCCGTAATGCTTTAGTTTTACCACTGTTAATCTCTGAAAAGACAACTTCAACAACAGGACACACTAAAAAAAGAAACATAATCATATAAAAAAGGCAAAAGCAATAAGGTTACAGAAGCAAGACAAGATGTACCAGCGTGATGACGAAAGACAATAACCCTGCCCACGGCCTGCTTCAGATTCAGATATGTTATCGGGCTGGAGTTTCACGATACGGGTCGGTTCGGATCGGGTATGTTGCCAGTGTGAAAGCACCCGACCCGTGAGGGTCCCAGGCCAGTGTAAAAGGGGTATTAGTGGAACACATTTGTATGTATCATGTTTGAAATATTTTTTTACTGGATGTTTCTCTTTCATCAGTCAGACACAAATTTGATCAATGGAAATTTATCATTGATAAATGATAAATTGTTTTGACAATTTATTTTTTTATTCATGTGGAATGACAACTAAATTGGTCTATAAGAAATTGAAGCAAGTTTAAATATACAAAAGAAACAATTAACACTTATTGACCACACTTCTTTAAATGAGTCACAGAAAGATACATTTATTGGACCAATATACAAGTATAAAAACAGTTTTAAAAGACCAGGTGGAATTGGGCCTAAAAACAAACTCTGAGTGCTTGGCCCTTTATTTTTGTTCCAAATAAAGTGAAGCTAACACCTGGGCTTGCAAAACAAAAGTAGCCCAACAGCAAGCAGACAGCCATACTTTGAAACCATGTAATGGAACTGAGATTGCAATTTATAACCAAAACACAGAGTACCACATACCGCTTGTAGCTCTTCTGGTAGCACAACTGGGGATTCATGGCTTATGACATGCACATATTTAATTTGTAACCAAACACTTCCCCTTCCTCAGCTCCCCTCAGAACTTTTGATTAACTCTTGTTTTTGCAGGTCAGAGGTTAAGCAAAGGAAGGGAAGCACTCTGCAGCGAACAGCCAAGAGCCCCACATCCCGAGTAAAGCCAACACTTCGAACATTAAAATAAGTGATGGACTGGGGCACACTCCAGACACTTGGAGTTCAAAGGTTTCACCCGGATACTTTGAATATTCGGCAGGGAGTGAGGAACAAAGGGCCGTAAAAGACAGGGGAAAATATAAGATGCCACTGAATTTAATCTGGTTACATTTCAACTTTACAACCGTTTTTCTCTTACACCCCTCTCTCCACTACTGCCCCCCTTGCTGTTTGGAGTGACACCTTTACAGCGACATAGACCATAAACCCTGCAAGCTTTCCCCCAAAACCCTGTAACATGCTCGACTGGTCCTTCCATTTGTGTTGTGCTTGTATAAACATATAAGTTTATTTAGTGTGAAAGTCCTATGGAGCGATAGAGCCAGCAGGATGAGACACTAAATAAATGCACCATACCCAGGGAGAAACTTGTGCACACACATTCAGAGGGGACTCACAGACTGCATTAGTCGACAAAGCAAATACATTTGATTTGCTGTCTGACACAATAAGCCTTTTTTATTATTATTCTTTTGAGACTAAATATGTTTGATAATCTCAATGATGTTTATTAGCAATTATATAATAGTGGAATTGACTGCCTCGCCTACTTCTATAGGAATTCCAAGTCAGTATACCCTACCCCACTCAGAATCTGTACAACCTGCGATAAACAAGACTTTACTTTTTAAACCTGAGCACAGCTCAGCTTCCAGCCACTGAATGATAGTTTAAAACTTGTACCACTTGTAACACTTGTACCACTTTTTTTTCTTTTAAACTATAAAAGGAAATGATTTAACTATATAATCCTATTTACGGTGTCATTTTGAAAAAGTAAACAACTTGCTTCCTTGCATTGCCTAATGAGTCATTCCTGTAGGGCTTGTACAGTATGTAGGGGCTACAAGGTCGCTTGCAACAAGTGTGCATTAAATGCAGTTCTTGGATTGTTTGGATTGCTGTTGTAACGACTCAGCCAGCTTGGTCTAGTCTAGCTTCTACACATTTCAGCTGTGTGTCATGATCTCGGGGTGGGGGTGGGGTCTTTAAGTAAATAACACATGCACCAATACCTGAACTGGTTTAGAGTACTATATGATCCAGCACAGTTCTCCACATAGTATTGCTAACCAGGGCTGTAAACACTTTTATCAGTGGTCCCCCCTTTCTGTTGAATATATGTTGGTTCTTTTCTTGTATTTTATTCTTCAATTTGGAACAGGCAGATGTAAAGGTTGCTGATGCTTCCTGGTACAAAATCACTTCCTTTGCTGTTAATTTTTTACCTGCAACTAGGCCAGTCGCACAGGAAGTGATCAGATACCAGAAACAAACAGTTATTTTGTATTTGCACTGTACTTGAAAAACCTGAAAAGGGGGACCAGCGATAATGCTGCCATTGCAAATAACAGGCATTCAAAATGTATTTTGAAACCTCGGTTTTCTTTAAGTGTTGGATTTTAATAGCAGTAATGCATCATGAGAAATACAGTTATACTGTATTGTATGTTGTGTCTAGGATATGCACTCTGGAGAACAGATTAGTGAGTTTATTGGCTTGCTTTATTATGAAAGTAGTCAATGTGTCTATTATTCTTTTTATATTTCCTTCTGTGTTTATATGAAATTCTGACCACGATAACCATTAAACATATCCAGTATGTCATGTCTACACTGTGACGAGGAATCAGTGTTCCTACAATACCGATGAGTCCGGATCACAAGGAGCATTGACAGTACAAGGAGGACATCCAGTATGTCATGTCTACACTGTGACGAGGAATCAGTGTTCCTACAATACCGATGAGTCCGGATCACAAGGAGCATTGACAGTACAAGGAGGATATCCAGTATGTCATGTCTACACTGTGACGAGGAATCAGTGTTCCTACAATACCGATGAGTCCAGATCACAAGGAGCATTGACAGTACAATCAGGATATCCAGTATGTCATGTCTACACTGTGACGAGGAATCAGTGTTCCTACAATACCGATGAGTCCGGATCACAAGGAGCATTGACAGTACAAGGAGGATATCCAGTATGTCATGTCTACACTGTGACGAGGAATCAGTGTTCCTACAATACAGATGAGTCCGGATCACAAGGAGCATTGACAGTACAAGGAGGATATCCAGTATGTCATGTCTACACTGTGACGAGGAATCAGTGTTCCTACAATACCGATGAGTCCGGATCACAAGGAGCATTGACAGTACAAGGAGGATATCCAGTATGTCATGTCTACACTGTGACGAGGAATCAGTGTTCCTACAATACCGATGAGTCCAGATCACAAGGAGCATTGACAGTACAAGGAGGATATCCAGTATGTCATGTCTACACTGTGACGAGGAATCACTGTTCCTACAATACCGATGAGTCCAGATCACAAGGAGCATTGACAGTACAAGGAGGATATCCAGTATGTCATGTCTACACTGTGACGAGGAATCAGTGTTCCTACAATACCGATGAGTCCAGATCACAAGGAGCATTGACAGTACAAGGAGGATATCCAGTATGTCATGTCTACACTGTGACGAGGAATCAGTGTTCCTACAATACCGATGAGTCCGGATCACAAGGAGCATTGACAGTACAAGGAGGATATCCAGTATGTCATGTCTACACTGTGACGAGGAATCAGTGTTCCTACAATACCGATGAGTCCGGATCACAAGGAGCATTGACAGTACAAGGAGGATATCCAGTATTCACAGCAGCTGAGAAAAGTGTTTGCCCATCTACTGTAGCATTCTTTTTATGATGTCTGAATTCCCTCTGAGTGGGTCTTTTTGATATTTTGTATGTAAAGGTGTTTTGACATGAGTTGGCTTTTCTTTTCTAGTCACACATATACAGTATGTAACAAGGCAAGTCGTTTTTATAGAAGTAGTGCTCGAATGAGTATTGCAGGAAAAACCAAAAGAACGTGACTCTTAATACCTGTTCACTAGATGGCGCTGGCTCTTACTGTGAAGTAGACACATTTACAACTACTAACTGTTCAGCCATTCTCTAAACTACAGTAGGAGATTAAATTCATTCAGCTTGTCATTAATTAGCATTGCAGTTGCTGGAATGGTCTATTTTAGTACAGTTTGTACAATGTAGAGTTTAAGGTAATAACTACTATATGTTTTATGTTATTCCATGCACTTCCCAAGATCAGGCTTCTTGTCACAAGAATAAATTGAACAGTTCAGTAAACTGTTAACATATGTATGAATATTTGTAAACATGGAAGCCTTACATGGTAATGTGATTTGATCATTGCTCTGTAGCTCACAAAGTTGGACATTGTTAAAAACTTAAAGGTACAAAATGAACACAGAACTAGTTTAATGATACAGCCTATTGCTTTTAAAAGGAAACAAATTAATTACATGGCAAATAACACCCTAAACCCTTTAAAAAATACAATATAAAGAGATGATGCATTTTTGTAATTTACAGTGAAAAAATTAATTTAATGCATTAAACAAGACCTGGGAAAAAAGTACAGCTGGAGAAGGAAAAATCAGGACCAAACAGTAGTATTTAACATACAGTACTTTCTTTTATTCTCCAAAATTGCTTATGGTTAGTACTTGCACCATACTACTGGTACTAGGTAATACAAATTCACCCCCCCCCCCCCCCCCCCCCCCCCCCAAGAAAAATGCTTTAAAAACAAACATGAGTTTTTGAATTAAAAACACACCTCATTATGTTGTACAGGTTGAAATGCCTTGCTGTACTAAAGGTAGGATTAGATAAAGAGTAACAGACAGAACATAAATGTGTCAACAACCTTTTAATTGCTCCTAAATGAATGAGTCTTCTGTGCGCTACACTGCTAGTGCTTCCAGATGCCTTTTCTGTTTGAGGCTTCACTCAACTTTATTGTTCTCAGTAAACAAACAGACAAAAGAAAAAGAAAAAAGAAGGCTTAAAAAAATACAAGGTTTAAATCAATATCAAGGGAAGCAAGGTCTATTGTAAACCTGTAAAAATGCTAATTAAGAGCAGGTCCTGTCTACAATATCCAGTGCTTTTTACAATGCAGCCCTGCCGGGGCACAGGCTGCTGTCAGCAGGAAGTGCTCCCGCCGAGGGTTACCTCAGCGACCACAATGACATAGTGGAGTTTAACAAGAGCTTTAAAACACCACACAACACAGAGCTGCACTGACCGAGCTCAAGAGAGGCCTGCTCACTACAGTACTATTAATAGGTCTATACTTTCCATTATTCAAGCTCAGAAAAATCATTTGCTTTGTTAGCAAAACAACATATCGGATATGCTCTTGTCCCCTGCCCCTCCTGTTTGGTCACTTCAGAGATACACCAGCTGGCTACTTTATTGAGACCTGTACCTAATATGGAGTTGGGCCATATCACAGCCTTGATACAGGCCACAAGTTGCTGGAAGGTGTCTCGAGGGTTGTGAATCCGTTTAGAGTCATTAACATTTCACACAACTGGTACCAAGAGGTAGCGTTGCTCGCGTTCATCTCAGACGTCTCTGCCATGCTCCACAAGCCATTCAGCAATATTATGGCACAGAGGAGAGGGTACATTATTGGCTTGAAAGTAGCCTTCACTGTCAGTGTTCAGCATTCTTGGGTGGACTTGATCCCCAACAATGCTTAAGTAAACTACAGCATCCGTTTAGCTTTCCAGAGTAATCAAGGGACCCGGGTATACCAGGAGAACATGCCCCACACCAGGGCCATGCCTCATCCAATTGGGTAGACAGGTCCTAAAGTGGCCTCCCACCCCCATCTTGGATTAATATAGTCTTTATGTAACTATGTGCATAATCCTTCATAAAATGCTGAATTTTCACTTGCAGTACATTTGGTTTGCTAATAATACATATATGCATGTTAGGTCAGATTTCAAAGTGATTCCGAAGGATTATACATGTAGTTAAACAGTGTTCTGCAGCCTTTATGAAGGTGATATGAATGCTACATAGTGTCCAGTTTTATTGTCATATCAATGCCACAGTGTTTTACAGCCGGCATTTGTGCTTTCAATTGCAAAGTCTGAAATCCATAAAGCTCTCCCGTTAAACAGAAGTCTTTAAATGACTCAATGATGGCTTTGTAAATAGGGCCTTTTATATATCAAGTGCTATGAGAAACTATTTTATTATTATTTTTTTAAATTGCTGGTCACCTTTGTTACAGAACAAAAGATCAGTGTTGGAAATGGGACACAAATGTTTCCCTATAGAGACTTTCTGAACCAAACCGGTTTTCCATGGAGTTTAAAAAAAAAAAAAATTAAATCAAGCAAAAATAATTACTGTGAGCTGGGACACTTTTCCCTTGACTTGGCTTCACTCCATTTCCTGGGAAAAGTTATAAATAACTCAGCTGTTTAAGTTTGTCGCAAAAGGAATTAGTGCCAGTAATCATTTAGGAATGATCACGTATCCCACAATGCAAACACCCTGCACAAAAAAAAGACTTAACACAAAGAATAAACTTTATCCTAGCTGCCCACTGTGGCCCTACACCCTATTGACAGTGATATGGCAGGTGTTTCACAACACTGTCAAATTCTGTTTTTATTGTTTATCATGTACTTGCCTCTCATTAGCTTAATATTCCCACAAGTCCACTGTTGATTTGAACTTGATCTTTTGTCAGATGATGCTAATTCTTCTTAACACAACTTTATCAGTTCACTTCCTGTGCTACAGGTAACAGAACCCTACCCGAGTCTTACACTTGCATACTATGCTACACACAAGGGCTACACACCTGTAACAGGTAGAGTGAATGGGGAGAGAAAACCAAAAGTGTTCTTCAAAATGTATGTCGTTGTTGCTGGACTCATGGAGTAACATGGTGTAGCTGGACTCCAGGAGTAACATGGTGTAGCTGGACTCCAGGAGTAACATGGTGTAGCTGGACTCCAGGAGTAACATGGTGTAGCTGGACTCCAGGAGTAACATGGTGTAGCTGGACTCCAGGAGTAACATAGTGTAGCTGGTCTCATGGAGTAACATGGTGTAGCTGGACTCCAGGAGTAACATGGTGTAGCTGGACTCATGGAGTAACATGGTGTAGCTGGACTCCAGGAGTAACATGGTGTAGCTGGACTCCAGGAGTAACATGGTGTAGCTGGACTCATGGAGTAACATGGTGTAGCTGGTCTCATGGAGTAACATGGTGTAGCTGGACTCATGGAGTAACATGGTGTAGCTGGACTCCAGGAGTAACATGGTGTAGCTGGACTCCAGGAGTAACATGGTGTAGCTGGACTCCAGGAGTAACATGGTGTAGCTGGACTCATGGAGTAACATGGTGTAGCTGGTCTCATGGAGTAACATGGTGTAGCTGGACTCCAGGAGTAACATGGTGTAGCTGGACTCCAGGAGTAACATGGTGTAGCTGGACTCCAGGAGTAACATGGTGTAGCTGGACTCCAGGAGTAACATGGTGTAGCTGGACTCATGAAGTAACATGGTGTAGCTGGACTCCAGGAGTAACATGGTGTAGCTGGACTCCAGGAGTAACATGGTGTAGCTGGACTCCAGGAGTAACATGGTGTAGCTGGACTCATAGAGTAACATGGTGTAGCTGGTCTCATGGTGTTGCTGGACTCATGGAGTAACATGGTGTAGCTGGTCTCATGGTGTAGCTGGACTCATGGAGTAACATGGTGTAGCTGGACTCATGGAGTAACATGGTGTAGCTGGTCTCATGGAGTAACATGGTGTAGCTGGACTCCAGGAGTAACATGGTGTAGCTGGACTCCAGGAGTAACATGGTGTAGCTGGACTCCAGGAGTAACATGGTGTAGCTGGACTCCAGGAGTAACATGGTGTAGCTGGACTCATGGAGTAACATGGTGTAGCTGGACTCCAGGAGTAACATGGTGTAGCTGGACTCATGGAGTAACATGGTGTAGCTGGACTCCAGGAGTAACATGGTGTAGCTGGACTCCAGGAGTAACATGGTGTAGCTGGACTCATGGAGTAACATGGTGTAGCTGGACTCATGAAGTAACATGGTGTAGCTGGACTCCAGGAGTAACATGGTGTAGCTGGACTCATGGAGTAACATGGTGTAGCTGGACTCCAGGAGTAACATGGTGTAGCTGGACTCATGGAGTAACATGGTGTAGCTGGTCTCATGGTGTTGCTGGACTCATGGAGTAACATGGTGTAGCTGGACTCATGGAGTAACATGGTGTAGCTGGACTCATGGAGTAACATGGTGTAGCTGGACTCATGGAGTAACATGGTGTAGCTGGACTCCAGGAGTAACATGGTGTAGCTGGACTCCAGGAGTAACATGGTGTAGCTGGACTCCAGGAGTAACATGGTGTAGCTGGACTCCAGGAGTAACATGGTGTAGCTGGACTCCAGGAGTAACATGGTGTAGCTGGACTCATGGAGTAACATGGTGTAGCTGGTCTCATGGAGTAACATGGTGTAGCTGGACTCCAGGAGTAACATGGTGTAGCTGGACTCCAGGAGTAACATGGTGTAGCTGGACTCCAGGAGTAACATGGTGTAGCTGGACTCCAGGAGTAACATGGTGTAGCTGGACTCATGAAGTAACATGGTGTAGCTGGACTCCAGGAGTAACATGGTGTAGCTGGACTCCAGGAGTAACATGGTGTAGCTGGACTCCAGGAGTAACATGGTGTAGCTGGACTCATAGAGTAACATGGTGTAGCTGGTCTCATGGTGTTGCTGGACTCATGGAGTAACATGGTGTAGCTGGTCTCATGGTGTAGCTGGACTCATGGAGTAACATGGTGTAGCTGGACTCATGGAGTAACATGGTGTAGCTGGTCTCATGGAGTAACATGGTGTAGCTGGACTCCAGGAGTAACATGGTGTAGCTGGACTCCAGGAGTAACATGGTGTAGCTGGACTCCAGGAGTAACATGGTGTAGCTGGACTCCAGGAGTAACATGGTGTAGCTGGACTCATGGAGTAACATGGTGTAGCTGGACTCCAGGAGTAACATGGTGTAGCTGGACTCATGGAGTAACATGGTGTAGCTGGACTCCAGGAGTAACATGGTGTAGCTGGACTCCAGGAGTAACATGGTGTAGCTGGACTCATGAAGTAACATGGTGTAGCTGGACTCCAGGAGTAACATGGTGTAGCTGGACTCATGGAGTAACATGGTGTAGCTGGACTCCAGGAGTAACATGGTGTAGCTGGACTCATGGAGTAACATGGTGTAGCTGGTCTCATGGTGTTGCTGGACTCATGGAGTAACATGGTGTAGCTGGTCTCATGGTGTAGCTGGACTCATGGAGTAACATGGTGTAGCTGGACTCATGGAGTAACATGGTGTAGCTGGTCTCATGGAGTAACATGGTGTAGCTGGACTCCAGGAGTAACATGGTGTAGCTGGACTCCAGGAGTAACATGGTGTAGCTGGACTCCAGGAGTAACATGGTGTAGCTGGACTCATGGAGTAACATGGTGTAGCTGGACTCCAGGAGTAACATGGTGTAGCTGGACTCCAGGAGTAACATGGTGTAGCTGGACTCCAGGAGTAACATGGTGTAGCTGGACTCATGGAGTAACATGGTGTAGCTGGACTCATGGAGTAACATGGTGTAGCTGGACTCATGGAGTAACATGGTGTAGCTGGACTCATGGAGTAACATGGTGTAGCTGGACTCCAGGAGTAACATGGTGTAGCTGGACTCCAGGAGTAACATGGTGTAGCTGGACTCCAGGAGTAACATGGTGTAGCTGGACTCCAGGAGTAACATGGTGTAGCTGGACTCATGGAGTAACATGGTGTAGCTGGACTCCAGGAGTAACATGGTGTAGCTGGACTCCAGGAGTAACATGGTGTAGCTGGACTCCAGGAGTAACATGGTGTAGCTGGACTCCAGGAGTAACATGGTGTAGCTGGACTCATGGAGTAACATGGTGTAGCTGGTCTCATGGTGTTGCTGGACTCATGGAGTAACATGGTGTAGCTGGTCTCATGGTGTAGCTGGACTCATGGAGTAACATGGTGTAGCTGGTCTCATTGTGTAGCTGGACTCATGGAGTAACATGGTGTAGCTGGTCTCATGGTGTAGCTGGACTCATGGAGTAACATGGTGTAGCTGGTCTCATGGTGTTGCTGGACTCATGGAGTAACATGGTGTTGCTGGTCTCATTGTGTAGCTGGACTCATGGAGTAACATGGTGTAGCTGGTCTCATGGTGTAGCTGGACTCATGGAGTAACATGGTGTAGCTGGTCTCATGGTGTTGCTGGACTCATGGAGTAACATGGTGTTGCTGGTCTCATTGTGTAGCTGGACTCATGGAGTAACATGGTGTAGCTGGTCTCATGGTGTAGCTGGACTCATGGAGTAACATGGTGTAGCTGGTCTCATGGTGTTGCTGGACTCATGGAGTAACATGGTGTTGCTGGACTCATGGAGTAACACGGTGGCCATCGAGGTAGTCGAGGAGGGCGTTCAAGTAGTAACTTTTCATCTATAGTGTAGTATTTGAAAAACCTATATATTCCAAATTGAAGTAGAAAATACAAGAGACCTTCAGGAAAAGATCAGTGATAATATTACTAATGTTAAGAAGTAGTATGAAAATTATTTTTAAAACCTTAGCTACCTTAAAACTTGTTTGCAAGTTAATTTAATTAGGGAAGGTTTTTTTAAGAAAGTTGCAGTGTTATGTGCAGTACAGTTAATTGGCCAGCAGGGGGTAATACAGTAGTTGAAAGGCGCATGGCAGGTCTCAACACGTCATTTTTCCACGTAACGGATGTTTCATTCTTATTTTTACAGTGGTAATGTAATTGCCTAACTGCTGTAAGATGTCAACATTTAATGGAATACAGCACTTTGATTGCTAATAGCAAGCTCTGGATAAAGTGTTATTTTTAATACTGACTTGCAATCTTTTCACATACTATGTCAGAGTTCTGGAAATTGTACCAGAGAAGTCATGAGTCAACTCTGTTATTATGGAAGCAGGTGAAGGAAATGGAGTTGGAGACAGTTGCATGACTTCTCTGGGCTCAGAAGGTTAAGTCTTCAGTTAAAACCCAGGCCTACTTCAAGTCAGTTAGACCGCAATATTGGAGCAACAGAACTCACAACCACTCAGAAAGGTAGTATTAGCAAACAAAAAGAAACACTAAACTTCTGAAAAAACTATGAATATTTCTGCAGTGAAAAGTTGGAATTTCTAGGGTCGAGGCTTTTGTGGAAAAATAAAACTTAGAAGGTGTGGCATTGCCACTACCAACCCCTTACCCCTGAAAAACAAAATGTAGGAGGAAACTTTTCCTCAGAGAAAATCTTTTAGCACGACTTTTAACACAAATCTTGTTTTGCATCTGTCTTTACTGGCTATTGTCGCCCAGATGGAAAAAATTAAGAAAAAGGACTGCAACTAAATCAATGAGCTGCACTATGCTGCCAAAAGGCCCCAAACTAACTACAAGCAGATTTGCAGGCAGGCAGGCCCAGCTCTGCTACGATCTGAGATCTGGCACAGCCTTTGCCCTCACAAACAGCAGGAGATGAAGGGGCTGGCTGGGAGCTGCTACTATGCCAAGCACACTGTGCAGGGCTTACTGCCTGGCTGCCTGTACAGAGAGAAGTGCACATCTAAAGGGGGCCTTTGTAAGCCACTGCAGGTTCTTCCTGGCTACTACTGTGCCATGCACCAACCTGGCTGAACTTTAAAAAGGTGGCACGGCCTCATCTTGGCACTACTAAGTACACAAGTCTACAAAAAACCTTGTTAAGCTCCAAAGTTAGGAACAGCAGGGACTTAGTGCTTCATTTGTTACTGACAAAATTCCCTGTTGCTCAAATTGTTATGTACTGCATAAAAACAGCAGTATTAATACATGTGAATTCCCAATAGTTTTGTTTACCATGAAATACCAAACAACTGTGAGGATTACTTTAAAATAATGGACACAAAACAGATTTTAATACCATAAAGGTAAAATTAACCTCAATTTGTTGGCCTATTGAGGCCAGTCACAGGGGTTATACAGTTGCCGTCTCTGCTAATTGGTAGTCTCTTATTTGTTTTACCAAACTGAAATTATTACTTTGTACAAGTTTTCACCAGCGAGGACACCATCAACGCCCCCCATCACTGTAAGTCCTCAACCAATCCTAGACGCATAGTATAAATCAGTGATGTACTAAGAGGACTGGAGGCTCTGAAAACAAACACATCCCCTGATCCGGACAGCATATACCCAAGAGTGCTTAAAGAATCAAGGACGGTCATTGGCAAGCCACTGGCAAAGATTTTTCACCATCAAGATAGAGGATTATCCCAGCTGATGGGCACGTTGCAAATGTAAAACCCATATTTAAAAAGGGAGATGTGGAACCAGGAAACCACAGACCCATCAGCCTCACCTTCATATGATATCAAATCATGGAATCAACAGTAATAGGGAAACTGGAGGAATATAGCAACGACATCATAGCAGACCCAGCGGATTCAGAAAAGGGCGCTCCTGCCTGACATCCAGAAGAAGTCACTGCAATGATGGACCCCAAAAGAGCCTATGACATCATAGACTTGGACTTCTAAAACGCCTTTGACAAAGTGCCACATGAACGACTAACCCTCAAGCTGCAATCCATGGCATTACAAGGTAGTACATGCAACTGGATACAAAATGAATTTAAAACACAGCAGCAAGTGTACTTGTAAGAGGGGAAACCTCTAACTGGGACAGTGTACTCAGTGGGGTGCCACAGGGCTCCATCCTTGGACATCTCGTGTTTCTTATATACATCAACTGCGTAGATCGTGGATAATTAGCAAACTCGTCATCTGCAGATGATACAAAGCTCGGGAGAGTGGCAGACATGCTTACAGCTGCCCAGGAAATCCAAAAAGATGTAGACTGCATACAGAACTGGGCAGAAACATGGCAAATGAAATTCAATGTCAACAGATGTAAAGTGCTACACGGCAGTCAAAAAAATATATAAGATCCAAATACCAAAAGGATGAGCATAGAACTAGAACAGGCACACCAAGAGAACGACCTTGGTGTGGTAATATATGCATCGCTGTCACCAACCACACAGTGTGGGGAAGCAATCAAAAAGGCAAACTAAACGCTTGAGAGTTCAGTCGGCACCGCTTTATCGGGACGCCTCGGGAGATGTAAAAATATCCTGAATAAGCGGCTGTCCCAATTAAACGAGAGGCAGTTGAGCTTAATCACACTTTTTTGTTACTTAATGAAAAGAAAAATAATGAAATCATATCACATTATGATTAAATGTTAAATACATAATTTTTTTTTATTCCTAAACAAAATGAATTGCTGTTTTTTATTTCTACATGAAATGAAAAAGAAATTATCACAAAGCAAGATGCCAACTTTCTTTGCAACAGCAGCCTGAGAAACCACAGGAGACTCCAGCTCCTTGAAGAGTTCAACGTGGTTTACACAAGTCACAGCGTAATCACGTACTCGCTGCACTGAGCTACACGAACCTGTCACTCTGAAAAAGCGATCTCTGTTCATCATTTAAAAATACTGTATCCCAGTTAAACAAAGTGAGGTCCCAATTAAACGACATAAATTGCAGTGGGAAGAACCATCTACCAGAGTTGTATCTCATTTAAGCAGAAATCTTGATTATCAGTATCCCGATTAGGCAGCGCTGACTGTATAGCCAAAAGAGTACAAATCCAAGGAGGTTATGATGAGGATGTATACTACACTGGTGATACCGCACTTAGAATGTGTCCAATTCTGGTCACCACAACACCAAAGGGACATTGTGGCCTGGAGAGTGTCCAAAAGAGCAACCAGATTAAGATCAGAACGTAAAGGACCAAGCTACAATGAAAGGATGAACGCTCTAAAGGGTGAAAGGTCTTTACAATCTTAAAAGGAGCTGGCAGAGTTAACCAAATCCATTACGTTAAGGGTAGTACAGAAACCAGGACCAGAGGACACTTTGGAAATGAAGTCGAAATTGACTTTATACAGGGGAAGGAGACGCTTCTTCACACAGAATGGTGAATGTATGGAATGGGCTACCTAGTAATGTTGTTGAGGCAGAATCACTTGTCTCCTGTAAGACCCAACTTGACACAGTTCTGAGATCAATCAGCTACTAGGAACCTGCCCAGCTTAGATGGGTCAAATTACCCCTTTCGTTCATAAACTTTATGTTCTTATGTATTGAGAAAGAAAAGCAAAAAAGTATTGATGCACATGGTCATTAGGAAGCTAGCTACGCGAGGCTGCAAAAGACAGATTAACTATCAATCAATCAATGTTTAACTTAGGCTTGTAAAATAAAAGCCATAAACTTTAGAAGTTTATTAAATAAGGAAAAAACAACGATAAGTGTTGAAATTGGTAAAAATGATTTGCTGTTTCAAGTGCCATTAGGCACAAGAAACTGTGGCTTGATATATTACCGATTCAGCACTTTGAGTTGTTTAGGCCACTTAAACATTTCTTCCTAAATGATATTTGTTCAATAACAAGATTCAATTGATTGTTAATTTGGTAATTGGATTCTGTTTTTGCTCTTTTGTGACACTTAGTTCAAATAGTTAAAAAGTTTGTCTCTCACGTTGTGGGAATGTTGTCAGCGTTCCTCACTGTTTGAGTTTGAAGTCCCACCTACACAAACAAAAGTGTCTATGTTTTAGATGTAGTACATGAAAGTGGCATTAAAAAAATAAAAATTCAAAAAACAAAGAAATGTGAACCAGGAATGGAGAGCAAAGTTACTGATGAAGACCTAAATATCATTGCCAGCAATCGGTTTTCAAGAAGTGCTCAGGCAAAATGTAAGGGAGCTGTCAGCTTGTTTGAACAATGATTAAACAAAAGCAAAAGCGATATGAAATGTTGAACTGAAATCGCAAGCCTTTTTTCTAAGGGTAATTGGATTCTGTTTTTTTTCTAAGGGTTACGTATGAAATGTGTAACACTATAATTAACTAATTGTTAAAATGATTGTTGTGTAATAAAATGGTATTGACTTTTCTGCTGAATTGTTCTGACTGTGGCTTCGTTAACGAATCCAGTGTTCTGTGGATTCGTAGCACAAACTGTGGATGCGTTAATCAACAATATATCTGCCCTGCACTCCCCTTCTCTTCAAAGCCACTCAGCCACTTTGTTAGAAGATTCATAGAATTAACCAGTCAAAACATCAAAGGATGACATCACAGAAATGTGTTAATAGTAGAAGCAGTTAATTCCACATTTCAATAGAAAACTGAATTTGTTTAAAAGACTGCTATGATATCTTCCTAATTACAAGATTTGTGACAAAGTGACTCAATCATAAACACGTAATACTTTCCATATCTACAGTCAATTGTTATTAAAACAAACTCAGATTAAACTAATTCCCTACATGGTCCTGGACAAATTTAACAGTGGCTTATTGTAAATGACTTCTTATAATACAAATTTATGTGGCACGAATTTCCTGTTTGTGCCAATTATTTTGGACCCCTCTGGGGAAAAAAAAAAAAGTGAACAAAACGAATCGCCCGTTCAAACAGCCGAGTGTAAAGGATATTGGACAATGTATTAACTTCCATCCAGATTAGCACATCTGGACTATATTTTAGTGCTGTTTTGGGACTACTGATCCATTACGAGTTGACATAGTGCTGTATCAACGCCATTTCCATGAAGCACAGAAATGAGTGACCAGCACAACAAACTTGCATTATCCTTACAGACAAAAGTGGAGGTGTTGAAAGCCGTGGATAATGCACCACCATACAAGAAAAAGAAAGATGTTGCTACAGATTTTAACATTCCTGAGAATGCTCTGTCAACCATTCTGAAAAAACGGGATACAAAAATACAGGCGTATGAACAGCAAAACCGTTTCCGACTTGCTCAATCCCCTGATGTTGAGGACGCCTTGCTTTTGTGGTTTAAAAATGCCCGTGATCAGAAAGGGACGTGCAGATTTCAAGTTACAATGCATACGTTTTAAAAGTTCACTTACAACAGTAATTTTCAATACAATGAACAGTACTTTTAAATGTACATATTTTCATTGAACTGTAATTGAAAACTGATTTCAGTGTTACTGTAACTTCAATAAAAACTGACAGTATGTATTTGGCTTAGACCCCTGATAAGAATTACTGATAAAGCATGTTTTTTGCCAGTCCCTTGAAACTCGTATTAATGAGAGTTGACTGTATATTTATTTTATTTATAGTTTCTTTATCTTTCTTTTAAATACAAAAACACACAGCTTGTAATGTTGGTTTGCATAAATGCCATTTTAATAACTGAAATGAAGACAGTATTTTGATTTGTCACCGTTTCAATCAATTAGACATCATCACTGACTGTCTGCCTTGTAAGGTACCAGCCCAGAGCTAGAGGGAGCTGTAATGTACTTGCCCCTCAAGCCTTGAACCTCTGGAGGCCAGGGTTGGATTCCAGCTTGGCACCCACAAATAAAACACCAAAAACAGTTAGCAGCCTAAAATTATCCCAAGATGAGGCTTGCTACATCCAAAACACTGATTAAATAGAGCTGTCCAAGGAAGTGCCACGTACATAGCTTTAAATGAAATGGTCTCAGTGGTTCTTGTTGCAATCTGTATTAAGGTGCTTTGACTGAGTTCAGGAGCTGTTCTTCAGTTGCCTGCCATACACATACTGCATGCTGTATTAGTACCAGCACCATCTAGACCACTGCTGTGTATTATCAGCAGAATGCACTTGTTCCCAAATTGGCAGATCACTAGATGTCTCTTCTTTGGCTGATCTAGCCTATTGTATTTTCACAGGCAGAAAATGTAGCCGTACTAGAAATGTGGTTGATCTTGCACCCTTTATATTCACGGGGTGCACAAGCATAGCTCAGTTGAATTGACTTCAGTTTATTCAAGAACCAGCAATTAATTTTTAAAACATTTTTTCATGAGAAGCATCCCAAAGCGTACAATAAATAAATACATAAATAAATCAAATCCAGTTTAAGTCAGGCTAAAAAAAAACCTGTACTTAGTACAACTTCAATAACAATTTACCATATTTAATGACTAGCGTAAATGCAATTATCACAACTGCAACTTCACTGATTCCATCATCTCTGATGTCCACGTTAATATCATAAATATCCTTGCCTTCGTCTAATCCAGATATAACAATGCTAGAATACCATTCACTGAACTGTGACTTTAATTTGGTGTTGAAGTTGTTATTTACAATTCTCCAGTACATGGTGCTGGAACAGAAACTGGTAGAATGTTAGCTTCGGTCAGTCGTTTCAGAAAGGATTCACATCTATGAGCAGCAAAAACATCAAACAATGCCAGGGCAGGATGGGGGTCTCTCAGTCCAAGTTTAATTTAATCAGGTACTGGTTATTACAGTACTGTAATACTGCACAGTTTACTACACATGTCAGTTATCAAGGCAATATTTGATGTCAGGTGAACAATCGGGCGAGCATCGGGTCACCGGGGATGAAATTACTGCTGCTTTTTACATATTGCATTGCAGTGCAGCACTATTAGTAGAATACCATTTTGGTGCTCATTCATTTAATGAATTCTTGTGCCTCGCAAAATTCACGAAAATAAAAGCCACTAATGTATCGATGGCAGGAACAGAAACAGATGACCAGCTCCTGGATTCATGTCAATACACCTTAAAACAGACTTATCAAAATCTAAACAAAAAGCACCGTCATTGAGAAATTCAACACCAAGAACGATTGCAAACATCATACAAAGTTATGGGGGCGTAAAAAAAAAAAAAAAATATATATATATATGAAAATGAAATCTGAAGCTACTTGCTGTTTAATTCAAAATTATATTCAATTAAATCACATGTAAACCCATGAGTGCTGTGCATGGGCTAGACAGAGATAAGATCAAAAAACATTTTTTAGACTCCCTGCAGAGTTCTGCATAGTTCCCTGTAACCTCCAACTGCCTCCCATTGATGAGAACTGAAAGGAAATAAAGATGTAATTTCAATTGATTTCTTATAACCATCCGCCATACAGGCAATTTAACCACCGTGGGCTGGAGCCCTAATTAATCTCCAGCCACTGGCAGGGGATTCACCTCACCAAACAAGATCCTGTGATGGTTCACATTGTTTGTTTAATCTCTGGCCACTGGCAGGGGATTCACCTCATCAAACAAGATCCTGTGATGGTTCACATTGTTTGTTTAATCTCTGGCCACTGGCAGGGGATTCACCTCATCAAACAAGATCCTGTGATGGTTCACATTGTTTGTTTAATCTCCAGCCACTGGCAGGGGATTCACCTCACCAAACAAGATCCTGTGATGGTTCACATTGTTTGTTTAATCTCCGGCCACTGGCAGGGGATTCACATCATCAAACAAGATCCTGTGATGGTTCACATTGTTTGTTTAATCTCCAGCCACTGGCAGGGGATTCACCTCACCAAACAAGATCCTGTGATGGTTCACATTGTTTGTTTAATCTCCAGCCACTGGCAGGGGATTCACCTCATCAAACAAGATCCTGTGATGGTTCACATTGTTTGTTTAACCCTTTGCGGTCCATTGTCGGACTGGGTCCGACATTGCAATTATTCCTCACAGGTCCTTTGTCGGACTGGGTCCGACATCATTATAGCAACGCAATAAACGGGTGTTTAGTCGTTTTTTCTCCGGAAAAAGCCGAGAAAACCATTCAATTGCCGAGTGGTAGCGACAGGAGCCGAGACAAGTCGGGAAAAAAAAAAAAAAAAAAAAAAAAAGGCGTATTTCATGAATAGTCATACATGGTATCAGGTATCAGATAATGGGCGTCCATAATAAACAAGCTGGCTAAGTGCGTCAGCGCACTGAGACTATCATGGACATTTGCAGAGCTTTTTTCAGATGTTATAGTAATAAAATAATGACTTTGATCGCATTATTGAGGAGTTTGGTGATAAAACGAGTGATCTGGAGATGATCGATCGGTATGTACGACTATTATTATTATTATTATTTATTTCTTACACAGCTGAACGCTATAGCAAACAAAAGGCTGGGGAGGGGCTGGAGATGCCTAGTGTGTGCTTTGTTGATATGCAGGGCCATTTAAACCCGTTTGACTGTGAAAAAAAATACTTTTAAACAGCGCGTATAAAATTAACTGCGCGTGTGAAAATTAATTATTCCTGGCGTGCCTGACGCGCGATTAATAAATGGACCGCAAAGGGTTAATCTCTAGCCACTGGCAGGGGATTCACCTCATCAAACAAGATCCTGTGATGGTTCACATTGTTTGTTTAATCTCCAGCCACTGGCAGGGGATTCACCTCACCAAACAAGATCCTGTGATGGTTCACATTGTTTGTTTAATCTCCGGCCACTGGCAGGGGATTCACATCACCAAACAAGATCCTGTGATGGTTCACATTGTTTGTTTAATCTCCAGCCACTGGCAGGGGATTCACCTCACCAAACAAGATCCTGTGATGGTTCACATTGTTTGTTTAATCTCCGGCCACTGGCAGGGGATTCACATCATCAAACAAGATCCTGTGATGGTTCACATTGTTTGTTTAATCTCCAGCCACTGGCAGGGGATTCACCTCACCAAACAAGATCCTGTGATGGTTCACATTGTTTGTTTAATCTCCGGCCACTGGCAGGGATTCACATCATCAAACAAGATCCTGTGATGGTTCACATTGTTTGTTTAATCTCCGGCCACTGGCAGGGATTCACATCATCAAACAAGATCCTGTGATGGTTCACATTGTTTGTTTAATCTCCGGCCACTGGCAGGGGATTCACCTCATCAAACAAGATCCTGTGATCACATTGTTTGTTTAATCTCCGGCCACTGGCAGGGATTCACATCATCAAACAAGATCCTGTGATGGTTCACATTGTTTGTTTAATCTACCCCAGCAGCTGTAGGAGGGAGTTCAGGAAGCCTCCACACTCTTATGTTTTCTGAAGAAGGAGAAGTGATAGATATTGTGTCTAAAGTCAACAGCCTGACAGTTTACATTTCCACTGCTTTGGGTTCCTTTTACCATTCAGTCAGAGTTGTGTAATGTCAGTCTGTCAGAAATAATGCTAAGAAACACAAAAAGATGGTACACAAAATAAAAGCGCCAAGGCCTCCTCCTTCTAATTGAATTTGTTCTTCAAGAAACATGTTGTCATTATTGCACTGCTCAGTGTTAATAAGGACTGGCACCTGGCTGGCTTAACACAGTGCAGGGATTGCTGTGAGATTCCAGAGAAAAAGAAAAAGACAAATACTTGGCTGGGTTCAAAGAACGTATTAGCTAAAGCTCATCTACAGAGAAAAATGGATCGCAACTGGGACTTTCATTTTCACGCACTATGAGCATACAGTGGTTATTATCAATGTATTAGATTTGATCATTTTCCAGGTAGATTTCATCAGGAGTTCACCAGAAACCTTGCAAAATACCCATTTCTGGCTAGCAACTACAAAAATTAGAAAACATGAAATAATTCTGTTTTTATTTATTATGTTAACACGTGCACCTCAGTATTGGTTATTCATTTGTTTATTTCATTAGGTTTCTACTATGCCATACATGTAGAACACATTGTAATTTATACATGAACAAGCTGTACACATGAAGTGTATGATGTACATGTCAGAACATTTCAATACTGTACAACAACTATAAACAGCCAATATGTTTATTTCCAAATAATAAGTAGAAAAATCAGAGGTCATATTAAATGGGTTTGATGATATTATTATGATCATTATCATTATTACTTTTGATTATAATGAGTATTATGAATACAGCTATGAGAAAAGATTAAACAATAAAATCTCTTCAGTCAAGAAAAAAGAAGGGAAAGAGAGGATGTGAATGAAGTCCATAAAATCATAAATAGTATAAATAAAGTTAATCAAAGAAAATACTTTTATAACATATACAGATATATAATTTAGCACAGCGAGTAGAACACGAGGGCATCACTGAAAGCTGAGAAAGTAAGTTTAGAACAGAAGGGAAGAAGCAATTTTTCACAGAAATGAATGGAACAGCCCACCAGGTGAAGTAGTAGGATCTAAAACACTGGAAACATTTTTAAAAGAGTAGCCTGTTCTATTAATTACGGTACATCCCCCTAGTAGAGGCGAATGGCTAACAAGAGACGAGCCTTGATGGGCCGGACGGCTTTTTCTTGTAATAGTATTAAGATTGTATGCACCTTTACAGGTTACTGTAGAAGCCTCCAGCTGGAACGGAAGCAGCAGTCTGGTTCAGACATCAACAGGGTATTCATGCTGAGTTAAGAGGTATCATGGCACAAGCAGGTTACGTTTCTGCTGCCGCTGTACAAACAGTGGCCTGTGCGTCCCTGAAGGGCTTGTTTGTCCCAATGCTTCATTGCTCTGCCAGTTGGCAACCCCAAGCCAGGAAACTGTCAATTTCAATTGAGCTTATGCGATGTAGTCCTATTAAAGAAGTCTTGCTGCTTAAGGGTCCACCTCTGTTTCCAAAGCATGGGAAAAGAGGGCTCTGCATTCCATAGATTTGAGCTGGCAACTTCCACTGACTAGAGCTTGTAGGGAGCCATCAATGAGCTTAACAAAGGCGTTCTGTGGCCACTTTCTGGCTGTCGTCCATGTCAACAGTTTGCAGAGTCAAAGGTCACACTAACTACATTTATTCCCAGCAGACCCTTGCTCTAAACACAAGCTGCAAGTAGTACAAATTTGGAATTTTTCTGTAATCCCCAGAGATATTTCTGATCCCTCCACATGTTTCTGCTCAATTAAAACAAAATCTCAACTTGCACCCTTTGAGGTAGAGAGAGAGTGGGAGGGAGAGAGGGGGAGCGAGGGAGGGGATGAGAGAGAGGGGGAGGAGGGAGTGCGAGGGAGCCTGCTATAAGCCTCTGCAGTAACAAGGTGCTGATGTACAAGTACAAGTGATTTCACAGGTTTCAGGGTTGATGACTCCCCACCCCTCTAAGCATTTCTGGTTACAGGCATCACATTCCGCGAATTGTTTTATAAATTAATTGAATACATAATGTTGATATAATGTAGTAATATTTATAAATAAACTGGTTTCAAGTCCCTATAAATAAATACATATTAAATATTGTTTCATTTATGTTTTATTAATTCAAATGTATATAGATAATTAAAATGTCAAAATGTAAGAAACTAATTTCACTTGCAAGTTAGATATGTTTAAATCTTGATTCCAAATAAAAACATTCATGCTATGTAGAGTTCAGCTACAAATACTAACAGAGACAAACTCTCCAGCTCATTTAGTCAAGTCTCTTTCATATAGACTCCACCCCACTTGGGAGCTGAGAGTTTGTACACACTATAACCGAGATGACTGTAATAAAACAGCAGCAGGGTTGCGTCGAGGAGGGTGTTAAGAGAGACAGACAGGGCATTATAGCCTTCAGACAAAACATGGAAAGTCACCGATTGAGTTTCAGCGTGGTGCAGAGATAGGATTTCCATGCAGGTATATGCCGGGGTGCAACATTCTAGTGCACATCCTTTAACTTCCCTACAGTACGAAGGATTTTGTGGTATTTTGATATACAGCTATTATGAATCCTCATAAATTGCAATTGAGAGTTACACATTTCCTATCTACAATTGCTTGCATAAATTAAATACATTGCAATAAATGTAATGTTCTTTTGTTCTTTCATGCCCCATTAATTTACTAATTCCAATACTTGAGACAGGTCTGGAACATCATAGTGATCTTAAGCAATGTGTTGTTCTTCTTGTTCATAAATGTCTCCTCTCTACTTACAGCTGGTCCTAGTAGTGCCACCAGCCAAGTTAGTCAAGAAGTTTGCCCCCAACATAGTCTTGATTAACACAGCCATTTTTCTAACATTGTTTCATATGTATATATATATATATATATATATATATATATATATATATATATATATATATATATGTTAAGGGCTAAACCTGGTGGTCTGGCGAGTCTAGTTCTGCCCGGGCCAGTCTAGTTTCGTCAAGGGCTTCTGGGCGAATCACGAAGTTACCACTTTTTTTCAGCAGTCGCCCGCGTCCAATCAGGCGAATCTAGACTGGCCCAAACTTGAAAAAGACGACGGGATGAAACCTGTTTTTTCAGCAGTTTTCACTGAATTTCGGGGCTAGCCCAAGCGAGTCTAGTTTTGTCCAGCGCTTCAACATCGATGCTGGGCCAATCTAGTTTTGCCTATGCCAATTATTTGGGAGAGTCTAGTTCTGCATTTCTACACTCTCCCCTGCCAGCTTCCAAGTGCGTGCCGGGATATCTGCCTCGCCTCCACTTCTGACAACAATGTAGCGACTGTGTGCTCGGTTTCCAGCGGCAGTTCTGGGCCAATCTAGATTCGCCTGAAAAAAAGTGTTAACTTCGGGATTCGCCAAGAAGCCCTTGACGAAACTAGATTGGCCCGGGCAAAACTAGACTCGCCAGCCCACCGGGTCTCGCCCTTAACATTATATATATATATATATATATATATATATATATATATATATATATATATATATATATATATATAAAAACATGTTTATGATCTGCAATAAATACACATCAGATGTTTAAGTTTTAATTCATGATCGTTTTATTACAGTATATTTAGTAATTTTAATTGAATAAAACATTTACTGTTTTTTTACTCTCTGGTATGCACATTGTATTTAAGACAACCTGATAAACCTGCCTTGTCCTCTGTATCCCTTCACATCCAATCACAAAAGGTTCTGTTGCGTAGGAATATGACAGCACACAGTTAAGTGGCACAGTAATCCTATAGTTTATACTACAGTTAGATTGTTAAGCATTACCAGCATGTAGTACCTGATTACACTTAACACTCAATAGCACAGTGATAAAAACCCAGCCGCTGCCTTGAAAGCACCAGACTGCTAATACCACACTACTAACACACTGTACAGTCAGACAGCGGGTAAACAGAGTAGCAGAGGCAGTGATAGCTGCATTGTTGGCATTCCTTAGCCTGCAATGTTTGCGCACAACAGGTCCTTGGAAAGAAGTCTTGCAATAAGGTTGTTCCTCGTAAATAGGATTTTAGTTCCTATGGAGCCTTATAAAAGTCTTCACTGTAAATGTGCACAGTAGTTTAGCACTTTTCCCTGTGCATTTACTATGCCAGTTTTTTTTTTTTTCATCATTATTTTTTATGCGCTGTACCATACACTGTGCTTCCCTATGCTTTACCTGTCTTTATTGCACTTTCCTATGCTTCTACTATAGGAAACGTTTATAGAGGAATTGCATTGAAGAGTGAATGCAGGTGTCTTGGTTGCTTACACAGTAGCGAGTGGGTTATTGTCCCATAGTTGCACAACACTGATACAACAGGTTACAATGAAGAGAGGAGTGGCAGATGGATATTCCTCTGGAATTGTTGTTTTTATTTTTTTGCCAAGTCTAGTTTTGCTAGTGCTTTGAAAATCAATACAAATTATTCAATGCTCATATGTTAAACTAACAATGTATAATCATGTAAAATATACCATGTCATCATTTGATATCATCTGTCATCCAAATTCGGTAATTACTGTGCAAAAACACAATATAAAAGCATTTTTACATTGATTCTTAACTCAAACATGGAAACAAATTACTGCTGTAATCTTTTAAACCCTTTTCCCCCCAACCATTCAAAAAACAAAAAAAAAATAAGATTCATTGAAGACTCTCTTTCTGATACAAATCATAAGAATCTGTTTGTCATATTTCTATGTACACTGTATATATAGTACTGCAGTCTCGCCTTTATCATGACAGTGTTCACTCCAAGTTTGTATGTAAAGTCATGTTACTGACATACTTGTGGAATGTAATGCAGTGGGGTATATGACTTTATTTAAATTGCCTCTTAATGTTAGTTTTTTTTTTGTTTTTATTGTTTTTCCAATTCTCTTACTATTTTATGATCTTCTCAATCATTCTGAGTGGTTGTGGCTTCTGTTGCTCTAATATTGAGTTATCATTGTTCTCTAAATCTGTTTGTGGTCGTCTGGAGAATCCTAAGTGCCAGGAACAGAATTCCTTGTTCCATTCAAACCGTGTAGCAATGGGAGCATTCACGTCTGGCAGCCCCACCTACTCCACATATAAATATAAGCTCAAAGCAGGTAATGCCAGGTGAAGTGGGATTTAGAGAAAAAGTAGCTGCCCAGAACCACTCAGAATTATTGCAAACACCATGGAATAGTAAATGGAAAATGCAAGTAAAGCAACGTGACTTACTCTTTACCTCCCAAGTATCTATCAACTGTCTTTTTGAGCTATACTATACTATAGTTTAACTGCTAATTACAAATTAAACAGTATTTACTTGATTTTAATATATCAACATGAAACACCTAGAGTACGTTTGCCCAACACTAGTATTTTTTCCTCCACAGTGCCACAAATACACAATTCATTCAGTACAGTACAGCATAGAATCTACAAAGACACAGGAGGAATCTATTCTCTTGTACACAATAGCGCACAACAGGACACAATCCAGCAGCAGTTCATTGTTCCTGGTTGATTCAGCTAATCAGGACGGGGCTGGATATGTTCTCACATCGGCTGTCTTGTCAGGAACAGCAGCCCCATAAACAAATAGGTTTGGAATCAAATGTTTTTGCTTTAATATGTGTTTTACTCTTGATGCCCGAACAGCTTGGAAGCAGCACATTATGATAAATAATTCACCTTTGACAGCAGACCTACATAAAGGCACTTGCCTTTGATGCATGGGTTATGTAGCCCATCACCAGAATCTGTGTGGCATATTTATCACATCTCACCACTCCCTGCTGTGTATCCTTTAGAAAGCCGCGCAAAATGTATTTTCTTTCTTCTCTGAAGAGTAGTTAAAGATGCCGCGTAACCTTTCTGAAATAATTGTCTCAAGTTTTTTTTCTTTTCTTTTCAGTGCTTCATCTTGTTTTGAACTGTGAACCACAGAGTCAAGCATAACAGTAGGGCAAACCGTGTTTCTTGTCGAAAGACATTTTCTTGTTGGAAAAGCACATTTTGTTTTTAAGATTTGGAACACTATCAACAACTTGTGCTAAAGAATGTCTACTGCAATTTTCACCACAATTAGATAAACTCCACTGCAGAGAATCCCACCCACCTGCCTGCCTGTTCCATTAGAAATACTGGGGTTTCAAAACAACAGAGACAGATAGTAATACAAACTGTGTGTGTGTGTGATCAGTTACTCTCCAAACATTGGTTACATACCAGTTTATGCAGAGCCAAGCAAACAAAATGGTACACGCTAAGATGTTATGGATTAGCTGAAGTGGTTTTAAAGAACCCCGGAGTGCAAATACTTGTTTGTTTGTTTTTAAACTCAAATTAGGGGCATTCCTTTAGTTTAGTTTAAAGTATTGTGTTAATATATATTTTTTCATATTCAAATATTGAATAGTTATACCTATACACATAAATGTGGTGCACCTGGAAAAATGTATATTTTACAGACTGAATTCGGGATCTCATATTAGTACAGCTTAACATATGTCATTAATAGAAAATACACATATACCCTTATAAAAAGACCCCTAGTAAAAGCACAGCAAAGTGTAATAAAGCACATCACTTTGAAGCCCAGAGGCAAGGTAAAGCATATTATACCATGGTAAACTATGAATAGCAGAACAATGGGAAAAACATGGGAAAACAGAAAAACTACAGTGCACATTTCTGTGGTAACATTTTCTAAGGGGGCTTTATTTTAAAATTCTTATCAAAGAATCCATTCCTAATATATTGACCCCAAAACATAGGTAGAGACCACCATATAGAGTAATACAGATCAGGTTACCAGCCATTTTGCTCATCAAGAGTCATTTGGATGCTCATTATACGTTGGGACACTTTTACTGCAGCCTCTAAACTAAGACTCCCGGTGACAGTGTGTTCACGATGGAGCACTCATGGTAATCCTTGCAATGAAAAAGCCTCTGGGTGCAGAATTGAGGACTGCACTGGGAAGTGAATTGACCCTGTAAGGGAACTGAAACGAGCTTCATATAAGACACAAACAAGCAAGATAAGCACGTCAGCCCCCATTACTTAGAGAGATCCAATTCTCTTCTCATGTAAAATATAAATAAATACGAAAATGTATGTGACAGCATACACACAAGCCTGCAGGATAGTTTGAAATATATGGTGTGTGACTGCTCGTTGTGTGTGGTCAAGGGAAGACATTTCAATAAACCGAACACCTAGGGTGTTTATTTCAGCATTGCTCCAAAGATATAAGAAAACAGTCCTTATAACAGACGCCATGTCAAAGAGTGTCATTGCCCTCAGAAGAGATGTGAAAAGGGCACTTCGCTTCCTCCAAATTGTAGTGTCTTGTTTGGGAACGGATATGAAACAGTGACCCTGACAGCTGGGTGTTGAATTGCTGACACGGTTTCTCAAGCCCACCCGTAGCCACACTCTCCTTACCTCAGGATACAAAAGCAGCTTCTGGCTCCAGAAGATAATCGGCAGAAGCCAAACCTCTGCTTGCTGTCAATGTCAGTGAGCACAAACGTGAAGTTCTGGCCGACTTGGCTGACCGTTAGGCTGAAAAGAAAGAAAAAAAACATTATTTCTTCTCACCCCCCAGACCCTGCTTGAATCACATCTTGTCCCATCCCGTCCTCCCGTCCCTCCACGCCCGAGTCAGTGAACCTGCCACACTTCCTTTTAGCTATGCTACTGCTTTTACGGAAATGAACTTTTCCAGACATACTGCCACATTGCACTGCTAGCCTCTTCATTCCTTTGTACCTCTGCATGCTTGCTTGTGTTCACGGAATAAGAAAGAAAGAAAGAAAGAAAGAAAGAAAAAGAAAAGGCATCTGATAAAATAATCAAAAACGTTAATTTAGTTAGTCATTAATAACAATTAAAATTATCTTAGGCTGTAAAAATCTATTCAGATTTTTATTCTGGTTTACCGTTTCCATACATTAATGCGTTATACAGAATCCTGCTATTTTGACAGAAACAGGGAGATGCAGCTTTTATATACCTCAGGGATTCAATCTGGATAACAATACCATTCGAGTGAGGGACATTTTCACAGTGTGTGCTCCAGATGTTTTCGGTTAAAATTACAACATTTTTGGTATACTGGTCAGTTACATGGTTCATATGACAAGCACAGGTAATTAATGCCAATTTAAATACAGAGAAAGGTGACAAATGTAATGTGTTTACTGGCTAGGAAGACCACTTAGTTCAGGTGTTAATACAAGTTTAAAACAGCAACAATTTAAATATAACTACCTGGTTCACTAGATACCACAAGCGTCTGTCTCTAAACTGCTGTCCCCCTCTTCAACTTGTCACGGTTAATACACACAGAACTGAAAGCAAACTAAGCTACCATTCAGTCGTAACAAATGCTGCTAATGACTGAACTGCACTACCGAGCAGCAGACAGGCCCTCCGGATCATGCATGTTCCATAGTTATACTCAGGAGCATTGTAGCTTGTTTTGAATGCAAAACCATGTGAAATAATGGTGGTTTTGTTTACTTTAAAAGTTGCTTCAATGTACTGGTAAAATAATGAAATGCACTGGGTTATTTCAAAAGATATTAAAAAAGCGTGCTGAAAAAAAATATAATACTTAGAAATAATTTAAAATCCTGAAAGGAGTTGACATATAGTTAACCCTACTTATTACACAAGCTCACTCACAAGAGTCAATATAGTTTTTAACATGTATTCAACAAAGAAAAGTTTTTATTTTATACAGCATCTATATTTCAATCAGGTTGAACCTTGCCTTTTTATATTTCTTATTCTGAACTATAAACTAAATCCATTTATCAGATATAGTATTAGTCTAAAACATTCAGTAAAATCAGATCTTTAAGTAGCACAAGTCATGAATTCTCATGCAATTGCATTGTTAAAACAGGCTATTTAACAGCTGCTCATGCACTGAATGGTAACTTCTTATTAGATGGAAATGGCCTTGCTGGATAGTGGCGACCATCAGCCATCCATCAACTGAAACTGGCTTGCAACAGGGAAATGCACCCTTTATACATTATAGCATCCAGGTCATTGATTGGTATATCAAATGAAACATACCTGAAGGACATCCCAACATACACAATGCTGTGTTCTATATTGCACAGGCGTGTGTCCTAAACTCATGATATGAATCACTGTAATTTAGGCAGGAACATGCACTGTAGGCCGTAGCCAGAGGCAGCTTATCTCCAGCACTGATGTTGGAAACAATGTTTATAATATCACAGAAATAAATCTCTGTGGAGACCTCAAAGTGTGTGCTTTGCTGGTATAAACAAAAAATTATGTTTGTGTTTCAAACTAGTAATGCTTGTGGGTGCTCCCTAGTTTTCCTTCGGAAGATAAGCAAAAAGGGCTTTTTATATATATTTTCTCATCTCTGCCTCCTAGCAGCTAAACAGTTACACCCCCCTGGACTTGAGCACTTGTGCTTTCGACTAAAATAAACTGCTGATTTGTTTATCACCTAGAGAGGGCGCTAGCATTCAGCATCTGTATCAGTTACTGTGGAAGTTTGAATGCAGAGGTGAGTCAGATCCTTCATGTAGTAATTAGCTGTCTGGCAAACTTAAACAAAATGAACTGTTAACTATAAAAGAGTGTTTGCGTGATGCATTACCAGAACCAATACAACTAAACAAAGAAGAGTCTACTGGACTGTTTTACTTGCAATTAATGTTTGTTATTGTAGCAACAAATACAAGCAAGCAGGATTCAATCCTTTACATTTCCACTCATGTTACACTAAATCTTCAAAAGCACTCTTGGGCTGCTCTAGTACAGTAATGAGCTGATTTACATCTCTTTCTCAGGTACATCAAGGCCTTTAATGCAAAGAAATAAGCTATGGTATCATTATAACACCGCATCAAACTGAGATTGCAAAAGCACAAGATAAATTACCTGCTTAATGGGTCATATTTTTAACCGTTTCTGTTTTTCCTTTGTTTTGGGGTTTTTAAATATACTGAACATAGTGCATCATACTGTACTTTCCAGACACAAATAGAACACAAAAGATAATGAAATTAGACACAAAGCATGCTGCTGTTTCCTTGAATTTATTGAATTCATTATTTGTTAATGCTAATCCAAATTAGGACCTTGTTCAGAGCAGTTCACTGGTCGTAATCGGTACCATTCTAAAAATGTCTCGTCTTCTAGTCTTTGTTTAATGTTTTTCATAATAAGTAATCGTAATTTCAATACAAAATATAGAGACCGTTTGAAATGTTTTACTTATTTAGCACAGAATTATGATATTACAGTTTGGCAGCTATCAGCATGCATTTCATTATGATGGGTACATTCAGAAGTTTGCCAATAACCTGGTAAAATAAACACTAAAACACAGATGAAAGGCTGAACAGGAAATAGGCCTGTTTTACTGTGTGGAACTCCACATATTGTACAATACACAGAGTAATCATTCATCACAAACATCAGTAAAGCACGTTGGGGAAATTCACCAAGATATTGTATTCACAGTTTTATAGCACCATTTCTTTCCTGAAAAAATAAAACGCATCATGAAAACATGAAATAATTTAAGCATTTAATGTAAGACTTCTCTGGCATTCTTGAGTTGTTTATTTCTACTTGTGGTACATTAACAATTGTTTGCAGTAGAAGTTCAATATGCAGTTTTTGTATTGTGTACGGTGCTACTACTTATGTCAGAAGACTTCAACACTGCACAACAACTTTAGACATCACCTTAGATGTAACCTGTCCCAACTGTGTTTTAACTGACATTAACCACAGTTCTAATCACCTTGATAACAACAACGCAATATTATCAGAAGCTCTTGTGCTCTACCATTATATGTAGGATAATGTGGAGATAATAGCAAGCCTGTCATTGAACAGGGTGGAATAGGATTCTTTTGCTGTTTCCAATACTGTAATACTGCATTTCTAATGGGGAGGAGGCATCATCAGACTCTAAACAGAACAGCACTCTCAATAAAGTAGTAGCTATATTTTTTCAACTGTTTCTTCAACAGTATTTGTAAAATAAATCTTTCCATTTACATGACATTTAAATGGATGTAAAGGAATTTAAATGCATACGTAGATCCTAGTCTAACCAGATAAAAACCAGACTTCACACATACAAATCAAAAGCACACAATAAAAACACAATAGTATTGCATAGAATGGTAAACGATCCCACAATGTGACATGACTTGCAGTATTACAACAGAAGACAACAGAAACAGAGACGAAAGCCCTAATACAAATCTCAATGAATATTTTCACTATCAGTGAATCACATAGCCACCACTGTTCAAACTGTTCTGTCTTGTTACTTTAAAGGCCAGGAAGCTTCATTTTCTTCAGTTACTTACCTTTTTTTCTGCAATGGCTTTTATTGCAATTACTTGAACATTGTGTTAAAATGCTTTGACTGAGTTCAGGAGCTGCTCTTCATTTCTAGTTGCCTGCCATAGACACGTGTAAGATTATGTTTGTAAAACAGTGCAGTGCCAGCAAAACAAAAGGAAACTTCATCCAAGTGCAAATTACAAGATGGGTCTTACTGTTATAAAGACATTTGGGATAATCTAGCCTCCGTTACACATATCTATGACAGGCAACCAGAACTGAAGAAACACTAAACACTAAACACTGGTGAAAGCACTGATACACCGTAACATAATAGTACACACAGTATTTGAGTAACTGCGATTTGAACAACTCTGAATGACCTCAAACATCATAAAACCATAAGGGGACAGTAAAAAAAAAAAAATAAAGAAGAAAATGAAATAGGAAAACGCAGGTTGAGATGTACAGTATAATAACCTTGCAGACGCAGGTTGAGATGTACAGTATAATAACCTTGCAGACGCAGGTTGAGATGTACAGTATAATAACCTTGCAGACGCAGGTTGAGATGTACAGTATAATAACCTTGCAGACGCAGGTTGAGATGTACAGTATAATAACCTTGCAGACGCAGGTTGAGATGTACAGTATAATAACCTTGCAGACGCAGGTTGAGATGTACAGTATAATAACCTTGCAGACGCAGGTTGAGATGTACACTATATTAATGACAATACATGTACTATTGGCATGTGTGGTCTTATTCTCACAACACAAAAAGGACTACACAATATAAAAAGATTTCGGTAGCAGACAAACTTGAACTAAGAGTTTTATACTATATGTTAAAATAAAATTGCTTAATTTCTACATCAAACTGCAAAACGTCAAACTGCAAAATATCACAAATACATTCATAATATGTGAGGCACTTCCAACTGAATACAAAACACACTCGATCTGTAGCGTAGTAAACAGTGATTTTATTTTTTATTCTGGATTTTTTTTTTATGTATTATTGTGTAAAATATATGAAGGTTTCATTTACTACTTATCAACACAATAACTGAGATTATTCAACACATTTAATCGTCATTCACTATCTACAGGACTGTCTGACATTTTCTTGCAAGTATTTTGTTGATGTTTGAAAGATCAATTCACACGGAAATAAGCTCTCCAGGTCCCTTCACAGTTAATGAAACAAAGCTGTAAAAAGCACATGGAGTATACCTGAGGACAGAACAAGGCTCCACATTCTGAAGAGGGCCTACAGCTGTTAGAAAAAAAAAAAAAAAGAATTGCCTTTCATCTAAGACTGACTGGGACATCACGTTCAGTTTTAATTTCCTGAGATCCCTAAACAAACAGTACTTTATTTTTCTGTTCTACAACATAACATGTAAACAATTTTTACAATACTTTTAATGGGGCTACCAAACACCGTATTTTCAAAAATGTACTTCTCTTTTGTCACATTCTTATTTTTTCCTATGTAGGCCCACTTGAGAAAATGTGGCCACTTTTCCTAATTGGCATCCATTTTTAATGTGAGCGCCATCTATGAACAACTTCAGACTTCAATGTGCTGTTAAGCATTATGAGATGTGATGCATATTACAAAGATGATATTGGTGCTCAAATTCAGAAATGGATGCAAAGTCCATTACCTTACAATTAGAAGAATTGCACAAGTGGGCCTACAAACACTTGGGCAAAGTAAGAATCTGGAAATAGAGAAGTTCATTTCTGCAAATATAATCCATTTGATAGTTTCATTAAAGGTGAAACAACTTCCAGAGTACATTTTTCATTTTTGCCCGTCACTTGAAAGCAGAATTCCCATCTTGTCCCTTTACTAACATTCGTTGGGGTTATTACTTAGGAGGGCACCTATATACAATATATATATATTGGCCAGCTACCACTTTCTATATGGAGGACTGTGACATGCGCTCAGTGTTTCATTAACACACAGAAAATAAAAAGGTTGAACAAAACAGAAGACAGGACACGGCACTTTACGCCAAAATAAATAGACAAACAAAACGGACTAACACTTAAACAAATGATGGACTAACAGACAAACAAACACGGTGAGTAAAAATAAACAAACAAGTATTGTGCTGGTCCTACCAGCATGCAATAGCAATTGTTACTCTTTTATATTTCTCCTCCTCTCTCTCCCGTTCACTACTCACCGAACACCCAACCCCGAGTGAGCAAAACGTGCATCTATATATATATACTGTTGTGCCGGGATTCAATTACTAATTAATTATTCACTTGAATCCCAGCACGTGAACTAATTCTGTGCAACCCCATGCTCACATATTAAATACTTTAAATGCACGTGCAGTGATGTGCAATCCTTGAGCTTAAATACAATTATACATTTTAAATAACTTGTGCTGCACACACCCATTTATATCCCGTGCAGCCACATCTATACACCAACATTAACACACCACACGCAACATACAACACAAAAATGCACACAGGGGCATATGTAGATCTCCCTCTAGCAGGACAATGTTTCTTTAAATATTGTGAAATAGCAGACATTTACATATGTCAAAGTACTGATGCAAATAGAGTTAAATGAACAGATTGGTTTATTGTTGGGACAAACTCACCCTACACTATGTATAGATACACACTTTTTACTGTAAATGAATCTTTTGAATCCACTGTAGCTCTTATTAACACAAGCAGTATTATCACTGAACTCCCCTTTCTTATTTAGAAAATTTGCTGTTTATAGTTTTATTTGAGATAGGCAGATATTTTAAGTAGAACTGTGTAGGTGAAAAGCTGGGGCTGCTTTCTGTTACTCTGTTTCCTCGAGATTTATCTGCATCATTATATCTGAAACATTTGCATATCCCAGATTTAAAAATAAACTAATAACCAACGCACAATATGAGTACTAGTGCTGATTATAAGAGGTAAGGGAATAGATTGTAAAGCACTGGTTAGCACTCCTTCAAGTAGGAATACCATTTGTTTTCTACAACAATAGCTTCTTTTCATAGACACAGGGACTTAGCTTGTCAGCTACTCAGCTTTCTCTTTATCTATTCGACACAGTGCCTGCGAGGTGGTTGTGAAAATGTCTTCAGAAATTCCTGCTGTATTGCATTGTGTTTCTATCACTGCTATATGCCAATTGCACAGACAAGGTATAGAGGCACTCCAGGATGCATTTGAGTACGCTCCAGGGAAACCAAACCAGTTCTTTAGATTAGTGATTTGTTTGGAATATTGGTCACAATCTGTACCATATTCAAAATGCCTTTTTTGTAAATTTTCTAAACATATATTTAAATCAAAACCAGTAATAAGACCTGACACAGAGGGCATTACCAGGCATTATGGACCGTTTAGGTACCGTATCCAAATGGTCCATAATGCCTGTTGATGCCTTATTGCTTTTACACTTCAATGTTACAACATAATTCAATTATCATTTTTATTTATTTTAACTATTTATTGTATAGCAATGTTGCATATGAACTTCTCTATACAATGTGTACAAAACAGCATTTTTAAAACACAGTTTTGCCATTGTATTACTGATTACATTTTTTCTTAATGGCCTGCAAGTATATCAGATATTTGTTTCACTCACATTGGCTGGACCTGGTCTGCTTCGTGGATAAAGATAAAAAGCTGTCGGATTCTTCAGACATTTCATTCTATTTTTCTCCAGTGACTTGATGGGGCCCTCATACATTTAATAACCAGATTTTGATATAAAAAACATGCCCCTTTTAAAAGGACTCCTACGCATTGCATTGCAGTACAGAGGCACTGGGGCAGCTGCTCAGTTGGTGCCTTCCTCTTTCGACAGGCGGTTTACAGTGAGAGATGGTGTTTTTAGAGGCACATGTTGAACCACCAAGTCAGCGATTCGCTATTTTAACAAAACAATGCAGCACAAGTTCACTTGATTTGAATTGTGATGTTATTTTAACATAATAATTGACATATTTTTTTACTCAAAGTTAGTTTGCGTACACAGTATTTGTCAGTTTGTCTGTACTGCTTGTACAGCGTCAGTAGACATCTCCGAGACCCTTGTAGCATTTTCATTTATTCATTCTTCAACTGACATGTTATTAAAAAGGGTTTCGCTTCCTTTAAAACAACATTCTGTTACAAATAAAACTGGCGGAGCGATATTGTTTGATTTGTTTTTGTGATGCGGTTACACACATTCGAAGAGCATATACTAGGGAGTATTTAATGTGTACAGCTGCTGTCAGTGCTTTTTATTAGGATAGAAAGGTTACAAAACAGGGATCGGATTAGCGAGAATTTAAAGTTTTGTACACTTACAAAAAAATGTGTTTGTTTTTTCCTTCTTAAGAAAAAGACTATGCATAGAAACAGAAAATGCATAGTGAATCTGTTCCTTTGTTTAGCAGTATGTAATGAAAACATAGGAGGGGGGTAATTTCATCACAATACAAATAACCATTTAAACCCCTTTAACATTTGAAACATCCATTCCCTGTTGAGACACAATGGCATGGTACATCACATCGCTCTTTGTCATGCCATGGCTTTTAAGCTACAGCTTTCGCCAGCAATGTCCAAAGACAGTCGTGTTTTTGTAGTACAATGTTCCATTTATCCTAGTTTATTCCTTGTAGATTTAACTTTAAAAACACTGAACACATGAATATATATATATATATATATATATATATATATATATATATATATATATATATATATATATATATATATATAGTAGTTTCAGACTATTTACTTCAAGTACAAGAAAACAACTGCATACAAACTGCACAGGTACAAATGACTCGGGTAACATTTTTGGTGGCATATTTTAATGTAAAAGACCACAGTAGAATAAGAATTGTATTATAATATCATTTTCGAAATGACAAATTATGTAAATGACAGGCTAAAAAGAAGAGAATGTGCACCAAAACCCCAAAAACTAATAAGAATTAAAAATGAAAACATACATTAATATTTAAAATGTTACGAAACAAAGGCACTGGGTGTGAATCTTCTCTCTATAAATGATATCAATATCTATGAAGCGTAATTCAAACTAGACATTGGCTATTTTGTTAAGGGCATTGGTACCTATAATGCAGAACGATATCAGGTATGTATCAATGCTTTCTGAATTAGGACAGGGGTTTAAACATTTAATAAGAGTGTAGTCAGAAAGTGTGTCATTGAATTCATTAAGTTTCTTTCAGTTGTTCAAAATGTAGGGCTACTGGGTTTTACAGTTCTAGGTGGCTTTGAAGCTCTGTCAATATGAAGTCTGAGATTAAATCTACAATCAAAAGAAGTAAGCATGAAAATAGCTCTCGTAATGCAGGTACAGAGTGTAGAGTCTAGGGAGACCCTCCTACCTTACACTTCATCATCGCAACATTATAATACTATTGTAGCTGCATTTGCTAAATGTTGTTTTTCTTCAACCCCCAAAATCCCCATTAGGTTTAGCTGTAAATGATTGCTCTGTCCTGATTAGCTGTGAATTGTGGGGGTCATTATCTTCTAAAGGCTTTTAAATATACAGTCCATGTTCTCCTGAGTGTCATCCTTCATTTTAAACTCGGCCTATGTCTCAAGCTGCTTTATATATTACAATAAGTCATCTTTGTGGATTACTACATTACAGGGTTTTGTTGAAAAGTCCAAGATGCAATTACCAACCAGACAGGTAATAATCAGCAATAACCAATGCATTGAGAACACTTTACTGATCAAAAGCGAGAAGTGAATACATTCGTCTTCACAAAAGTCTCCAAATACAGCTGAAAACATGCCTGTGCTGGTAATGTAGTACTGCAGCCATGAAAACATGCCTGTGCTGGTAATGTAGTACTGCATACATGAAAACATGCCTGTGCTGGTAATGTAGTACTGCAAACATGAAAACATGCCTGTGCTGGTAATGTAGTACTGCATCCATGAAAACATGCCTGCGCTGGTAATGTAGTACTGCATACATGAAAACATGCCTGTGCTGGTAATGTAGTACTGCAAACATGAAAACATGCCTGTGCTGGTAATGTAGTACTGCAAACATGAAAACATGCCTGTGCTGGTAATGTAGTACTGCAAACATGAAAACATGCCTGTGCTGGTAATGTAGTACTGCATATGTGAGGCTCCCAATAGGGCACAGGACAACGAACCGATCAACGAATGATTAATTGAGAATTAAAAAAATAAAAGCCATGACGACCAATAATCAATTAATTTTCTTTTTTTTTTTTTTTTTTTTAAACAATTATTTTTATTCATTTTCAAATTGAATAAAATTCTGGAATGTCCAATTACTATTCAACCTGGCTCACTGCTGCAACCCCCGAATTAACTCGGGAGAGACGAAGACGAGCACTCGCGTCCTCCGGATGGACTGCCTTTACCGGATGCGCCACCAAGGAGCCCAATAATCGATTGATTAAATGCTGCATGATGTCATTTAAAATAGCAATAACATTTTCAACAATAGCATGTTAACAGATTTCAAAGATGTAATATGTCTCAATATCAAGTATAACTATTGGTAAGGTTTGCAGTACAAATTCAGGTCTAAATTTGGTATTAGTCTATAGAAAAATACTTCAAAGTTTAAGCATTTGTTTCTTTAGTTTTACTCATATAGCCCTGATGCTAAGCTTTACATTTTTTACAATGTCTAACAGGATTATATATATATATATATATATATATATATATATATATATATATATATATATATATATATATATATTTTAAATACATCTGGCTTTTAAAAAGGCCCAGAAAGGGGATAGCGCAACTTTACCCTCCACTCGGGTGCTTTAAATCTGTGTTAAAGAGACAGAACATTGTATATGGCTTTGTGACAGAAACCATTATAAAAGTTTGAAAGGATAACCGTACCTGTCCGCACAGAAGGGGAAGCAAAACCTGGTCAAAGTCTGTAGCACTTCCTGTGGAAAGAAAAGGGAGATCATTTATATATCTAACAGGGCTAATAAATCTCAGTATTAACTGGAACCGCACCATATAACAGACATGCCCTGAAGAAATGAGACAGATGAAGGAGAAGGAGAAGAAAAGGGCTTTATCAATTAGAGTTGGGCCCAGAAAAAAAAAAAGAACGAGAAAAAGACTGCCTTGAGCAGTCAATCACTTGAAATAATACATGAGATCAAACTTCATTAAATATGAAAAAATAATCAAGATTTGCACATGGTTGAGCTGCTGGGGCTCTATGGGAGGAGGGGGGAAGTAGGGCCGTGCAGTGTTAACAACCCTCCAGGGACACTCTCCAGCCTGACCATATGGATATCGGTGAATAACACCAACCCACAGGAGTCCAGGGCTGGCAGGACCACGGTGACTGCCAGGGTTTCAGCTGTTACCAGGGAACCCAGGGGGCTGAAGGATTAGGGAATAGGGACAGAGAGAAACAGGGACACCAACTAACCCCAACGTAGAACAAAAGCTTGAAGGCTTTATAAACAATTTCTACTTAAAATAAAGGTTCTAGTAAATTGGGGTTTCATTTGCTCTAGTGCAAATGTTATTCAATAAAAGACATTGTATATAAAATATTATATATAACCGCTATTATACAGTATGCAAATAAAATATATATACGACAATTATGTGTTGGTTAAAGGGCTAACAGCATAATAACTTGTTTGTCCATTAACAGTAATAAAATACATACTGTAAGACTCGATATTTTAAAAACAGCAGGACACTAAATGTAATCAATTCATTTATTTGAGACTTCAACCCTAAACTCCTGGTTAAATAAAAGAAATACACAATAAAGGTTTTGGGTTGTATATAAATGTGCACAGTGTTTGCCTTGTAACCTGTTTGTCCTGGGACCTCAGTGAAAATCTAGGAGTTCCCTGTGTAAGTAAATAAATTAATTAGATATTAATGACTTTCATCCACTCTTCCTGTTGAAAGGATGGACCCCAGAGGTAGAAGATTAGCTGTATTAAAGGGATCAAGTCCTAAGCACCACCTGCTCCATTTTAGCAACACTTTAAAAAAAATGCTGTTTTTTTTTTTTTTTTTTTTTTTTAAATGGTTTGGGGGGAAAAAAGAGGGTTTAAAATTGGTAAGAAACTGCATATGAGTGTCAATATAACTATGTATCAAATGCATGTATTAAGTCAGCACCTGCAGCTGCAGCAGCCCACTGTTAGGAGCTGTCTATCACGTCTGCTGGCTGCATTATCTGTGTGGTGTCTGCTGTTCTCAAAGCCCCCGAGTTTCAGGCTGGGTGACGAGCAGCTAATTAATTTTCTGTACCCCACAGACGCAGCTTCAAGCTGAGGCAGGATTGCCTTAAGCAAATCTGAACTTGTGTGCTAAATTAAAGATCAGTTTACATGTGTAGCACTTCCATGACCAATAATAATGAATTATCAATGCTAACTGAATTGATGCTTTTCACTTCATTTATTTTTAAACAGGTTCCACAGTATGAGAAGCAAGACCCCTCAATCTAATCACTTCCTCGATGGAGCACAATGGGTTTGGACTGCATCGAGCCACTGTTTCTGTTGTTGTGTGAAATGTATCCGCATGCATTGCACTGTGTTTAAGAGGACGCATGTACCTAACACAATGAATGAAAAGTATATCTATCAAATCATAGCTAGGGTAGTTTTTCTTAAGCTTTTGCTGCATACATCTGCCCCCAAAAGAGGCACCACTCTCCCACTGTAAATTCATTCAGAATGAAATAAAAGGATTTAGCCTGCCAAACCGATCCCCAAACCTCCCTAGTCACACTTTTATAGAGGTTTCAAATGAAACAAGTGTCTCAATTTGCTTTTAAAATCCAAGTGATGCGCCGAATCGTCTATATTCCTCAGTGTGCAGTGGGAGTATTGTGTTCTGTTCTTTTTAAGACTGTTAATAACATGCTATATAAAAAAGACTTCATCTGGGTTTTGCACCTAGCCTATAATGGTACACATGTTTTAAACTACTTATCTCGTGAAGTAGAAAGTCAAAAGGACAATCCATGGATTTTATCAGTATCTGATCTTAACCCTTTCAATACTGCGGTTGCCTTTTAAATACATAAGGCCAGATGTATCCAGGTCTTTACATCATTGTTAGTGATAGAAAAAATGGAAATGTCACATAGAAAGAACCAATGTCAGCACACCTTTGAGTACTTAAACTAACATGCTGTGTTGGTCCATTACTTGTTTAGTAGGATTAACAGCATTATTTTACTTTGGTGTAAAGGGCTTGAAGACATCGCGCCAACAGTTCTTCAATCAAACACTGGGGTCTAAATACCCTTTAACAGCCTCCAGCTGGAGTGATTTCTAAACCCACTTAATATCATCACTACAAACAATAAATCAGGTTTCAGCATTATAGGGTGGCAGTATCAGGATACGCCACTGTATGTGTAATTCAAATAGAAGCAGAAGCCACACTGACTATGCCCTGAAGCAGCTTTTTAAACTGAGGAATGAGTCACAAATCATATCACTGCACACAGAAGCAACAAGCCTGAATTCTGGAATGCTTTTTGCTTTGTGTCCAGGTGCTCATTTTCAATGTGTAATAAAACTATAATTGTATTATAAATTAAAAAATAAAAATAAAAAATAAACATTTAGATCAGTTTATAATGATTTGAGGTGATTTTTCAGTCAAAAATGAAATAAAGCTGGACTTTTAGACAGTTGTCGAGGCAACTGCAGTGTAGAGCATCAAACATTTATATTAACAAAGCATTCTTTAAATAAGTTATGAGGCAATACTTGGTGAATAGAACTCTATCACATAGATCACTTTTGCATCCATGTCTTCACCTAGACAATGTGGGGAAGCTATAAAAATTTACAACAAGATGCTCGGATATATTGTGAAAAGTGTTGAATTTAAATCAAGGGAAGTAATGTTAAAACTTTACAATGCATTAGTAAGACCTCATCTAGAATATTGTGTTAAGTTCTGGTCACCTTGTTACAAAAAGGATATTGCTGCTCTAGAAAGAGTGCAAAGAAGAGCAACCAGAATTATCCCGGGTTTAAAAGGCATGTTGTATGCAGACAGGCTAAAATAATTTAATCTGTTCAGTCTTGAACTAAGAAGACAACGCGGCGATCTGATTCAAGCATTCAAAATTCTAAAAGGTATTGACAATGTCGACCCAAGGGACTTTTTCGACCATGGGTCACAAATGGAGATTAGATAAAGGGGCATTCAGAACAGAAAATAGGAGGCACTTTTTTTACACAGAGAATTGTGAGGGTCTGGAACCAACTCCCCAGTAATGTTGTTGAAGCTGACACCCTGGGATCCTTCAAGAAGCTGCTTGATGAGATTCTGGGATCAATAAGCTACTAACAACCAAACGAGCAAGATGGGCCGAATGGCCTCCTCTCGTTTGTAAACGTTCTTATGTTCTTATGTTATGATGTTTGGTTTTTAGAAGCATCATTCACACAATTCCTGAACAACATGGCAGCTTTTTGCCTTTTCAACTGTATCATTAATTCCTTTCTGTGAGAAAATATATAATTTCCACTCCGGCTATGACTATGGCACTCAGGAACCCCAGCACTGTGTGTAATCATGAGATACACAGCAGAATGAAAGGTATTTTAATAGGATTTCATGTAGAGGGCAGCCACGGTATTCTTGTGCTATCATAGACGGCCTTATCACAAAGAGGCTCGTCATTAAGGGATGGGAATAGCATTAGCCCATTATGTGAGCAACAGCTGAAGATTTAGGTAGGTGTGTATCGCACGGAACCAGCTGAAAATAAAAACCGAGGCATCGGGCCTATAAAAAGAAACAATAAACAGTTGTACTTACCCCCCCCCCCCCCCCCCCAATCACACCACATTTTACAGACGATTAAGAGGCACTGGGTGCTTTTTAATTGAACCAGGGGTCTTTTAAGGGCTGTGACAACTTACTTGATATACCTTCACCCCGCCTGTAATGAGCTGACAGCTCATCTATAGAAGAAAGTCACTACAGCTAAAGTGCAGGGCATGAACCTCAATCCACTGGAGACGAGGCCCAGCCGTGTCACCGCTAGCTCCAGGACACGCACCACCTGGTACCAGGCCCCTGAGCTCCCAGCTCCTCTCATCAAACACCACTGACATTATGCACCTTGCACAGGCTGTCTATAATCCTCTCTGATCAATAGTCCCAACACTGAATGTATTGATGGTTACGCACAGCTCATTGATTACACTGGACTACCGTGGCAAAGTTTTTTAAAATAATTGGGCCCAGGAACCAGACAAATGACAAATGCTTTGAAATTACAAACTTGTTTTTCTTGCACCGGGGGAAAGATGCAGTCCCTTAATGGAAACTTGAGAGACAAAGCTCAAAGACTACTCTTTAAACAATCATAGAACGTTTTCTTATTATTGTTAGGTAACAGATTATTACATTGGTCCACATCGCAATAGTGCTGGAATAAATATGGTATGTTATAATGTTCTTCAAAAATGAAAAACAACAATATTCTTTAATTCTGGACTAGCTGGAAAAAAATGTGTTCCATATCAGAGCTTAAAAAAAATCCCACGAGTTAAATAAACCTGGTAATCATCAAATTACCTTTTAAACAGAGAGAAACACTCTTATTATTTAATTTAGCAGATGCTTTCATCCAAAGTGACTTACAGAAATTAAAAAAATATAAAAGTTACAGGTAATACAAAATGCACAACATACTGTATGTACAATATATCCAAAATAAATATAAATAAAGGAAAAAATACAAAAATATATATAAATAGGAATTTACAAATCAAGGTTGAATAAGTGGGTTTTAATAAGACAGTGGAAAGCAGTTAAAGACTGAACAATCCTGGTTCCACCACAGAGGGACGAGGGAAGAGAAGGAGCGAGCATGGGAGGAAGAAGAGTGAAGAGAAGGCAGAACAAGTCAACCTGTAGAGGATGAGCGGAGAGGCAATATAAGGAGACATGAGGGACTGGAGCTAGGAAAGGGCAGTATGATGAATAGAGCGATAGGCAAGAGCAAGGGTCTTAAATTGGATTTGAGCAGAGATATTTATCCAGTGGAGAGTGAGAAGCAGAGGGGTAGCGTGAGAGTAGTGGGGTTGGGAGAAAACAAGACGAGCAGCAGAATTTTGAACAAGTTCAAGAGGACGAATAGACGAAGCAGAGAGACCAGCGAGGTACGGTACAGGCTCTTATTTATTTCATTTATGCCTTGGTTTCCTCTGTGTGATACCTCTTACCAACGAATACATTTCAAGCAGTTTTTGAACATTCCTAATATCATGAATATGTGTCCTAGCAATTCCAGGATAGCTTGCAGTCTCTGGTGGGAGATGCTCAGGTTGCTTGCAGAGCTGTGAGGGGAAGCTCTGATGGCTTTGCTTCTAGTTTATCTACTGCTTTGCCTACTATTAGACACTAAAATCACAGACAACAACTGTATACATCAGGAAATAAGTCTGAAGGAAGTGGCAATGGAAATCTATGCATTTGTTGAATTGCTTCACTAAGCCAGGTACACATGTCATGTCTGGATACAACAAAACTGACAATCCAAAGACTATAATACAATGGAATGTTAAGTGCCCATTAATCTGAATAGCCATTAACTCATTATTGTGTTGGGTTACTTTGAACATTCATTACTTAAACATGAATTACAATAAATTCAGAAAAGGAGTAATTTTCAAAGAAATGCTGCCATAAGGGACACGAAAAAAGGTGAGAAAATAACAACAAACCTGGCAATAGCAGGGGTTGCCCTTAAACGTTATGAAAAATAAAATCCCCAAAACAACATATAGCAACCTGACCAACAGAAAAGAAGTATAAAAACATAGAACTGTCTACAGAAAATCTGTTATTGTATTTTCCAATGGTGGCAACAGCAGCCAGATGGGCATCTCCCTCTTCTTATCAGTCAAAAATCCTTTTATGCAGAATCTCAAATCTTTGAACCTTTTTCTTCACTTAATCTAATTGCAGCCGAGTTCCTCCACATTCCCACCCCAAGGCCACAGCTTCCCTGCCACCAGTCCTTCAAGTATGACAGGGATGCTCCACACAGGGGATAGGGCTCCCAGAAGCCCCCTTCTTTTTACAGCACACAGAGAAACAGCAGATAATGGGCCCATGCTGAATTGTTTGCACTGCACCACTCCCACGGGGACTCCCAGCATCGCTGCTGTAATAGAAACTGTGTCAGTTCAGCAGCTCTGACTGTTACTGCATTCACAAGCTAAACTGCTGATGAAATAAAGAAACCAAGCTGGAACATGGCTGGATAACACATAGTTATTTCTCTTTAAAAAATGGTATATAAAAAAAAGATATATGCGCATAAAGAAAGAAAAATGAACATCATATACACTTATTTGTTGTCACAACATGAAATGTGATATATGCCTGTGCACATCACTTGGTAAATGCTCAGTTCAAAATAACTGGAAAAAACAACTGTGGAATATATATATTATATATATATATATATATATATATATATATATATATATAAAAACACAGCAGCATAAAATTGGTTGAATGACGGGTCATGCTATTTGAAGAAATGGATTTATTTTACATATCATTCAAGCATTCAACTGTTAAAGATAAACGGATAGCCCATGATATTCTGAACTGACGCAACACAAATACACATTTGTTTGAGATGTCTTCATGCTACTTAAATGCAGTTACTGTATCAAATTGAATCCCCAACCCTGTATCTGGCTGTATCTTTTTCTCCCGATATCTTAGTCTGAATATCCACTTCATCAACATTCATCCATGTGCCAGTTTTTAAGGCTGAAACAAGAAGAATTTTAATCTAATACTTTCAAAGCTCAGAGTTCAATTTATGCAAATCTGAAGAGAATTACAAAAAAAAAAAAAATTGAAAGAGAGGCAAACATATATTTAGCTTTTTGAAATGCAGGAGTGAATTAAAAATGGGAACAGGCCGAAGTAAAGGGCAGCTTAGCCACTGGCCCAGTGCATAAATATTCACGAGGAGGATAACAGGACTCATGTAGGGTCGGCTCAGGTTTCGCCAACGTCCACATAGAATTGGCAAGAACAAACCTAACAAGAAGTACAGCAGATGTCAGACAATGCGGCAATCACAGTTTCCTCACTCATTTTGCTGTACTTAAGGCTCTTTTATTCAGCCCAATATGGCTGGGTCCTTCAATGCTTTGCCTATAGACTTCGCATTGTAGCCATGGATCTATATAACCAGGCCTCTGTCAGCTTTGCGCGAAGTTGCTAATGAAAAGGCATTATGCAAATCCCCCTCTTTCTCTCTTTCAATGCGTAAGCAGAAAGACTCCAATGTGCGCTCACTAGTATTGGATACTCCTGCCTTCACTGCTAGCTGGATTGCTTTGCCTTAGGGCCCTGCTGCTTGTTTTGACAGTGGATCCCCCTAGATAGTTGGGATTAGTCAAGCTTGTTTAGATAAACTAGAAGAACCAAGGACTTCTCTGGGTACAGCACTCGCTGGAGCTCCTGAGCTTCCAGATGCCTCCTTCTTTCATCCTCAACACAACAGCAGTTTGCCTGGTATCTGTCTCAGCCATGGGCTATGTCACTAGAATGACATTCAGGTGGCTGAATAGTGTAATACTATATGAAAAGCACAGGATGAGTATTGAGTACTGGTATTGCCAGTAAAGTGTTCTAATATTTTCTTCAAACACTGCAGTACAAAAATTATTTGTTATGGCTCATGATTTGTAATGTTATATTTCGCAGGTTTGAACAAAAGGCTGGAAAAATGGACACATGGAAACAAGCCTGCCATGCAGCACAGGAAGTGATGTGGTACCAGGAAATAGCAGTTCAGAATTTCTATAGTGTTGTAGTAAAAAAACTCTGTCTGCCTAATTCAACTTTTAAAAAATCCAATCAAATAAAAAAGAAGGTGACCAGAGGTAATATAGCTGCTAAAGGAACGAGCAAAGTAAATGTTGAAGCCTTACACTGGGAATGACCAGAATCACAACAGTGAACAACACTGGGAATGGAACTTGGAACTAGGAGGCTGTGTGGTCCGGTGGTTAAAGAAAAAGGCTTGTAAGCGGGAGGTCCCAGGTTCAAATCCCAGCTCACTCACTATGTGTCCTTGAACAAGTCACTTAACGTCCTTGTGCTCTGTCTTTCGGGTGAGACGTTGTTATAAGTGACTCTGCAGCTGATGCATAGTTCACACACCCTAGTCTCTGTAAGTCACCTTGGATAAAGGCATCTGCTAAATAAACAAATAATAATAATTTAACTGAGAAAAACATAGAACACAGATATATACAGTAGCAGGAACTTAAGTTACATGACCTCAATACAGTAACAATATTACGACAATATTTAGCCTACAAATATAAAGCCACTAACTGAAACGGTTTGTGAAATATAGGTCACTGACACTGAAGCAGAGGCAGTTTTGTAAGAGTTAAAACATGTGTTGTTGCATTATACCCACGATCCAATTTCACCAAGAAAATTATAGAATAGAGCTGTATGCAGAGTATGAAGAATATCTTGAAGCGTTAGAGCTTTAGTACATGAAAATACAGTATGAAGACATGGTTAAACGAGTCGGGGGAACCTTCCTACTCCTTTCCCATTCACAAATCCAAACTGGGCATCCCTTATACACCTTGGTGAGCACATCTTCACACATACAAATGGAAGCCCTTAGTACAGTGCCTTCCCTAGTCCATACCAATCCCTACAAGCATGCAAACAAGCACAAGAACAATGGAACTGCATTACGTGTGGCAATTTCCTAGATTCGACATTAAAACACAGTGCTTGTTATTTTTTTTGTGTGATTTTGCATTAGTCATAGGGATCCCAAACTTTCTTAGCTTGTGCCCCTCCATGACATCAGGCATCTTGACTCTTGACTTCAAAATAACCCTCAGCACCTGGCAGCAGTGTTCATGTAAATAAATGGATCTTTGTTTGATGTCAGGCTTGTATTTCTCTGTGTCCTGTGCCTCTGAAACCACCCTACTGCCCCCAGTTTGGGAACCTTTGGTGCAGGTTGTGTACCTGCTTATCTTTAGCGTTCCAAATCCTGTATGGAAATTCTAAATAAAGCTGATCTGAAATTCTACTACACTATATATTAAAGGTTATATTTCATCCAAATTATTTATGAATATCAATGTTCCTATACAAAGCTTTATGATAATGATAAAAATTGCTAGTACACTAGCTGAATCTAAAAAACCACACTGTTCTAATCCAGTGGCTGTAAGCCTGTCTTTTTCATTTAGTACAGCATACCTTGGTATTTCTGTGCCACAGCGTTTGGCGATTAATAAAGTTCATCGCTTTATAAACACATGCTTTAAATACTTACATATTACTTCTTAAATTCACTGTGCCAAATAAAATAATTTCATAAATCTTACCTGTTTTGTACTTCTATTTGCTACACAGGTCTCAGGTATTTTCATCATGCAACGATATCTGGTACTACATCAGATTAGAGAAAGTTCTCATGCTTTACTCTCAAGAAATCTGTTACATGTGCACTTCTGAGGTCATTTCACCTCAGCAGTGTCTTCTGGGTCAAAGCAGGTTACTGGCTAAAAGCATATCAGTCAAAAGGGATGTAGCTGGTTGATTAGGACAGGCAATGAGCATGCAAGTACAACACTACACTATCTGAAAGCTTGGATTGCTAACAGAGATGTCTTTAACCTAGGGTAGTACAGGGTATCCTGTTGTAATAAAAAAAACTTTCAAAGACCTATATAATGAATAGAAGGGCACAATAGAAAACGTTGATGATGTTATTTTGCTATCTAAAATTTTATGAGCAAGCAGATTCAAACGTTTGTTTTTTTTACTTTCCCTTACTAGGATATTTACAATCCACGTCTACTAGTATCGTCTAATTTCCCTTGCGCGTCCTCATTTCAGTTCGTGACGTACACTGCAGTATCTCCATGTCTGCGAGTAGTATCTCATTTCCCTTGCGCGTCCTCATTTCAGTTCGTGATGTACACTGCAGTATCTCCATGTCTGCGAGTAGTGTCTAATTTCCCTTGTGTCTCCTCACTCCAGTTAGTGACGTACACTGCAGTATCTCCATGTCTACGAGTAGTATCTCATTTCCCTTGCGCGTCCTCATTTCAGTTTGTGACGCACACTGCAGTATCTCCATGTCTGCGAGTAGTGTCTAATTTCCCTTGTGTCTCCTCACTCCAGTTAGTGACGTACACTGCAGTATCTCCATGTCTACGAGTAGTGTCTAATTTCCCTTGCGCGTCCTCACTCCAGTTTGTGACGTACACTGCAGTATCTCCATGTCTACGAGTAGTGTCTAATTTCCCTTGCGCGTCCTCATTTCAGTTAGTGACGTACACTGCAGTATCTCCATGTCTACGAGTAGTGTCTAATTTCCCTTGCGCGTCCTCATTTCAGTTCGTGACGTACACTGCAGTATCTCCATGTCTACGAGTAGTGTCTAATTTCCCTTGCGCGTCCTCATTTCAGTTTGTGACGTGCACTGCAGTATCTCCATGTCTACGAGTAGTGTCTAATTTCCCTTGCGCGTCCTCATTTCAGTTAGTGACGTACACTGCAGTATCTCCATGTCTACGAGTAGTGTCTAATTTCCCTTGCGCGTCCTCATTTCAGTTTGTGATGTACACTGCAGTATCTCCATGTCTACGAGTAGTGTCTAATTTCCCTTGCGCGTCCTCATTTCAGATCGTGACGTACACTGCAGTATCTCCATGTCTACGAGTAGTGTCTAATTTCCCTTGCGCGTCCTCATTTCAGTTCGTGACGTACACTGCAGTATCTCCATGTCTACGAGTAGTGTCTAATTTCCCTTGCGCGTCCTCATTTCAGTTCGTGACGTTGTGGCACTGCCACTTAAATGGAATGTTTGGTTCTACATGGTACAATAAACGTACCATGTGTTGCGCCTTAATTGGGCAGCACGGAAGCCTGGCCAGGTTCCAAATACATTTCGAGGTTCTTATTCACTGGAAGCGGCAGCGTTGTTAATGGAAAGATTGTTTTAGACAAGTATAAATAGTACCTTTGTTACGCCATAGGGGGGAGCTGCTTACCTGCCTTTTGAGTTCCTGTTGTTTCCTTAGTTCCTGTTTAGGGACTTTATTCCTTGTTTTTGAAAAGTCCGCGGCGTTCTTTTTCCCGGGGTGGTTTGCCATGGTAGAGCGATCCTGTTTACCTTCGACTGTCGTTCTTGTTGGAAGTTGATTTGTTTTTTTTATCAGCAAGTGCTTTGTTCCAGTTTCAGGCTGGTTAGCCGGTGTCGTTCACCTCTGCTGCCCACGATCGCTAAAGCCTGGAGCCGGCTTGTAATGCACCACGTTGCTGACGGTGTTGGTTTTTCAAGTGCATGTTCATAGTTTTTGTGGATTACTGGTCATCATCTTCCGAGAGGATCTTCAAGCAAGCGGGTACCCAGGAGTTTGGTGAGATCGTTGTTTTTTTATTTTTGTTGCGGGACTGTTTTGTTTTTTTTGTTTTATTTTGTTACTTTGTTCTCGCAATGGATATTTTGCTGGCTTGTTTATGTTTTGTTTTTTTGCTCGGAACTTCTTTTCCATCTTGTTTTGTTGAACAGTTTCAATTATTTTAGCCAATAAATGTTTAAGGTTATCCCGTGTTTCTATAGTGTATTTATTGGGGGATCTCGCGTCCTTGATGCACTGTCGCTTCGCCCTTCCCCTTGTTAATAATTTGGGTATATTTGATACAGGAAGGTAATCCCGCCGTTGGGGTTAGTTTTGTGCTAAGAGCGAGACGTTACAGATTGGTGGCCCGTACGGGGAACGTTAGACATTTTGTTTAGGCTGAGTTTATGGATTTTCAAGATGGCAGAAGGTGAAGATCACGAATATATACAGGATAGTATGGATTTTGCAAATTTTACTGCTGGTCCAGGTGTCACACGTAGACAGCCGCTAGCTGAGTTAACTTCAAAGTTGGAAGAGTTATATATCAGTGAATCCCCCACAGCTGCTCAGGGAATAGCTGATGATAGTAATGTTCCCGATTTTGGTTTTATTTTCAGTAAGATGGAGCAAATTACTGCACGTATAGACAAACTGGAACATGAAATGTCCATGGCATCTCAGAGCAGTATCAATCGAGAGGAACTGTTAAGAACATTTATTGATAACAAATTTGAAAGTATTGAGAGTTCTGTGGCTAAAATGCTAGATCAGTTGGAGAGTTCAGTGGTCAGGTGTTTTGAGCGAAGGGAGGCGAAATGGCAGGCAGAATTAAGGGATATGCGGAGCAGAACAAGCACTCCGAAAGTATCTTTTATTCCACGCTCTTATCAGCCTTACCAGCCTGATATGGCTGATGTGTCTAATAGCTCTTTGGAAGCTTTGTCACTGAGACCTATGGTGACTGAAAGTGTTAGATCCCGTGCATATAATTATAAACCACTTATTAAACTAAGTTTTCCAGTTTTTGGAGAGGGTGAAGGTTCCACTGATGTATTGAGTTTTATAGATGCCTGCCAGGATTTCTTGTCGGTAGTAACCATGACTGAATCAGAAATCTTAGCTACACTGTCAACAGTGTTAAAGGGTTCTGCAAAGAGTTGGTGGATTGCAGAACGCCATAAAATTCAGACATGGGCACTTTTCAAAACTGCTTTTATTGAGGCTTTTCTTCCCACAGATTATTTAACTGAGGTGGAGAAAAGGTTGCGTGATCGGGTTCAAGATCCAGCTGAAAGTGTAAGAGATTTTGCATACGATTACCGAGCACTTTGTCTTAAGTGGCGTCCGGATATGACAGAGGCGGAAATAGTAGATAGAATTTTGGGCAATGCAAACCCCAAGCTAGCAAGTTTTATTAGGGGGTCGGTGTCGTCGGTGGCAGATTTGGTGAGAGTTGGGGCCATGGTAGAAAGGGATTGGTCCTCTCAGAAAGAGTATTGGGGGAAAGTAAATGCAAAAACTGAGAGAGGGGCAAAGAAGCCGTTGAAAGGATCAGTTAGAATAGCAGCTGATATGTCTGTCATAAACAATGCAAGCACTCCTCAATTAGCACCCACTGGTAATGGCCATCTTTCATTGTTGGCTTTGAAGCTATCTGTGCGGGGGTGGGAAGGTTTAGCATTGATTGACACTGGATGTACGTACACTTTAATGAGGAATAATCTTTGGTTACAGCTTTGTCAATCAAAGGATCGTTTATCTCCAAGTACAGAGAAGTCTTTTGTGTTGGCCAATGGTCAGGCATATACTGCACTGGGCAAGTTTCGTCTGACTTATAATCTTCATGGAGAGTTTTGGTCTGTAGACACCTACGTAATGGATGATGCTCATTTAGCTCAGCCTTTAGTTTTAGGACTTGATTTCCTAGTCAAAACATCTACATTGCTTGACTTGGGGAAGCAGGTGTATGGAGTAAAGAAGCCCGAGGGATATTCATTTTTTCCATTTTCTCGTGAGAATGTGTGGGGGGCAGAGTGGCAGCTAATGGCACAGCTTTTTGTGGCAGTTCCCACTAAGGTGGTGAGGAAAGAGCTAGATCTGGGATTAAGAGAGAGACCGATATTAGAATTGAATGTTACGATTGAAGGGCAAAGGTTGTTGGAACCACTGATGCTGCAGTGGCCGTCAGTTTGTACTTCCCGTTTGGGAAAGACAGACTTAATCCACCATGTGATACTTACTACCGATGAGATTCCAGTGCGTGTCCGAGCTTATCGAGTATCGGAACACAAAAAAACCATTATAAAGCAACATCTTGATCAAATGCTACAGGATGGCATTGTAGAACCGTCTGCTTCAGCCTGGGCCGCACCTGTGGTTTTGACCGAAAAAAAGGATGGGACATTTAGGTTCTGTGTTGATTACCGAGGGGTAAATAAGAAAACTGACCTTGATGCATATCCCATGCCCAGAGTTCATGACATTTTGGAATCATTAGAGGGAGCCGCAGTTTTTAGTTCCTTAGATTTGCGTTCTGGTTACTGGCAGGTGGCTATGAATGATCAAAGTAAACCAAAAACAGCTTTTATTACTCCTTTCGGTCTGTATCAGTTTAAGGTGATGCCTTTCGGTTTGAAGAATGCTGCAGCGTCGTTCCAACGTCTGATGGAACAAGTGCTGGTAAACCTGAAGGGTAACAGTTGCTTTGTATACATAGATGATATCATTGTGTACTCTCCCACTAAAGAGCAGCATGTGCGAGATCTGGCATCTGTATTTCAAGCCCTGGATCAAGCCAATCTCACCCTCAATTTAGCCAAGTGTCATTTCTTTCAACCTTCACTTAAGTTCCTGGGTCATATAGTATCAGGAAATGGGGTGTCTGTAGATACAGATAAAGTTGGGGCAATAAAGGAGTACCCAGCACCGACCAATCTCAGGGGGCTGCAAAGGTTCCTGGGGTTGGTTGGGTGGTATCACAAGTTTATTCCGCGATTTGCTGATAAAGCTGCTCCACTGAATCGGCTGAAAAAGAAGGGGGTGAGCTGGGTGTGGTCGAAAGCTGAGCAAGATAGCTTTGAACAATTAAAGGAAGCCTTGCAGAGAGCTCCTGTGTTGTCCCACCCTGATTTAATGAAACCGTTCCGGGTGTATACTGATGCCAGTGATGTGGGATTAGGAGCTGTTCTGGCTCAGGGGTGCTCAGAAAACGAGTGGGTTGTTGCTTATGCATCTCGTGTTTTAACAAAACCTGAATCTAACTATTCCACATCCGAGAAGGAATGCCTGGCGGTTATCTGGGCCATTGAGAAATGGAAGCATTACCTGGAAGGGGTGGAATTTGAGGTTGTGACAGATCATGCTGCTTTAACTTGGGTTTTTAATTCTCCTAAAGTGACGTCCCGCCTAACTCGTTGGGCTTTGCGTCTCCAATCGTATACATTTCGAGTTGTATATCGAAAGGGAAGTTTAAATGTAGTACCAGATGCCTTGTCTCGATCTCCTCAGATAGAAAAGGCAGGACTTGCCGTTTTTTCAGAGGAAAAAAAGCATGTTGCCGTTCTTGATATGCCCTCTGAAATGAGTGAGATCGCAGGGGCTCAGGCTCAAGATCTTAACCTTCAAGAATTGAAGAAGAAGATGGACGGTCAGCGGTCTGACCGTATAGGGTTTGTGGTTGAACAGGGGGTGTTGTATAGGAGAATGTCTCTACCCAGAGGTGAGGGTCAGCGCTACCAAGTGGTTGTTCCCGAGTCATTAATTACCATATTTTTACAATACTATCATGACAACCCATTGAGTGGGCATCTGGGTAGAATGAAGACTCTGCTTCGTGTGTTGGAGGTAGCATGGTGGCCTACAATTAGGCGAGATGTTACAAAGCATGTTAAGGAGTGTATAGCTTGTCAAATATACAAGCCATCAAATCAGAAACCTGCAGGGTTTTTACAGTCCACGACCGTGGAAGAGCCAGGTTACATGCTAGGAATTGACTTGATGGGGCCTTTCCCACGTAGTAAGAAAGGTAATACTTGCTTGGTGGTGATTGGAGGTATTCCCACTGCGTGATGGAAAGACTCATCGCATCGTGCAGCTTTTAACTCAGGAGATTTTTACGCGCTGGGGGACACCAAAGTACCTGGTGTCTGACAGAGGGGCTCAATTTACCAGTGGTGTTCTGATTGAGGTTTGCAAAAAGTGGGGTGTTACACGAAAACTTACTACAAGTTATCACCCTCAGTCTAATCTTACGGAGAGAGTCAACAGAACTCTGAAGCCGATGATAGCTTCCTTTGTGGGTCAAAATCAGCAGTTGTGGGATCAATGGTTGCCCGAATTTAGATTTGCCATAAATTCAGCAAAACAGGAGACAACTGGCTTTACTCCCGCTGAGCTAATGTTAGGAAGGGTTCTTAAAGGTCCTCTTGATCGTTTAGTGTCCAAATCTCCTTCACCTGGGGAGTCCAGTTACTCTGTACTTGAGAGACAGGCTGGTATTGCCAAGCTGGTTAGAGAGCGTGTGAAGGAAGCTCAAGGGCGTCAGGCTAAAAGTTATAATGCCCGGAGAAGGTGTGTGATATTTAGCGAAGGAGACTTAGTGTGGGTGAGGAGTCACCCAATTTCTAATGCAGCTGGTTTTTTTTCAGCTAAATTAGCCCCAAAATGGTCTGGACCAGCCTCAGTAATAAAAAAACTGGGACCAGTTAATTACAGATTGAAGTGGGTGGATCGTCCTGAGAAGGTCGAAACAGTAAATGTGGTAAATCTAAAGCCATATTTTGGGGTATTACCCTAGTTACTCCGCTGGGGGGGGGGGGACTATGTGGCACTGCCACTTAAATTGAATGTTTGGTTCTACATGGTACAATAAACGTACCATGTGTTGCGCCTTAATTGGGCAGCACGGAAGCCTGGCCAGGTTCCAAATACATTTCGAGGTTCTTATTCGCTGGAAGCGGCAGCGTTGTTAATGGAAAGATTGTTTTAGACAAGTATAAATAGTACCTTTGTTACGCCATAGGGGGGAGCTGCTTACCTGCCTTTTGAGTTCCTGTCGTTTCCTTAGTTCCTGTTTAGGGACTTTATTCCTTGTTTTTGAAAAGTCAGCGGCGTTCTTTTTCCCGGGGTGGTTTGCCATGGTAGAGCGATCCTGTTTACCTTCGACTGTCGTTCTTGTTGGAAGTTGATTTGTTTTTTTTATCAGCAAGTGCTTTGTTCCAGTTTCAGGCTGGTTAGCCGGTGTCGTTCACCTCTGCTGCCCACGATCGCTAAAGCCTGGAGCCGGCTTGTAATGCACCACGTTGCTGACGGTGTTGGTTTTTCAAGTGCATGTTCATAGTTTTTGTGGATTACTGGTCATCATCTTCCGAGAGGATCTTCAAGCAAGCGGGTACCCAGGAGTTTGGTGAGATCGTTGTTTTTTTTATTTTTGTTGCGGGACTGTTTTGTTTTTTTGTTTTATTTTGTTACTTTGTTCTCGCAATGGATATTTTGCTGGCTTGTTTATGTTTTGTTTTTTTGCTCGGAACTTCTTTTCCATCTTGTTTTGTTGAACAGTTTCAATTATTTTAGCCAATAAATGTTTAAGGTTATCCCGTGTTTCTATAGTGTATTTATTGGGGGATCTCGCGTCCTTGATGCACTGTCGCTTCGCCCTTCCCCTTGTTAATAATTTGGGTATATTTGATACAGGGAGGTAATCCCGCCGTTGGGGTTAGTTTTGTGCTAAGAGCGAGACGTTACAACGTACACTGCAGTATCTCCATGTCTACGAGTAGTGTCTAATTTCCCTTGCGCGTCCTCATTTCAGTTCGTGACGCACACTGCAGTATCTCCATGTCTACGAGTAGTGTCTAATTTCCCTTGCGCGTCCTCATTTCAGTTCGTGACGCACACTGCAGTATCTCCATGTCTACGAGTAGTGTCTAATTTCCCTTGTGTGTCCTCACTCCAGTTCGTGACGTACACTGCAGTATCTCCATGTCTACGAGTAGTGTCTAATTTCCCTTGCGCGTCCTCATTTCAGTTCGTGATGTACACTGCAGTATCTCCATGTCTACGAGTAGTGTCTAATTTCCCTTACACGTCCTCATTTCAGTTCGTGACGTACACTGCAGTATCTCCATGTCTACGAGTAGTGTCTAATTTCCCTTGCGCGTCCTCATTTCAGTTCGTGACGTACACTGCAGTATCTCCATGTCTACGAGTAGTGTCTAATTTCCCTTGCGCGTCCTCATTTCAGTTCGTGACGTACACTGCAGTATCTCCATGTCTACGAGTAGTGTCTAATTTCCCTTGCGCGTCCTCATTTCAGTTCGTGACGTACACTGCAGTATCTCCATGTCTACGAGTAGTGTCTAATTTCCCTTGCGCGTCCTCATTTCAGTTCGTGACGTACACTGCAGTATCTCCATGTCTACGAGTAGTGTCTAATTTCCCTTGCGCGTCCTCATTTCAGTTCGTGACGCACACTGCAGTATCTCCATGTCTACGAGTAGTGTCTAATTTCCCTTGCGCGTCCTCATTTCAGTTCGTGACGTACACTGCAGTATCTCCATGTCTACGAGTAGTGTCTAATTTCCCTTGCGTGTCCTCACTCCAGTTAGTGACGTACACTGTAGTATCTCCATGTCTACGAGTAGTGTCTAATTTCCCTTGCGCGTCCTCATTTCAGTTAGTGACGTACACTGCAGTATCTCCATGTCTACGAGTAGTGTCTAATTTCCCTTGCGCGTCCTCATTTCAGTTCGTGACGTACACTGCAGTATCTCCATGTCTACGAGTAGTGTCTAATTTCCCTTGCGCGTCCTCATTTCAGTTCGTGACGTACACTGCAGTATCTCCATGTCTACGAGTAGTGTCTAATTTCCCTTGCGCGTCCTCATTTCAGTTTGTGACGTACACTGCAGTATCTCCATGTCTACGAGTAGTCTCTCTAATGTAAAGCAGACAAGCAGATTGTTATATAAAAATACCCCCAAAACTCACCCACTGGCTATAACAGATCTACAAGTATAATTATTTCCAAGCGCTCATTCTTGTGATTTGCTGTTTAAATTAAGTTTGATATTCATGAAAATATTATTTACCAGCAGTCTACAGCTATGGCCAAATGTTTTGCATCACCCTATAGAATTAACCAATTTTGCTTCATAAAGTCGACTGAAACCTGCTGAACAATGTTACGTTAACATATTGAATTACATACTGCTTTGTAGCTTTCCATACACTTAACAAACATTTGACATTTCGAAATCTAACATGAAATGCTGTACTACTATTAGAGCTTACAGTAGACGTTTGCGCTGTAGTTTCTTTGATGATGTTAAATAAAATATTTAAATTATGTTCATATAGTTTTTTTATTAATGTCTCAATCCTAGATTTCTAGGTGATGAAGATCTTTTGGCCATAGCTGTATATTGGTTTCAAGAATATCAAACTTGCTTTAATAATCCAAAGACACTTTTTAAAAAGAAAACTAAAAGCTTTTTGAATAGGACTCTAAGTGACAATACAAAGAGTAAGAGTAACGTATGATAATGTCAAACTAAAAAGGCAGATTATTAAACTGTTATATATTTAAGAAATCCCAGGGCTTAAAGAAATGAGCTAGAAGGTTGAGGGAACTCAATCAATTTAGCCAAGAACAAAGAGGAATCTAGAAACTTGAACTCTTAAAGGAGTTGACAAGGTTAACCCAAGCCAATACTTTAAGTGCAGCACAGAAACTAGGACCAGATGACAGAGTTTGAAATTATATGGAGACAGCCTTGGTAGAAGACACTTCTTCACACATGCTATATCATTGCTGATGCTGAATCATTGAGATCATTTAAAGAAAAGTACTTGGAAACACGTCTCCACGTGTTGCTACACCTGTTTAAATACAGCGTGACACGATCATGTGTTGCTACACCTGTTTAAATACAGTGTGACACGCCCCCACGTGTTGCTACACCTGTTTAAATACAGCGTGACGCGCCCCCACGTGTTGCTACACCTGTTTAAATACAGTGTGACACGTCCCCACGTGTTGCTACACCTGTTTAAATACAGTGTGACACGATCACGTGTTGCTACACCTGTTTAAATACAGCGTGACACGCCCCCACGTGTTGCTACACCTGTTTAAATACAGCGTGACATGCCCCCACGTGTTGCCACACCTGTTTAAATACAGTGTGACACGATCACGTGTTGCTACACCTGTTTAAATACAGTGTGACACGATCACGTGTTGCTACACCTGTTTAAATACAGCGCGACACGCCCCCACGTGTTGCTACACCTGTTTAAATACAGCGTGACACGCCCCCACGTGTTGCTACACCTGTTTAAATACAGCGTGACACGATCACGTGTTGCTACACCTGTTTAAATACAGCGCGACACGCCCCCACGTGTTGCTACACCTGTTTAAATACAGCGTGACACGCCCCCACGTGTTGCTACACCTGTTTAAATACAGTGTGACACGATCACGTGTTGTTACACCTGTTTAAATACAGCGTGACACGCCCCCACGTGTTGTTACACCTGTTTAAATACAGTGTGACACGATCACGTGTTGTTACACCTGTTTAAATACAGCGTGACACGCCCCCACGTGTTGCTACACCTGTTTAAATACAGTGTGACACGATCACGTGTTGCTACACCTGTTTAAATAGTGTGACACGCCCCCACATGTTGCTACACCTGTTTAAATACAGTGTGACACGTCCCCACGTGTTGCTACACCTGTTTAAATACAGTGTGACATGATCACGTGTTGCTACACCTGTTTAAATACAGTGTGACACGATCACGTGTTGTTACACCTGTTTAAATACAGCGTGACACGCCCCCACGTGTTGTTACACCTGTTTAAATACAGTGTGACATGATCACGTGTTGTTACACCTGTTTAAATACAGCGTGACACGCCCCCACGTGTTGCTACACCTGTTTAAATACAGTGTGACACGATCACGTGTTGCTACACCTGTTTAAATACAGTGTGACACGCCCCCACATGTTGCTACACCTGTTTAAATACAGCGTGACACGCCCCCCACGTGTTGCTACACCTGTTTAAATACAGCGTGACACGCCCCCACGTGTTGCTACACCTGTTTAAATACAGTGTGACACGCCCCCACGTGTTGCTACACCTGTTTAAATAGTGTGACACGCCCCCACGTGTTGCTACACCTGTTTAAATACAGTGTGACACGATCACGTGTTGCTACACCTGTTTAAATACAGCGTGACACGCCCCCACGTGTTGCTACACCTGTTTAAATACAGTGTGACGCGCCCCCACGTGTTGCTACACCTGTTTAAATACAGCGTGACACGCCCCCACGTGTTGCTACACCTGTTTAAATACAGTGTGACACGATCACGTGTTGCTACACCTGTTTAAATACAGTGTGACACGCCCCCACGTGTTGCTACACCTGTTTAAATACAGCGTGACACGCCCCCACGTGTTGCTAGACCTGTTTAAATAGTGTGACACGATCATGTGTTGCTACATCTGTTTAAATACAGTGTGACATGCCCCCACGTGTTGCTACACCTGTTTAAATACAGCGTGACACGCCCCCACGTGTTGCTACACCTGTTTAAATACAGCGTGACACGCCCCCACGTGTTGCTAGACCTGTTTAAATAATGTACCTGTCATTTTTCTTTTCATTGTTAACATCCTGACAACTTTTTACACTTACAACTTCAAAATCGGTTTCAAAGCTCTTTTCAAAATGTCTGCTCATTAGTTCATTAGAGTCACCTTCATTAGACTTAATTTTTTTCATTTTTACCAAAACATTTATGATGATAAATAAAATATCTGAAAGTATTCTAAGTGCTTACATATTTGTTCTTTATATGTTCCTAAACTTCTCTCTGTTCTAGTATTTTTACTTGCACTGGGCTTTTAATTTTGTACTTTAAGACGATTGTTTTTTTTTCTTTGTAGAGGTCACTCATTTGAATATTCGTTCATTAAAGAATAATTCTAGCCTCTTTGCTGGCAACTTAAAATAATCTATATCACAGTGACATCAAAGAGAAAAAACTTCAAAAATCCCATTTCAACATTACAAAAGTACCACATCACATTCAGTTTTCAACAAAACATGCACCAGCTGCCTAATTTAAAAGATGCAAAGCATAAATGTCATTGTCGTCTAGGTTGTGTCAAAGAGGAGGGGGGGGGGGGGGGGGGGGGGGGGGGGGGGTCGGGACAAGGGCGCGTGAAACTCGCTTTGTTTTAATTAAAAGCGAAAAAACTGTAAAATCCTGAGATCTTGCTCGTTATACCATTGCTTTGTATCAAACAGCTTATTTACATTTCAGATTACATTTTTCATACAAACGCCAAGATCTATCAAAGCTGAGCTGGGGACAGCTGAAATAATGAGGGAGAAAGATTTCTTTAATAAATGCATGGTCGGCTTTACTTCCGCATTAGAAAAGAAAGGGTTTTTCTCTGTGGCGGTGGCGATGGTGATGACTCATTTATTCAGTCTCTAAATGAGGAGAGAGAGGAAACTGATGAACTTTTACTACCCATTTGTCTTTAGAAGACAATTAAGATAGAGTAGATCAAAATGGATTATCATACCATGCAGATGACTAGGGCAACAGCCATACATCTTCGGGACTAGTTTTGTGTGTGTGTGTGTGTGTGTGTGTGTGTTGAAACACTTTATCCCTCCTCTTTCTTCTCATCCCCTCTTTCCTTCTATAAAAGCTGCAGCAGCTTTATGGCTCAAGGGAGAGGGAAAGGCTGGTCATCATTATTCACTTCGGGATGTCAATCTAACCTCTTTTCTCCATTTCTAAAGCTGAGGCACAATAATTTGAGAGATTCTTTTACTGTACGGAACAAAGGACCCTCGGTTTCAAAACATCTAGCAGGAACAGAGGGGGTTTTCTCTGATCAAATCATTTACACTGAAAAAAAAGAAGCGGCACACAAACAAGGAGATGTGATTCGCTGTACAGCTTTGTTTAGCAGAGGTTTGGGAAGAATAAGAAATGCCAACAAACCACCCACTGATGCTCGTCTATGAAGGAAATGTAAAGATATTTACAAGGTAGAGAGATAGAGATGGATAGAGAAACAGACAGAGAGAGAATGCTGTACAGCATTATTTTACTTCTTACTAATGAAGGCACTAGCCAAGACGTTTGTTTACTTAACTTACAGGTTGATTCGATCAGCCTATACCCTGCCACAGTTAGATTTGTTAAGCATTTCACAGCACCAGGGCATCCCCTGGACTGTATCAGCCACTTATTTTCAGTGGTGATGCCAGGATAACCAGGCGGATTCGCCAGTGCTGTGGGGTATAGGTTGATCAGATCATCATTTTGATCATCTTTACAAGGACTACCTGATTCACAGATGTCCCAAAACATCAAACAGGAAAGGGCTCATTGTGTAAATAAGATATTGTGTAAAAGAAACAAAAAAAATACATATCAGACAGGGATGCCATTTCGAGAACACTGATAACTCAACAGTGAACCTGGAACCAATGAGAATGATTCCAAACACAATACTAAGGGAAATGAAAATAAAAAACAATTACAATGACAGTCAAAGCTACTAATTCACGGGTAGAAGCTATTGCATTGTGTGTGTGTGTGTTATATATATATTATATATATATATATATATATATATATATATATATATATATATATATATATATATATATATATATATATATAGCTAGATAGATAGATATAGTGAGTGAACCAATATCTATAAATTGAGTGACTTAGACATAATTATGTTTCCAAAAACATGTCTAGTAATGTTTGTTTATATTAATATTTGCTTCAGCACTGTGTTTTCCTTCTCCCTGAACTGATTTTAATAAACGTGTTTCTATTTTTCAGAATGCAGTCTTTCTACCAAGAAATCTTTGTCTCTGATGCTTTCTAAATTGTACCTGGGAATTTAATTACTAAATTATAATCTTAACCCTGACCCTAAAGCATATTAAATAAACAAGGAAATGGTCCAGCTTGCGCGCTCTCAGATTTTTCCATTCTATTTAACAATGATGTTGGTTACAAGAACTTTATCTTAGTACATTAATAATCCTATCTATATTACATGAAACTGCAGTCAAACTTTTACTTCAGTGGATAGTGACTATAAGAGGAGTTGACTTTATCAGCAGTAACACATATGTGTTGATACAGCAAATATGGCTGTTTGCAAAGGAACCCTATCACAGTACTATAGTGTTCAGTCTACTACACAGTACAGAGTGTATACAACACATTGTAATCATTAAAAGTGTATACAACACATTGTAATCATTAAAAATGTAATAAAGCTGTCTGCTCAACAGTGCTAGCATACTTTCAATACAGCAACTTACTTCAATGTAAATCTTTTCATCGCATGCTTTTATTTCCCAAAGTGACATGAAAATTAAATGCAAGTGATATTAACGGCAAAGTATTATTAACAGGAGCCATTGACTCCTGTTATAATCTGGCCTGGACATTTCAATGTGTGGCATTAACAGTTGTATTAGGTTTGACTGAATAGGGAACTGCTTCCTCCTTTGCTCTGCCTTTAATCGTTTGTATGCATGGCTGCAAGCAGGACACATGAGCAAGGCTCCCTGAGGTCATGTTTAAATACACAGCCCGGCTCATTTCAAACACACAGGCGCAACCCCACCTGGGGGCTGGCTGCTGGGACAGATGCAAATGCAGGCCCTCAGAGTAACACAGCGACTGCAGACTCATTAAGGACCAGACTAGCCTGGGAACACCATTCCATTTTCAGAAATAGAGATATATCATTAACATGATTAAGCCGTATTTCACATGAGACATTTATAAGGTGTTTGTGGATTTAATGCTGAGGGATGATGACAGTGGCACTGGCTACAGTCCCTCATACAAGAGCTCTGCAAGCACATTTAATACTTGACCTGATCAGTACCTGCACACCCCTCCTCGCTGGTCAGTACCTGCACTCCCCTCCTCACTGATCAGTACCTGCACTCCCCTCCTCACTGATCAGTACCTGCACTCGACTCCCCTCCTCACTGATCAGTACCTCCACTCCTCACTGATCAGTACCTGCACTCCACTCCTCACTGATCAGTACCTGCACTCGACTCCCCTCCTCACTGATCAGTACCTCCACTCCACTCCTCACTGATCAGTACCTCCACTCCACTCCCCTCCTCACTGATCAGTACCTGCACTCCACTCCTCACTGATCAGTACCTGCACTCCACTCCTCACTGATCAGTACCTGCACTCCACTCCCCTCCTCACTGATCAGTACCTGCACTCCACTCCTCACTGATCAGTACCTGCACTCCCCTCTTCACTGATCAGTACCTGCACTCCCCTCCTCACTGATCAGTACCTGCACTCCCCTCCTCACTGATCAGTACCTGCACTCCCCTCCTCACTGATCAGTACCTGCACTCCCCTCCTCACTGATCAGTACCTGCACTCGACTCCCCTCCTCACTGATCAGTACCTCCACTCCTCACTGATCAGTACCTGCACTCCACTCCTCACTGATCAGTACCTGCACTCGACTCCCCTCCTCACTGATCAGTACCTCCACTCCACTCCTCACTGATCAGTACCTCCACTCCACTCCCCTCCTCACTGATCAGTACCTGCACTCCACTCCTCACTGATCAGTACCTGCACTCCACTCCTCACTGATCAGTACCTGCACTCCACTCCCCTCCTCACTGATCAGTACCTGCACTCCACTCCTCACTGATCAGTACCTGCACTCCCCTCTTCACTGATCAGTACCTGCACTCCCCTCCTCACTGATCAGTACCTGCACTCCCCTCCTCACTGATCAGTACCTGCACTCGACTCCTCACTGATCAGTACCTGCACTCCCCTCCTCACTGATCAGTACCTGCACTCCACACCCCTCCTCACTGATCAGTACCTGCACTCCACTCCTCACTGGTTAGTATCTGCACTCCCCTCCTCACTGATCAGTACCTGCACTCCACTCCTCACTGATCAGTACCTGCACTCCACTCCTCACTGATCAGTACCTGCACTCGACTCCTCACTGGTTAGTATCTGCACACCCCTCCTCACTGATCAGTACCTGCACTCCACTCCTCACTGATCAGTACCTGCACTCCACTCCTCACTGGTTAGTATCTGCACACCCCTCCTCACTGATCAGTACCTACACCCCTTACTGATCAGTGCCTGCTCTCCCCTCACTGATCAGTACCTGCACTCCCCTCCCCTCCTCACTGATCAGTACCTGCACTCCCCTCCTCACTGGTCAATACCTGCACTCCCCTCCTCACTGGTCAGTACCTGCACCCCTCAATGATCAGTACCTGCACTCGACTCCCCTCCTCACTGGTCAGTACCTGCACTCCCCTCCTCATTGATCAGTACCTGCACTCCACTCACTGATCAGTACCTGCACTCCACTCAATGATCAGTACCTGCACTCGACTCCCCTCCTCACTGATCAGTACCTGCATTCCCCTCACTGATCAGTAGAACCTCAGGGTTACAAGCACATCAGGAATATTTATTTATTTTTTATTTATTTATTTCTTAGCAGACGCCCTTATCCAGGGCGACTTACAATTGTTACAAGATATCACATTATTTTTACATACAATTACCCATTTATACAGTTGTTTTTTTTTTTTACTTGAGCAATCTAGGTAAAGTACCTTGCTCAAGGGTACAGCAGCAGTGTCCCCTACCAGGGACTGAATCCACAACCCTCCGGTCAAGAGTCCAGAGCCCTAACCACTACTCCACACTGCTGCCCAGGAATAGTGGGTGTTCAGAAAGAAGTACCCATTTTCAATGATTTAAAGCATATGTAAATGTTTATACATTTATCTTGAGGAATAATAAGAGAACAACAATACCGGTATACAGCATTCCCTCTATCTTTCAATATCTGACTTGCACATAAAAAAACGTCATATTTAAAACAGCGAATTAGTAAGGGCCCATATACATATACAATTACAATTAACATACACAATTACATGATCGAATCATGAAATAAATGGAAAACTGTACTGTATATTCCCTTCAGTCACTGCAAGTATAACTGTACAATGTTAAATGTGCTATCCATGAGATACTTTATAGCAATGTTTTTCAGGAGTAAATGAAAATATTAATGTGAGAATGCACTTTTATTTCAAACAAACACTTCACGGAGTAAAATTGTAAAATAAATAACCAGATTACAAAATGAAGCCATAGCAAAATAGTACACATATCCATTTTGTAAATAGAAATGTAGTCATTACGGAACGGGTATGTACGTCCTAAAGACCCGAATCCTGAATACTTTATAAGAAAGCTGCTCTTTGAGCCTGTGATGCAGTCGTGACCCCGCCCCAGAGGGATCAAAAGGACTGCAGTCACAGATCTCAGCATCATTTTCCTTTAAGCCTGCTGCGAACCAGTGACTGTATAGGTTAATGGTTACATTTCTATTTGAGGGAACCAGGGTTATTATAATAACCTAATGTTCCCTTTCAAGTATTAAATGTAACCACTACTGAATGGGTGAGTATACCCAAGCCGTCACAAGGGCAAGATTGCACAACGATCGGAATGCTACAAGGCTACGCCGAGAGGCTGTTTTGTGCGTTACCATTTGGCACCCCAGTAAAAGTAGCTAGGGTGAAAAACTGAGGGATAATTTCACTATGCCTGTGTTGTAAGGGTCAACTGGGAAGTCGCCCTTAACATTCTAGCTCCGCGTGGAGTGCAAGATGCGCCCTACAGCCTGGAGATCGCAGGTTCGAATCCAGGCTATGTCACTGCCGACCGTGACCGGGCTTCCTCGGGGGCAGCGCACAATTGGCCGAGCGCCACCCGGGTAGGGAAGGCTTAGGTCGGCAGGGCAAGTCACGGTTCACTGTGTACCAGCGACCCCTCTGGCCAAAAGGGCGCCCACTGCTCTGCAGTGGAGCCATCAGATCTGTGTTGTCCTCCGGCACTATAGGTCTGGTGGCCTCGCAGTGTGAAAAATGACGGATTGGCAGGAACACGTTTCGGAGGACGCGTGTTCCAGCCTCCATTTCCCGAGTCGCCAGGGGGTTGCAGCGGTGAACCAGGATACAAATAACAAATGGGCATTCCAAATTGGGTAGAAAACCGGGGGAAAAAAACACATTGGTGACGACTACATTTTAAAATAAATAAATACATAAATAAAAACTCTAGTTTCAAGGGGTTTAAGGATCCATGACATTTAGCCTGTAGAACCTAGTAAAGGTATGGGGAGTAGCCCACACCGTTGCATTGCAAATGTCCTTGACAGATGCACCCTGGAATAAAGCCCACAAAGTTGCAAGCCCCTAGTGGAATGGGCAGTGGGCTTTTCTGGAGGGAGCAAGTTGGCCAACTCATAGGCAGTCCTGACCATGTCTGCTATCCACTTGGACAGCCGCTGCTTAGATAGGGCTTGACCACAGGACTTTGCCCCATAGCAGACAAAAAATTGTTCAGACTGCCTCCAACTTTTTGTCCTGTCAACAAAATACACCAGGCCCTGAACTGGGTAGAGCGTATGGCGCTGTCGCTCCCTGTCAGACTGGAAAGGAGGCGGATGGAAAGCCTCCAATTCCACAGGCTGATTGACATGGAAAGCCAAGTCTTCGGCAAGAAGGCAGGATTGGTACGGAGTGTGACCTTTGTCCTGGCCTCTGTAAAAATTAAGCAGGCTTTTGCGATAGAGAATGCCTGCATCTCACTCATCCACTTTGCGGAGGTGATAGCAAGCAAGAAAGCTGTTTAAAAGATAGCAATTTCAGCTTAGCTGAACGCAGGGGCTCAAATGGAGACTTCACGAGTGCATTAAGCACCACGTTTAGCCTCCAGCAAGGGAAAACGTCCTTCATAGGCAGCCGAAGCCAACGAGCCAGGAAGTGAGCTCCTGGGGAGGCGGAGTCAATCTTGACATAGCAAGCTGAAATAGCTGCCAGATAGACCTTTGACGTGGAGGGGGATTTCCCCTCGTCAAAAAGGTCCTACAGAAATTGGAGTATAACTGCCATGGGCAGGTTGAACCCATGAGGCAGACACCATGTTTGGAAGACGCCCCATTTGTACCTGTACTGGGAACGTGTGGACGCTGCCCTGGCATTTTGTAGGGTGTCAATAACCCTGTTGGTAAGTCACAGATGGCTCAAATGCAACAGATCAGGGGCCAGACCCAGAGCTGCAAGTTCAATGGGTCGGGATGCCATAAGGTCCCCGTGCCTGGCTGAGCAGGTCCCAGTGCATCCACGGCTGGCCGCTCAGGAGCTGCATCAGGGTTGAAGAGCAGATTCTCCTGGACCAATAAGGGGCTACTAACAGCACCTTGGCCCGGTCCCGTCTGATTTTCTTCATACACAGCAGGAGCAGTGCGAGCGGTTAGAAGGCGTATAACAGATGCCTCGGCAACTGGCCACCGTGAGAGGAGGTTCTCATGTGCCCACAGCAAAAGTTTGCGGGTTCAACTGATGGAGACAGATGGTGGTTGATGTAGGCCACCACTGTTGTGTTGTCTGTGTGTATAAGCACATGTCCCCCTTGAACCTTGTGTAAAAAATTCTACAAGGCTAGGTAATCTGCCTGCAGCTCTAAATCACTGATGTCAAGACCCTTTCATGGGGGGTTCCACACACCTTGCACACCCCGGCCACTCCATACAGCGCCCCAGCCCAGGCTGGATGCGTCCATGGTGACAACCTCCCTTCTGGTGACACTGATTAGCGCTACACCTAGGCGTAGATGGGCCGGCTGTTTCCAACAAGAGAGTCCCCTTAGACAGGTGGGACACTGTCAATAGGCGGTTGCGGTTCAACGTGGGTTGAAGACCCTGCGATTGAACCAGGCCTGCAGAGGGCGCATGTGCAGGAGATCCAACGGAAGGGTCTGGGAAGCTGCTGCCATCAAGCCCAGAAGTTTCTGGAACATTACTATCGTGAGTGCGGCTATTCTCTGCACTCTGCCGACCGACAGACTGGCTAGCATGGACTCGGAGTCCAAGCACATTCTGAGATAGGGGGCTGTCTGGGAAGGCGTGAGCTGGCTCTTCACATGATTCCCCCTCGTGGAATGATCTTCCTACAGATGTCAGGACTGCCCAGTCCCTGACTATCTTCCGGCGCCTCCTCAAGGCTCACCTCTTCAGACAGAAACTCCTCTTTTCCATCTGGACACTTATCACTCTTCCTTAAATGCACTTTACTTGCTCTTATCTGCTCCCTATTTTCCTGCATTTAATCCTGTACTTTAGAGTAGTGTAATCTGTCAAGTGTCATTTAATCTGTAGTATTTTGTATTTAATTATATCCTGATGTAACTATCACTGACAATGTTATCTGCTCCGTTATTGAATCGTATTTTGTCATATACTTGTACTTGCTAAAACCAAAGTCGTTGTATTTTATCTTGCTCTTAATTGTATTAATACTTTCACTGTGATTCTTGAAATGTATTTTTGTTTACAACTGTAAGTCACCCTGGATAAGGGCGTCTGCTAAGAAATAATAATAATAATAATAATAATAATAATAATAATAATAATAATAATAATAATAATGATTCACCGTAAGGCCCAACCGTTGGAGGTGGCAGGTGACAAGCTCCGTGTGGGCCTCTGCCTGTGCTGGAGACTTGGCACAAATGAGCCAGTCGTCCAGATAGTTGAGTACTCTGATGCCTTTGAGTCTCAGTGGGGCCTGGATAGCTTCCCTGCACTTGGAGAAGGCACATGGAGCTGGGGAGAGGCCAAATGCAGGACCCGGAACTCGTAAACGGTTCCCTGAAAGCAAACCGCAGATACTTCCTGTGGAAACGGCGTCCCTGAGACCCACCGTGGTGAACCAGTCACCTGGCCTGATTGTCTGTAACAGCCTGTGGCAGGAAGATGTCACAGCCCAGGCTGGTAAATATCAGGAAGAGACTCAGAGGCAGAGAAGCCAAGTTTTAAACGCGCTATTGCGCTTTTTAATCAATCAAACAAATTAACAAAATGGTACAAACACTAACCAAAACACAAAAGGCACAAGGGCCAAAACAAAAGGACTACACAAAACACTGATGACTATAAATAACACAGGACAAACAGCACAGCACTGAACATGAAAACACTTTACCACATACAGTGCCGTGAAAAAGTATTTGCCCCGTCTGATTTTCTGCATTTTTGCATATTTTTGACACTGAATGTTATCAGATCTTCAACCAAAACCTAATATTAGATTAAAGGGACCCAGAGTGAACAAGTAACACAAAAATTTGATACATATTTCATTTATTTATTAAAGAAAGTTATGCAACACCCAATGCCCCCGTGTGAAAAAGTAATCGCCCCCTTAGACTCAATAACTGGTTACGCCACCATTAACAGCAATAGCTGCAACCAAACGCTACCTGTAGTTATTGATTAGTCTCTCACAGCGCCGTGGAGGAATTTTGGCCCACTCCACCATGCAGAACTGCTTCAACTCAGTGACATTTGTGGGTTTTCGAGCATGAACTGCTCATTTCAGGTCCTGCCACAACATCTCAATGGGATTTAGGTCTGGACTTTGACTAGGCCATTCTAAAACTTTAAATTTCTTGTTCTTCAACCATTCTGATGTAGACTTGCTTGTGTGTTTCGGATTGTCTTGCTGCATGACCCAGCTGCGCTTCAGCTTCAGCTTCAGCTCACGGACGGATGGCCTGACATTCTCCTGTGGAATTCTCTGATACAGAGCAGAATTCATGGTTCCTTCAATGATGGCAAGGAGTCCAGGTCCTGATGCAGCAAAGCATCCCCAAACATGACACTACCACCACCATGCTTGACCATTGGTATGAGGTTCTTACTGTGGAATGCAGTGTTTGGTTTTCGCCAGACATAACGGGGCCCATGTCGGCCATAAAGTTCCACTTTTGACTCATCTGTCCATAGAACATTGTTCCAGAACTCTTGAGGATCATCCAGGTGGTTTTTGGCAAACTTGAGACGAGCATTCATGTTCTTCTTAGTGAGCAATGGCTTCCGCTTTGCTACTCTGCTATGAATCCCATTTTTGCCCAGTGTCTTTCTGATGGTGGAGTCATGAACACTGACCTTAGCCGAGGCGAGAGAGGCCTGCAGATCCCTGGATGTTGTTCTAGGGTTCTTTGTGACTTCCTGGACGATTTTACGCCTTGCTCTTGGAGAGATTTAGGCAGGACTGCCACTCCTGGGAAGATTCACTACTGTCCCAAACATTCTCCATTTGGACAATATGGCTCTGCCTGTGGTTTGGTGGAGCCCCAGAGCCTTAGAAATGGCTTTGTAACCCTTTCCAGACTGATAGGCATCAACAACTTTTTTCCCCAGAGGTCTTCAGGAATTTCTTTTGTTCGTGGCATGATGTGCCTCTAGACCCTGTGTGCTGACAACTTCACTCTGATGGTAAGGGCCAAAGTTAGGTCAGATTTATATTATTATTATTATTTATTTCTTAGCAGACGCCCTTATCCAGGGCGACTTACAATTGTTACAAGATATCACATTATTTGGGCAGGGCTGGCCCAAATCAGGCCTGGTTGTTAACCAAAGTACTCAAACAGCTGACCCTAATTATCCCTTTAAATCGGGTTGAGTTAACTAGGGGGGTGTCACAAAGACGGCCAGAGTGGGTGGCGTCAGACCAGAGAGGAATACACAGACAGAGACGGTGGTGATGATGAGCTGAGTGCAATGGCTGCACTCAGCGTTTACTAACAAATAAAAAGGTTTAACAGTACAAAACAGGACACGGCACTGGTAGCCAAAAGAAACATATAAACAAAACGACTAACCACTAAACAGACGGTGCAGGACAGACGAACAAACACGGTGAGTGAAAACACTTATCTTTACGATCTTTTCGCTTATTTTAACTCTCCTTCTCCACACCCGTTCTCCACTCCCGAACACCTAACCCTGACTGAGTGCTACGTGTCTCTATATATACTGTTGTGCTGGGATTCAATTACTAATTAATTATTCACTTGAATCCCAGCACGTGAATTAATTCTGTGCAACCCCGTGCTCACATATTACATTTTAAATGCACGTGCGTGATGTGCAATCCCGTGCCTAAATACAAATATACACTTTTTAAATACACGTGAAACACAGACCCGTTTATATCCCGTGTACCAATCTATACACCAACATTTACACACGCAACATACAACACATAACACAAATGCACACAGGGGCGGGGCGCTTTGCCACATATACCCCCCCTTGTGCGCAGCACACATGGCCTCAACGGCCACCTCCCCCCTTAAAAACCCAGCAGTCCAGGACAAAGTCTCGGGCTGGGAAGGGAGGCTTCAGTGGGCCCATGGCTGGCCATGCTGTCAGCACCCCTGCCGGTAGTGGCACGGCTGACAGCCTGTTGGTCCCGTCCTGCAGCGAAAAAGCTGCGGGGGCAGGTGGTCCCCCGACCTCCCCCTTCTTCGTAGCCGGCAGCTCCCTCCTGTGGGGCTCCGGCCACAAGAACTCCTGCAGCGAAACTGCTGCTGGGGAAAGTGGTCTCCAGACCTCCTCCCCCTTCTTCGTGGCCGGCAGCTCCCCTTTCTGGGGCTCCGGCCACCGTACTCCCTGCGGAGGTACGGGCAGCAGAGGCAGCTCCTGCTCCTCTGCTCCGGGCGGTGGCGGAGGCAGAGGCAGCTCCAGCTCCTCTGCTCCTGGCGGTGGTGGAGGCAGAGGCAGCTCCAGCTCCTCTGATCCTGGCGGTGGTGGAACCAGCAGGCATTCACCCTCTGCTGGTGGAGGTGGGACCAGCAGGTATTCACCCTCTGCTGGTGGAGGTGGGAGGGGCAAGCAGTCCTCCCACTGCGGTGGAGGTGGCGGAGGTAGAGGCGATGGGGCTGATGCTGGCCACTCAGAGGGAGGCTGTGGCGGTGCTGGCTCCCTCTGCTGTGGCGGCTGGGCATGTGTGCGCCGTGCTGCCTTCAGCAGCATAGCTCGAGGCTGCTGGGGGACACCAGCATCCTGCCCTTCTCCCCCCCAAAAATTTTCAGGGGGTTGAGCCTGTAACTCCTCCCCTTCTGGCTCTTGGGACGGCACCAGCAGGTATTCACCCTCTGCTGGTGGAGGTGGGACCAGCAGGCATTCTCCCTCTGCTGGCAGCTTGGGTCCTACGGCTGTGGAAGCCCCGACTTCCCTCTTTTTGGGCAGTGGACGCACCGACTCCTCCCTTTTGGGCTGTGGACGCACCGACTCCTCCCTTTTGGGCTGTGGACGCACCGACTCCTCCCTTTTGGGCTGTGGACGCACCGACTCCTCCCTTTTGGGCTGTGGATGCACCGACTCCTCCCTTTTGGGCTGTGGACGCACCGACTCCTCCCTTTTGGGCTGTGGACGTTCGGGCTCCCCCCACTCAGGCGTAGGACGTTCGGGCTCCTCCCACTCAGGCGTAGGACATTCGGGCTCCTCCCACTCAGGCGTAGGACGTTCGGGCTCCTCCCACTCAGGCGTAGGACGTTCGGGCTCCTCCCACTCAGGCGTAGGACGTTCGGGCTCCTCCCACTCAGGCGTAGGACGTTCGGGCTCCTCCCGCTTGGGCTGTGGACGCTCAGGCTCCTCCCATTTGGGCTGTGGACGCTCAGGCTCCTCCCGCTCGGGCTGTGGACGCTCAGGCTCCTCCCATTTGGGCTGTGGACGCTCAGGCTCCTCCCGCTTGGGCTGTGGACGCTCAGGCTCCTCCCGCTTGGGCTGTGGACGCTCAGGCTCCTCCCGCTTGGGCTGTGGACGCTCAGGCTCCTCCCGCTTGGGCTGTGGACGCTCAGGCTCCTCCCACTTGGGCTGTGGACGCTCAGGCTCCTCCCGCTTGGGCTGTGGACGCTCAGGCTCCTCCCCATAACTGCGGAAGGGACAGTGGGCGAACAGGTGATCCTGGTCGCAGAGGAGGCACCTCGACGATGGCTTGTTACATCGCCGTGGATGCCTGGCCCTTAGGCGGCACTCCTCCTCCCTGTCCTTCACCTCTTTATCTGTCTCCCGCTTGGGCTGTGGAGGCAAAACCAGCAGGCATTCACCCTCTGCTGGTGGAGATGGGGACAGCAGGTACTCCTCTGCTGGTGGTCCTGCTACCTGGGCTGCTGTTCCGTTTATCGTTGCCTCCAGGTAGCTGAGGAGAAACTCCACACCTTCCTCCAAGGTGTTTGGGGTGTGTTCCTGCTGATAGGCCTCCCATCTCTCACTGTCCATCATCCACAGGGCCCGAACGACTATGGGCAGAGCCTGGGCCTCCAGCCCAGCATTCTCCAGGAACCAGTCCCGCCATTTTGTGGCGTCTTCTGCCATTATATATATATATTTTTTTTTTTTTTTTTTTTTTTTTTTTTTTAAACAAAACCCCTCCTGGTCTGACGCTTGGAGGCGCGGCTATCCCACGATGACACCACGTGTCACAAAGACGGCCAGAGTGGGTGGCGTCAGACCAGAGAGGAATACACAGACAGAGACGGTGGTGATGATGAGCTGAGTGCAATGGCTGCACTCAGCGTTTACTAACAAATAAAAAGGTTTAACAGTACAAAACAGGACACGGCACTGGTAGCCAAAAGAAACATATAAACAAAACGACTAACCACTAAACAGACGGTGCAGGACAGACGAACAAACACGGTGAGTGAAAACACTTATCTTTACGATCTTTTCGCTTATTTTAACTCTCCTTCTCCACACCCGTTCTCCACTCCCGAACACCTAACCCTGACTGAGTGCTACGTGTCTCTATATATACTATTGTGCTGGGATTCAATTACTAATTAATTATTCACTTGAATCCCAGCACGTGAATTAATTCTGTGCAACCCCGTGCTCACATATTACATTTTAAATGCACGTGCGTGATGTGCAATCCCGTGCCTAAATACAAATATACACTTTTTAAATACACGTGAAACACAGACCCGTTTATATCCCGTGTACCAATCTATACACCAACATTTACACACGCAACATACAACACATAACACAAATGCACACAGGGGCGGGGCGCTTTGCCACAGGGGGGCAATAACTTTTTCACACTTGAAGATTGCATGTTTGATTACCTTGCACACCAAACAAATGAAAGAAGCACCAAACTTTTTTTTCTCAGACTCCCTCTATGTACTACTACAACCCACAAAAAAATCTGACTACGTACAATGTGAAAAATGTGCAAAAACGCAGAAAATCAGACAGGGGGCAAATACTTTTTCACGGCACTGTACCTGTACCTAACACCAGCATTACTTCCAACACACTCACCCCTTTCTCACCTGTGATCACCCTATTTATACAGCTGTGGATGTTTTTACAGGGGGGATTTTAACTGCCTCCCTGTCACCACTATTCCACACACACACAAAAACCCACATCCCTGTGCTCACATACCAACATACATTAATTCCCCATGATACATTACCCAAACTATACAAAATAAACCAAAAATACACCCAGGGACGGGGGTACCCCGTCACACATCTCCCCCCTTTGTGCGCAGCACACATGGCCTCAAAGGCCATCTCCCCCCTTAAAACCCCCAAATGCCTATAGTCATGGGACAAGAACAGAGGCATCAAGGGGTCCACGGGCGGCAATGTTGCCAGTAGCAGTGCTGCAAGGTTGACAGCAGCAATACTGTCAGCGAAGTGTAGACAGTGGAGCAAGGTCCTCCTCCACTGGTAATGTTGCCAACAGAAATGCTGGCAGCGGGGCGAGTTCCTCCTCCCATAGCAGCACTGGCAGCGGAAAAGCTGTCGGTGGCAATGCTTCCACACTCAGGGGAGCACACCGAGTCCTTCTCCCAGCCCCCATCGCTATCGTTTCACACTCAGGGGAGCACATTGAGTTCTTCTCCCAGCCCCCATCGCTATCGTTCCACACTCAGGGGAGCACATTGAGTTCTTTTAACTCTTCTTTTATACCTTGATTATTCAGTTAAGCATCTTTGTCGGCAAGTATGTAGTTTCATAGATATGTAAACAAATATTTACACAGCACTTTAAATTAAATGTTTCAGAGTCTGTTTTTTTATTTAAAACAAACAGTCTTTACAAAGTCTTTATGAAGGTTTTCATATGGGGTATTTATGGGGGATGACCTTCATCACATTTCCTACTCCTTAAGATCCCCCCCCCCCCCCGTAACTCCTGGGTCAGGAATGAGAGAAAGGAAGTCCGCACTCACACTCTCACGCCCTGCCTGGTACTTCACTTCAAACCGGAATGGTTGCATTGCAAGGTACCACCGGGTAACCCTCGCATTGGAATCCCTCATCTTTCCCAACCGTTGTAGTGCTCTATGGTCAGTTTCAAGATAAGTATTATCTGCTTGGAAGAGTCAAGTGCCCATTTAATAGCCAGACATTCTTTTTCAAAGGTTGAAAATCTGACATCTCATGGAAACAGTTTCCTGCTGATGTAAGCAACTGGTCTTTTCTCCTCTGGTTCTCCCTGCAACAACACAGCTCTGAGACCAACTGCACTGTGAAAGATTTATTCAAAATCAGGACTAAAAACAGGATTTGAAAAAAAAAAACCTTTAAGCTAAAAGACTTTTCACAGGTCTCCGTCCAGATCACTTTGTTAGATCCTGTCTTCCTGGTCAAATAGGTTAGGTGTGCTGCTTTGCTGGCAAAATCCGGCACAAATCTTCTGTACCACCCGCTTAACCCTAGGAATGACCTAACCTGTTTCTTTGTTGTAGGCCTCACAAAGTGACTTCCATCTTCTCCATCTGTGTCCTAAGGACTCCTCTTCCAAGGACATATCCCAGGTAACATGCTTCTGGTTTCGCTAGTGGGAATTCACTGTCAATACAGATGCTTTTATCCTCTGTCGGACGGATGACACATGGGAAAGATGGTCCTCCCAGGATGACTATACCATCAAGGTAAGCTGTGGCATAGTTTTCTGTCCCTTGCAGTACTTGGTCCATTAACCTTTGGAAGGTCACTGGTGCTCCATGAAGACCGAAAGGCATCACGGTGAACTGGTAAAATCTAAAAGGCGTTCTACAGGCTGTATATACTTGACTTTCTTCAGCTTAAGACACCTGCCAAAAGCTTTGACAAAGATCCAGGGTGCTGATGTACAGGGCTTCTCCCAAGTGCTCCACCAGATCATCAATGCGTGGCATTGGATAGGGGTCGAATTTTGATTTAGAGTCTTTTAAAGTAATATGGTGTTCCACCATCTTTGTGTGCATTGGCTTTTCAGGGGATCCACTTCTTCAGCAAATGAATGTGGAAAGTTTGCTTCTTTCAGGCATCTCTATCTCATAGTTGACTGACCCCACTCTCTTCAACACCTTGCCATTTTGCGAGAAGCTTACTTTCTTGAGTTGTTAAAGTAATAGAGCGTGCTCTCCTGCCTCTAGGGTACGGGATCTTGCAGACTAGTCATACCATCTTTTCTGGGTGTGCTGGGGCTACTTCACGTTCTCTTGGGCAAATGTTGAGATCTTCTCCAGCTGATGTCGCATCTGGAGACATACCTCACACAACACTCATCTGAGGAGCTGCTGGTGACGTTTCCCAGGGCTCCTTTCACAGGTCTTCCGGAAAGGAGCTCAAATGGCGAGAACCACGTGCTAGCTTGTGGCACCTCTCGGTAGGGTTGCCGAGTCTTCCAATTAAAAAAAAAATTATAATAAAAAAAACAAACTGATTTTGTAAATTTAAAAATCTTTTTCTTTTTAATTATATTATATGCCATATATATATATATATATATATATATATATATATATATATATATATATATATATATATATATATATATATATATATAATATTAATATAATATTAATAGTACCACAGTTGTAGCGCTCCCTCCAAATACTGTAAATGTAATGTTCTTAGGATGTTGCAAATGGTGGTTTGTGAATAGTTACATACCAAACCAAATTACTCAAAATCTCAAATGAATACATTATGAAATCTCAAATGAAAGCAAATTATTTATCATTGTGGCATAATCTAAATGTGAACTATAATATGTTTTGCCTTCTAAAAGGCTTTCTGGAGTTTCATCACGGCCATTATTATTACATCTTTATTGCATCATGCATTGTCATGTTAACTACATTTTAATGTGCATAAGAGTGAAACCCTGGCTCCCTGAAATAGACATGTAACCATTCCCCATTCGGGGAAAAGGGAATCCCCTTTCACACTTAACTAGGTATTGCATCAGCAGGCTTGTCCTTTACACTCAGAATGATACATCCTGAGTGTAAAGGACAAGGTCAAGTTTTCAATGACACACACACACACACACACACACACACACACACGTATATACAATTGCAGACTTGTATATGAAAAAAGGTTATTCACTAATGTATTACGTGTAATAATATTGTTTGTTAAACTATACTTATTAGTCAATGAAATCTCTCATTGATGGCTGGTGTGTTTGGGGCTGACAGCAGTTTAAGGGGATTTCCAAATATTCCCCCCTTTTTAGACACATTTTAGACTATCAGATATCACTTAAACCAGGGAGGTACTGATTAAAAACTTGTAATTACAAGATGCGATTCCCTGCTTTTACATGCATCTTCAATCTATGTGCTGTTTTAGTACCAATTATTGATAATGGGAAAAGCGTCTTCTGATAATCTGAAATGTTGAACTTCTCCTTGCGTTTTAAGAACGCTAATTGCTGGCCAGAGCTGCAGTTAGTTTGCTGTATATGAAACAAGCTGTGATTAATTTAATCTCCATTATTATGTAATACAGTATGTATGTTTATATGCGTAATATTATAAATTAATAAGCTCTGAGTTATACAGTTATAACAAAGTTATATGTCAATTTTATAACACAAAAATAAGTGAGGATAGTGCAGAATTTTAAGGATAACTATAACTATGGCAGCTTATCAGAGAGAAGCTGTTACTTGCACAGAAAACGAGTCTCTACTAACCTATGCCTAGTATAGATTTTTATAAGCCCTTTACAAATATCTCTTCAGACAGGTACAACCAATTTCAGACATAATAATAAGAATAGCAATACAAATATAATCATAAAATACCAATTGAAAGCAATTGCAAAGCTACATGGATACATCTCTCGGGTCATATTGGCATTATGTTACAAAATAATTTCCAAAACAATTAAACATCAAAGAGTGCATTGTGTACCTTGATTGGACATTATTTCTTAACAAGCAAGTAGCTTCAAAGTTCTTTTAATGGGGTTTACATTTCCCTTACTGTTTTATGGGGTTTGCAATCATTCTAAATGTGGTTCTGGGTCTGTTGCTCCAATGTTACATTTCTTACCATTTTTCTCTAAATCTCTAGCTTCTCTGGAGGATCCTCAGTGCCTGCACTGAACAGCCTTCCTCATTCCATTCAAGTCATGTGGCAATGTGACCTTTCAACTCCTCTCCTACCCTCTCTGTATATGTAGGTGGCACTGGCAGGTCATATTGTCACATGACTTGAATAGAATGAGGAAGGCTGTTCAGTGCAGGCACTGAGGATCCTCCAGACAAGCTCAAAGCCAGATTCAGAGGAAAATTATCATTCGCTGTTGGAGCAACAGAATCACTCTGAATGATTGCCAAAATTATGAAATATAAAATAGAAATGTAAAAAAATATATATTCTATTAAACTAGGTACTTGCTCTTTAAATATGTATTTTACTGGGAATACACCCTTTAAGCATTCTATCTTCTCATGAAAAACACAAATCATCAATCTTGTGTCCAATGCATTACACTGAACAGGCTGAAGAGGAGTGACTCCACAAAAACAAAACTGTCCATGCACACAAAAAAGCAGTTCATTCCACACTCCGAACCTGGTCGCTGTAGTCATCAGGGAACTGCCGCCGCACCTCAGGATCTGTAAATAATTGACAGATAATATTAATTGGCTTTGGATTAGTGAGCAAGTAGAGTATCACACATTAATATTTGATCAGAAGATGATACAGGGACCTTGGCAGGGGATCCGAAGGGGCAGCTGGGGCTTTTATGCTGATTAGACCAGGAAAGAACTATTCAAGATGCTCCCCCTCCACTCCTCCAGGAAGACTTCTCCCTTTAGCTTAACGCTGCTATCTAGCCTAACACTGCTATCTAGCCCAACCTCCTACTGGCAGCAAATTGCCTGCTAGATGTGCTGCCAGAAAAAATAAATAAAAAATCACCACTTTCAGCCTGCTTTGATTGTTATTTTATTAGCTCCCACGTTCAGGCAATCTACAGAGACCTGCATGATATCCAGTATGTCCTGAATTTGGGATACGTTGCAATCCTCTGATGTTTCAGACACCAGTTTCTAACAGCGTGCCACATTGTTATCAGAACTTGACTTCTGAATAATAAGGGGAAGTGCTGCAGGGTTCATTTACCGTGTGGAAATCTTCCAAAAAAAATTCTAAGCAATTCCTGCAGGCTAATTAAAGCGGTGTCGATCCTTACACAGCGTGCATGACAACAGTATTAAAGATTTAAGAGGAGAAGAGAGATGCTGCTGGAACAGAACATGACAACAGTGCCCCTCTCATCTAGCATACACTTTCATTTGTTTTGTCAAATTAGTTTTACCGTTACATATTGTACAAGTGTCTGCCAGTGAAAGCGAAACACAACGCCTTCATATACTCCAGGAAACACATTCAAATTCGATCACTACCGTAAATGACAGATAAAAGGGGAGTGTGAGATTTAAAGAGAACGTGCTTTGTTTTAAATCTTGATGCACTTCATCTAAAGCAGGGGTGTCAAACTCAGTTCCTGGAGGGCCGCAGTGTCTTCTGGCTTTCGTTCCACCCGAGCTCTCAATTACTTAATTGGTCTAATTATTTGATTAACTGGACACATTTAACACTTCTCTTCAGGCCTCAAAACGTTTCATAGGTAGTGTACCTTGAATCAAGTGCATTTCTAAAACCATTAACTGTAAAAGACCTTGAAAAATATTAAATATGTCAAATTCAACAAATAATTAGATCAATTATGTTAACTGAGAGCTTAAGTTGGAATGAAAACCAGAAGACCCTGCGGCCCTCGAGGACTGGAGTTTGACACCCCTGATCTAAAGAGTTCTCTCTTTAAAAAAGTTGTCCTTTAAAGAGAAACTTGGTATGGGTAATAAAATCAGAGTTTTCTTAACATGTATATTCTTCTCAAAAGAGCTCTCAGAATCACATCTAACCATCACACTGTGGTATTTCTTATTGAGGCACACATGCACAGGAGGTAGTAATGTGAAATAACATTCTTGACAGATGTTTTGCCTACAAGTCTTTCTCAGTGTTTTTCAATGTATGGAGTGTTGCAGCGGGCAGGATAACAGTGACACTGGTGTACAGCATGGGGGGCAGGACATGATTCTGAGACGTGTTGAGACCACTGGGTGCTTTAAACTTCGGACTTTCAAGAAGTCATCAGGATGTGATAATAATATAGAATTAAACCAGACAAGAAGAACAATGCATTAGATCACGCCGATACTGTATACCCAGAACAAGCCAGGTTGCATATATAGTAACGTTGTATATTAACGTTCAGGTTTTGATTTTCTTTACTCAGAGCTGTGTTCTGTGACCTGTATCACAGGAAGCAATAGTAAACCAAGTCATTCAATCAAGCACAGTGTATTGACAGGATAAATAGGCTTCACCTGAATCAATGTGAAAAACAAACTGTAAAACCACAAGACAGTAACACACATCCCCCGCCAGAGCCACGGCTGAAAATACTAAATCAGAGCTATCAATAAAATGAAAACAGAACTAGCAATGAAATGTTTAAGCACAATTTGATAAGCGCTTTTCCAGATATATGCAAAAACGCAAGTGTAAATGCTTTCAATAATGCTAAATAATGTTAATAACAAGTCTGACGACTGGAGCAGCGGCTCTCCAGATACATGCAGGAATGTGTGCCAAAAAGATGAACGGCTGTAGGGACAGACCATCTCAAATACATGCCCTCTGCAGGGGCTCTCATCCCTAATAATGGACACAAACATTCTTTATGCCTTTAAATAGAAACCGAGCACATAAAAAAAGAGTAGAGTTCAAGTTTATCTTTTATAACAGACTTGTACAAAGAGTTCTGCTCTTACTCTTCTCAGTCTCTCATGACTGGCGTAGTGAAAAAGCAGCTCATTAATAATGACTTGAGGGGGCCTCGTTGAGCCTAGATATTTGACCCTCCCCTGCCCCTTAAACGCATTATTAATGAGTTCTTCTTCTCTTCAACGCATCAAAGGCCAGCAGGAGTAAATGCCAAATAACTAAATGCCATGCCTTGTTTTATTTTAATTTAAAAAACAAATCTCTATAACATGGAAAACCTCACTGCTTCATACATTTCTATAATCTTATTCAAGTATGTCAAAGTGGGTTTACGGGTAAACTGCTAGCTGTGTGATGGTTCACAAGTAAACATGAACCTGGTTATTCCTGCTCATCCCAGTTTACCTGGGTGGGAAGATTATGGTAAAGACAAACAACTTCGGTGCCAAAATCATGCACTCGACAGTCCTAAGATTTTCTTTTTCTTTTCTTTTTTTTTTCAAAATCAGGTAATTATAGGTAGGGTAGGTTTATTTTTTTGAACTTTTTGTAAAAGAACCGATTTGACCAGTTCTTTCTGGACAGCCCAAAAGTAGAGTTTTTAACTTTTGAAACATCCCAAGAGATGAGCTCAAATCAAACAGCAGCACAGTTTGGAGGGGCGCCTCACAAGACAATACAGTAAACTGAGCTCAAATCAAACAGCAGCACAGTTTGGAGGGGCGCCTCACAAGACAATACAGTAAACTGAGCTCAAATCAAACAGCAGCACAGATTGGAGGGGTGCCTCACAAGACAATACAGTAAACTGAGCTCAAATCAAACAGCAGCACAGATTGGAGGGGTGCCTCACAAGACAATACAGTAAACTGAGCTCAAATCAAACAGCAGCACAGATTGGAGGGGTGCCTCACAAGACAATACAGTAAACTGAGCTCAAATCAAACAGCAGCACAGATTGGAGGGGTGCCTCGCAAGACAATACAGTAAACTGAGCTCAAATCAAACAGCAGCACAGATTGGAGGGGTGCCTCACAAGACAATACAGTAAACTGAGCTCAAATCAAACAGCAGCACAGATTGGAGGGGTGCCTCACAAGACAATACAGTAAACTGAGCTCAAATCAAACAGCAGCACAGATTGGAGGGGTGCCTCACAAGACAATACAGTAAACTGAGCTCAAATCAAACAGCAGCACAGATTGGAGGGGTGCCTCACAAGACAATACAGTAAACTGAGCTCAAATCAAACAGCAGCACAGATTGGAGGGGTGCCTCGCAAGACAATACAGTAAACTGAGCCTTGAGCAAGGTGAAGTAAGGGAAGTTTAAAGGCAAAGAAACACCGTTTTTGAAATCTTTGTAGTGTTTTATAAGTTCAAACCTCGAAGCCCTAATTATGGGCTCATTCCATGGCAGTCATCAACAGTATACAAATATATATTTACAAAACAATGAAACTTTAAAGCACATTGCTACCTTTGCCAAGTTATTTTTATGGACTCTTTGTTGTGTAAAAACTTCCCCCCAGGCTGCTTCTGTCTCCGACTCCAGTTCAGTGCTTCTGTTCAGTTAAACAAGCACAGTTCAATGCAGCAGCAACTATGGGCAGCAGTGTGAGGATAATATGCATGCATGGTCTGCTTTTAAACCACTTTCCTTCACATACATGTAAACTACAACTCATTTCACCAAACTCACAGCACCCCTAAATGAGCACCCACTACCAACCCATCTGCGTAAGCATACGGTTTGGAAAAGTGTATTTTTACTGAAATAGTACCAAGCATGCTAAATAATTATTTAAGAAAAAACAGCAATAGATAATGATAAATAACATATGCGTTAGGATATTAAAGAGGTAAGAAATGAACCTCAAAGTTGTCTTCATTTACTTTTGTTTTAATTGAGCAAACTGCATTTAAATTTAACAAAATATTTCCTTTTGCTAACATAAGGCATGCTGTTTTATTCTGTCTGGCTTGCATTTTTGCCTTTTTGTTATGCTTCAGTTTCCCCTACCTACTGTACTACAGTATAATGTCACGTTTGGCTTACTCAACAGGAATCCACGTATGACAAGCCACATGATTATGCTAGCTATGCATGTTCAGCCTGACTTCAGTGCTCCAAAACTACTGTTGTGTCTGGCACTGCGTTTGGTTAATAGCACAGTTTTTTTATGTTCAAGAAAGCAGACATTCCTGTACCCTGCAATAAAGCTTCCTGCAGCTGAGCACTGTGTTTCTTATTAAAATGTAACAAGTATTTCAATAACATACATTCCTGCCATGGTAGTAAATTCAAATTACTAGAGCCATCAGTATAATGACATTGAAGCTGAGGACCATGACATATCTCAACAGTATTACAGAATAGTATAAAATAAGCAGTTAGCAATTACATGTTTAATCACAGCTCGCATGGAAGCTCCAGAGAGGGGTCAGTGTTATCTGACTGTGAGGGAAATTAACATATGGTTCTGTGAATGGTCATTTTGTTTTTATTACTCCCCTCCCATGACAAGTTGGTAGTGACTTGCGGAGAACCCGGACTATTCATTTTCCTATGAGGGGTGTTGTTCAATGTGAAGACCTTATTGTCACTGAAAACAGTGCTGCTATAAATATAATCACCAGCAACATTATATTTGCTTGTAAATACTTTAATTGTAAAACAGTTACATTTGTATACTGGTCAAGCTTAATTCTCCACTCAAGTTCAATGATATATAAACTCTTTTTTCATAATATACTTATCTGATAAAAAAAAGAGATTTGCCTGCCAATTTATCTTCGAGAGTAAAGTACTGTAATATGGATACGCTCGGAATTCGGAACATTAAAAAAACAAGTTCAAAATAAAACAAAAAGACACAGATAGTAGAGAACGTGATGAGACCCCCGATCTGTAGATAATTTTACTGGTAGGGCTCCTGAGAACAACACAAAGCGATCTGCTGGTGAGCTGAACCATGATGAAAAACCAAGCAGTAGCAGCGAAGCAAAAAGTAAGAAAGGTGCTCGTTTCAACACAAAGGGATTCTACTTTCAAGCGGCTCAAGTATGGCTATGAGAAAAGGAAAGGCGTTTTGCAGAATTTGCCAAGATGCTATATGTGCTTACAATACTACAAGAGCTGAATCTGCATTCAGTGAGGATGGATTTGATGGATGGCATCATGCAATAGAAAGGTTTCGTACGCATGAATAATCTGACTGCCACCGAGAAGCTTCCAGTAAATATCAGGCACGCAAAATGTATTTGCAATAAGTGAAGCTAAGAAAAATGAAATGCAGGTTGCACACCTGGTGTTAAAAAAAACATTCACATTACTGATGCATCTTTCCCAGCAAGGCTCAGCTATACGTGGTCAATTTTTGGAGTTTGCTTAAGTTAAGGGGTGAAGATGTCTCTGAAATAAACCAGTGACTACAGCGAAGTAACTTCAAATCACACAACGGCATCAATTAAATACTAATGATAATGTATCAGGACGTGTTGAGAAAGGTGCTTAAGACATTCAACAGTGTGACTTTCTTCTATCATGATTGATGAAACTGCAGACATAAGCAACCATGAACACGTTTCAGTTTGTATCCGCTGGGTCAATGACACTTTAGAGGTTCACAAGGACTTTCTCTGATTCTTTGAGACGGGTGAAACAACAGCAGAAGAACTTTTCAACATTATCAAAAATGTCTTAACAAGGTGTGGCTTGGATTTTAAAAAGTGCCGGGGACAGGGCTTTGATGATGTTACTAATGTGTCTGGCATAAGGAACGGTGTGCAGGCTAAAATCTGTGAAAATCGAACCTCGCGCTTCTTATCTTATTTCACTGCTTGGCTCACTCCCTAAGTTTGGTTGTTCAGGACTGTGTGGCAAACGTATCAACCTATAGGGATGTGCTCAATTAAAACACAGAGAGGATTCATTTTGTAAGCGCATCTCCAAAGCAATTATTTAAATTTAAAAATCTGAAACCACCCGATAAACAGAACCTGCAAACATTTGCACCCACTAAATGGACTCTTCATGCAGCTAGCTTGAAATCAGCTATGGATAATTACAGCGAGCTACTTAAATTTTTGCAGATGAAAGCCGAGGAAGATCGTACTGAAGTTGGTGCCAAAGCTAATGGATTTTGTTCTAGACTGGAAACACGCATACAAGCCAGCACATTGAGCCTCCAGCAAGCACCCTCAAGTGTTTATAATTTGAGAACCACCGCTCAGTGTTTGAGGAATAGCTTTGATAGCTTTGCAACCAGCACCCCCAATCATTTGGAAAAGTTGGTGCCTATGAAAGTAGGGCTATTATAATAATACAGCTTGAGCTAAAGAATGTCTAGTGCCATTACAATTGGATAAATTAGTTTACAATTGGATAAATTAGTCAAAATAACAATAATCCAGTCTGGGTTCTTAGTAAACTGGTAGCACACGTTGTACTAACACTGGCAATACTACTACTGTAGGTAAAAAGCATTATCCAATTTAAACACAATGAAGTGGTTTAGTGGTACTGTGTAATAAATATCTATACTTCTAGCAGGAAAAAAAGAAAAAGCACTGTCTATAAAAGCCGCTCTGTATCTCCAGTGCCAGAAGTATCTTACTTTATAGCTCTGTGTTATAAAAAATTCATCAACTTCTAAACTGCGAGCTCCAAGTTGCTGAAAAGGGTCCTTTAGTTGAAAGGTACTGTGTATAAATGTGCTTTGTGTGCAGTTTTTCTCAAGTAACGGAAGACTTTTCTTACAAACAGCATCAGCATGGAGCATGTACAGAACCGGCACCCCACAGCTCAGCAAACCGGCTTTACATTGTGTGCCTGGCAGCCGTCCATGTGCGTGTCTCTCTCTATTATTATTTTTGTTTTACATTGCGTCAGCTTTATTTCACTGACTTTTAAAGGTCTGGGGACATTTTATAAAAATGCTCTGTACCTTTATTTGGAAAATAAGGTACATTGGGAAACTATGATTCATTCGAAAATGCACAGATCCTCCCCAATTCCTTTGGCTCTGATTCAAGGGAAAATTACAATTGCAATGCTGAGGAGAAAGCAGGCAAACCAAATATTGTAAAGTTAAAAATACCTGGGTACATGGCCTAGACTGTATCCTGTAGTCTTAACGGCAATCCTGACTTAGCAGATAACAAGTTGATACAAAGATTGAAAGAGTTATAACTGAGGCAAAGATGCTTCGTTACTTTTATCAGCTTTAATCGATTACTACATTAGTCAGCCTGTACCATAAAGACCTATCCTTTTCTATTTTAGTACTACAGTGATGAAAGAATTACTTAAAAAGTATACTTACTGGTTTCTGTAGAAATCTTGTACATGTATTAAGCCATCCTGAGAGTCGTTTGAAGACTTATGCTCAACAATCAGAAATACAGTACTGCTTTCCATAGAAGATTAAAAGACCGTTTCATTGAAATGAAGAAAACATCTTCAATGGCTGCCTTTGCGTTTTAAATTTTTTTTTTTTTAATTGCTTTTCTAAGTAGCAATGACATAAAAGTGTGGTGTGCAGAGATATATTTATTTTGCAGGCAGATTTTCTGTCTTTGTGCTATTACCTCAGACAGGTTTGAACACCAGTTTGACAGATGGATGGCAGTATGTAGACTCCATGTGCTGTCTTGGTTCCCCGCCAGGTTTCACAAACAGCTGACTCCAGCGTGTTCTGGTAGAATATGCTGGATATGATCGCTTCTGATATGCAGGACTATAGTTTGTTTGGCTGTAACAGTCGATAATACTCACGTACCAGCTTATGGGGCACTTGTTGCCTGTTTTACCCCACGTACACAGCTTGCTTACTAGATTGGTGATTTTCCCTAATCTTTAAATAACCAGGATTGTTTTTCTTTTGTTTTTTTGTCCCACAATTTTTATAAAAGTTGGGTTCTATTGTAATGGTCTAAACAGTGGTGGATCTACCTACCTCTGTTCTTTTGCTCTTCATTTATTATCGATTCACTTATTAGCATTCCTCTGTACAATAAAAAATACAGTCAGATTTATACAATTTTACTGTGGCGGTACTACGGCACAGTTTAGATAAAATAGACTCCAATGGTTTCGTTTAAATGGACACGCTCCACACAACTGCTAACAAGCAAACCATACTTGTCAGCACATGAACACATGGTCTATGTTAGACCATTGTTACATAATAAAAAGATTCTGCTACCAACACAAGTCGAGAACGCCAGCTCCAGCCCATACTGCAAACCAGCACCATAAAAACCAACGAACAGAGCTTTGAAATTAGCCGTAAACCACTAATCTCATTGCTCAATTCCATGGAGTTTAAACCAAACCTTTTTTTTTTTTTTTTTATAAAGGCCCCTCTCGGCAGGCTAGCCTAAATGTTAATCCACGCTGTAACCCGATTCGATTTTCCAGATGACAGGGTGGGAATATGCCACTACGAAGCACATCAGCAGCCACATACTGCTCTTTTACACATCCCCGCTCATTTACAGTTTGCACACTTTGGTGCACTCATTCCAAGACACAGCCACTGAAGAGACCTGAATAAACAGTCAGCACCTATATCACAGAATGCTAAATACAGTATAAGTGACCAGTCCACGAAACCCAACTGTCCACCAAACAACCCCTACCAACACTTCAGTGTAAAACTACGGCAAGCCAAATGATCATTAGAGATCTCAAATTAATTTATATCTCTAAATATTTTAAGATATATCTAAATCATTTCCAGATATCTAAAATACTTGGAGGTATCAAAAATGATTTGCAGATATCTTTAAACAGAGTTTTAAATGATATATCTAAAATGCATTTTCAGATATCTCAAAATATTTGAGATATCTTTAAAATTACTTTCAAATATCTGAAATTCAATTTAAGATATATCAATGATTCCTATCTATCTATTTTAAGATATCTCAAATAAATATTAAGATATCTCTAAATAACTTCCTGTTCATTTAGAGGTATCGCTAAATGGACAGGAAGTCCACTCAAAACAGAGCATTTTCACAGGAAGTCGTTAGAGATATCTTGCAATGCCTTCCTGTTCATTTAGAGATATTTTTAAATATTTTCGAGATATCTCTAAATTACAGTTTGTAATATCATGCTAGCAAAACATTATTTAAAAATATGTGTATATTAATTGTAGACATTTTGTTTTTAGATCTCAAAATGAAATTAAGATATCTTCAAAATGGTTTATTTACAGATATCTCAACTTCATTTAAAATATATCTCATGAAATCACTTGCTTCTGTATTGACTTAAACGTAAAACATTGTTTCCAGAAACTTGGGGCATGTGAAGCAGAATTCTGGCAGGTTCTCCACATTTCTAAATGATGTTGTTACAAATGCAGGCCCAAACTTTTATTTAGCTTTAAAATGTTTAGGAGGGGGCCAAATTGTGTATTTTACTCAACTTCCACATTCCACTTACAAATTAGTAACTATTTTTAAAACCAAGCTTTTCTGTTAAAACGTGTAGGAGGCTGTGTGGTCCAGTGGTTAAAGAAAAGGACTTGTAACCATGAGGTCCCCGGTTCAAATCCCACCTCAGCCACAGACTCATTGTGTGACTCTGAGCAAGCCACATAACCTCCTTGTGCTCCGTCTTTCGGGTGAGACGTAGTTGTAAGTAACTCTGCTGCTGATGCATAGTTCACAAACCCTAGTCTCTGTAAGTCGCCTTGGATAAAGGCGCCTGCTAAATAAACAAATAATAATAATAATAATAATAATAAATAAACAAACAAATGCAACTTCAGGAGGAGAAAAGCACAGAAAGTAAAATACACTTTAAAAACATGGTGTCGTAGACAAATGTCTTGTATTCACAAATACGATAGTCTACTTCAATAGCTTCATATCCTAACGTTAATGATTGTCTTCTTGCAAATTAAATGGTTCTAATTACAAAAGTACAGGTTTTAAAACGAGCATTCCAAATCCCACCATCAATCTGTGAAAACAATGTTTCATCTTTCATTTTTCAATCATTGTCTTTGAGAACTTCAGTCAGTTACCTGGTTTTGAAATACCATGCATGGATCTCCGGAAGCTACATTTTAACAATGTCAAAATTAGCGCCTGATCTTGGCACTTATTTAAATGAAGATCCTTTTTGAAAGGCTTCTTAATAACCCTCATCGAGCCTCCTATTATAATGCAGAGGTTTGGATCATTACATCTGAGGAACACAATACAATCCAGAAGGTTGTCTGAAGTGCAATCATTAGGAGGGAAGTTTGTAATGAAGTTATACAAGTTTACTAAATGAAAGTTAATCACTTCTTCCTGAACAAAATTTGATGACAAAGCTTTAGTTAAAGCTAACCTGTCTATTTCAATGTAAAAGCAGCTTCAGATGTAATTGGGCATTTCCATGCTAATGGAAACTTTACACGTGTAAATGTTTGAGTAAACTGACAAGTTTACTCAATGTAATTTCTTTGAGATATAGTGTAGATAACTTTGTCTGAAGTTGAAGAAATTTTATCTGGACATGGGAGCGTATACTATCCCTCTCAAACGTGATCCAAACATAACATGGCAAAACATGATGACTTACAGGGTGTTTATAAACAATATTGTCATATTTATGTCCAATTCAATTGATTATTATAATCTAGAAAACTTAAATATTATCCTAAGTGTGTTTTTATCACTGTAGTATGCAATTCTATATTCTAGATAAGTTTTTAAAAAAATGTGCTACGTTCATATCAGTATCTGTCCACACTGTTACGAATATAAAAGTTATTATTCAGCTCTTTAGGAAGGAATAATACTCGGTGTTCTTTTTTGTGAGCCAATTTATAACCTGTACCTTTTATTAAAACGTGTTTTTGGGGGATGCAGGATTTTGTTAATCACTAATAAAGGTTTTTAATCTTGCGTCCTGATGTCTGTCCACTCATTTCTACGTTCGTAACAACCAGGAAGTCGGTTGTAGTAAATCCCAAACAGTGCCATTCATTATTTGTTATCCGAGACTTTGACCCATGCTCTTTGACTTCTGAATGAAGAGTCGTCAGTTGCGTCGTAGTGTTATTGATCTGTTGGTGTAGGTCCTTCATGTTGCGAATGTGATTGTGGTTAGGAACTATTACTTACTTGCTGAAGTGTATAATTATTTAGTGGATTACATCTTCCATCTCTCTGGATTAATAAAGAAGGTACATGTCGATTTTTAAACCAAATTTGACAGAGATTGATGAAGCGCGTGTTTCAGTATATCTTGCAAAAAAGCTGTGCGGATGGACACGTATACCTTTCCATGTAATCATGGTAATAATAATAATAATAACAATCCACCTGTAGGCTAAACTTATCTTCTGCCTGGATCTATCCTATTTATTTATGTTATGCAGAGGTGTTGTTTATATTATGGAGAAACGTAATTCTCTCTCTGACTGTAGTAAGAGACGCTGTTTTTCCATCACTCAGCCAGAAAGCGGTTCTCCGCCCACAGTAGCTTTAAAAACAAAACTGCAAATTAAAAACAGATTAACTTTCTTTTTGTAAATGGACAGATTAAACCACCTTGTCAGGAATTGGGGAATGGCATAAGAATGAAATCAGTATTTGTACATTTGTTGTTTTTTTTTAGTGCGATGTACCATTTTGGGTAGCAGAGTGCACACTGCTGGTAAAGTGAACTCGTATCTTTTTAAGTATTCTTTGCTAATGAAAATGTTTACAGATACAGGAGTTGTGAGTTTTAAGATTGTTAACAATTAGTGATAGACATGGTGCTCACCATTGGATTGAAGGAGCTCAGGTGATGCAGGTCTGCTTGCTCTCTGTGGCAGGCTGTTGTCTGTATGGGAAGGGGAGCGCGTGTCCGAGTCTCATGATTGATATGCGCTGCTCTTTCGGGGCCGTGCTTACCTTTTCCATAGGGGACGTTTAATCTCGTTTAACCCTATTACTTTAACAATGGTAAAATGAATGAGGGTAAGACTGAGTTTACATTAAAATAAAGGTGAAGTAAAGCATTCTTATTGAGTAAATAATAATAATAATAATAATAATAATAATAATAATAATAATAATAATAATAATCCAGGATCAGTGTAAATAGTTATTTGTTGAAAGAACAAGCTTACTTTTGTTCACAAATAAAGTATTTGTTTCTTTTAAACTGAATTTTTGGTTGTGCGTCCTCCCTGTTTAACATCAGCCACTCGGCACACCCTCACAAAGTCACCTTGGATACAGACGTCTGATAATTGTGCGCAAGCAACACAACGTTTGATTAAAGCATCATAAGGAATACCTTGGACTCCCATATTTGACTGTTTTTCATAATAAAATGTCAATAAATAAGAAGTCATGCACAACATTTTAACACAGTTGTAATTTTTTGGGCTCTTTTCATGCCTTGTGTCTGTCCTCATTTGCAGCGTTACCATGCATGGAGTATGAACTTCAAGTGCCTGCAACACGAGTGCAATGTGAAATGTTATCCTCCCTTTAAGAATTCTATGTCATTGAGACTCCAGACACATGGATAAGAGGGGGATGAACATCACATCATTTTTCAAAATGTGTGTTACACATGTGTACCCCATTGATTTGTTATATTCCCCTTACTATTTAATGGTGTTTGCAATCAAAGTGATGCTGCTGCTCCAATATTGCGTCACTATAATTTTTCCCTGTCAGCCTTTACCTAGCTTTAAACTTGCTTTGAGCTTTTCTGTAAAATCTGAAGTGATGGGAAGTGAAAAACCTTTTTCGTTCCATTCAAATCACGTGACAAAGTGACTTTAATCCTGCCAGCCAAACTTTCTCAACATTTATAAAGAACTGAGAAAACCTCTAAGGCATTCACCAGTATCCTTGGAAAGGTACTTATTTTAAAAATAAATCATGCTAAAATGAAGCTAGCGCTTTATACAAAATATTGTACAGTTGAAACTCTTGCTGTGTGGCACTAAAGGCAATGTTTTTCTTTCAAAGTATTTGTTTGTCTCCGTTACAAGCTTGTAAAATGTAATAAGCTTACAATGCTCTTAGTGCTGATTTCTTGCTGGGTCATGCTGTCAGTAACTAATATGTAACTAAGTTTGTTTCTTTACATTGGTTTAATTTGCTATACAGGTCAACGTACTTCTAAATGAGTGTGTGGGAAGTGATCTTTGATTTACATTTCCTTTATGTTTCTGCATTGGGAATTCTACTCTACTGCTGTAACTTGTAACTGCTTTTCAGTTGTTTGTAATCTGCATGCAGGGATTGGACACAACATAGATTTTTTTAGAACAATCTGCTGTATTGGGATTTAGGTCATGACAACTCTCTAAGGCGTTCGATTTATTTTGGAGGGATGTGTGACGAGCCCTCACAAAATGGTCTAAAATGTCTTGTAGAGTCTTCACTTTTGCACGCTGTAGTTTTTTAAGCCGTGGAATTCATATTACGTGTTGATTTCCTGATCCTAATAAAATGTAGATGGTACATGAATATTCGTATTTGTTGCGAATCAGTTTTCTTTTTATCGGGTTTGTGCTCACCCCTGATGGACACTAGTGTTATTTTTCCACCAAAACAAAGGGCAGTGAATTTCTCTCCCAGGAGCATGAGGGATACAAGTGAGCTATCCAATGATCCTCCTTTATACTTTGAGCTGTGGGGTATGTGGCCTCAAAATGAAGACTGGTAGAGTTCTGACCAGGCTGACGTTCATATTGTAACTGAATCTTCTGTAGGGTCGTGGATTGTGATGTATTAAAAATGTCCTTTCCACTTACAGCTATAACAGAACTTGGAAATGTAATTTATACCCTGGTTTGTGTATTAACAAAAGCAGACAGGTAGGTTTCGGGGGGAAGGGGGGGGGGGGGGTTGTCTCCCTACAGCTGAAGCAATCATGAGGATCTAAACAAACTGAGCTGTCAGCAAATCCTTCCTTTGTTCCTTCCTTCAATGCAAGAAACAAATACCAAGGGTTGTTATATTTTCATGAGAAACTGAACACAAGCGAGTGTGGAAGACTGAAGCTTTTCAATAAGTAAACAAACAAATAAAGACAACAGCAGGATGGGTATTGGAATCTGAGAGGGTTGGGATTCCTAATATCCCATTGCTGCTGAAAGAAAGTCCCCCCGCCCCCCGCCCCCAGCCATGCAGTCCCAATGCAAGTCTGCTTCCTGGCAGAAGACCAGACTACCGCCACACCACGCAGGGATTCCAGGGAGTAGAAAAGATTCCCAGGCTAGGAGAGGGGATCGGGGTACAGTTTGCTATTGAGTCCTTCTTTATCTCTTTACTAAGGGTTCTCGTTTCAAATGGTTTGGTTTTAACTCATTTCATGTTTAACCCTTTAAGGACCTTGAGTTAACTCCACTCCACTTGGTTTGTTTGGCAGTTCATTTCAAAGCTGAGTAAGCTCGCTCCAAACAAAGTCAGTCCCCTTCTCATTGCAACTAAACTGACCCATCACACTTCAAACACGCAATCAAAAATATAAGGGAAACCCTAAAAGAAACTAATACACTCAAGTTCCAGTTAGTGTACACTGGTGAATGTGCTAGCCACAACGTTTGTCTACATTGACCAAACTGATTCTGCCTTAGGGTATACAATGTAGTTTACTTCTTGAAATGTCTTTAGGGAATGTAAACAAAGTGCACCATATAAGAAGAAAGCAATAAACAAGCAGCAAGGAATTTTCTTTGAGTTATTATTTTTGTAAAGGACTGCTAGGCAAATATACAGGACTGCAGGGCACTTAAATGGGTTAAGGTAAATGATTCTGCATGATTGGAAATGAAAAGCAAAACTTATAAGGGATCCATATTATGAACTGACCTTACTTTCAATTTATTTTACCAAGATATGCCACTTCAGCATTAAAAGAAGTCTGATGATATTCTGTGCGTGTACTGTTACTTTCCAGAACCCATTACTGCAGAGGTAAGCCAGGTAAGGGGCTTGTCTTTCAGCAAGTCAATGAGGTGTGAAGAAGCACTTAAGATTACTTCCTTGAGTTAAATTCAGCAAGGTATTTTATTTCTCAACAGCCTTTCCCTGTCATGGCACAGATGTTTAAATGACTGTTTGTTTGTTTAGTTTTGTGTGGTGGGGTTAAGACCCTGTCTACAGGTGGTCTGTGAAAGACACTGTGAAATCGCATACAAAGAATGATCTTGGCCTGGCCCAGCCAGCACTGTACCCTTCCACACTGAAGCCCTTAAGGAAACTACAGGGGCACTGCCATTAGCCAAGAGCAGAGATGCAGAAGGCTCAATGTCAAGCCACTGTGATTTAGATAATCATTCAAGGTGGACTTTCATTAAAAATGGATCAAAAAGCATTTTGAAATTCCAAAATAAATGCCTGCAAATTAAAAACTGTAAATCAGCTTGAACAAATGATTACTGGGCGAATTTATCAACAACATGATGCAACATATTATATTTGTAATACAAAAATACCTATTTTTTGTCTTGATAGTACTGAAAAAGAATGGAACTACAATACAGTTAGAAACCATTCAAAACTTTTTTGGCTAAATAATTAGTTTCATATCTTCAGTTTCATAGAAATTGTCGCGTCCGAGTATCACCAAGTACCAGCAGTTGTTTTGCAAAATAGTTGTTTGAAAAATGTGACCACATACCAGAAAAAAAAAAAAATAATTATACCCACAACTTTCCACAAATCATTATGCATTGCCTTGTAAATACTATATTTCGAAATAACAAAATGTTCAGAGTAGCTCAATAACTTCACGGTTGCCATAAATTTCCTGGATTGAAAGCTCTCAATGTACTTGTGTGTGAACTGTAAAGGAATACCTGAACATTGAAAACATTGCACCTGATGCCTTTCAAACACTGCTCCACAAAGAGTTAAGCAGGTACGCCATTTAGTTCAAACTTCCCTAACAATCCAATTAATATATACGTATGTTAACATCCATTTAACTGCTGTCAGCTACTTTTATACATGTCCAACTAATAAAACATACAGAAATACCTGAAAGTGAGAGTAACTTTCATTTCTTACTGGTACTGTATTACTGTGATAACAACTATGTGTTTTCTTTATAGTGTCATCTCAAAACATGTTAAGTACACAAAGCCAGATAAAAGAAAGAAATAAATAAATAGATCAGCTATGTGTTATCATTTAACACAGCAGTGTGTGTGTGGGTGTATGTGTATATATATATATATATATATATACACACACACACACACACACATACATATATACACACACACACACACCTATGTCATTCGTGTACAGCTAATTTTATACAAATTCTTTAAATTGAGGTGCACACTCGTCAGAAACTTTTTTATATGGTCCCTTAATTAAAGAAAGTGATCCACTCCATATTTCATTTCCAATAAAAAGTTATTATCTTTATTATTTAAAGCATTCATGTTTATAATATATATAAAAAAACCTTGTCGTGGCAGACACCTGATACATACACACACACACACATTGTCCAGGCTTGCTCTAAACAAGATTATTGGTTTGTAGTGTATGAAACATTTTTGTTCTATTATTGTTCTCACTATTATTCTTCAATAAACATTGCTTATTTTGTCTACATCAGTCTTTTTTCCTGCATTCACAAATATATGTCTTACTGCTGATTAGCTTAGATTAGTTATCGTACAATGGAAACGATTATGCGATGTACAGAGTACTGGGGTGAGAATTGGCCTGACAGGGTGAGGATTAGCCTAGGGCAGAACTCACCTGGGGTGAGAATTAGCCTAGGCAAATTCTCACAGGGGTAAGAATTAGACTGTAACACCGGCACTGCTGCTGACAGTGCCGAACCACTGAATACCCAGTGCCAAGAGGCTTATGCAATGTGATTTAAATACACTACCTTTACAGTAAATACAAATACAGAACATGTGGTTATGTGGATATGTTATTTAATCGTAATTAAACCTCATGCATACGTATGCACGTGTGTATGTATCAATCAATAACTCTAATATTGCTGAAAACCGAAAACCAAATTTGAACAGATTGTGACTCGTTTGTCGTTTCTATAGCATAAAGCAAGGTAGGCGGAAAGCTTATTAATGAAGATGCACCCTCAAAATGAGGTGGAGAAAGGGGAGACGGTGGGAGAATGAAGCAAGATGACACTAAGCTATCACTTGCCACTTTTACAAAGCTCACACTGCTTATTCGGGAAATAAAAAAATAAAATCAAATTAAAAAAAAGTTTTACCTACCTACCCTATTTTTTTTCCTCGTGTAACCAGAACCACACATATTTTTTTTTATTAGGCCTAATCACTAATTGATTGATTGTGTTCACTGTTAAATAAAACCCAAATCCTACAAGTTATATTCTACTTTTTGTGTGTTTTTTTTTGTGTGACGGGGGGGGGGAGAGCCGGGGGGGTGGAGTAGATTTTTCTAGCATTTTGTCCCTTGAACCAGTTTTTCTAAATTGCACACCCCTTCTATTCTTTGTGAAGCAGCTGAAGTTAATGTGTACCAGTAATGAAGTTCAGCATGTCAAACAGAGAGCCCCATACAACACTAAAACACATTTTTACTGACATACATATATCTACCAATAGTCATGGATGTTAGTTTTTGTAAAAATCTCATGTTAAAAAACAGTAAAAACTGAAAATAACCATTACAAAATGTAACCATATGCAGCAATACATCTTTAGAAGTGCATTTTTTACTGCGTGAGCAGATGTTCTAACTGCGCTATTACTTTTAAAAGAGGACAAATACAATCTAACAGAGTGAAAGTTCCAGCTATATATCCAATTTAACAGATAGTTCTATAATAATATCATTATTAACCTTTTTATCCACCGAGCAGGAAGCACCACTGCGGGGCACCACCACACAGTAAAGGACTGCAGAGCATTCATATCAAATGCCTAGCTTTAAAAGACCAAAACAAAAGGGAAGCAGGTAAATACATGTGAACGGAATATCTCCTCACCCCTCTGTGAGCACATCTCAATCCTGACCTGAACACACCCCAATATGCTGTCCACTGGGAGCACAGTTAAAAGCACTTGGGTGAACCAGTTCCCAACTACCGTTTCAGAAATGAAAATGCAAAGTCCAATCTCATCACAAGATTCTTATTTATTTATTTATTTATTTATTTATAAAAAGCGCACATGCTACAGAATGGCCTTTTTTCAACTTGTACATCAAAACTTTCTGATCTTGGCAAGTGTTTCCTTTAGTTCTCAATGTTCCGGGAGGAAATGAATTGTGATTCTGTGTTCTAGAGGGCTTGTTTAGCTGTGATGATGTTTGCCTCCAGTCTGATCCTCTCGTGGCTCTCTTTAGTTTCCCTCCCCTATGCCGTGGTTGCCTGGCGACAAGCCACTGGGAATAGCAGCAGCTGGCAAGGCACTTCCTTGACCTGAGAAAGTGGTGAGGAACAGGGTACCAGCATTTCACACTGCCTTGCAAGTGTGACGATACCCAAGCTTCAGGAGAGAAAGGGAATTAGCAGGGAAAGTTGGGAATGTAAAGCAAATGTACTTGTAGCTAAGACATGACAGCCATACAGAGATCCCAGGATGTGACGGTACAAAGAGAATTAGAACAACCAGAATACATACAAGATTACTCCGATATTTTACACACGTCTTTGTTCTTTAAGGTATTTGACTGTATTGCTTGAATGGAATAGTTCCATAGAAGAGCCATAAAGCATTTGTTTTGTTTGAATCCGGCCATAGTAAAGAGGATGGCATCTCCAGACCATACTCCATGCATCATGGTCTCAACATAGATCTGTCACCTTCAGATTCCACTCAAACAGCATAAAGAATCAATTCCGTCAAGATCCAGCAGTCATTAGAAGACAGGTCTCATTTCGGTTTGTTGCCATAAAGATTAGACATTTTTAGTTTCAAACTCTAAAATTAAGAGTTAAAATTTATGATCGAACATGTATTTTTCATCCTCAAGCAAGCGAGTACAATTAAAAAGTTACTGTCAAGAAATCATGTGACCCAATATGTTAACAAGACTCCTAATCACACAGAAAACAGTGATACATATGCCTGACCTTTATTGTACATTTGAACAAACGACACAGTATTTTCTAACTACAAATAATATTTCACTTTTCAATCGTACAAAAAACACAACAAAATACATACAGTATACCAAAGAAACTAGCATGTCATAAACCATTGCAAGAGTAGTCTGTAGCGCATAGATCTTTCACCATAAATAGCATCTCTGCTACAAGACATCAGGTACCTGCAGCCACACCAATTAGTGTCATGTTGATCTTGCATAAAGGTTAGATGGAACCTCAAGATGCTTGTACCCTGATCATGGTTCCTACCATGCAGACTAGTACCAGCCAGAGAAGATTAGAAACAATCTCAGTGAAAAGCAGCCGTACCCTGTGATTCATACCAATAAACACAGCAGGTTTCCAGCTTGACGTATTTAGAAAAGTTCCAGCAAGCCCCGATCGGCATGTCCAGTCCCAGCTCGTGTCAGGAGTGACCGCTGTGAGCTTGGTCACCTGTGTGCAGCAAATAACAACTTTTACAAATGCTACCATAAGCTTTCTTCAAAGTATTGGAACTGTGTCTCATATACAGTTACTTATGTTTTAAAGTACACAGTGCTAACAAAACAATCCCAGTAAATCTCACCCAATATACTGCTATAATTGCACTGGTCTCACATGTTCCTGTATGAGAAACACACACATTATGGTAAAGATGAATTACCTGAATTATTTATATGAAGCTGCAGGGGATTAATATTTATCAAACGTTCATTGCAGATTCTTCAAAGCTGACTTCCGGTCAACTTTCTAAAGCTGCCATTGAAAACATGTCAGTCACATGAAAAAGCAGTAATTGGTAATGGGAGTTTGAGGTCTTTTAAAGAAACTAAATGGCAAATATATTTTTCTGCAGAAAAAAAAAACTATTTAAAAAATGCATTCAGGAAGAGTCATCGTCTAAAAAAAACCCCACAAGGACCCCACCAGAGTCCTACCATCAGAAACAACGCGCGTATCCTGGATGCATTCCTTCAGCTGGAAGTACAGCAAGAAAAACAGTGCAAAACATGTTCAATGTTACTGTTTATAAATGCAATGAATAAAATACCACCAGCAACTGAGCTCACACTAACAGTTAACAAAAACAGTTATTTAAGACAGGTTTGTATTAAATAAACGTTGTTTTGAAGTGCTAAGCATTTTTTAAATATTGTATTTATTAAATCAAATTAAAAATCTGCCAGCAACAATACATGTCTTTAAAATGCAATAAACACAAGCATGAACTACAAAAATAAATCCACCCCAAAGTTGTATTGCTCATTAAAAAAAAACAAAAAAACACAGCTTCAGTGTTGAAAAAACACACAACAGTGAACTAAGTAGCTATTTCTTAGTATACTGCTAAATTCAGCAAGCCATAGCACAAATACAAAATGAGATCAGGGTCATGAAAAAGTAAATCACCATGACCTAAATCCACAATGACTGACCTGACCGTAATGTATTGCATATAAAGATGTAGTTTTAAGGTGGACTGTAAAGACAATATGCTACAGCACATCAATCACATGTGGTATACCAAAGGATAGATCTGGGTACAAATATTATTACTCCGGTAAAAACACACTGAGCAACATGTTATATACAGGAGTGACCTGGCAGAGAGAAGAAAATGTTACATACATGGATATGTATGATAAACCAGAGTTGTTCTGTTTTTTATAGTACTTTTTTTTGCATAACCAAAGTACTCACTAGGCTTTCTTACATTCTCAACTGAAAATTTGAAGTGAACAGCTTTTGAAAATCTGGACCCAAATATATAAAAAGAACCCAGGATTTAATGCATCCAAAGGCTGCAAGGTTCTAGCCATGCCGATTGAGCTGGTGTTTTTCACAGGGTTCTAGCCATGCTGATTGAGCTGGTGTTTTTCACAGGGTTCTAGCCATGCCGATTGACCAGGTGTTTTTCACAGGGTTCTAGCCATGCCGATTGAGCTGGTGTTTTTCACAGGGTTCTAGCCATGCCGATTGAGCTGGTGTTTTTCACAGGGTTCTAGCCATGCCGATTGACCAGGTGTTTTTCACAGGGTTCTAGCCATGCTGATTGAGCTGGTGTTTTTCACAGGGTTCTAGCCATGCCGATTGAGCTGGTGTTTTTCACAGGGTTCTAGCCATGCCGATTGAGCTGGTGTTTCACAGGGTTCTAGCCATGCCGATTGACCAGGTGTTTTTCACAGGGTTCTAGCCATGCTGATTGAGCTGGTGTTTTTCACAGGGTTCTAGCCATGCCGATTGAGCTGGTGTTTTTCACAGGGTTCTAGCCATGCCGATTGAGCTGGTGTTTCACAGGGTTCTAGCCATGCCGATTGAGCTGGTGTTTTTCACAGGGTTCTAGCCATGCCGATTGAGCTGGTGTTTCACAGGGTTCTAGCCATGCCGATTGAGCTGGTGTTTTTCACAGGGTTCTAGCCATGCCGATTGAGCTGGTGTTTTTCACAGGGTTCTAGCCATGCCAATTGAGCTGGTGTTTTTCACAGGGTTCTAGCCATGCCGATTGAGCTGGTGTTTTTCACAGGGTTCTAGCCATGCTGATTGAGCTGGTGTTTCTCACAGGGTTCTAGCCATGCCGATTGAGCTGGTGTTTCACAGGGTTCTAGCCATGCTGATTGAGCTGGTGTTTTTCACAGGGTTCTAGCCATGCTGATTGAGCTGGTGTTTTTCACGGTTCTATCCATGCTGATTGAGCTGGTGTTTTTCACAGGGTTCTAGCCATGCTGATTGAGCTGGTGTTTTTCACAGGGTTCTAGTCATGCTGATTGACCAGGTGTTTTTGTCCTGTCAACACTCAAGGGACCATTCTGTCTGTACAATTTGAAGGGCCCAACTAGAAAATGCATGTTTTGACACATTTAGTCGTCACCAGTCTTTGAGACTCTTGATAATCCTAATGGCGTCATTATTTTTAAATCTGAATGTGTATCTTTTACAAATGTCTATATTCTAACAGGAATAAAAGCTGTGTGTTGTATTGATAAAGCTTGTTTATGTTAATTAGGGCTGTGTTCGAAGGTTCATTCGCTAGTCAGGAATTCAAAGGTAGTTTTAAACCTTCAAAAGGTTGACATTCACTCGCTGTATTTTTTTTTTCCCTCTCTGTTAACAGAAACCATTTGACAATGTGTGAATGCTATAAAATCACACATTAAAATGTCACTCACATGCAAAAATTTGATCTTTTGATTTGTATAATGCATATTGCGCAAACAAAAGTTGTATTAAAATCCGCTGCCAAATTGTTATACGTAGCAGCTCTACATGGCGTCGCTGCCGTGTATGGAGCAGGGTATAGCATCCAAAGCACTGGGGGTACCTATAAACGGTTGTAGTGCTTCAGTAAAATATGTACTGAATACCTAGTGTACAAGACAGTGTAAAAGCAGTACTATGGTAGAATATGTTTGAAACATACAAAATATACACCAACACTAATAATATTCATTTAAAAAACTGAGCACTGTCTGCCCCCCCCCCCCCCCCCTCCAGCTTGTGTTATCCAGATGCAAACTTTTAATTTCTTCATTCGCCATCTCGACAGCAAAGCGTTGCACAGCATAAGCTGTACTGAAAGAAATGCCCTCTGCTGTTGAGATATTTTTGTTAAATGCCCAGACGACCCAAAAAAAAGTTGAATGCAAATGGTGCAAGTGACTGTTGATGTATCACGGAGACACAACCAATCTGCAGGGTCACTTGACAAGCGTAAATTCATATTATTATAATGTTTTTTAGTAGTAGTAAAATGTGACCGATAACCTGCTTGGCATGGTGACTGTTAAATAAAGCTGTTTTGCCTAAGTCTGCTGCAGTTGGTGCTGCTGCAATGCAAGCTTACTGTATCAATTATATGTAAATAAACAACGTGTATGTTTATTTTTATTAAAAACATTATTACTGTTCTATATAAAGTATTTTAAATGACATGTGAATGTTTTATTCCATTTATATGGATTACCTGTAAAATACTAGGATTTTCAATCAAATATAAACTAGTAGCTGTGGTGATGTCACCAGTAAATTATGCAAATTAGTGCCATCGAAGGTTCGAACCTTCCTTCGGTAATGTGTTCAGAACCTTCAAAGGTCAAAATGTACCCTTCGTTGCAGCCCTAATGTTAATACATGCGTGTTTATGTTAATCGCATGTATGTCATTGCATATATGTAGATCTTCTGGTTTTCGGTTTTAACTGATAAACAATAAAACACCCGATACAAAGAAAATGAAAATTGTTGTATATACAATAAACACAGGAAATGGTTACTCAATTCACGTTGACCTGGCCCTTCCCCATGAAATAAATAAATATGTCCCTCCTTCCTGACATGTATCTCGCATTGATTCATTCTGTATACCTTATACCCACCCCAACTACTGAGTGGCAGCAAATTCCTACATTTCTACTGGAGGATTGTAACATGCTTGCAAGATTTAAAATGAGATTACTATTAGAAACACAGCCTTGTTCTTGCTCGCGAGATTTAAAGCTATATTACAATTGATAGGGAATATTTACACGCTTGTGGAATTTAAAACAGAATTGCAAATTGTAGTGAAATGTAAAAAAAGGCCTAAACACACAAACCCCCAGAAGTGTGCCCGTGACCAGGAGGACTTCATTGTGGAAGACAGCAAAGGAAAGAAGGTACAATTTAAGTGTGCAAGTACTTTCCAGTTACTATACATATTGCGACAGAAAAAAACGCCCAAGAATTTTGGATAGTAACCGAAAATAATAATTTCACAGTATATAAAATGCAAAAGCCCCCCAAAAAAAACAAAACATTTAGATAAAAAATTACATAAAATTACATAAAACAGAAGCCTACATATATGTCCCTAAAAGAGCTGAAGGTCCATAATTAAAGCTACAGTATAAATAAAGCTATAGCCCCTTCTACAGTAAGCCACAATCCTTAAGTTGTTCAAAGTCACCTTTAGTTTCCTGATTTCATCGTGTCCGTTGACTTACAGCGTAAGTAGCGGGGTTCCAAAAAAATATAGCATGACACGTCCCCACGTGTTCCTACAACTGCTTAAATAACGCACCTGTCATTTTCATTGTTATTGTTTACATCCTGACAACTTTTTACACTTAGAACTTTAAAGTCGGTTTCAAAGCTTTTTTTCAAAATGGCCAGCAAAAACAATCAGCACAGCTCTGAACAATGAGAACCAGCAAAAACAAACAGCACAGCTCTGAACAATGAGAACCAGCAAAAACAAACAGCACAGCTCTGAACAATGAGAACCAGCAAAAACAAACAGCACAGCTCTGAACAATGAAAACCAGCAAAAACAAACAATCAACAGCACAGTTCTGAACAATGAGAACCAGCAAAAACAAACAGCACAGCTGTGAATGATGAAAACCAGCAAAAACAAACAATCAACAACACAGCTCTGAACGATGAGAAGAACCAGCAAAAACAAACAACACATAAGAACATGAGAAAGTTTACAAACGAGAGGAGGCCATTCAGCCCATCTTGCTTGTTTGGTTGTTAGTAGCTTATTGATCCCAGAATCTCATCAAGCAGCTTCTTGAAGGATCCCAGGGTGTCAGCTTCAACAACATTACTGGGGAGTTGGTTCCAGACCCTCACAATTCTCTGTGTAAAAAAGTGCCTCCTATGTTCTGTTCTGAATGCCCCTTTATCTAATCTCCATTTGTGACTCCTGGTCCTTGTTTCTTTTTTCAAGTCAAAAAAGTCCCCTGGGACGACATTGTCTGGGGAATTTTCAAATAACTATGTAACTTGGACTGATAAAAAGTTGATATAAAATCATTGCTGTTATGTGTTTTTTTAAACATATACTCAATCAGCAATCTTCAAAAGTTTTGTTTCCTACTATTGGCAGAGTTAATATAACCCCCTAAAATCTCATAACCGACACCCAATAGAAAACTTGTTAAAACTGAACATTGTTGTTAGATAGGTTTATAAAAGTGGTATTTCTAGAATTGTAATTTTTTTGTTATGTATATTTCAACCAATAATTATTGTTTTTAATTTAAATTATATACATTTCTACCTCATAACCGACACTCTGTTATTTAACATTTTCATAAAAGTTTTCTTCCTGAAGAAAAAATAAATCCTAAGCAAACAGTACTTAGACAGATGTGGAGTGTTTTGCAAATAGAAAACAACTATAGCATTTGTTTTTTAAACTTATATTTCATATTTCTTTAAATTCTGATTTTAATTACAATGTTGGTTATGAGTGTGGGGTGTCGGTTATGAAAGCTCTGTGTTGGTTATGAGTTTCTTTCTCAGCACTTCATCTTATAGCTAAATCCTTGGGTGTAATTCATTAAAACATCAGAAGAAAGGGTTACAGACTGCAGTCCGTCCTTCTATATCATATTCCAGTTGACATGGTACCCTTTGAGCCCTTTATTTAAATACATTTAAAAACTATATACAGTGTCGTGAAAAAGTATTTGCTCCCTGTCTGATTTTCTGCATTTTTGCACATTTTTCACATTGTATTTGGTCAGATTTTTTTGTGGGTTGTAGTAGTATATAGAGGGAGTCTGAGAGAAAAAATGACCCCAAAGTTTGGTGCTTCTTTCATTTGTTTGGTGTGCAAGGTAATCAAACATGTAATCTTCAGGTGTAAAAAAGTTATTGCCCCCCCTAGTTAACTCAACCCAATTAAAGGGATAATTAGGGTCAGCTGTTTGAGTACTTTTGGATAACAACCAGGCCTGATTTGGCCCAGCCCTGCCCAATATAAATCTGACTAACTTTGGCCCTTACCATCAGAGTGAAGTTGTGAGCACACAGGTTCTAGAGGCACATCATGCCACGAACAAAAGAAATTCCTGAAGAGCTCTGGAAAAAAGTTGTTGATGCCTATCAGTCTGGAAAGGGTTACAAAGCCATTGCTAAGGCACTGGGGCTCCACCAAACCACAGTCAGAGCCATATTGTCCAAATGGAGAAAAGTTTGGGACAGTAGTGAATCTTCCCAGGAGTGGCTGTCCTGCCAAAATCTCTCCAAGAGCAAGGCATAAAATCGTCCAGGAAGTCACATAGAACCCTAGAACAACATCCAGGGATCTGCAGGCCTCTCTCGCCTCGGCTAAGGTCAGTGTTCATGACTCCACCATCAGAAAGACACTGGGCAAAAATGGGATTCATAGCAGAGTAGCATGGTCGTCTCAAGTTTGCCAAAAAGCACCTGGATGATCCTCAAGAGTTCTGGAACAATGTTCTATGGACAGATGAGTCAAAAGTGGAACTTTTTGGCCGACATGGGCACCGTTATGTCTGGTGAAAACCAAACACCGCATTCCACAGTAAGAACCTCATGCCAACGGTCAAGCATGGTGGTGGTAGTGACATGGTTTGGGGATGCTTGGCTGCATCAGGACCTGGATCCCTTGCCATTATTGAAGGAACCATGAATTCTACAGGAGAATGTCAGGCCATCCGTCCCTGAGCTGAAGCGCAGCTGGGTCATGCAGCAAGACAATGATCCGAAACACACAAGCAAGTCTACATCAGAATTTGTATTCTTCAGTTTGTCTTTCCAGCTTTCTTATCTTTTCCTCAAGGAACTTTGCTTTTTCTGTGGCCTTTATGGTCTTTCTTCTTTGGAAGTATTCTCTTCTATCTGTCTTCCCTTCCCAAGACTTTCTAGAGGTGCACGGTGATTCAGTGTTTGGACCTGGCCTGCTCCAGATACAGAAGGCCTTTCTGCACTCTTATTACCCTGATTTACAGGATGTGGTGGTGTTGATTGTGGAGTGACAGCGGTCAGTTCTTTTAGTTGTCGGTCTGTCTTCAGTTTTTTATGAAAAGCCTTTTTCCAATTCTTTCTTCTACCTCTCTGTACCATATCTGACGCTTCACTTATTGGTATGTATTTCTTTTTACTTCTTTCCCTTTCCTAGGTACTTATTTTGTCTCTCAATATAATTTTTTATTCTTTCCTGTATCTTCTAAACTTCTCACAAATACACAGCTCAGCCTTGCTATATACAAAGACATCTTATTAATATCTTAACTATTAGCTCTGAGAGAAAATATGGATCCGGAAGAGAATATAAAACTGATTGTAACCTTAGCTATATCTATATAATGGGATTTTAGTGTTATTAATGTTTGACACCCCAAAAAATGATTTGAAGTATACAAGTAAATAATATAAAAATCATAACCGACACTAACTTCTCATAACCAACATTTTTCTTGTTTTTGAAAAGTGTCGGTTATGAGAAAAATTGTAAGGTGTCGGTTGTGAGAAATTTCACTTCTTTGTCCATTTACAACAAACAGGGCAGCCATTGTTTTCTGATTTCAATGTAATAACAATGAGGATAAAGTAAATTTATATTAAATACTTGTACATTTCATAAATATTTTTATTTCCATGTTTTGCTAGCGGTGTTGGTTATGAGCTACACAACTGTGCCAGGCTGCACTAGTGAGTTAAATGGTAATATTTTAAAAATAATGAAGAGCATATTTACCTCTGTCTCTAGTCCTTCCCTACAGAAACCCTTGACCTTTCACCTTGTTTGAAAGACTTTATTGATATGTTATCATTTCTACACAAAAAGTCAGTGGGTGTCGGTTATGAGATTTTGTGTGCAAAACTCTGGGACATGCATAGAATGGTGTATAAATAGAAAATGACATAGCTTTTCTCATATTTAACATATGTTTTTGAAACAACTTAAATACTTCTTTCAGATTTTTGTATAAAAACATAACATTATAATAATTAAATGTATAACATTTCACTCTGAAACTTAATCGAACTCTGGGACAGGGGTCGGTTATGAGATTCAAAATATGAAAGTACAAAAAAAGGCAAAAACATTTTTTAAATGTATTAAGTTATTGTGCAGCGTAGATTAAAATGTTACCTTTCTAAAAATATATAATTTTCAATAGGAAATAAATTTGTTTTGAGAACTAGGTCAGCCGGACACCAAGTTACATAGTTATTTGAAAATTCCCCGTCTATACCTTTTAGGATTTTTATGTTTGAATCAGATCGCCGCGTTGTCTTCTTAGTTCAAGACTGAATAGATTCAATTATTTTAGCCTGTCTGCATACGACAGCAGTGTGGAGTAGTGGTTAGGGCTCTGGACTCTGGACTTATTTTAGCCTGTCTGCATACGGCAGCAGTGTGGAGTAGTGGTTAGGGCTCTGGACTCTGGACTCTTGACTGGAGGGTTGTGGGTTCAATCCCCAGTGGGGGACACTGCTGTTGTACCCTTGAGCAAGGTACTTTACCTAGATTGCTCCAGTAATAACCCAACTGTATAAATGGGTAATTGTATGTAAAAATAATGTGATATCTGTAAAATGTGAAATAATGTATAATGTGATATGTTGTAACAATTGTAAGTCGTCCCGGAATAGGGGCGTCTGCTAAGAAATAAATAATAATAATAATAATAATAATACAACATGCCTTTAAAACCGGGATAATTCTGGTCGCTCTTCTTTGCACTTCTTTTTGTAACGAGGTGACCAGAACTGAACACTCTGAATATTCTAGGTGAGGTCTTACTAATGCATTTTAAAGTTTTAACATTACTTCCCTTGATTTAAATTCAACACTTTTCACAATATAGCCGAGCATCTTGTTGGCCTTTTTTATAGTTTCCCCACATTGTCTAGATGAAGACATTACTGAGTCAACATAAACTCCTAGGTCTTTTTCATAGTTCCCTTCTTAAATTTCAGTATCTCCCATATGATATTTATAATGCACATTTCTATTGCCTGCATGCAATACTTTACACTTTTCTCTATTAAATGTCATTTGCCATGTGTCTGCCCAGTTCTGAATGCTATCTAGATCATTTTGAATGACATTTGCTGCTGCAACAGTGTTTGCCACTCCTCCTATTTTTGTGTCGTCTGCAAATTTAACAAGTTTGCTATACCAGAATCTAAATCATTAATGTAGATTAGGAATAGCAGAGGACCTAATACTGATCCCTGTGGTACACCACTGGTTACCTCGCTCCATTTTGAGGTTCCTCCTCTAATCAGTACTTTCTGTTTTCTACATGTTAACCACTCCCTAATCCATGTGCATGCTTTTCCTTGAATCCCTACTGCGTTCAGTTTGAGAATTAATCTTTTATGCAGGACTTTGTCAAAAGCTTTCTGGAAATCTAAATAAACCATGTTGTATGCTTTGCAATTATCCATTGTCAATGTTGCATCCTCAAAAAAGTCAAGCAGGTTGGTTAGACACGATCTCCCTTTCCTAAAACCATGCTGACTGTCTCCCAGGATATTGTTACCATATAGGTAATTTTCCATTTTAGATCTTATTATAGTTTCCATAAGTTTACATACAGTAGAAGTCAGGCTTATTGGTCTGTAGTTACCTGGTTCAGTTTTGTCTCCCTTTTTGTGGATCGGTATTACGTTTGCAATTTTCCAGTCTGTCGGTACAACCCATGTCAAGAGACTGTTGCATGATCTTGGTTAGCAGTTTGTAAATAACTTTTCATTTCTTCGAGTACTATTGGGAAGATCTCATCCGGCCCAGGGGATTTGTTTATTTTAAGAGCTCCTAGTCCCTTTAACACTTCTGCCTCTGTTATGCTAAAGTTATTTAAAAATGGATAGGAACAGGTCGACATGTCGGGTATGTTGTCCGTGTCCTCCTTTGTAAAAACCTGTGAAAAGTAATCATTTAATATATTTGCTATTTTTTTTTCTTCATCTATGATTTTGCCATTTGTGTCTCTTAGACATTTAACCTCCTCTTTGAATGTTCTCTTGCTGTTATAATATTGGAAAAACATTTTGGAATTGGTTTTAGCCCCCTTAGCAATATTGATTTCTATCTCTCTCTTGGCCTGAACAATGAAAACCAGCAAAAACAAACAGCACAGCTCTGAACAAGACAACCAGCAAAAACAATCAACAGCTTTAGTATTTAAAGAGAGCCTGTATGCGCAACCTATTTTTCAACAAACAAGGCCTGAAGTTTCTTCATTTCATTTCTCACCCTGGAATCCTAAATGCTCTTTGAAGTCTGTGGTTCCTAAAGCACAAACTGAAGAACACAGAACCCAATAAAAGGACGTCAGGCTGGATATTACAAAGCAAAAGTCGGCTCTTGAAGCACACTAAACTTTATCAGCTGATCTTTCAGAATGACGACCAAATCCCAAACCTCCTCTGAATTTCCTCTTGTCACTTTAAATGAAAACTTAAGATTCAATCCAAGCGGCTTTGTGACAATGTGTTAGCTTTTATTTAAAACAGCAGCCAGAGACCTTGGGTGTATAATCCTACAAGCGGAAACTTACAAGCAATGCTCGTCGGAGAATATCATCTTACTGAGTGTTGAACATATGCCACAGACTTGTGTGCTAAAGGATCTAAAAGGTGGATACGAGCTCTGAAGCTGTAAAACATGCCAGTGAAAATGCAATGTGTCAGCAGCAGCTCTAGAGAAAAAAAAGCAACTTTTTTGTACTTAAACCTTTTAATTCCCCAAATCAACTATTTTAACTTAAGTGAGTCAACATGCTGCCAATACTGCATACTGATCCCTTTAAAACCATATTCAGGTGGTACTGCAGACGAGTTCACTAGCCCTCCAATGCCAAGCCAGGGTTCGAATCTGGCTCAGGTTAAGTATTATTATTATTATTATTATTATTATTATTATTATTATTTATTTCTTAGCAGACGCCCTTATCCAGGGCGACTTACAATTGTTACAACATATCACATTATACATTATTTCACATTTTACAGATATCACATTATTTTTACATACAATTACCCATTTATACAGTTGGGTTATTACTGGAGCAAACTAGGTAAAGTACCTTGTTCAAGGGTACAGCAGCAGTGTCCCCCACTGGGGATTGAACCCACGACCCTCCGGTCATGAGTCCAGAGCCCTGACCACTACTCCACACTGCCGCCTTTTATAAAGTGTACGTTTTACAAATACACCTGTTTGAGTCATTGCTGTTATAGAGAGTGGCAGTGCTATCACATCATATGTGCCCTCAGCCAATGAAAACGCCAGATTTCAAAACTTTGCACTTGAAAGTTTAATTTTGTATTGCTGGTAATAAACAGCTGTGCACTAGATGATGCTGGTGCTTGTCTATATGTCTATGGCGGGCAACTAGAACTGAAAAGCGGCTGCTGAACAGAGTCAAAGCACCTCGACACACAGACAACAAAACAATGAAAGCGTGAGGACTTGCAATACCAGAATGCAAACATGCTGTTTCAAAGCACACTTGCTTGTTGGTTTCCCAGTACTGTAAGAGCTTCCCAGAGAGGGGGGTGTTTTCAAGGTCGGAGGCGCAGTGGGCAGCCAGGTTTGAAGACTCCTTCCCCTGCTCTATCTCTAGTCCTCTATCCTCACTAGAAACTCCACAAGGGCCGCTCCCTGTGAAATCAAACACACTGCGCATCTCTTGGCATGTAGCTGTTTCTTTTTCCCCTGGTTTTATTGCACTTTTACAGCACGCTGTGGCTGTCAGGAGCACGCTACACAGAGCACGAGGCCTCACAGCTGGGGTTCTGCTTCGATGGATAGACGGATGAATGGACAGCTAATTAGAAAATGAATTAATGCTAAAAAAACAAACATTTCACTTAATATAGAGGTACATTTTTATTTAACGCTCCAGTTGCAGCACCAGCCTCAGCTATGAATCAAACTAGGGATGTTAGATTTAATTTAATTTCCTAAACTTTAGATTTAAACACGTTTAAACATATTGGGAATTTGTGCAACCCATGAGAAGCCCTCCATTAGAGAGCTGTTACTTTTTATGATCCACTGCAATATTAATGTGAAAGACTGCATGTGTACAGAATAACATTCATGTGTATTTGAATAGACTTACACTGTACACACCTACTGTATAAACTCAGAGCTGACCTGCATATCTTTAACAGTGGTTACTAGTTTAACTACAGTAATCCATCCCACACCCACCAGTCACATATCTGCTCTAACCGTTTATCCACCATAATCAAGCTCTTCAGCAACGTTAGTTTATTATTGAACAGAGAAGATTAGTTCAGCGATTGTAGATCCTACCAAAGTTTCCGTACATTGTGCTCTGTGCGCTGCCATTGCTGGTAGTGTCACGTGAGCTGTTCAGTGTGTTGATATGTAAATAAATCCTGTTCGCCTGCGGGGAGTATCAACTTCAACCAAAATCTGCCTGTATCTATCTTTCAGCTTCCTTTGAAGGACGATAGCTCCGGCCCTTTGGATTCTCCAGACCAGCTCAAAGCCAGGGGAAGAGATTTGGAGAAAAATGGTAAGAACTCAATACGGGAGCAAGCAAACCCATCACCACTCAGAATGACTGAAGCAAAAACCATGAAACAGTGACACAAAAAACAATCAATACAAAAACCATGAAACAGTGACACAAAAAACAATCAATGCATTTGAAGCTATTTACATTAAGGCAGTAGCAATGTTATATTGCTGAAGAAAGAGTTTATTTCAAAAGTAAAAAAAAAAAAAAAAATCCCCAAAAACCCCAAAACATAACTGATCTCATTTTATGCCCGATGAATGAATATCGAGGACAGATCTAATACCATGATCTAGATTTTCATACCATCAATAACTTAACCTTACCAATAACACATTTCACCACAATAGAACAAGAAGTTCACAAGATACAGCTAAAAAGGCAATGAAATGTGACATGTGCAGGTGCCGCCACTATATCCTCATTGTCAGGAATATTTATTCATTGCCGCAGGGGATAAAAAGCCTACATGCATGTTATCCAATTATCCAGTAATTCTGTAAACTGACACTACAGGCACATCTGATTGACACAGACTGGCCCATCATTCTCCCCATCTTTGCCCTTATGCAACCTGCCCTGTTTGATTGTCTGTGTAAAAGCTGACAAACCACTGTCTTGTTCTGTTGGTAGCTAGGTGATAAGGATCACTGACAGTCTACAAGCAACTGGGCAGAAGCACTCGAAAGCTCTTAACAGCTGTCCTACAACAGGCATGACAAAGAAAATATTTTTTGGCTTCTGTCGCATAGACAGGATGCAAATGCCAGGTCCCTGTAGAAAACTGAGTGCTTGTATTAGGAGATGAACCCGGTGCGACCACTGTCATCACACTCTACAGAGCTCTGAGAATCAACCCCGTACGACAGGCTAGCGACCCCCGTCATCACACTACAGGGTTCTGAGAGTCAACTCCGTATGACAGGCTAGCGACCCCCGTCATCACACTACAGGGTTCTGAGAGTCAACTCCGTATGACAGGCTAGCGACCCCCGTCATCACACTACAGGGTTCTGAGAGTCAGCTCCGTACGACAGGCTAGCGACCCCCGTCATCACACTACAGGGTTCTGAGAGTCAGCTCCGTACGACAGGCTAGCGACCCCCGTCATCACACTACAGGGTTCTGAGAGTCAGCTCCGTATGACAGGCTAGCGACCCCCGTCATCACACTACAGGGTTCTGAGAGTCAACTCCGTACGACAGGCTAGCGACCCCCGTCATCACACTACAGGGTTCTGAGAGTCAGCTTCGTACGACAGGCTAGCGACCCCCGTCATCACACTACAGGGTTCTGAGAGTCAGCCCCGTACGACAGGCTAGCGACCCCCGTCATCACACTACAGGGTTCTGAGAGTCAGCTCCGTACGACAGGCTAGCGACCCCCGTCATCACACTACAGGGTTCTGAGAGTCAGCCCCGTACGACAGGCTAGCGACCCCCGTCATCACACTACAGGGTTCTGAGAGTCAGCCCCGTACGACAGGCTAGCGACCCCCGTCATCACACTACAGGGTTCTGAGAGTCAGCCCCGTACGACAGGCTAGCGACCCCCGTCATCACACTACAGGGTTCTGAGAGTCAGCCCCGTACGACAGGCTAGCGACCCCCGTCATCACACTACAGGGTTCTGAGAGTCAGCTCCGTACGACAGGCTAGCGACCCCCGTCATCACACTACAGGGTTCTGAGAGTCAGCTCCGTACGACAGGCTAGCGACCCCCGTCATCACACTACAGGGTTCTGAGAGTCAGCTCCGTACGACAGGCTAGCGACCCCCGTCATCACACTACAGGGTTCTGAGAGTCAGCTCCGTACGACAGGCTAGCGACCCCCGTCATCACACTACAGGGTTCTGAGAGTCAGCTCCGTATGACAGGCTAGCGACCCCCGTCATCACACCAGTTAAAGCAGGAAAAAGGAAAGTAAAATGCAAAAATTATGTAAAATAAAATAATTGAAGATCAAATCATTTTAGCAAGCAGACTACAGATTTTTCTACTTTTAAGGTCATTTTGTAAAGAAAATACAAAATAGGACCATGTTAAAAATATAATAATATTGGAATATTACAATATTACTTGCATATGAAAACAGGGAAATATTGTAGGGCCCTTATACAGGAAAACATTCCTGTGAAATAACCAAATCAGTGAATTATTGAACAGTGAAATATCTCCAGGGCACTGAAGCCTGCAGCAAGCTTCTAAACAATGTGCTCTACAACTGGCATCCATGACGAATGCTGTTTGTGATAAAGTTCCCTTCTCTCTAGAAGCTGGAGTGGAGATGAAACAGGTTCTTCAGCTCCAAACTGATGCAATATTGTCTTCTCACAGAAGCTGGTGAAGATAACGAGCTCCTGGCACCCACAGAAGACCTTGGCTGCCTGTCGGCAATGAGACAAATAAAACAAGGTTTCGGGCTTCTCAGATAAAAGCATTAAGTTATTGGAGCCCACAGCTCTGAACTGGCAACTTTTACTACTTGAGGTCATAGCGCTCTGTTGTGTTTACATTTGCATTGTTGGCTTATCAGACAGCTCATCCTCTGTACTGTAGTTCACATGAACTCTCATTGCTGTGATGATAAAGCAACTGCTTTAACTTAAGTCCCACAAACCAGGCACGTAAGGGTGTGTTAGAATGAGGAGTGTGCCACAGTGCCCAAAGTTACCTCATTATGCAACAGAGATTAAAAAAGTCAAATATAAGTGCTACACCCACAGAATTGCTATTTCTTTTAAAACGCTACAGTACATTTTTGTATAATAAACTGTAGTGCAAATTGTTGATTTTATTACAGTTTCATATTATATTATTCATTGTGTGTTCACTTCCGCAATGGTGGTTCAGTTTAGTGTGTTTTGTTATATTCGAGGTACAGAGCGCACTGACTCCCAGCTGTGCAGTTATTTGATTAGCTCAGTTCTCAGGCTGCCTCAACACATCAACACTCCTGAAGTCCCTTTGGGCAGAAAACAAACAGGGCAATTCACAAATCACAATTCACAAATCACTGATGAAGATTCTTGACCACCTATAAAAATCTTGAAAAAAGTGAATAAACACTGACAAATTAAGCCATATATGTAATTAGACAAAAGTTTTGATGAGAAGTATTTTGTCCTTTGAAACAATTAAACTAGTTATCTTTTTATTAAAGCGCACATCTTGTTGGAACCCTGGTCATTTTGTATGAATATGAGTGAGGATTGTTTTACTTGAAACATCATCCTGACACACAGTATCATTTTAAATACGCAGTGGAAATTCCAAAGCAGCTGAATGACCACTGGGGTTTTCACACCATCGTGAAACGGGCTCGTAAAAACATGTGTCCATTTGGAACAGAAATGCATTACAGGAACATGTTTATACAGCAGTCTGAGCAACAGAAGTGAAAAAAATAAATAATTTAAACTGGAAATTAACTGTTCATATTTATGCTACAGTCTTTAAAATCCTCCTAGTTCATATAAAGATTTATGAAAATAGATCTGAATTGAATTCTATGGCTGCCGCATGTGTATCCGTTTGCATTATTTCCAGTGACTTTGCACAAATATGATTGGCTCTAGGTGGGTGCATGTGACGAACGCACATGGAAGTTATTTGTATTGTGATAGGGTGCACTCAAGAAACCACTAAAACTAAAAGATCTTTATATATTTAAAAAAAAACAAAAAAACAAAACAAAACAAAACAAACATACATACACTTGCTGATCAGTCAGTGTGCAATCTGAGACAATTGATGGGGGAAGATGAGGGCTGCAGAGGACTGCACAATAACCCCAAGGCTAATGCCAGTAGCTAACAAGCAAGGGTAGATTGTTCTATTTACTAGGAGCTTAAGCATACAACAAGAGCTTGGTTTAGGTTGCGCTACTTACTGCACTGTGTAACACTCACCAGGCCTTGTGATGTGATAGGATTTTGAGAAATGAAGGCTTTGACATTAAGGTGGCTTTGAAAAGCAGCCCCTTTAAGTAAACCAACAAGCACTAAAGAAAAAAACACAGAGCCTTGAACTTCAGACTGCCTCTGGATTTAATCTGAATTTTTATAATCACTAAAATGTCAAAAATAGTGTCATATGCCACTTTAGCCTTTAAAAATGCATAATGAAACACAAGAAAATCTCCAAGTACCTACTCTATATGAATGGAAATGTCAGATGAATTATTGAGCTGGAGAAACTTCAGAACAGGAGTACAAAGGCAAATGAAATTACTTTAGAAACTCAGGAATCCCTGGCATGAAAAGGTTTAATAGAAGACGATTTTACAGTGCACATACATGCATTTAATAGATGTTCATACATTCATGAAATATTGCATTTTAATTTGTGTAATAAAAAAATACGTCAAAATAAATGTTGAATTGTTTCTCACGAAAACCTTTTCTTGACTATTTCCTCTCTTTCCCTTTCACTCGGTTCCCTCCCTCTCTGTGTAACCTGCCAAGGTAGAGAACAGCACTACGCATCCAGCAAGACAGAAGCTGTATAATCAACAAAGGGCATCTGACATGACCTACAGCTCTGACCAACAGTTTAACATCACCCTATAGAATTAACTAATTTAACGAAACCTGCCGAATAATGTTACGTTAACAAATTGAATTACATACCACTTTGTAGTTTTCCATACAGTTAACGAAAAACTCACAAATTAAAAGACGACATTTCAAAATCTAACATTAAATACTGTACTACTTTTGCAATATCAATTTGAAGTTTCTTTGATTACATGATGTTAAATAAGAGTAAATACAAGTAATGAAGAGTGTTTTAGGATCTCGTAGTGCTAGCAAACCTGGACTAAAATATTCAACCTCAAAACTTATTAAAAAAATAACTATCAAAATAACAACACCTCAAGTAAGATTTAACAATGTTTTTAATTTAAATTTGTACTACTACAACTATCAAAACACAAAATTCTGTGTTGTATCCAATAATTAATTAACTTATTATTTATTTAACGCACGTTAAACCTCAAAACTCATTTGCACAAACATACAGTAATGAGGCGTGTCAGATTTTGCTTACTGCTGTTGTTTCTTCGTACCTATGTGAGTGATACAGTCATGGTCTCATTTGAAGTGCTTTTTAAAACCCAAAAAGTAACCACTAAAGCTAAGGTTTACAATTTTAAAAAGGCAAACTATGAAGAAATGAAACAGAGACCAACAGAAGTAGATTGGAGTAAAACAGAGAAAACATCCACAGAGAAAGGATGGCTATTTTTCAAAAATGTAGTATAGTAATCCGTCGGGTATCAGCCCATCACATATCCGCCCTACCCGTTTACCCGCCATGATCAATCGCTTCAGCAACGTTAGTTTATTATTGAACAGAGAAGATTAGTTCAGAGATTGTAGATCCACCAGAGTTTTTGTACACTGTGTTGTATGTGCTCCGTGCGCAACCATTGCTGGAAGTGTCACGTGAGCTGTTCAGTGTGTTGACTTGATATGTAAATAAATCCTGTTCTCCTGCAGGGGGCGTATCAACTTCAACCTCCGTCTCGCTCTCCTGCCTGTCACTCAGCAGTGAATGCACACACCCACACTGCAGATGGCTACTCCGTCACAAGCATTAATACCCTGCATCTTTCTAAACAAGGGATTTAAGGGAGTTCCCTTATAAAAGCTGAATCTCAAAACAATAACTGTGTGAATATAATGTACCTTTTCTTTGCAGCGCCAGCAATAAAGTCGCTGACAAGGTGAGTGTCTCTTATTTATTATCCACAAACAACTGTAGCTGGCTTCCAGTCTCACACTGTAGGCAGGTACTGTTTCTCACTCACTTTAACGGCTCCTCCACCCTTCACACACAGAGCCGTGCAATCTAACTAACCCCATTCACTCCCGGCTGCACATACACACTCGCATGCATACCAGCTTAACAATACACACAACGTGTACAACACACAACAACCACAGCAGCGGGTCCTCTGAGCCCCCAGTTGTTCGGGTCTCTACAATAATAATTGTTACAACTGTGTATAATGGTATTTAAAACAGGATTCATTTATCCGCCTTTTTACATATCCACCCTTACTCTGGTCACACGGCAGGCGAATATGCGACGGATTACTGTACTAGAGGCGCAAAACAAATACATCCCAAAAGTAGGCAAACCTAAATCTAAAACAAAATGGGCAAAATGGTTTAACAGATCAATTAAAAAAAAAAGATATTCAGAGAAAAAGACACTTTACAGAGCGTTTAAAAGGGACCAAAAACAAAAGTACACAGAAAGAGTACTTGAAACTACAAGCACAAGTCAAAAAGGAAGTTAGAAACACCAAGAGAATGAGATAGAAATGAACATTGCCAAGGAGGCTAAAACGAATTTCAAAAAGTTTTTCCAACATTATAACAGCAAAAGAACATTCAAGGAGGAAGTAAAATGGCAACATCATAGATGAAGAGAAAAAAATAGCAAATATATTACATGATTACTTTTCACAAGTTTTTGCAAAGGAGGATATGGACAACATGCCCCACATGTCGACCTGTTCCTATCCAGTTTTAAACAACTTTAGCATAACAAAGGCAGAAGTGTTAAAGGGACTAGGAGCTCTTAAAATAAACAAATCCCCTGGGCTGGATTGAGTACCCAATAGTACTCAAAGAAATGAAAGAAGTTATTTACAAACTGCTAACTAAGATCATGCAACAGTCTCTTGAGACAGGGGTTGTATTGACAGACTGGAGAATTGCAAACATAATACCCAAAAAGGGAGACAAAACCAAACTATAACTATAATATGTTTTTTTGGAGGATGCAACATCAACAATAGATAAGTGCAAAGCATATGACATGGTTTATTTAGATTTCCAGAAAGCTTTTGACAAAGTCCCACATAAAAGATTAATTCTCAAACTGAACGCAGTACAGATTCAAGGAAATGCATGCACATGGATTAGGGAGTGGTTAACAGGTAGAAAACAGAAAGTACTGATTAGAGGAGAAACCTCAAAATGGAGCGAGGTAACCAGTGGTGTACCACAGGGATCAGTATTAGGTCCTCTGCTATTCCTAATCTACATTAATGATTTAGATTCTGGTATAGCAAACTTGTTAAATTTGCAGACGACACAAAAATAGGAGGAGTGGCAAACACTGTTGCAGCACCAAAGGTCATTCAAAATGATCTAGACAGCATTCAGAACTGGGCAGACACATGGCAAATGACATTTAATAGAGAAAAGTGTAAGGTACTGCACGCAGGCAATAAAAATGTGCATTATAAATACCATATGGGAGATACTGAAATTGAAGAAGGAATCTATGAAAAAGACCTAGGAGTTTATGTTGACTCAGAAATGTCTTCATCTAGACAATGTGGGGAAGCTATAAACAAAAGGCCAACAAAATGCTCGGATACATAGTGAAAAGTATTGAATTTAAAATCAAGGGAAGTAATGTTAAAACTTTACAAAAACCTCATCTACAACATTGTGTTCAGTTCTGGTCACCTTGCTACAGAAATGATATTGCTGCTCTAGAAAGAGTGCAAAGAAGAGCAACCAGAATTATTCCGGGTTTAAAAGGCATGTCAGATGAAGACAGGCTAATAGAATTGAATCTATTCAGTCTCGAACAAAGAAGACTACGCGGCAATCTGATTCAAGCATTCAAAATTCTAAAAGGTATTGACAATGTCGACCCAGGGGACTTTTTCAACCTGAAAAATGAAACAAGGACCAGGGGTCACAAGTGGAGATTAGATAAAGGGGCACTCAGAACAGAAAATAGGAGGCACTTTCTTACACAGAGAATCATGGGAATCTGGAACCAACTCCCCAGTAACGTTGTTGAAGCGGACACCCTGGGATCATTCAAGAAGCTTCTTGTTTCTGGGATCAATAAGCTACTAACAACCAACGAGCAAGATGGGCCAAATGGCCTCCTCTCGTTTGTAACCTTTCTTATGTTCTTAAGCCCACCATGTTTCACAGAGAAGCGCGTCCGGCAGCATTCACAGAGAAGAGTGTCCGGCAGCATTCACAAAGAAGTCTTTCCGGCAGCATTCACAGTAGACGTGAGATTGAGACACTCGACTTATTTTAATGAATGACCATTTTGTGGTAAATTCCTCTCGATCTTTTAGATGGAGGAGAGTGGCATTTTTTGTGTGATTTGCGATTCCTATTTTAATAAGTGATAAGTAAGGCTGGGATTTTGTCACTGACATGTGTACTAAAAATCACAGAGCAGTCACGGTAAATTTGTTCAAAATCACGGAGGAAGGTGGAAATGGTGTGTGAAGTCACGGGGATGAAAATTCAACTGTTTATTTATTTTTTAAATACAATATACAGTACCTACATAAACATAAAATTAGTATGTCTATAGAAGTAGAAAAAAGGAATAATAATCTAAATATTTATTATTGTTTTCACAACATCGGGTTCAAGTTTTAATCCTGTAAATCTGTAAACTTCACAGCATATGCAACTATAAACACAAATGTTTGTTTTACATAACATTCGGTGGGGTTTCTACAGGACAGCAAACAAAAGCTGTATGTTTTACATACCTTTAAAAAATAGCGTTTGAAGTTCAAGAAGACTGTCTCTTTGTGTTTTGTTTCTTCTGCTGTGGTACAGTTTGCAGTTATTTTATATGGGTTGTTTGTTTACATATTATTCTGATACAACACGTCGTACATTTGATGCCTTTCTGGAGCGCTCGTCATCCAGAAGTACATTTTTGTATGCAGAAAACGATTACAGCAAGAGCTGGGAATCTTGTTTCCATGTTTTTCCATAACTGTAAACATTGCATTTCATTTCACTGACAATTTCGTAGCAAGCACGACATTCACGCTGTGCTACACAGTTGTCTTCAAACAGTAGAATGGCCTCAAAGTTCTTTCTCAACAATGCTGAGACACTGCACTTGATTTGGGTCAAAGACCCGACAGGCATTGAAAAATGCAGCTGCAGATTGACAAAATCGGGCAGCAGAGTTGCACTGCATGTATGTTTCAATTTTTTCATAGCTGTCAATTGATTTAAATAATTAATTGATTTTAATCCGGTACTTTAGAGTACTGTAATCTGTCAAGTGTTATTTAATCTGTAGTATTTTGTATTTAATTATATCCTGATGTAACTATCATGGACACTGTGTTATCTGCTCCGTTATTGAATCGTATTTTGTCATACTTGTACTTGTTAGAACCAAAGTCATTGTATTTATCTTGCTCTTAATTGTATTAATACTTGTACTGTGATTCTTGAAATGTATTTTTGTCTACGACTGTAAGTCGCCCTGGATAAGGGCGTCTGCTAAGAAATAAATAATAATAATAATAATAATAATAATAATAATAATAATAATAATAATAATAATAATAATAATAATAATAATAATTTAAAGTGTGAACAGCTACGTTGAAAAGCAAGGCAACTAAGCTAGTTCAACATTAGCTAAACCGTGAAAAAAGCGTTTTATTTTGGGGCAGCAGTGTGGAGTAGTGGTTAGGGCTTTGGACTCTTGACCGGAGGGTCGTGGGTTCAATCCCAGGTGGAGGACACTGCTGCTGTACCCTTGAGCAAGGTACTTTAACCTAGATTGCTCCAGTAAAAACCCAACTGTATAAATGGGTAATTGTATGTAAAAATAATGTGATATCTTGTAACAATTGTAAGGATAAGGGCGTCTGCTAAGAAATAAATAATAATAATAATAATAATAATAATAATAATAATAATAATAATAATAATAATAATAATAATAATAATTAATAATAATAATAATAATAATAATAATATTTTTTTTGGTTAAGGTGGAATTTCAAGTTGTGTTGGTAAAGTTCAATGTTCTCTAAAATCACAGAACCTGTGACCACCGTGACTTAATCCCAGCCTTACTGACGAGCAACCAATGTGCGATTGATAATGACAGCAAGGCGGCATTTACGCAGCAGTTTCTGAAGGACCCCTGAACTAGATGCTAAGCAACCTGGCTCAGAGCTTTTAGTATGTCAACTAAAATGCCACAATAAACAGTATTATTCAAGAACCATTAATTCATTAAAAGAAATTAAAACAGGAAAACACATACATGGTATTGAAATAATAATATTTCATAAACATTCAATCCATAATTTATTTATTTAATGAAAATCGTAATATTATACCCCTTCGACGAAGCGCTGTAGCAGAACCTCCAAAATAGTAGCTGCTACGGCCAAATTGTAGTGGCATCTCTGCAATCATTAATGCAAAGTTGAATCAATCATTCAGCCCTAAGCATCTCTTCTACAGACTGACAATTAATCCAAATTGTACAGTTTGTATGACGCATGCCAGATTCGAACTCAGACCTCCTTAGGTGAAAGGCATGAGACAGCAGCAAATTAACCCATTGCTACACCTACTGTAGCCAAGTCAGTCATCTGCTTTTTCAAATTCGATATGCTGCTACCTGATCTAAACCCCTTGTAACACAAACAGAAAAGGTAAAGCTAAATGCTTAACAAGCACATGTTCCTATAAAGAAACTGGCTGGCAGACCAAGTTTAAACATGCCAGACAAAACGAAACCAAATGAAAATGACATGATCAGCCTGGAACATGGTTAAGCTATACTTTCAGATCACTTTCTATTATAGCTTGCCAGAAGAAACCTTTTGAAAAAGCTTCAAAACAAAGCTACCGCTCCTGCTCTTGGACATCAGACTGGGCACATCTGCCAGCCCCCACTTTTTACCCCCACAGCACCCTTCAACCTTCCCAGACAGGTTCCCTTAAACAGCAAGCCTGCTGCGTCCCTGCTGTGAGAGGATCACATGCACTATAAAGAATTAACAGGATTAATTAGCTAGGGATTGGAGGGGAAGCTCAGCGCTACAAATCCAAAACAATAAATTGTTGAAATACTTTGGCAGCAGATGAAGGTTTCCAGGCAGCAGCACTTGCTTAGTTTCTTTTGTCCCCATTTTGTTTTCTCATATGGGCAAAGTATGAATGAATATTGTCATTAGAAAAACAGTCCCCTTACAGTTTTGTTTTAGACACCGCTTATTAAAGTTTACAGTAGAAAAAGTACAGTTCAGTGAATCATAGTGAAAGCATGGTAAAGCATAGGAAAGCATTGTAAAATCCAGAGAGGTATGGTAAAGCACACTGAAAAAGGTTAAACTATGATAAATGCACAGTATAACCATGAGAAATGCATGGGGAATCTGCAAAACTGTTGTGCAAATTTCCTGTGGTGGTTAAGGATCGAAACTCTACTATAGGAAAGCATTCTACAATCCAATATGTTAGCATTAAATATTATAGTTTAGCATTATAAAAATATGTTTATCGAATCCTATGTTTATCCACGTGTGCAATTTTGCTCATTTAAAAATGTCATTTTTCCTAATTTTCATTCTTTTTTTACACAACATATTTAAACAAAATATTTGGAAACTAAAAGAAAACTCTACATTTCAGTTAGAGGATGTTGAAAATGCAATGCAATATCCACAAACAAATTTACAAAATTTTTTTTTACATTTCACATACATCAAAAAAATCTGAGAATTTTGCACAGGTATAAATGCTTTTTTGTGTACTATATATCATATATGTATGTGTATATATATATATATATATATATATATATATATATATATATATATATATATATATATATATATATATATATATATATATATATATAGCGCAACTAGTTCTACAAAATAACCATTTATATTTCTTATGAAAAGTTTAGAAAAACAACATGCGTTATTAAACATGCTTCTCAAAGAAGAGATTCTCCTTTTTAAAGACTGAATTGCCTCATGACGATTTTGGGGCTGGGGTGTATGCATGAATTGAATTGTGAAGTGTTTCCTGACCCCTTTGTTAAATTAATGAAATGAAGAAGTCAAGAGTCTCCAGTATACACAGAGTCAGGCAGGGAGGTTCCTTTATCCTCCTTCACATGTAGACTGTGGTACTGGGTATTTGAAAAGCCACCCAAATCCATATAACTAGACAATCATTTCCTACGCTTCTGTGCTGGTCCAAAGTAAGCTCCACAAACAAAACTGTTAATCCAGCCCCACTTTAACTCTGAAATGGTCAGACTGTGCTCAAAACCCTGAACGACCATACTTATTGTCTCATGGTTAAATATGCTTTTGTAATGAGCCAGTTTTACCACAAGTTCACTAGGCTTTTATATTGCTTTCCCTCACTTCACTAAGTTTTGAACCATAGCGTACCGCAGTAAACTTTTAAAAGGGATCGAACGTCTTGAAATGAATGCCGTCTGGCAATAAACTATGTACCAATGGGAGGTACATATATGTATTTATTTTATGAAGAAAATAAAATGTCCCCACAGCACAAACCACATTAAAGAACAGTTACCATATTCTGCTGAAAAGTAGTAAGAAGTAAAACCTCTTCAATAAAAAAAGACATTAGCTGAATGTTGCAGATGTATTTGTTTGTGACAGTGCTGACAGCTCCCATGTTTTCATTCAAACGTATGTAGTACGTTCTTTGTGCTTTGTCTCAGTACTGCGTTGGCTACCTCCACACAGCAGAGTCCGCGGTGCACAGTAACGCTCTCGTCTCAGATAGGAACACCCAGCCTTCACGTTCACCCTGTGCGAGTATGCTAGTGCCAGCCCCTGATCGGATCCAGCACATTGAAATACTCTTATAAAATGATATTACACGACTGTTCGCAGGAGCGGAGCTTCTGAGCAAAATGTTAACCTCTTCAGTTCTACAAGCAGCGAAAGGCAAGCTTGACATTCATGGAAAAGTGAGGCATTTCCTTCATCTGAACACCTCACTCTGAATTTCAAACGTATTCCTTTGTGTGTCTAAGGATTCGTAGCAAAGCACAATCAAGAGAGACTGTAGGTGCAAAGACTATACTTCAAAAAGTGTGAAGAATGTGTTACAGAACCACTTCTGTTGCATATTTATTAACAGCACAACAGCCAGTTAAATACTATTATTACAATGCTCCTGAAATGTATTTTTATAACAAAGTTCCAAGAAATGTGACAGATCTGTGTAACAGTACTTTGATTTATCGGTATTGGAAGATTATGGAACTGTAACAAGCCATCACATTATACAGTCACATTGTGATGTAAACTCTTGCACATGTTAGACAGTACATGCGCCACAGCCTTCTGGAAATTCGGGGAGAGGATATACAGTATAAAAGCTATGTAGCAGTGACTAGAGCTAGTAGTTTGCAGCTGAGAACTACCTGCAATATAGACAAAATGGAAAGAGCTTTGTTGATTTGTTAACATGATTGAATTCAGCATAAAACGGAATACTTTTTAATTGAAACGCAGAGGAAAACGATGATCATATTGTACATGAATCAACATCAAGTATGGAAAGGAAATGCAAAACTAATGTTTGTATAGATGTTTTATAATCAGTCATTTTGAGACCCTTTACTTGTCGTGTTTGAAGCACCATTGCACAAAAGATAGGATCAAGTGATTGTATTGATATATTCAATTCTGGACAGTTACTGGCACACTGTATTATAGATGTGGTAAAGGGGATCAAGTGATTGTATTGATAGATTCAATTCTGGACAGTTACTGGCACACTGTATTATAGATGTGGTAAAGAGGATCAAGTGATTGTATTGATAGATTCAATTCTGGACAGTTACTGGCACACTGTATTATAGATGTGGTAAAGGGGATCAAGTGATTGTATTGATAGATTCAATTCTGGACAGTTACTGACACACTGTATTATAGATGTGGTAAAGGGGATCAAGTGATTGTATTGATAGATTCAATTCTGGACAGTTACTGGCACACTGTATTATAGACGTAGGTAAAGGGGGGAACTAAATATGTTTAAAAACACAACATCACTGAGGTGTATCATTTATGGAAAAAACAATCTGAGGCTGTTTTCAGATTTTTCTAAGCTACAAAAATGATGCCAATGAAACACAATGTTCAGTTGCTTATCCTGTGCAATGAAGTAGAGTAAGCAAGACATGTTAATAGCAGTATAAAGAACAAAGTTTCATATCTCACCAAAGATGTGTGCCCTTGAAGTCTAACTAACCTCGTGGGGGGGGGGGGGGGGGGGGGGTACTCTGATTAAAATGAGAAGATAATGAGGATCAACTAAAAAAGCAAAAACTAACCTATTCAGGCTAACTTCTAACTTCTCAATCAGAGGGAAAACCCTCTTTGATGTCCTCACGTCTTTTCATCAATTTCCTTTTGGTTTACAAAAAAGCCCACTGACACACAAAGGGAAGCTTCACAAGTGTAATTGTGATGGATTCTTTTTGGGAACAAACAGTTGTTTGCGCTTGTTGTTCCCTTATAAAAAAATCAAAGGGAGGGGGGAGATATACATTTTGCTGGTAAGCATTTAACACCAAGTAAACAGAACACTGTTTTGAAAATGAACTCTTATTCTCCAGAGTCATAAAACATGCAGATTACTCCAGCACCATTATAATAACCCTACACAAAACCCACACAAAGGATGCTGGTGTGCTGCACATTTATTTGTATTGTTTCTTTGCTTGCTACACACAGAGCTGGGGAGAGCTGACACTCTTGACTGTGAAAACTGCCACACTTGTGGCAGAGAGCTGCACTCAGCCCCAGAATACCTAATAACTTCTTTCTAGTATATAATTTAACACTCATCTGACAGGAATAATGAGTGAGAATTGAAATGAATACACCTTGGCAGAGTCAGTAATTCCGTTCATTTCGCACCCTCCTAAGTGCCAACGCGGCACAGAGACTGGCCCAATAGAGAATTCATTTGGGTTTGGGGAGGGGGTGGGCTCGATAGCATTCTCTGCATATCAAAGTATTGATGCTCAAATATTCTTATTTTTTTATATATAAAAGAATGCTGAGGCAGCTTTAATGCTTCCCCCTATGATTTTCAAACAGGCAGTCATCAATAACTGAATCTGCATTTTTATATTACAGCACACTAAAACTGCCATATCTTTTTGATCTTTCCATTTTAATTGTGCTCTGTATGTCTGTATGAAAGGTATAAACAGGCTGCCTTGCTCCTTGTTTAATAGGATGTTTGCAGAGGAGGAAAAAGCAGCTATGCAAAGGGTGATGCTCTCAAAGGATGAAGCACCAGTACAAATGTACTGTGCGTTTAAAAAACAAAAACGAAAAAACCACACAAACACCTCAAGGTCTCGGAAATGTTTGCTATGCCTATTATGATTGGCATTATCATTTTTTAAATGATTTTGTCTTGGTTAAACATGGTTTTCTAATGAGCTCCAGTTGACATAGTTGACAATACTATGCTCTGTAAAATCATATATTATTATTATTTATTTCTTAGCACACGTCCTTATCCAGGACGACTTACAATTGTTACAAGATACAAGATATATGATATAGTTTTAATTTGCATTACTTAATTACAAAATTCCAACTGGAACCTCTAGAAGAAGAAATTGTCTTTAATATGTGCCGACAGCAGCTTAATCTTAAAAAACAAAAACAAGGTTTTAAATTCCTTAAGTGAGTGATAACCAATGCTTTAAAATGAATGTCCTTAGTTCTTATAAGCATTACCAACATTATCACTGGTCCACTAAAAGAGCAAGTAGCGGGGTTCTGAAAAATATACCGTTCCCCGTCCCCACGTGTTGCTACAACTGTTTAAATAACGTGCCTGTCATTTTTCTTTTCATTGTTAACATCCTGAAAACTTCACACTTAAAGTTGGTTTAAACATTACAGGTACAACAGTCGTAGCAACACGTGGGGACGTTTAACTACATTTTTCGGAACCTTGCTAGATTTTTTGATCACTGTTTTTTGTTTACTTTTATTCAGAAATGTATATGGTTGCTGAAATACAACACTATAACTTTATAGTATAAAGGTTAACTGCTGCTTTCTGTTTCCTTCATCATAGTCAACCACAGAGGAGTACTATGGAGTTGACCTTCAGCACAGGAAATGATAAAAATATCAGGAAGTATCCTCCCCTAAATGTACAGGCTTGGCTGTAGTAATTGAAACAACTGCTTATAAAAACACAAATATCATCTTCAGAATAATAAAAAGGGGAGAAACATGCATTGAAAGTGGTTCACTTTAAACCTGTTTAATATCAAGATCTGATAGTGCAGCTAATGTTATACGGTGATACCACAGGGTGCAAATTTGTAGAGACTGCTAATGTCTGTTTTTTCAGGTGTCTTTTATGGTTAGTTGTAAGGCTTGAGGAATCAATTTCTGCCATGGTTATGCTGTACAGAATTTTCCCCAAGACAGTATCTTGAGGTTAGTTTAATTCCATAGCCCACCATTAAGGCTGTTACTCACTGCTATCCAAACAGGACGCGACCAAGGGGAATTTCACTAGGAGGCAAATTCATTGTGATTGCAGAGAAGTAGAAAACACTTTGAAAACACAGCTTTGTTGTTATAGTTTATCTGTTTTAAATAACTGTTAATGTTTTATATTTAAAAACATGTTATACCACAAAAATTCTAAAATCGTTTAAGTGTGCAGCCGTGGCTTGTTTTGTTGCATTCCATTTTCTCACATTTTCAAGGTGTTGCATACTAAAGAACGGTATACCGAAATCCCCCGGGTGTATTTTTGCATCATAATAATAATAATAATAATAATAATAATAATAATAATAATAAATTTTGTAAGCTAGACTACTGTCTGCAATTCCTAATCATCTCTGGCAACAGTTCATGTTTTCATATATACCGTTGCAGACAACAGAATTTGGGCAGTTAATAAAAATGAGAAAAACCACAAAGAAAGTGATTTCTATAATTTCTAATTGTTCTATTGAAAGATATAAATTAAAGTAGAAATTCAGCTTTATAATAAAACAACAAATTATGCATAAAATGAAA